>NC_042616.1:340262730-340862730 GCF_901001135.1 Rhinatrema bivittatum | reverse complement strand
ATCTGACAGTGGAGTTGCCATTTGAACTTTCTTAAACTAAATAAATATTTGGATCCAAGAAGTTTATCTGCACTTGTAGACTTTAATTACCCCAATATTGACTGGGTAAATGTATCATCGGGTCACGCTAAAGAGATAACGTTCCTGGATGGAATAAATGATAGCTTTATGGAGCAATTGGTTCAGGAACCGACGAGAGAGGGAGCAATTTTAGATCTAATTGTCAGTGGAGCACAGGACTTGGTGAGAGAGGTAACGATGGTGGGGCCGCTTGGCAATAGTGATCATAATATGATCAAATTTGATTTAATGACTGGAAGAGGAACAGTGTGCAAATCCAAGGCTCTCGTGCTAAACTTTCAAAAGGGAAACTTTGATAAAATGAGAAAATTGTTAGAAAAAAACTGAAAGGAGCAGCTACAAAAGTAAAAAATGTCCAAGAGGCGTGGTCATTGTTAAAAAATACCATTCTAGAAGCACAGTCCTGATGTATTCCACACATTAAGAAAGGTGGAAAGAAGGCAAAACGATTACTGGCATGGTTAAAGAGGGAGGTGAAAGAAGCTATTTTAGACAAAAGATCTTCATTCAAAAATTGGAAGAAGGATCCAACAGAAGAAAATAGGATAAAGCATAAACGTTGGCAAGTTAAATGTAAGACATTGATAAGACAGGCTAAGAGAGAAATTGAAAAGAAGTTGGCTGTAGAGGCAAAAACTCACAGTAAAAACTTTTTTAAATATATCCAAAGCAGAAAGCCTGTGAGGGAGTCAGTTGGACCGTTAGATGATCGAGGGGTTAAAGGGGCACTTAGAGAAGATAAGGCCATCGCAGAAAGATTAAATGATTTATTTGCTTCCATGTTTACTGAAGAGGATGTTGGGGAGGTACACGTAATGGTTTTTATGGGTAATGATTCAGATGGACTGAATCAAATCACGGTGAACCTAGAAGATGTGGTAGGCCTGATTGACAAACTGAAGAGTAGTAAATCACCTGGACCAGATGGTATACACCCCAGAGTTCTGAAGGAACTAAAAAATGAAATTTCAGACCTATTAGTAAAAATGTGTAACCTATCATTAAAATCATCCATTGTACCTGAAGACTGGAGGATAGCAAATGTAACCCCAATATTTAAAAAGGGCTCCAGGGGCGATTCAGGAAACTACAGACTAGTTAGCCTGACTTCAGTGCCAGGAAAAATAGTGGAAAGTGTTCTAAACATCAAAATCACAGAACATATAGAAAGACATGGTTTAATGGAACAAAGTCAGCATGGCTTTACCCAGGGCAAGTCTTGCCTCACAAATCTGCTTCACTTTTCTGAAGGAGTTAATAAACATGTGGATAAAGGTGAACCGGTAGATATAGTATACTTGGATTTTCAGAAGACGTTTGACAAAGTTCCTCATGAGAGGCTTCTAGGAAAAGTAAAAAGTCATGGGATAGGTGGCGATGTCCTTTCGTGGATTGCAAACTGGCTAAAAGACAGGAAACAGAGAGTAGGATTAAATGGACAATTTTCTCAGTGGAAGGGAGTGGACAGTGGAGTGCCTCAGGGATCTGTATTGGGACCTTTACTTTTCAATATATTTATAAATGATCTGGAAAGAAATACGACGAGTGAGATAATCAAATTTGCAGATGACACAAAATTGTTCAGAGTAGTTAAATCACAAGCAGATTGTGATAAATTGCAGGAAGAACTTGTGAGCCAGGAAAATTGGGCATCCAAATGGCAGATGAAATTTAATGTGGACAAGTGCAAGGTGATGCATATAGGGAAAAATAACCCATGCTATAATTTTCACAATGTTGGGTTCCATATTAGGTGCTACAACCCAAGAAAGAGATCTAGGTGTCATAGTGGATAACACATTGAAATCATCGGTTCAGTGTGCTGCAGCAGTCAAAAAAGCAAACAGAATGTTGGGAATTATTAGAAATGGAATGGTGAATAAAACGGAAAATGTCATAAAGCCTCTATATCACTCCATGGTGAGACCGCACCTTGAATACTGTGTACAATTCTGGTCGCCGCATCTCAAAAAAGATATAATTGTGATGGAGAAGGTACAGAGAAAGGCTACCAAAATGATAAGGGGAATGGAACAACTCCCCTATGAGGAAAGACTATAGAGGTTAGGACTTTTCAGCTTGGAGAAGAGACGACTGAGGGGGGATATGATAGAGATATTTAAAATCATGAGAGGTCTAGAACGGGTAGATGTGAATCGGTTATTTACTCTTTCGGATAGTAGAAAGACTATGGGGCACTCCATGAAGTTAGCATGGGGCACATTTAAAACTAATCGGAGAAAGTTCTTTTTTACTCAACGAACAATTAAACTCTGGAATTTGTTTCCAGAGGATGTGGTTAGTGCAGTTAGTATAGCTGTGTTTAAAAAAGGATTGGATAAGTTCTTGGAGGAGAAAGCCATTACCTGCTATTAAGTTCACTTAGAGAATAGCCACTGCGCCACTGCCATTAGCAATGGTAGTATGGAATAGACTTAGTTTTTGGGTACTTGCCAGGTTCTTATGGCCTGGATTGGCCACTGTTGGAAACAGGATGCTGGGCTTGATGGACCCTTGGTCTGGCCCAGTATGGCATTTTCTTACGTTCTTATGTGATGAGGACAAAAACAGTAAATGAATTCAAAAGGACATGGGATAAACACTATGGATCCTTAGAAGCTAGATGATGGAAATGAAGAAAGAGGTGTATGGGGGTAACCTGCACAGACCAGCAGTTACTACTCTTAACAGAAGGCATGGGGTAATCTGCAAGAAGAGGCATTTACTACCATGGGCAACTTACTGGGCAGACTGGATGGACCATTTGGTCTTTATCTGCCATCATTATTATATTACTATGTACAATAATTTCCTATGGAAAGCACTCCACAACCTGAAATTTTAAGAAAACAATAAAGTAACTTTCCTTCTGATAGAGGAAATGACAAATGCTAGAATAGCATCTCCACTGCAGTGATTGTGGGACATTAGAATTGCTAGTGCTTCTGGATCTGCTACAAATAAAATACATCCAAAATGGTGCCCCCTATCGTAGGGATGCTGACTTGCTCCATTTTTTTCAGGCCTTGTTTTACTGAACATGGATTTGTAGTTCTGATTTCTATTTAGATCTATGAGCACATTCTCCCACCTCAAGGTAGGTAATGGAATTAAACTTTATTTTCTCTTTAAAAGGGAAGTCAGAAAAAGTAAGATAAAACATCAGAGGAAAGCCAGTTATGTTGTACATTGTAAATCTTAAATGGAAAACAGTGAAAATTAAATGTTCAAAGGCAAAGCAACCTAGACAAGGAAGGAGCAGAGCAGAACACAGAAAGAAGCTTAGCGAGAGGCAAACTAATCACATAGAGCAGCACTAGTGAAATGAGCAGTGATAGAGGTCAACCGCAGAAAAGGATATATAAACTAAAAGGATGAAAATCTAAAGGAATGAAAATATGAAATATACATTAAATACATGTGTAGTATCCTTAAATACTTAAAAACTTAATTCTTAGCAAAAAAAATTATATTAAGCAGTAGAATACTAATAGTAATTTTCAAATAAACTACAAATCAGATTTTACAGCTTGTGATTTCACAGCTCTCATTGTCAGCGATGTGTTCAGTGATGCTAAAGGATAAGCAACCACATACTGTTGCCATGCTGCCCGCAGCCGGAGCTAAGGCAGCCTCTTACCTGTGGCCCGGAGGCCGCCATCATGCTGGTGTGGCAGGAGCTGCGCTGGGGTGCACCCTCGCGGCAGGAGGCCACAGCCGACGTCCCCTTCACCACAGCAGGGAGCCGCAGACTTCAGCCGGGCCTTCCGTGGCATGGGGCCGTCACCTACGCCGTCTTCGGCAGGCCTGAGACCTGCTCCTTGGTGACAGGATGCCGCCTTTGCTCCACCTCCTCAAGTGGCAGGACGCCGTTGCTTCTATGTCGGGCCTGGTCGGGCCAGCTCCTGCACGTCAGCATCTTCAGCAGGGCCGCTGTCCAGTGTCTTGCACTTCCTCTCTTCCTGCTTCCTTAGGCACGGGGCCGCGCCTCCTCACTGGTTTTAAAGGGCCAGTGAGGGATAGGCCCTCCTGGCTTCACCTGATGACATCACTTTGGATCCACCTCCTTAACCCTACAAAAGGGCTCCATTGCCATTCAGTCTTTGCCTTCACAAGAGCTGGTCTTCCTGGACTTCCTGCATTCTTCGCTCCTGCTTGGCTTCTTTTTCATGTCCTTTGTGGGATCCCTCGTCGTCATCATTTGTCCTGGTCTCTGCTGATGCCTCGTCTGTTCTGATGTCTACATTGCCCCACGCCTGATGTTCCATGATCCTGTCTTCATGTCCTGATGTTCGTTCTATCCAGATGTCTTCCCTGACTTGGCCTTGATCCGTCCCAGCATGGTCTGTGACCAGCCCGGCTGGGCTGTGTAGGGCACGCTGCAGCTCAGTGGTCCATGATCACCCCCACTGGGGTCTGTAGGGCACTGGTGGGTCTTCTTTCATCTAGCGGATGTTCCTTCCTGAGTGTGATATCCCTGCTATTACCTTACCAGTTCAACTGTGCCACATACTAGGATTTAACACCTGTGAACGACATAATATTTCCCAGGATCCGTTAGTAAAAACATGGACACAATACTTGAGTCAATAATAATTCACATAAATCCCGGGATATAGTAGATTTGAATACTATGGCTAAAGTCCAAAATCAGTTTCAAATGCCAATTGTGTCACAATTATAATAGAGACGCAGAAGCCTATTATGACAGGTCATCACAATACTTGAGTAACATCGCACATTCCCCACTCACTGCTGTTCTACCTGGAAATGGTTATCTTTGTCTTAGAAATGTTACTTCCCAAAACCCAATTTCTTGCAACTATACCTATTACACACACAATAGCACGTGGGTATTCATAAAGGAACCATTCTACCTAGACCTCCCATCTCTGACCTTCTACGAAAATATAATTGTTCGACTGCCACTTCCCCTTCCATGACTGAAAGCTCACTCTGTCTAACATGTGTAATGACTTTAACAGAAGCTGTACACCTGGCTACAGAAACCCAGTACACTCACACCTTCAATTCCACATACATTGCCTGCACAGTCCTTAGGTCTGAACTCAACTTCCCTCGCATTCCTTGTATTCTACGAGGAGGACGATTCAATTCTCCATTTGTTTATGGTCCTTATGACAGTACTAATTATTCTGTGATACAAAATTTTATGAACCTTTATGTTGGACACTATTGGTTATGTAATGAAATAGTTTTTCTCAAACTCCCCATGTCATATGATTTTTGTGTGTTGGTTACATTTAATTACTTTACAGAAATTGTTCCACTGTTAAAACCCACTCATGACCGCTCTCATAGAAGTGTTCCTCAACTGTCCCTGAAGAACAAGCAATTCAACTTTCATTAGATTATATTAACTCTACTTATCCTTTAACAAAAACTAGATTAGATGCACTTAGTTATACTTCTTGGTTACCCTTTGCCCAACCTGCAGTAGCTGCTGAGTTAGGAATGGCTATTAGATGTTTGCAATCAGTAATACATGTAATGACACATGAGCTAGGAATTGCATTCAGAACTTTACAACACACTGTTGATGAACTTACCATTGTTTCTAAGTATAACCAACATGGTTTTGATTATATACAGCACAAGGTGGCTTATGCACTATTTTAAACAGTTCAGAATGTTGTACAGTCATAGTAAATCATTTTAATATTGTACATAATGCTATGCAAAAGATACAAGACTTAGCTAGACTTCAAGTAAGTGATTTTGAAGGAGGTTTGTCAGTGCTGTGGTGGAACACTTTCTCTTCCTGGTTCTCTGGTTTAGGCAGTCACCTGCAAGGCCTTGTTAGCTTTGCCATTGGATTCCTTGCCCTATGCCTACTGTTATGTTTCTGTCTTCCATGTATTTGCTCATGCCTGCAAAGACTTTGACCAAAGATGCCTTTCACTTCCAAGATAATGGTTTCTTAGAATAACATTGTGCAAACCCAATGTGCAGAGCCACGTGCTCCCGAGATAGAATCCCTTATGTAAACTAGTGGTATAAACAGTTTGCTAGGCAATGACGGGTAAGATTCAGGTAGCCTACCACTAGGATGGGCCATACTGGACAACCTAAGACAGCCAGATATGGGCAATCCGGAGTGAAGAATTATTAGCAATAATTCTTCAAGAGGGGAATGAGAATAATCTGGATTAAATAATAAAATAAAAGAACAGCTCAGCACAAGTAAAGAATGCATTTCTATTTAATATGAGCAAATAACCTTGAGTGAGAAACTGAAACAGCTGGTGTAGAAATTCGACCACATCTCAAGGCCTGACTGCTGAACAGGGAAGAAGGGAGTGTAGCAGATACTGCACCTGGCAGCCTTAGTTTCAGCAAAAGTTTCAGTAATATTCCACTCCAAAAAAGGAGCAGTTCTGAAAAAAGAAAAAGAAAGAAAAACATTGCCAGCAATACATGTATATAACAAAGTAATGTATCTTGTAGAAACTGAGTAGGGTTTGAAGCACGCCACTGTTAGGCTGTTTCAGCTACTCCCAAGAAACTGTTGTATCCTTTCTTGCTTTCCTTTCTTGTTTTTATTTTATTGCTATTTTGCTAATAAAGATTATTCATAGTGATAAAAAGCTGAGAGTTTTCTTTAGTAGCCAGCCTTCTGCCCATGAGGTATGGGTCTTAGGCTTTGAACTTCCCGAGTGACAAAGGCCTCAGGTAATGATTTGAACTCCCTGAGTGACTAAGGCTTCAGATAATGAACAGCAGTGGAGTGCTTCTCCCTGTGAGCAGAGCACTGTGTCGCAGTGTCTACTGGTCTGATGGATGTCTTTACTAACCAGCGGGCACTGAAGGGTCTTCTCTGCTCATCCCAGGGGAAATGAGCAGTGAAAGGACTGTGACAGCAATCTCAAAGAAATGATAGCACAGCAATTTATACTTCTTTAAAGCAGAAGTACTGTATGTGTTGCACTGCAATGGAAGGGAGCGCTAGGGGGCGCTCCCCAGTGCGGGACGAGGAGTGTGTGCCCTTGCAGCAAGATGGGTCCTCGTCTGGGATGGATTGGAGACCAGTAGGGATGTGAATCGTTTTAGGACGATTAAAATTATCGTCCGATAATTTTAATATCGTCTTAAACCGTTATGGAACACAATACAATACAGATTCTAACGATTTATCGTTATAAATCGTTAGAATCGTGAGCCGGCACACTAAAACCCCCTAAAACCCACCCCCGACCCTTTAAATTAAATCCCCCACCCTCCCGAACCCCCCCCCCAATAACTTAAATAACCTGCGGGTCCAGCGGCGGTCCGAAACGGCAGCGGTCCGGAACGGGCTCCTGCTCCTGAATCTTGTCGTCTTCAGCCGGCGCCATTTTCCAAAATGGCGCCGAAAAATGGCGGCGGCCATAGACGAAAAAGATTGGACGGCAGGAGGTCCTTCCGGACCCCCGCTGGACTTTTGGCAAGTCTCGTGGGGGTCAGGAGGCCCCCCACAAGCTGGCCAAAAGTTCCTGGAGGTCCAGCGGGGGTCAGGGAGCGATTTCCCGCCGCGAATCGTTTTCGTACGGAAAATGGCGCCGGCAGGAGATCGACTGCAGGAGGTCGTTCAGCGAGGGTTCCGGCGCCTCGCTGAACGACCTCCTGCAGTCGATCTCCTGCCGGCGCCATTTTCCGTACGAAAACGATTCGCGGCGGGAAATCGCTCCCTGACCCCCGCTGGACCTCCAGGAACTTTTGGCCAGCTTGTGGGGGGCCTCCTGACCCCCACGAGACTTGCCAAAAGTCCAGCGGGGGTCCGGAAGGACCTCCTGCCGTCCAATCTTTTTCGTCTATGGCCGCCGCCATTTTTCGGCGCCATTTTGGAAAATGGCGCCGGCTGAAGACGACAAGATTCAGGAGCAGGAGCCCGTTCCGGACCGCTGCCGTTCCGGACCACCGCTGGACCCGCAGGTTATTTAAGTTATTTGGGGGGGGGTTCGGGAGGGTGGGGGATTTAATTTAAAGGGTCGGGGGTGGGTTTTAGGGGGTTTTAATGTGCCGGTTTTTCGATTTTTCGATTTTTAACGATTTTTCACGATATTTTACCCCCCCAAACGGCAACAATACGATTCCCTCCCCCTCCCAGCCGAAATCAATCGTTAAGACGATCGAGGACACGATTCACATCCCTAGAGACCAGGCCCCTGCCGACCTACACACTTCGGTGAGACCAACCATGCAAGGTTGGCATCTGAGTAGTCCTCTGACCACTCCAAGCCCTTTTGGACCTGCTTCTGATTAACAGCAGAGGCGGCAGGCTGGACATAAGGCAGAGGTGGTTGAGGACTTGAACATGGATGCTGATGAAGACAGGATGCAGATGAGGATCAGGCTCAGATGAAGATCAGACTCAGACAAAGTGAGGATGAGACAAGTTAAAACCAGGATAAAACTCAGGATGAAGAAGACTCCGGAAAGGCGCTAACACCCACAGCCAGGGAAGAGGCTGCAGTGGCCGGAACAGCCCTCAGGCTATCCACTGGAGCACTACCTGCCAGAGGCTAGGCATAGCCAGAGGCCAGAACATCGGAGGACAATGTACAAGACGGGCCTCCAAGGCGAAGATCCCAGACATCATGGCAAACTCGCCAGACACTCAGCGAAGGGCAGCCAGGATGAGCGAGTGAGACATCTTGAAGACTCCGGTCCCTGGGGGAGACAGGAAAGAACATGATAGGAGCAGCTGTGAGGTGGTATATCTGGATGACATCCTGGTTTTCTCGCAAGACCTTCAGAGCTACCAATTGGACGTCGCTAATGTCTTACAAAGATTGAGAGACAACCAGTTATATGCTAAACTGGAGAAGTGCTCCTTTCACCAGGAGTCTGTTCCCTTTCTAGGCTATGTGGTCTCCAGCAGAGGATTTCAGATGGATCCCCAAAAAACCAAGAGCATTCGGGACTGGCTACAACCCACCAGTCTCAAGGTGCTGCGAAGATTCTTGGGTTTTCACCAACTATTATAGATCGTTCATTCAACACTACTCTATGTTGACCATTCCTCTTACGGCGATGACTTGAAAGGGAGCCAATCCCTCACAGTGGTCTCCTGAAGCCGTGACAGCCTTTCAAAGAGACATTCCTGCAAGAACCATGCTTGCGCCACCCGGACCCCTGACAACCTTTCATTGTAGAGGTAGATGCTTCTGACATCGGGGTGGGGGCCGCCCTAGTCAACACTCTGCCAACCACATGTTACATCCTTGTTCATTTTTTCCCATCGTTTTTCCCCTGCAGAGAGAAATTACGGAATTGGGGAAAAGGAACTTTTAGCAATAAAGTTGGCCTTCGAGGAGTGGTGTCCATGGCTCGAGGGAGCGCAACATCAAATCACAGTCTATACTAGGGATGTGAATCGTTTTTCAACGATTAAAATTATCGTCCGATAATTTTAATATCGTCTTAAATCGTTATAGAACACAATACAATAGAAATTCTAACGATTTATCGTTAAAAATCGTTAAATTGTGTTAGTGCGCACTAACGGGAGTTAGTGCGCACTAACAGAAAATGATACAAATTGACACTTTCCAGGTCAGTAAAGGTCAGTTAGGAATGAATATGTATTCCTATTGGCTGGCTGCCCTCTTATCTATTGATGTTACCAAGGTTCCCACTGAGGTGATGGTTGGGGGGATGGGAAATGGAAATGGAAACTCAGGAACACTAACAGAAAATGATACAAATTATTGACACTTTCCAGGTCAGTAAAGGTCAGTAAGGAATGAATATGTATTCCTATTGGCTGGCTGCACTCTTATCTATTGATGTTACCAAGGTTCCAACTGAGGTGATGGTTGGGGGGATGGGAAATGGAAACTGTTGGTAGTTGACAAAAAAAGTAATGTGATCAGTCAATATGACTAGAACTTGTGCCCTATTCCTGATACCAGGGGTGTTGTGATCTTCCTGCACTTAGTGCCCTATCCCTGATACCAGGGGTGTTGTGATCTTCCTGCACACAGTGCCCTAACCCTGACACCAGGGGTGTTGTGATCTTCCTCCACACAGTGCCCTATCCCTATTAATACCAGGAGTGTTGTGATCTTCCTGCACACAGTGCCCTAACCCTGATACCAGGGGTGTTGTGATCTTCCTGCACACAGTGCCCTACCCTGATACCAGGGGTGTTGTGATCTTCCTGCGCACAGTGCCCTAACCCTGATACCAGGGGTGTTGTGATCTTCCTGCACACAGTGCCCTAACCCTGATACCAGGGGTGTTGTGATCTTCCTGCACACAGTGCCCTATCCCTATTAATACCAGGAGTGTTGTGATCTTCCTGCACACAGTGCCCTATCCCTAATACCAGGAGTGTTGTGATCTTCCTGCACAAAGTGCCCTAACCCTGACACCAGGGGTGTTGTGATCTTCCTGCACACAGTGCCCTATCCCTGATACCAGGGGTGTTTATTTATTTATTTATTTATTTATTTAACATTTTTAATATACCGGCATTCGTAGGACACATCATGTCGGTTCACAATTAACTGAGAAAGGAAATTACATTGAACAGGGGGGTTTAACTGGGAGATATTGGATAATAATTGGATAAAAAGAACAAGGTAAATAGCGAAGTACGAGAGAAAAAGAAAGCAAGCATGGATAACTTAAATTGGAAAGATATGGATTTAAAATTACATATGTGAACTTATTTACAAAGTTGGGGGGAGAGGTGAGGGGAGAGGGAAAGGGGGGAGAATATATGCGAAAGAGGAGGTAAGGATAAGGGAGGGATTTAAAAGGTAAGGAAAGCGGGGAAGGGGAAGGCTGTAGAGGCTAATGGCGGGGAGAGGGGGGGGGAGTGGAGGGAGGGAGTGAGGGTGAGCATGGGGAGTACTGGAAGGGTTACCAGGGTGGGAAAGGTGGGAAGGGCTGTATATAGAATGCAGAATCCTGCATGCGTGGGAGGCCTAGGGTTGAGAGGAGTTGGGGTAGGCCTGTTTAAACAGCCATGTTTTTATTCCTTTTTTGAAGTGGCTCAGGGATGGTTCTAGGCGGAGTTTGGCCGGGAGGGAGTTCCAGAGGGAGGGGCCCGCGATAGAG
Source organism: Rhinatrema bivittatum (assembly GCF_901001135.1). NCBI lineage: Eukaryota > Metazoa > Chordata > Amphibia > Gymnophiona > Rhinatrematidae > Rhinatrema > Rhinatrema bivittatum. The sequence goes on along the minus strand of NC_042616.1, from coordinate 340,851,582 downwards.
AAGGCTCTTTCCCTGGTGGCGGTGAGGTGCCCAGTTTTGAGTGAGGGGGTTTGGAGGGTGCCGGCGAGGGCGTTTCTGGTGGGGCGGTTCGATTGCCGGAATTGAGGCATATCTTCAAGCCAGGGGGAGCTGTTTTTGTATAGAGTGTTATGTAGGATGGTAAGTGTTTTGTATTGGGAACGGAATGCAATGGGGAGCCAGTGGAGATTTTGTAGTATGGGAGTGATATGATCGGATTTTCTTGTGTTTGTTAGGATACGTGCCATAGCGTTTTGGAGGATTTGCAGAGGTTTAGTAGTAGAGGCTGGGAGGCCTAAGAAAAGGGCATTGCAATAATCGAGTTTGGATAACATGGTGGTTTGCATAACGGTGCGGAAATCATGGGCGTGAAGGAGGGGCTTCAGTTTTTTGAGGGTTTGGAGTTTGAAGAAGCCTCCTTTTAGCAGTGATTTAATGTGGGATTTCAAGTTTAGTTGGTTGTCTAGGTAAACTCCTAAGTCTCTGACGCTATGTGGTAGTGATTGAGCTTGTGAGGCGTTTTGGATCATATATTGGATCGAGTCGGAAGATTGATTTGTTAGGATAAGGATTTCAGTTTTGGAGGTGTTGAGTGCAAGGTGGAGATTGGAGAGGAGTGAGTTGATAGAGGTCAGACAAGTTTCCCAGTACTGCAGGGTTTCGTTGAGGGATCTTTGAATGGGAATCAATATTTGTACGTCGTCTGCGTATAGGAAAAATTTCAGTCCTAGTTTAGAGAGTAAGTGGCAGAGTGGGAGTAAGTAAATATTGAAGAGGGTGGATGATAGGGAGGAGCCTTGTGGGACGCCCTGCGTGAGGGGAATGTGAGCGGATTCGAAGTCATCGAGTTTGACTAGGTACATTCTATGATCTAGGTAAGAGGAGAACCACGATAGGGCTGTGTTTGATATGCCTATCTCGGATAAGCGTGATAGTAGGATTTGATGGTTCACAGTATCAAATGCGGCTGAGATATCTAGGAGGGCAAGGATGTAGGATTGGCTGTGGTCCATGCCCTTAAGGATAGTATCTGTTATGGCGAGTAGGAGTTTTTCGGTGCTTCGATCTTGGCGAAAGCCATATTGGGCGGGGTGTAAAATATTGTTCTCTTCTAGGAATTCTGTGAGTTGGGTGTTGACCACCTTCTCCATGATTTTGGAGATAAAAGGTAGATTAGATATGGGTCTGTAGTTTGCAGGATCATTGTGGTCAAGGGTGGGTTTTTTTAGTAGAGGCTTTACAATAGCAAGCTTAAGGGGGTCGGGGACTTTGCCGGTGGTGATGGAGCAATTTATAATGTCTGCTATCGGTTTTGCAATGGCGGTAGGAATGGTAAGGAGGATTTTTGATGGGATGGTGTCTGCGGTGTGGGTGGCTGGTCGCATCTTTTTTAGTATGGATTCAATTTCCTTCAATGAGGTGAGGTCAAGGGAGTTGAGGGTACCTCCATTGTGGAGAGGTAGTGGGTCTGTTGGGGCAGGGTTGGATGGGAGCCGAGTTAAGATTTTGGAGATTTTATTTTTAAAATAGTCAGCAAGCTTCTCACATTTCTCTAAGCTGTTTTTAATCTTCCTGCACGCAGTGCCCTATCCCTGATACCAGGAGTGTTGTGATCTTCCTGCACACAGTGCCCTATCCCTATTAATACCAGGAGTGTTGTGATCTTCCTGCACACAGTGCCCTAACCCTGACACCAGGGGTGTTGTGATCTTCCTGCACACAGTGCCCTATCCCTATTAATACCAGGAGTGTTGTGATCTTCCTGCACACAGTGCCCTATCCCTATTAATACCAGGAGTGTTGTGATCTTCCTGCACACAGTGCCCTATCCCTATTAATACCAGGAGTGTTGTGATCTTCCTGCATGCAGTGCCCTATCCCTGATACCAGGGGTGTTGTGATCTTCCTGCACACAGTGCCCTATTCCTGATACCAGGAGTGTTGTGATCTTCCTGCAAGCAGTGCCCTATCCCTGATGCCGGGATGTGTGCAAGAAGATCACAACACCCCCGGTAACCGGGATAGGGCACTGCATGCAGGAAGATCACAACACCCCCGGTATCAGGAATAGGGCACTGTGTGCAGGAAGATCACAACACTCCTGGTATTAATAGGGATAGGGCACTGCATGCAGGAAGATCACAACATCCCTGGTATCAGGGATAGGGCACTGTGTGCAGGAAGATCACAACACCCCTGGTATCAGGAATAGGGCACTGTGTGCAGGAAGATCACAACACCCCTGGTATCAGGGATAGGGCACTGCGTGCAGGAAGATCACAACACCCCTGGTATTAGGGATAGGGCACTATGTGCAGGAAGATCACAACACTCCTGGTATTAATAGGGATAGGGCACACCATTCACTTGCTGGGACTTGGGGGAAGGGAGGAGTGAGGGACAGGCAACTCCCCCCTGTCTGTGAAGCCAGCCTCTCACTAATAATGCAGGGAGGGAGCTGTCTCCGCCTTCACCATCCTCCCACCCCCCACTCACCCACACACCATTCACTTGCTGGGACTTGGGGGAAGGGAGGAGTGAGGGACAGGCAGCTCCCCCCTGTCTGTGAAGCCAGCCTCTCACTAATAATGCAGGGAGGGAGCTGTCTCCGCCTTCACCATCCTCCCACCCCCCACTCACCCACACACCATTCACTGGCTGGGACATGGGGGAGGGGAGGAGTGAGGGTCAGGCAGCTCCCCCCTGTCTGTGAAGCCAGCCTCTCACTAGTAATGCAGGCGGGATAGGGCACTGCATGCAGGAAGATCACAACACCCCTGGTATCAGGGTTAGGGCACTGTATGCAGGAAGATCACAACACTCCTGGTATTAATAGGGATAGGGCACTGTGTGCAGGAAGATCACAACACCCCTGGTGTCAGGGTTAGGGCACTGTGTGCAGGAAGATCACAACACTCCTGGTATTAATAGGGATAGGTCACTGTGTGCAGGAAGATCACAACACTCCTGGTATTAATAGGGATAGGGCACTGTGTGCAGGAAGATCACAACACTCCTGGTATTAATAGGGATAGGGCACTGTGTGCAGGAAGATCACAACACCCCTGGTATCAGGGTTAGGGCACTGTGTGCAGGAAGATCACAACACCCCTGGTATCAGGGTTAGGGCACAAGTTCTAGCCACATTGACTGATCACATTACTTTTTTTGTCAAGCTACCAACTGTTTCCATTTCCCATCCCCCATATATTGTCAGTGGGAACCTTGGTAACATGAATAAATAAGAGGGCAGCCAATAGGAATACATATTCATTCCTAAACTGACCTTAACTGACCTGAAAAGTGTCAAATTGTATCATTTTCTGTTAGTGCGCACTAACGGGAGTTAGTGCACACTAACTCCCGGTTAGTGCGCACTAACCGGGAGTTAGTGCGCACTAATCGGAAAAAACGATTTTTTAACGATTTTTTAACTAAAAAATCGTGCCAAACACGATTTTCTTCTCCTGCCAGACGATTTCAATCGTTAAGACGATAGGGGACACGATTCACATCCCTAGTCTATACCGACCCCAAGAATCTCAAGTACCCTCATCACACTCAATGCCTGAATCACAGGCAGGCTCGCTAGTCTCTATTTTTTAACCAGTTTGATTTTCTCTTGCGGTACCAGCCAGCTGAAAAAAATACCTGAGCTGATGCGCTGTCCCGCTCATTTGTCTTAGATGTTCCAGATACTCCACGCCACATTATTGACCCTTCAAGGGTGTTCCTCTATGCTGGGAAAACTATGGTCCTGCAACTACTCAGAAAGAAGATCCTCAAATGGGCACATGAATCTCTGTTCACCGGCCATACTGGGCAAGCCAGAACGCTGTCCACATTACAAACATTCTACTGGTGGCCGACTATGAAGAAAGATGTATATGCTTACGTAAAATCGAGCCCTACCTGTGCCCATCAAAAACCACCAGCAGGCTGCCCCTGGGGGCTTCTCCAACCACTCCCTGAGCCTAGCAAGCCATGGACACATATAGCCATGGACTTCATTGTTGATCCACCTCCATCCAGCGGTAATAACACCATATGGGTCACCATAAACCGTTTTTCAAAGATGGCACATTTCGTGGCGCTATCTGGACTACCTTCGGTCCCAGAATTAGCGAAACTATTCATCTGCCACATCTTTCGCCTTCATGGCCTACCAAGACACATCCTCTCGGATCGAGGGGTCCAATTTACAGCAAAATTCTGGAGGTCATTGTGCAAGAAGTTCGACATATCTCTGGATCTTACATCTGCCTACCATCCACAGGCCAATGGATAAACCGAGAGAACGAACCGCACCGTAAAACAGTTTCTTCGGGCGTACATAATTTCCAGACAGAATGATTGGTCTGAACTGCTCCCCTGGGCCGAGTTTGCATTAAACTCACACCAGTTGGCGTCCACTGGATCTTCGCCCTTCCAAATTGTCTACAGACACCAACCACTACCGCCTCTTCTAGTGCCTCTGTCGGCACTAGAAGAGTGCCCACTGCACAGATTTCAGCATGGGAATTGCATCAGCTCTGGGAGCACACCAAACAGCTCCTCCATCAGGCTAGCCAGAAGGCTAAAATGTTTTACGATGCTCATCATCGGGCAGCTCCTCAGTTGCATCCTGGAGATAAATTATGGCTCAGTATGCCTGAAACTTCCTTCCGCTCGATTTGCACCCAGATACATCGGCCCATTCTTGGTACTCGCTGCTGGGTCCAGTTACTTACAGCCTCCAGTTACCTCCTTCACTTAAAATCCACAACGCCTTCCACATCTCTCTCTTAAAGCCGCTCATTCTGTTGGAGTTCTCACAAAAAACACCTGAACCTCAACCTCTCGCAGTTACAGAGGACATCACTTACCAGGTCAAGGACATCCTGGATGTCAGAAAACGCAGCAGCTGTTGGGAGTACCTTATCTCATGGCATGGTTTCAGTCTGAGGAGAACAGTTGGGAATCCATGATCAATATTCTCAACAAGGAATTGATCAAGCAATTCCACAAATCTCATCCTAGGAAACCAAAACTTCTGGGGAGGGGCCCTAAGAAGGGGGGTACTCTTACGCCCATCAGTCACAGACAGCTGTGACCACTATTGCTCACCTCTTTCTTTGCTGCCTTGTCAGTATTGGTGAGAACGGTGACCTCTGCCAGCGTTTGCCGACCTGCTTGGCGTTCCCGGGACAGCATGTGCGCTGCCGCCCGCCATCTTGCCCCAGGAATCACATAGGCGCATGTGCGCATGCTAGGGCCACTATTGTACACATCTTGGCGGGAACCTCGGGATGTCCCCTCCTGATGACGTCTTCACTCTGCTGTTCTTATCCCGACTGGCCCTGCCTATCGATGAGTTAGCAAGGAGTTCCCTTGTTGCTGAATCCGCTCTTGCTCACGGACTTCCTGTTCCTGCATTTGGCGTGAGACACCTTGGGTACCTGCTCCTCGGGGGCCCTTCCTTGTCTCTGGCTATCCACTCCTCAGAGGGCCTTCTGCCTTGGACTGCTGCCTGTCACGCTCCTTGGGACCCTTCCTGGAACTACTCTTCAGTGAGTACCTAACTCCACAGATCTACTCTACCAACTCTTGTGGGATCCTCTCCAGTGTATCCCATTCCTCTACTGCTTCATCTCCAGGATTCTCTCCCTTGGTGTACCCTGCACTGCAGGCCACTACCATACCATCACTACGGAGAGACTACTTGGGTATTTCCTGTGCTACCAGTCACTACCATATCGTCACTACTGAGAGACTCCTTCGGTGTACCTGTGCTGCAGGTCACGACCTGTCATCACTATGAAGAGACTTCCTTGGCATACCCCACCCTGCGGGCTACTACCGGATCTCCTTCTCTGAGGTATTCCCTCCGGGTATACCCCTCTACTCTGACCTCACCACTTCTCCTGCACTCCTACTCCGTGAGCTGTGTTCTACCTATCTAATAAAGACTATTCCACAGCTGTCTCTGAAGTCTGCTGGGACCACGCCTCCCGATAGTGAGGCTCACTGGGCTCCTCCCTATGGGTGGTGACACCTCTCACCTCAGCCCAGGGTCCACATACTAACAAACCATAACACCTTACCATAGGATGTGAATATAGAGCACTGATCCAACCCACAAAATTTAGATCCATGTCATATTTTTTAAGCACCTCGAACATAAAAGGTCAGGACAGCTTATCAAAAGCCTTCCCAGCATCAAGTGCCACCAATAAACCCTGGAATTTTTGTCTTCGAGCCATTGAGATAACATGAAAAGCCCTTCTGGTGTTAGCCGTGGATAAATGTCCCTTCACAAAATCTGTCTGATACTCCTGCACCAGCCAAGGGATTATCCCTTCCAGCCGCAGCTGCATAACCTTGGCCATTATTTTAATGTCCGCATTTAGGAGAGAAATGGGCCTACAGGAGCCAGAATCTAGCTCATCCTGCCCTTTTAGGGTATAAGCACTATAGTAGCGTCGGTCAATGTGTGTGTGCAAGTCAGATCTTCCCGTAAATGTTCAAGCGCACTTGCCAGCGGGAGAGCCAAATCCAAAAAGAAAGTCTTATAAAGTCAAGCAGAAATCCATCTGGACCTGGACTCTTGCCGACTGGAAGCTGCTTAACCACCTTATCCATCTCCTTCAGCATAACTGGTGCTCTAAGGCTCTCATTCGGTTGCTCAGCAATTTTAGGCAGATTGACCTTCTCCACATAAGCCACAATGTTGTCTATCATACAAGACTTCCTGTCATCATACAGGTCCTCGTAATATGCACAATAAGTATTATTAATAACTTTAAGATTATTGGATACCTCCCCGTTTGCAACACGTGTTATCATGATAAGTGTGCCCCTCGCCATCCTTCTCAACAAGCTGGCCAGTAACTTTCCTGCTTTGTTATCATACTTGTAGAACCTTTGACAAGTGAAGCGCCTAGCCTTCTCTATCGAGTCAATTTGGAGCAGTTCTAATTCTTGCTTTTGCCCCAATAGCTGCCTCCAGAGCTTCTTAGAACACCTTTACTTATGTAACAGTTCCAACTGCGCAATATCCCTTTCCAATGACCTTTCTCGGGTGACACGTGCCTTTATGAAGTAACTAGTATAATATATAATCCTACCTTGAAGAACAACTTTCAGTGTTTCCCATAAAACCACTGGATTAGTCATCCCCCTCGTGTATTTCTTGAAATACTTTAACCTCACCTGCGATTATGACCTCAAAATCTTCCGGGCCCAACACTGATATTAAACTACCTGTTTCACCCGTCGGTCACAGATGGCTACGACCTCTCATGCTCACCTCTTTTTTCGCTGCACCATCAAATCTAGGACAAGTGGCAACCTCTGCCAGTCACCGCCGACCTTCCTGGCATTCCCAGGATGATGTGGGTGCTGCTGACTGCCATCTTGCTTCTGGAGTCACATAGGTGCACACGCACGGGCCAGCTATGTATACGTCATGGCGGGAACCTCGGGGGCGTCCCCTCCGGATAATGTAGTCTCGCTACCTGCACTTAAGCAGACTGGCCCTATGGACTGATGAGTTAGCAGTTTCCTCATTGCTGAATCCACTACTCTTGGACTTTGGTTCCAGTTCCTGGTTTGCTGTAAGGACACTCCGAGTACCCGCTCCTCGGGGGCTCTTCCGCGTTCCTAGGCTATCCACTCCTCAGAGGGCCTCCCTGCCTTTGAACTTCTGTTTGTTCTACTTCTCAGGACTTTCCTTGGAAACACGCCTCATGAGTACTTTCTTCGTACTTTTGAAAGGACTACCTCTTGGGCCTTCCTGTCCTGCTTTGTGACCTTTGAGCCTTATAGATTCACCTAGTCAGCATTGTGCCTGTTTGGACCTTTTTGTTTATTGTTGCCTGTTCTAGTCCTGTCCTTGTCCAGTACTTGTCTGGTCTTGTCTTGTCCTATCCTGTTCTTGCCAGCCCTTGTCCTGCCCTGCCCTGCCCTTGCCCTGTCATGCCCTGCCCTTGTTCAGTTCCTTTTCTGTTTCCCAGAACTTGCCCTTGCCTTTTGTCTCAGGCTTTGTCCTTGTCCTCTGGTCCCAGCCTGCCTTTGATTCTAGTCTGTGGATTCTGCCCTGCCTGAATACTCTCCTGTCTGCCCTCAGTCCCAGCCTGTGCCTTGTTTCAGCTCCTGGCCCCCACCTTGTTCTAGCTTCCAGCCTGTGATGTGTTCCAGCACCAACCATACTTCCAATTAGGTCCTGCTAGCCACCAAAACCCAAAGGCTCAACCTGCAGGGGAGGTGGCTGGTATAGGCAGAAGACCCAGTCTAGCCTTGCCCCAATCTGGCCCTCCTCCTGCTGGGGGAAATCCCAGCCCAGCCTGCCTGACCCATGACAATATACTTTGGACTGTTTCTATCCCCTGGTGATGGCATTTTGTAGGTTACATCTACATAGATATTGGATCCTTTGATCTCCTGAAAGCAACCTATAGTAACTCATCTTTTCCTTTCTCATTATCAGGATGATACAGAACGATGCATTCGGCCAAGCACACTGTTAAGCCCCCGTTTGGCCACGCGTTTTAGACGTGCTATTATTACCCCTTATACTGTAAGGGGTAGTAATAGCGCGTGGAAAATGCGCAGCCAATCACCCAAAACTAATAACACTCATGACATGCAAATGCATGTTGATGAGCCTATTAAGTTATTACCCTGGAATACTGAAAGTAAAATGTGCAGCCAAGCTGCACATTTTACTCTCAGAAATTAATGCCTGCCCAAGGGCAGGCGTTCACCTTAGAAAGCACTGGGAAAATGTACGGAAAAACAGAAAAGACAGCTTTTCTGTACACCCTCCAACTTAATATCATAGTGATATTAAGTCAGAGGCACCAAAAATAAAAAAATCCAAAAAATCTAAAAAAAAAAAAAAAGAAATTTTTGCCGGCGTCCGTTTTCCAAACCCGTGGCTGTCAGCGGGTTCGAAAACCAACACCAGTAAAATTAAGCATCGGTTGTCGGAGCTGCTGACAGCTGCCGCTTCTGCTAATAAGGAGGCGCTAGGGACACGCTATTGTCCCTAGCGCCTCCTTATTAGTGTGACTCCTAATTTATAGAATCGCGTGCCCAGGAGAAGTGCCTGGGCATGCATGGGGAGAGCGGGCGCTCAACTAGGAGCACCGGCTCTCCCGCATGTTTTACTGAATCAGCCTGTTGGTATTTCAATGACCTATTTTGTCCCCGATATATAAACCTTCCATGTTGGTTTTTTACCTCATTCTCTCATTTCCTTTTTGTTCTTTCCTAAGAATTGCACAAGCCTCTATCACTATCCAACTAGTTCCCTTGCTTTCCCCACTTCAGATTATTCCATTTCACATCTGTTTTAAAAGTGTTCATACTTACTATTGCTTCAATGTACCCACTTGCTAGAAGACTTTCTACACTCTACTCATTTTCAAGCCCACATTCTGATTACTATGGGGGTAACTTTATAACTGCCCGCATTTGTCCAAAGCTTGCAGGTACATTTTATTCACAAACTTTACACTTATTTTAAAAGAAAAAGTACATGCATGCTTTACCTTTGAAACTTAACCTACAAAACTAGTAACTACCCACACATATATTTAAACTTGCTAAAGTGGTGTGGGTAGCTTTTCTGAGAAAATATATGTGCATACTTTTCAAAATGCTTGTCTCCAAATTCCGCACTGCAAGTAAAAGTATACACAGAGAGGCCCTAGGAATGTTCTTTTATGTGCATATAGGACAGGTAATAACCTCTTTTCTGCAAGTAAAATCACTGTTTTATGCATGGAAATTACAGCACTTTTAAAAGCACCCTACCTATATTCTGTTTAATGTGGACCTTTGTAATCCCCTCTTCCCCAAAGAACCTCCTGTTCTAATGTCCATGTTCCATAACATGATTTAACATTTACTGAAATAACAGAATATCAACTTAACATAGTTAAAGCTAAAAAAAGAAAGATTGATCAAATACAATTTACAGATAGATATGCCTCAATTCTAAATCAGGTTACTGCTCACATGACTAGGATGCTTCCTGATACTTATGCTACTGTGTTTAAACTTTATGAAAGAATGTCTGGCAGAGCTAATTGAGATGAATCTCAAAGCCTTTCTGCTGTCTCTGATAAACCAACAGATAAGTACTGCCATTAGTAAAGATTTAGAACCATGTCTCACATGTCTACTATCATTCCATCTCCAGGAGCAGACAATTGCATTTTTTTTTTTTTTTTTGTAGGGATGAAGACTTGGCTACCCACACTGTTTCCCTTTGAAATTGCCTGCAAAGTCCATGGATGAAAAAGGATCTATGTACTTTGCAACAACAAGGGCCATTGAAAATTGTCCCTACTGGGGTCCTATCAACCCATATTATTGTTCCCTGCTCTGTACCACCACTATAGGATAAATGAAACCCTTAGCTCTTCGGTGCTGTTATTATGGTTAAACACAGAAATTCTATGCTAGAACTGCAAACATTTTGAGAGGTACATAGTAATTTAAATGTGTTTATGCTTAGTGGATGGAAAAATAAAACAATCCATATTGGAGGTAATTTTCAAAAGGATTTACATGCAGAAATCTGGGTTTTCCATGTATAAATGGATTTTTTAAAAATCGCCACTTTTTCGCCCTTCACACTTCTGAAATTTCACTGAATTTTCAAAAGGTTTTAATTACATAAATGGACTTTAGGCGAGTTAATGGGCTTCTGAGAAGTGTTACAATATATGCTACTGTTATGTGTATCTCCTTTGAAAATTCACTCCATTATCATTTGTCTCAACCCTCTCTCTCTCTCACTCTCTGTCTTGTAGGTAGTTGTATCTCTGAGGACAGTATAATCTGAAACACCAAAAGAATGAAGCATGAGGCCTGAAAAACCCAAAGAAAGGTTTATCATCAAATTGAACTTTGAAATCAATTAGCGGCTACTGCATATGTATACTGGGACTTTGAAACTGCATGAAGAATTCATTTCTAAGCATAATTAAAGCTGTATGATGTACTCAGATCACTGTGCATTTTGGGATGGCTGTATTACAGGCCAGAATAACTAATGATGCTGTTTCATTATTTAACTGAGGATTTACCATAGAGTATACAGAAAAGCTTTCACAATGGCTGTTTCATAAAGTTGCTGTGTTATTCTGGAACATTTAAAATTAAAATAAATTGTAACAACCACACTAAACTTTAGCAGTTAAGAGCTAATTTAATAATTATCCTGCCAAATATAATGTTGCAAACAGGGCAAATAATCATGACTGATGAGGTATTTATGATTTGACTTAAAAGCTGATAAATTTTTGTCTTTTGGACTCTAACACCACTTAGGGTAGAGTCACTTAAGGTTTTGCAAAGATCAAAATTTGTTTCTTTTAAAGCAAGCTGATACTGTACAGGCCATACCTGCAATTGAAAACAGTCAGCACTCCAGAGTGGATAAGAGGGTAATAAGAGATAACGACCACGAGGTCCATCTGCTGGGTCCATTTTTCTTACCTCTACAATATTGTGAATATGGCTTTAACCATAATTCCTCACCACTAAACATCCTTTTAATTGCCTCATCCTTTCTTGTATTAGTTTATCTTTTCTGGTTCTACCACTTCCACCAGGAGTCTCTTCCAAGCATCTAGGTACCTTCCACCTTTCTGTGAAGAAAAATGTCCTTACTGTCCTGCTCCATTGTCTATCCACTGTCAATAGCACTATTTTGGCTTCTGTCTAAATCCTGCTTGCAAATTTCATATAAAAACTGTTGGAGACCTGTTTCACATTGCAGCTTTCTCTGCCTATCAAGAACTACTTCAAAAATAGTTTACAAAGTTTCCTTGTGCCTACCTCAGTTTAATCTGTGCTCCACTGAGGTATTTTGATTTCTTTTCTTCTAACTCCTCAGAGCTGGATTCACTCCTCCATTGTGTCCTTCTCCATGGCTGCCCTAGAGAGGAAATAATAACAACATTTATTTCTTACATGCTTTCTTGTGGGAGACAGTCAGAGCATGCTACAGCATAATAAAACATAAAATAAATAAAAACCAAATGCAAACTTCTTTTCCCAACTTATAATAAACAACCTAACATTAAACATCCAACATCCAATATCACTCCAAACCCCCCAATATCTCTCTACAAATAAACTCCCCTCTCTCTCTAATGACCTTACCTATGCTGCCAGTGAGGCTAGAACCTCCGCCCACCTAAATCTCAGAGGCTCCTCCCCCAGAGCCCCACTCATGCTTTTATTTGCTATGTTTTCTGGAAGTTGTATTTTTCCTTCCTGCCTCTTTTCTTATAATCTGGGGGCCAGTACCTGCTTGTTACTCACCTTCACTGATGAATCTAAGGGTCCTTTTTGTCTCCTTTAGACCTGATGGAATGGAAGCTTCATTACGCATTACTCCTAAATCTGTGCCAGTAATAAAACATAAAGATGATGGACTGAAGAAACAGCAAGGTAGGCTGTCTAACAAAGCCGTGAGGGCAACAGAACAGAATTAGCAGCCAGATGTCTGATCTGGATTCCTTTATTGAGCAGAGACACAAATTTGTAAACAAGCCTGACTCAGGCCGAGTTTCGCCCTCTTACAGTGGGGCTGCGTCAGGGGCTTAGCTCTATCGTTTTATGGTTTCTGAGTATCCAGGTTTCAGATATAGCTATACATCAAATGGTCTCAAGTCAAAAAAGATATCCTGTGCCGCAGTGTGATTAATGAGCAATGCTCTCCAATGTATTTGATGCGCTGAAGGATCCTATGCACACATCAGCAACTCTGTCTCTCTCCGATCGTCATGATGTATAGCTATATCTGAAACCTGGATAGTAATTCTGTACTGTTGCCATAAAACATAAAGATGCTCATGTACTGTTGAGCTGCGATGGAAGAGAGCACCAGGGGGCGCTCCCCAGCACGGTACGAGAGTTATATGTCCTTGCGGAGATACGGTCCTTGTCTGGGAACTGGAGAACCAAGGACCTCCACCGGACCTGCACGCTTCCATGAGGCCACGAACCTGCCGATGGGTAACGGCAAGAAGCGGCAGGCAGGACAGAGGTCATGGGCGGATAGAGACATCTGGCATTGAGGAATATGAAGACGAAGACATTGAGGAAGACGAACACTCAGGCATTGAGGAAGATGAAGACTCAGGCGTTGAGGAAGACAAAGACTCAGACAAGGCAAGGTATGGTCAGGCAAGGCAAGGTTAAAATCAAGTGTTTAAAAGTCCAGAACCTCCAGGCAAGCAATGTCCCTCCAGCGCCCTACACAGCCCAGCCGGACAAGTCATGGACCAGACTGAAGGACGAGCCTGCCCAGGAAAGGAAGACATCAGGCTTACGGACATCAAGGCAAGGCAGACATCAAACATCAGGAACAAGGCAGGTCTGATGAAGGACGAGAAGACTCCTTGGTGCCGTCAGATGGAAAGAACCACCAGCGCCTTACCCTACTCAACCCTGCCGAGCTGGTCACGGACCATAAGGGACAGGTCAGAGTGGAGCTGAGGACAACTGGATGAAGACATCAGGAACATCTAAAACAAAAAATGTCAGGAACACTGGGACATCAAGGAAAGCTGGAACACTGGACACAGCAGGAGAGACTGGAACATGGAATATCCAGAGAAGAGACCAGGAACGAAGAGGGATCCCAAGAAGACGACAAATGCCAAGCAGGAGCAGGAAACGAGGGTCCTCAGGAGACCAGCTCCAGGAGGACAAGTTCCAGGGAGTAACTTGCTCCTTGCGAAGGCAAGGCATGACTGACCTGAGTAGCCTTTTGTAGGCAGAAGAGGTGGATCCAGGAAGGGAGGTCATCCAGGGCCCACTCCCTCACTCGCCCTATAAGAAGGGCAGAGAGGCGCAGCCCTGCGCCTAGGGAAAGCAGGAAGGAGACACAGCAGGACCCTGGACAGCGCCCTGCTGAGAGAGGAAGAGCCGGAGCTGGGCCATGCAGGCCCCAATGTGGAGGCAGTGTCCTGACGCCGAGGAGCATGTCAGAGGCCTGCCATGAGACGGCATGGGAGGCGGCTCCATGCCGCAGGAGAGCTGGCTGACGTCCGCGGCTCCTGCCGCAGTGAAGACAAGATTGTCGGAGGCCTCTTGCCACATGGGGGATCCCGGCACGGCTCCTGCCATGCCAGCACGATGGCGGCCCAGGCCGCAGAGGTAAGAGGCCTCCCGTGGCTCTGGCCACTGGGGGAATCACAACATGTACTAAAGCTTAGCATGTAAACAGGAAGGATAACTTTCAAACAATGTGTGTATGCATACATGTGTGTATGCATACATGTGTGTATGCATACATGTGTGTATGTGCATGAAGAAAAAGAACACCGAATCGCTATTAGCCACACTAGCGGACACCATTATCTTCAATCTTGAAAAAGGCCAACCTTGCCTCCTCGCACTTCTGGATCTTTCCGCAGCGTTCGACACCGTGAATCACTCTAGCCTACTACAACGTCTAACAGACATCGGCATCACAGGAGCAGCCTTCAACTGGTTTAAATCCTTCCTGGAGAACAGAACATTTAAAGTCAAGATAAACAACGAAGAGTCTCATCCCATTCAAGCCAAAATGGGGGTACCACAGGGCTCCTCACTCTCCCCCACCCTCTTCAACATTTATCTTCTCCCACTCTGTCAACTTCTTACCAACCTCAAGCTTACCCACTTCCTATACGCGGATGATATACAAATTCTCATCCCCATAACAGACACCCTACACAAGACCATGAACTACTGGAATAAATGCCTCTCAACCATCAACGAGCTTCTAACCAGCCTCAACCTGGTCCTAAATACTAACAAAACGGAAATCCTAATAATAGCACCGGAACTATTTACACCTAGCTCCAGCAACTCTCCAGACACATCAGGATACACCACCTCACCTCAAGTCAGAGATCTGGGTGTACTCCTAGACAACAGACTCAGCCTCAGTAAATTCGTAAACAACACCACAAAAGAATGCTTCTTTAAATTACAAGTTTTAAAGAAACTAAAGCCACTTCTACGCTACAGAGATTTCCGCACAGTACTCCAAGCCATCATTCTCCCGAAGTTGGACTACTGCAATTCACTCCTGCTGGGACTTCCCGCCTGCTCCACAAAACCCCTACAGATGGTCTTAAATGCCACAGCAAGAATTCTCACCAATGCCAAAAAAAAAGACCACATCACCCCGATCCTCCAACACCTCCATTGGCTTCCCATCAAATACAGGATACAGTTTAAAACCAGCATGATGATTCATAAGGCCCTACATAACATCTCCCCACTCAACCTAACATTCCAGCTCCAACTACACACTTCTAAAAAGCCGACGAGAAGGGCATATCAAAACAGATTGATCACCCAACCCGCAAAATCCTCCCTGAGAAAACGCGCTTTATCCACAGCGGGCCCGTCACTCTGGAACTCACTACCTCCAGACCTCCGCCTCGAGCCATGCCATAACACTTTTAAGGTGAAACTCAAGACTTGGCTCTTCCTTCAAGCATTCCCAGAGAGCTAAGAACAAGATATAATCAACCTACTGTCCTATAGCATTAATGCAATGTTTATTTTACACTATTTATTATTGGCCTTATTTATATGTTTCATAGGTGAACTTAGTTTGTTTTTTCGACTTATTATATAGCAATCGTTTGAAATGTTCTATGTAAATCGTTTGATATGTTCCATGTAAACCGCCACACGGCGGTAGTTATTTCAGTTACCTGTGAACCGGAGTGATATGTATTTTATACAGGAACTTCCGGTATATAAAAACCAAAAATAAATAAATAAATAAATGTATGCAACCGTGTATAGTTTTACCATTATTTTATAACATGCACTTATCACATGTGTGCATAGTTCCTTATTGTTATTTTTGTTTCATTGTAAGTCGCCCTAGAGGTGTTAGTTTTAGTTCCCTGTAAACCGGTGCGATATGTATATTATACAGGATCATCGGTATATAAAAACAAAAAATAAATAAATAAATAAATGTTTACCCCCTAAACATATGCACGAATGTAGGCCAACACATAAATACATGCAATGCATTGAAATTACATATTTCAATACATTGAACACGCATACTTTACCCACCTATTTTTTAAATGTACGCGTGTATATTTTACGTGTGAAAATAAAGTAAGACTTACTTATGAGCCAGAATTTTAAAACATTGTATTAAATTACATTATGTGATTATTTTAAAACAGTATTGTAAATTGGTGTATTTTTAAAAATGTGTGAGTGAAATTACCAATTTAACTAATTATTCCACTAGTTTGCCCAGTCCTCTCCAGGTCTCTGAGAGCCTCCTGGTTCTTCAACCTGAATTTCCCCCCAGTTCACCCAGAATTCCAATCCAGTCAGTAATACACAATAAACAAGTTTATCACTTACAGCAGATACTTACAGGTGTAAAAATAAGTACATATGTTGGAAAATGTATGTGGGTAAGTATCTTTTAAAATAGCAACCTTCATGCTTGTTGACCCTGCCTAGGAATGCCCTTAGCCCACCCCTTATATGTGCATGCGAAAGTGAAAATACACATGTAGTTCGGACTTTTATAAAATATATGAGTAGCAGCTACTTACACACACATATCCTAATTTTTATGCATGTAATATTTTGAAAATTCACATTTAAAGCTATTTAACGTGCACTCAGAATAGCATAATATATAGTAAGGCTCTGGTGTGCACACTAAACTGGTCCCAGAAGACATTAGCTTTTGTGACCCTAGGGTCCCTAAAATCCTAAATTCTCTAGATTGTTTTTATTCAGCTTAGAAATTTTCACATCATTCTTCAGATATCCTCCTCAAATGTCAGTCTGGACTGGGCAGCATTTTCCTATAAAAGCAGTGCAGCACACGGAGCAGTGTGGCTTTCTTTACTTGTCTTTCCTAGGATTAAGATGAACTTTGGATTCTCCTCTACTTTTAGGCCCCACAGCCTGCCACCAGGGGAAAAATGATCATTTTTGCAGTTTGGTTGGATTTTTCAAACATGAGGAAGATTGGTGCATTGTTGTGTAACCCAGAGGTGTTGCTCAGGAGGTGGACTCTTGGGCAGAGGTGGGGTTGATGCTACCCACAGGGCGAGCCCTACGGATCCCCACAATCGGCAGGTGGAGCAAGCTAATTGATGGAGGCCGGCTGAAGCTTCGCCAATACCAGCCCTTGTTCCCCACAGGTTGAGCCCTTGGGTACCGAGGCTGTATGGTCTTAGGTGGGCCTCTGTCTGAGGTCTTCCCAGAAGCGATGTGAGAATCAGCCAGGGGCCAGCAGCAGTGACTGAGATTGGAGAACAAGTCCAGATGAGGCTGAGTTCAGGAGACCTGGGCACCAAAGGAATTGGGAGCAAGACAGGGGGCACCCGAGTAAGAGCAGGCCGGAGCCTGAGAGGCCAAGTCCAGAGTAGATGCAGTAGAGGCATGGTAGAACAGACTGAGATCAGGGCAGGCAGCAGGCAAGGAGAAGTGGCAAAGGGACATGGGTCAAACCAGGACTCTAACAGGAATGTAGTCAGATGAAACAGAGGTCAAGCCAGGGATCAATCAGAAGTGTAGACAGATGAAGCAGGGGTCAAGCTAGGGATCAATCAGAAGCGAGACATGCAGCAAAGTCACAGAACTCAGGGACAGGAACAGTTATAAGGAGCAAGGCAGGATCAGGAATCAGGAACACAGACGAAGCAGGAACAAACCGGGAACCAGGAACACAGAGGAAACGCAGGAACGAGCAAATAAGTAAACGACTAGCGTGGAGACCTGTTGCCAAGGCAAGGAAGCAGTGTCTGGGCCCAGCCTTATAGACCCAGACCCAGTTACATAATCCGTGGCTGCGGGGTGGTTTCCTGCCACGGCCCCTTTAAAAGTAGACCAGGTGCACGCGCGCCTAGGGAGAGGCGTGGCGTGAGATGACGGCGTCTCCCCGCGGAGCTGGGACATCCGTGGAGGACCTGAGAGCAACAGAGGCAGCCCGAGCATGGAGGCGGCTGGCCATGGCTGCCAGAGAGGTGGAACCAGGCGCTGGAGCAGACAAATGGGAGTAAGTAGGCCCGACCGCGAGCCTGCCGCGGCCGGCACACGCAACCAGAGGCATATCTGTTCTGGCTGGTAGGTGGCTGAAACAGGATTCAGGGATTTGGCTGGTGTGTCTGAGGAGGATTGGGAACTTGGAGGACCCGATGAGGTATCCTTTGGCAGAGGAACATTTTTCTTTACATTTTCTTTTTCCCTGTCAGGGAAATAATGCTTGAAGCAGCATTGTGCTCCTACCATTGTGGCCTAGAGAGGGAGCAGATTATAGACTGCAGAGCAACCATGGCAGAGGCTTGCTGTCTCCTGCAGTGCAGAGTCCTTTGAGCTGCTGCCGGGAGGACTTGGCATTCCCTTCCCTGGCTTGGCAGGCTCTGAAGAGGGTAGAGCAAGCAAGCAGCAGTTTCCCTCTAGGCTGTGGCGGTGAAAGAGGCCATCGTTGGGTTGGTTTCATTTAGTGGCAGTGCCACTGCTGTGAGAGGCCTTGTTTCAGTGTTCCCTGGCACTACAGGAAGTTGGATTGCCAGTACTGGAATTACAGTGACATCACTTCCGGTTTCAGGGCATTGCTGTGTATTCAATTAAAAGGTAAATAAAACTTTAAATAAGTAAAGTCCTGAGCCGAGGTTGGAAAGACCTCCAGAGACTCAATTTTCAGAGCCCAGAATTTAAGTTTGTGATCCCAGCGTCCTCACACAGAATTAATTAAAATACATAGAAATATACAAAAATAAAGTTAAACACCTGACATAAGGAAGACCTAATTTCGATCAGAAAAGAGTTTTGATGGTTTATTTATTTATTTATTTTTTTAATAACGTTATTCGAATAAACATCACAACGGTTTACATAGAACTGAAGAGAAATACAATTAGAAAACATAGCGGTTTTAATACCTGGAAATGAGGACTAAAAATGTCTAAAACAGCAAAATAGATTTAAATAACTGTGGAGGGCACCAAAATAGTGTTTTTGTACTTTCTGTATTTTTGAGATCCTGTGCCTGCCTCGGGAGGATTTTCCCCCTACCTGGGAAGGTGCTGTGACTCCCTTGTGAAGTGCTGTTTCTTTTGGTCCTGATTCTCTGGGAGCAATTCAGTTATCTACCAATTCCTGCCCAGTGTGAGGGTAAAGGTTTGACATTTTTGAATATTTTTAGAGACTTTGCCACCTAAAGTCTAGAGAAGTTTTTACTATCTGAGAGAGAAATAACAGATCCCAGCCCTACTAGGAGCCCAATTCCTAACAGCCAGGAGTGTTAAGGTTTCCCAGTGCTTTCCATCCATAGGGACACTCTCACTGATGTAGCTATTAAACTGAGAAAAGGCACTTTTGGACTGATTATTTTGTATGAAGATTATATAAAGAATTTTGGTTTGTGAATTGGACTTTGATTATTTTTGGTTGTGGTACATTTTTGTTGAATACCCAACCAGAGAGTCCAGCGTCTTTCTTCAGTGGTAAAAGTGCCTTCAAGCACGGATGTGCCAAGCGCGAGAACAGTGGAGTTTGCAACCCAGGAGAAACTGAGATACTATCAGGCCCATACAGTAAGCTGCGCGGGAGAGCCTGCGCTCTGAGGTGAGCGCCCGCTCTCCCAACGCGTGCCCAAGCACCTCTCCTGGGCACGTGATTCAGTATTTAAATTAGGGCCCGCACTAATAAGGAGGCGCTAGGGACACTAGCGCATCCCTAGCGCCTCCTTATTGGTGGAAACGGCGGCTGTCCTCTGAGTTAATATCGCTATGATATTAAGTCGGAGGGTGTACAGAAAAGCACCCTCCGACATGTTTTCCATGCGCTATTACCCCTTACTGTATAAGGGGTAATAATAGCGTGTCAATGGTGCTAATGGTGCGCTCGGCCGAGTGCACCGTTCTGTATTGGCCTGTATGTGATCTGGAGATGGAGAGTTGAGAGTGAGATGTGGCCCGGGACCGTTATTGGGCCCCTGCATTTTGGAAGGTCCCTGAATGGGGGGGGGGGGGGCTACACATGTAAATGTTAAAATTAATGCACATGTATATATAAATAATGAAATATCAGATGCAAATTAGGCTTTAGTAAGAGTACACTAAATAGCCTGTTTTACTTTCCTCCATCTGCTTTTTAGCATGGGTTCTGTTCTGTCCCCATTAATGGGTACATGTTTGTGTTTGTAGATAGTGTAGCCCACCTGTGTTTACCACAGCCCCTCCTTACTAGTAATTGTGACACTTTCAGTAACCCAGCAGAGAAGTCTGAAAGCTCTGCCTTTAAAAGGGAGTATGCCTTTAACAAAAGCCCCCTCCTTTCAGGTTCCCTCCTGAGTCACTGGGTCCTGGGCTCTCTGCTATTGGCTCTCGCCCTTACCTCAGCTGAGGAGAATTTCTCCGGTATTCATTGCCATGACAGTGGGTTAGTCCCAGCCAAGCCAGCAGCAGACTTACGTGCCTGTAACCGTTGTTACAGAACAGCTTTTTACGTTCCTCCTACCGCTTATTTATAAGACTAATCAGCCTCAACCCCACGTTCTCTTTCCCTGCGCCCCAAGAATCTTCACCTTCCTTCCCCTGCCTTCATCCAGCTGCAAGGATCTCTGCCAGTGGCACAGACGTTTGAAACCAGCTCTTGTAAGTAGTTATAAATTAGCTTTACAATAAAGATTTCAAACTTAAAGATCTTTGTGTGAGGACTGATTGGGTGGAACGTTAGCTGCTTTGAATGAGGGAACTTGGAAAGTTTCTGTGAAACAAAACAGTAAAAAAGCTGTATAGTGAAATGCTGTACAGTTGAGAACTGTACAGGTTCACTAAGGCCAAAAATGTAACACCTACCTTGGACCTGGCTCAATTAATAGGATGAATTGTGGGTTTCAAGATGCAGGAGATGTGACTGTAAAAGATGGAGGATGTCATGGGAAAGACAGAGGAAAGAGAGAAAGTGAGAAAGTGAGAGACAGATAATGTTCTACCCTGATGAAGGGCTTCCAAAAATGTCAAATTTGGTAGTATGCTAGAAAATCAGAGGGTGTCAATTGATGGGTTTGTATTAATGTTGTAAATGGTATATGATCCTGTCGTCCCCCCCCCCCCCCCCCCACACTAAGATGTTCAGTTCAGAATATGCCCTTCGCTTTCCAGGTCTGGAATGAGTGTTGTGGTTGGCAAGGTGGAAAAGCGCTGTTATGAAACAAATGGGTCATAAAGTGGAAAGATTTATTTCCCACTGGTTTAGTTTTCCATTTGCCCCATATATTCAATGTTTGTCTGGTGGTTGGAAACATATGGGGACAAGATCTCCACATCTTCAGATCTCGCCAAGGGACGGCAGTTAACGGCATCCCGTCCATCCTAGATTGTTCTATAACTTCCCACTGTTTTATGTCTGTTGCGCCAATCGGTAGCAGATGGCTGCGACCTCTGCTGCTCACCTCTCTTTTCCCTGCACCAGCGATTCTCAATGCCATGGTGGCCTCAGACTGCAAATGCCGCCTTACTCGGCGTTCCTGCGATGGCATGGGCAATTCCGTCCACCATCCTGAATCGAGGATTACCTAGGGCACGCGCACGCACGCCAGGCCCTCTCTTATTCACATCATGGCGGGAACCTCGGGAGCATCCCCTCCGCATAACGTCACTCGCCAGTGTATTTAACCCATCCAGCCTATGCTTCCTACGAGTTAGTAAGGACTTCCTTCCTGCTTATTTCACTCCTCGTGGAGACGCTTAATTCGCTACTCTGAACTCGTTACTGAACTCGTGGACTTAGAACGCTCCTCGTGGGCCTTGTCAAATTCTGGCTATCCGCTCCTCGGAGGGCCTTCCTGCCTGGAGATTTCATCTACCCTGGTTCGGGATCCTGTCTAGTTCAGCGTTTTGAGTACGTTGCTCGTTTCTACCATCCTACTGAAGGAACTGCCGGTGTACCCCGTGTCCCGGGCCACGACCGTGCTTTTCTCAGCTACCTTCATCTACACTACGGAGTGAATACTGTCATCTACCTTGCTCTGCTGACCTCCTGCACCTCTCTGAACTTCTACCTGATGATTCTCAGCATATCCCACGCTGCAGGCCACTACCGGATCTACCCTGAGAGGTGTGTCATCAGGAGAGGAGTTCCTGGCATACCCCGCTCAGCTGGCCACTACCAGGGATATCATCATTGAGCAACCCTACTACTCAGGACTGTGTCTTAACTTCATTTGGTGGGTATTACCCATGTTCCAGTTTAATAAAGTCTCTTATTTCTGTGTCTGTCTCAGCCGAGGCCACGCCTATCGTAGTGAGTCCCCACAGGGCTCCTCCCTATGGGTGGAGTCAGCTCTCACTACGATCCAGGGTCCACAATAATACCGGATAATAACAGATTGCTACCTCCATGGACCCGGCTCAGGTCTCAGCCCTGCAGGCCATTCCTGGCCTGGCCCAACGTGTTGCTGAGCAACAGAAGACCTTAGAGACTTTCGCTAATACTTTTAATCAGTTGAATTCCTGACTGAATAATTCCACTACGTCTGACAAAGATGCTTCATCGCAAGTGGTTTTCACACGAACTGCAGTACCTTTACCAGCCCCCACTCACTTCTCAGGAGACCCCCTGTTGTCTAGGGGCTTTCTCAACCAGCACTGTATGCACTTATCTCTACAACCAACTTACTTCCCTAATGTATTGGCCAAGACCATGTATATCCTGTCTCTTTTAGATGGGAAAGCCCTGGCCTGGACTTCACCTCTCTGGGAACGCAATGACCCAATCCTCAGTGACTTGCCAGGTTTTCTTGCTCTCTTCAAGTCAGTATTCGATGACCCAGCTCGCAAGACTGTTGCTCAGTCTTGCGAGCTAGGTCATCGAATACTGACACCTTCAACAAGGAGCTAAGCCACTTCCAGACTATGTTATTGAATTTAAGACTGTGTCTTCAGAGCTTCATTGGGGCCTGGGGTGCTTGCGTGCAATTTTCCTAGAGGGTCTTCACTCCCTCATCAAGGATGAATTGGCAGCACATAAGAAAATGCCATACTGGGTCAGACCAAGGGTCCATCAAGCCCAGCATCCTGTTTCCAACAGTGGCCAATCCAGGCCATAAGAACCTGGCAAGTACCCAAAAACTAAGTCTATTCCATGTTACCATTGCTAATGGCAGTGGCTATTCTCTAAGTGAACTTAATAACAGGTAATGGACTTCTCCTCCAAGAACTTATCCAATCCTTTTTTAAACACAGCTATACTAACTGCACTAACCACATCCTCTGGCAACAAATTCCAGAGTTTAATTATGCGTTGAGTAAAAAAGAACTTTCTCCAATTAGTTTTAAATGTGCCCCATGCTAACTTCATGGAGTGCCCCCTAGTCTTTCTACTATCCGAAAGAGTAAATAACTGATTCACATCTACCCGTTCTAGACCTCTCATGATTTTAAACACCTCTATCATCATCTATCATCTATCAGTCGTCTCTTCTCCAAATCATTACATGATTTGCTTGATACCTTGGACTCACTTATTGACCTTGCAGGCAGAATTGATCACCGCCTGCGTGAACGTTCATCGGAGGTAAAGAGTCCTAAGAAATATTCATCAGGGAGTATGCACTCATGATCAACACCTGCAACTCAGTCTCAGCTGTCTCTTATCACTGAAGAAGATGAACCCATGCAATTAGGACGCAGCCATCTAACTGCCAAGAAGAGACGCTACCGTAAGAGATTAGGTCTCTGTATGTACTCCGGACAACCTGGCCATGCGGTTCAATCCTGTCCCATCTGTCCGGGAAATATGCAGACCAAGGATCTGTGGTAGGACTCTTCCTAGGTCTTACTACACCATCTCCTCCACTGACTCTCCCAGTCTCAATCATTTCTGGGACCCTGGAATTTCAGACTCTTGCACTTGTTGATTCCAGAGCAGGTGGCAACTTTATACTTAAAAGACTTGTGAAACATCTTCGGATTCCTATCCTTCCAACACCAAGCCACTGCTTCTCTCCTCTATACTTGGCGAGCCATTACCCGGAGAAGTTTCCTATACCCCACAACCGATATGCCTGCGCACTGGTTCTCTTCATACTGAGACCATCTCATTTTTGGTCCTTGACAAAGCCATTCATCCAGTAATACTTGGTCTTCCATGGCTGCAAGATCACACACCCCAGTTTGACTGAGGCACTCTGGAACTATCACAATGGGGAATGGCTTGTCATGACAGATGCTTGAAGAATGTAGCACCTATGCCCTGCATGACAACCTCTCCTTCTCTCTCAGGTTTGCCACTATAATACTTTGCATTTCAAGACATGATTTTGAAAAAAGCAGCAGACATATTACCACTATTAATTTAAAGCCTGACTCGGAGCCCCCTAGAGGAAGGGTATACCAACTTTCTCTCTCACAGACTGAGGCCATGTCGGCCTATATTCAAGAAAATTTGCAAAAAGGATTTATCTGGCCTTCCAAGTCACCTGCCAGAGCTGGATTATTTTCATTGGAAAGAAGGATGGATGTAGCCACTGCCATTAACAATGGTTACATGGAATAGACTTAGTTTTTGGGTACTTGCCAGGTTCTTATGGCCTGGATTGGCCACTGTTGGAAACAGGATGCTGGGCTTGATGGACCCTTGGTCTGACCCAGTATGGCATTTTCTTATGTTCTTATGTTCTTATGTTCTTCGTCCATGTATAGGCTACAGAGGACTTAATGAAATTACTGTAAAGGACCGATATCCTTTACTTCTGATTTCAGACAGACTACAGGGAGCCAAGATTTTCATGAAACTAGACCTAAAAGGGGCATATAATCTGGTCCGCATTTGTCAAGGAGACGAGTGGAAGATGGCCTTTAATACTCGCGATGGCCACTTCGAGTACTTGGTCATGCCCTTTGCCTGTATAAAGCTCTGGCCGTATTCCAAAATATGATGAATGAGATTCTGCGAGATATACTTTACCAATGTGTGGTTGAATATTTAGATGACATACTAATTTTCTCCCAAGATCTACAAAGTCATCAGGTAGATGTCACTAGAGTCCTACAAAGACTACGGGATAACCGTCTCTATGCTAAGCTTGAAAAGTGTGCCTTCCACCAGGAGTCTGTTCCCTTTTTGGGCTACGTGGTGTCCAGTAGAGGTTTCCAGATGGATCCACAACAGACCAAAAGCATACAAGGCTGGCCTCAACCCACTGGTCTCAAAGCACTAGGCTTCCCCAATTATCACACATTCATCCACCACTACTCTACCTTGACTACACTACTTTCTGCCATGACAAAGAAGGGAGCCAGTCCTTCGCAGTGGTCTCCCGAAGCTGTTGGTGCTTTTCAAACCCTCACGGAGGCTTTTCTCCAGCTGTATCCTCGACATCCATTTACAGTCGAGGTTGATGCCTCTGATGTCAGTGTAGGAGCCATTCTTAGCCAGAACAGTGATACCCATACTCTTGCACCACCTGTGCAAGACAAACGCCTCCAGCTGGTCGCCCTTGGGGCCTTCTCCAGCCTTTACCAGCTCCAGAGGAACCATGGACACACATCGCGATGGACTTCATCATTGACCTGCCAGTGTCCAGCAGAAACAACACCATATGGGTCACAGTAGACTGCTTCTAGAAAATAGCACACTTCGTGGCATTACCTGGACTACCATCTGCCCCAGAATTGGCAAAGCTGTTTATACGGCATATCTTTCACCTGCACGGCATGCCGAAGCATATCCTATCGGATAGAGGCATACAGTTCACGGCTAAGTTCTGGAGAGCTCTTTATAAGAAATTTGATATTTCTTTAGACCTGACATCAGCTTACAATCCACAATCAAATGGTCAAACTAAAAGAACGAACCGTACACTTAAACAGTTCATCCACTCCTACGTAAACTCCAGACAAAACGACTGGACAGAGTTACTCCCCTGGACCGAGTTCACCCTGAATTTGCATCCATCAGCCGCTACTGGATCAACACCATTCCAGATAGTGTATGGCCATTACCTCCGCTACCAATAACCTTGTCAGTTTCATCTCCAGTAGCCCAGGCTTCGGCTGAAGAACTCCATCATCTCTGGGAACAAACCAAAGGCCTTTTGCAGAAGGCAGGACAGCGGGCCAAGAAATGTTATGATGCTCATCACAGAGCAGCACCTCAATTTCAACCTGGAGACAAGGTATGGCTCAGTACCAAATTCATCCATCTCAAGCTGCCATCTGTTCAATTTGCTCCACACTACATTGGGCCTTTCACCGTTCTCCACCGCTGAGACCTGTAACTTACAGCTTGC
This sequence comes from Rhinatrema bivittatum, assembly GCF_901001135.1. Lineage (NCBI taxonomy): Eukaryota > Metazoa > Chordata > Amphibia > Gymnophiona > Rhinatrematidae > Rhinatrema > Rhinatrema bivittatum. The sequence continues at coordinate 340,825,271 of NC_042616.1, read as the reverse complement.
AACTACCCTCTTCCATGAAGATACACAATGCCTTAGGGGTGTGCATTCGTTTTGAAGGCATATGTAAAACGCAACTTATATTTTTAAAAGACGTGTGTCATCAGGAGAGGAGTTCCTGGCGTACCCTGCTCTGCAGGCCACTACCATGGATATCATCATTGAGTAACCCTACTACTCTGGACTATCTTAACTTCACTCGTTGGGTATTACCCACATTCCAATCTAATAAAGTCTCTTACTTCTTTGTCTGTCTCAGTGAGGCCACACTTATTGTAGTGAGTCCCCACAGGGCTCCTCCCTGTGGGTGGAGTCAGCTCTCACTAGGATCCAGGCTCCATAACCATACCAGATAATAACAATGTCTACTGCTTGATGCCAGATTATTAAAGGTTTCACCTGTGCCGCCACATAGTACCAGGTAAGATTGGGCACTCCAAACCCCCATCTGCCTTGTTTTGATAAAGAACCTGTCTATTGACCCTGGGTGGCCTTCTTTTCTAGATAAAACTAAACACCTTTTTTCCCAATACTTAAGAGTAGCATTAGATATAAGTATAGGTAGGGACTGGAACAGGTATAGCAATCTGGGAAGGAAATTATTTTTGATAGTCGAATAATGAATTGTAGTTTACAAGATGTTTCACAACCTTATTCTTCCTGTTGTTCACCAGTAAAAATGTTTATGCAAAAAAAAAGTGAGAGACAGAGAGAGAAGAAAGCCAGGAAAGAAAATAAGAGAGAGAAAGTACAAGGGACAGAAAGAGAAAGGAGAAGTAAATGGGGTAGTGCTAGGAGAGAGGAACAGAGGAGGAAGCTAAAGATTTCCTGGGGTAGAAAGAGGACAGGACCAGCAAAGGTGAGCAAGGAGGCAACCAAGGCTATTGATCTTTGCACTCTTTTCTTGGAAACCCTTTTTAATGTGCTGATATCAATGTTAAATGTGTTTTATTGTCCTGCTCATAACTCCAAGGCTACTGATGTCTGATACTATTCTTTTTGTAAACCCCGGTATGCCAAGGTTCACCTTTCAAGCCTCGGGGAACATTGTAGTTACTGTCCCGACATGGGGAAATAAATCTCCAAGGCCATGAGCTGGGGGCAGGATAACCTGCAGGGCCAGTACCAGGCTGAGGCCATGCCATATAAATAATAAATAATAAACCACTCTCCAAACTCAAGTTGTGCTCCAAATAATAGAATCTTCAGGATCAAACATAATGACAGTGAAAGTTCAAGTAGATGCAGAAGTCAAAAAGAATTACAGTTCCAGAAATCTTAATTCTTTTCCTTATAGCTCCTCTCCTTAAATAAATTATTTCTTACAGCAACACAGTAGTCCTGGTTACTTTGTTTCTCTTCTCCTTAGTCTTTGCACATGCACAAGCTAGCCTGGTACTCTCCTGAGTATCCTTAGTCAGCAAAATAGTTACCCACAAAATGTCCTGCTCAACTCAAGGAAAAATCCATCTGGGACAGCCTCAGGATCCTCCGAGCTCCAAAACAAGTTCCCTCTGGCACAGTTTTACTTCCAGACTGTATTGTGCTCTCTACTTCTCGCCTCTGGGGATATTTAGGAGAAAATCCCTGAGCTCCTGCTGCTCCCATCTGATATTTTGGGTGAGAATCACAGCTCCATTCTACTCTGGAACAGCCCGACTCAGGAGAATCAGGGTCTTTTATTACCTCTGTTGCATAAATGAACCCCTCAGGGGATGTACCCTCTGTCCATTAAGAAGGCAGGTTACACCTCCTGACACATAGCTGGCCCAGGGCTCTGGAATAGTTCTGTGCTGGTTCCAGCTTAACTTTTTGCCCCATGCACATCCTGTGCCCTTCCAGCAGATGTTTACCACTATTCAATACCATTCAAGGCTCCCATCAAGAGGAAACCTGCATTTTACCATCAAATCACATTCTGTGGCATAGGTGCCTCATTTTCTAAATCTGCTCCTCTGCTGTCAGAGAGTCTTGTGGGGTTTCTTCCGCGCCTGCCTCTGTGGTGATTGTTCCAGAATCTAGCTCCTGTTTCTCCATCTGTTCTTCTGGGCTATCCAATTCCTCCTCTATGTCATCTACCTCCTCAAAAGATATAGGAGGTGCATGCTTTGGAGAGTACCTGCCTTCTTTACATCTAATCCATTTCCCTTCTCACATCCCTTCTTCCCCCTCCTGCTTTGTCATTCTCACAGCGCTGTGGAGATTCTAGCAGAAGAACAGTAGCTACATATTTAACCTGGACTAAACAACAGTACTTGTGTTGGGGGAAGGTCTTTGATCAAGTGCACAGCTTTGGGAGGGATGAGCATGGAGTGGTAAGGGTGGAAGGGGACAACTACCTACCCATCCAAATCAATCTTTGCAGTTAATGGGGAGACAGATGTCATAATCAGATTGCCCACACATTCCTCTTGTATTTTTCATGCCATTGCTATTGGTGCCAGTTCCCCTCTTTTTGTGTCCTGAGATGCTCTTGCCACTAGGGATGTGAATTGTGTGATTGATCGTCTTAACGATCGAATTTGGCTGGGGGGGGGGGGGGGAGAATCTGATCGCCTTAGATTTTTAGGTTAAAAAATTGTTTTATCGGGGGAGGGGGAGGGCGGGAAAACCAGCACACCAAAACAACCCTAAAACCCACCCCGACCCTTTAAAATAAATCCTCCACCCTCCCGAACCCCCTCAAAATGTTTTAAATTACCTGGGGTCCAGTGGGGGGGGGGTCCCGGTGCGATCTCCCGCTCTCTGGCCACGGCTGCGTTAAGAGAAATGGCGCCGGTGGCCCTTTGCCCTTATCATATGACAGGGCAAAGGTAGCGCCGGCGCCATTTTGGTTCCTGTGACCCGACGTCACGAGTGCAGGAGATCGCTCCCGGACCCCCGCTGGACCCCCAGGGACTTTTGGCCAGCTTGGGGGGGGGGCCTCCTGACCCCCAAAAGACTTGCCAAAAGTCCAGCGGGGGTCCGGGAGCGACCTTCTGCACTAGGGCCGTATTGCCAATATTCAAAATGGCACCGGCGCTACCTTTGCCCTCACTATGTCGACATAGTGAGGGCAAAGGTAGCGCCGGCGCCATTTTGAATATTGGCAATTCAGCGCCATTTTGAATATTGGCAAATCAGCCAATCATCGTCATTAATCATTAAAGAGTGTGAAACAATAGAAATTCCCCCGATTTATCGTAAAAAAAATCGTTAATCGTCTTAGTGCGCACTAACGGGAGTTAGTGTGCACTAACAGGAAGTTAGTGCACACTACCCATTGTTAGTGTGCACTAACAGAAAATGATACAATTTGACACTTTTCAGGTCAGTTAAGGTCATTTAGGAATGAATATGTATTCCTATTAGCTACCCTCTTATTTATTGATGTTACCAAGGTTCCCACTGAGGTGACGGTTTAATATATGGGGGATGGGAAATGGAAACGGTTGGTAGCTTGACAAAGGGGAGGGAAAGGAGGAGGTGAAGGGCCAAGCTGTCCCACTCCCTGGTCTCTGAAGGACAGATCTCTTCAGAAAATCAGAGCTGCTGAATGCAGGGGCTGTATCCCCCTTCACATCCCTCTCCCCCCCCCCCCCCAGTCACTGTGCTCAAGTTTGCAGTACCTGTGTTAAACTAAACTTCTTTTTTTTCACTAGAGTAGAATAAAATAAAATGAAGTACTTTGTGTATTAAACTAAAGAAACTTTACATAAAATGAAATTAAGTACTTCTCTATATGCTACTTTAGTGAAACAAAACATTTAATAAAGAAACTTGCAACCTGAGCTTCAAAATATTAACATACTATAGAAAAACTAAACAAAAAACTTTATTATTCATTTATTATATTTACAGTGGTTAAATTTAAAGAGCATGCTGAGGCTAGACTGGCTACTGGCTAGTGGCTACTGCTGGCACTTTTTTTCTCTTTCTGGCTAGTGCGTGCTATATCTGGTAGCAAAATGGCCATGGGGGACAGCACCAAGCATGCGCGGCTTAGTGCGCACCTCTAGCTAATGAACATTTCCTCAAATGTTACTTTTAAACCATTAAGTAACAATTTTTGATAGTGTGCACTAACTTGCGTTAGTGCGCACTATTCAGAAAAACAATTTTTTTACCAAAAAAATCATGCCGATCAGATTTTTTTCTCCCCCAGCCAAACCCGATCGTTAAAACGATAGGGCACATGATTCACCTCCCTACTGAAGCCTGCCTGCAAGTTTCATTACACTTGGATAGAAAATCCTAATATTAGAGGCCAAAATGGGGTGCATTGCTTCTCCCATTGCCTTGATAGAAAATTACTGACAGAATGACACAAATATACAAATATATATATTTTTTTTGTTACAGAATCGAACAAAACACATCGCTAAGCCAAACAAACCGAATGTAAAGAACCAAATTGAAAATATTTTCTCAGCACATCCCTAAAATGGGTAAGTGGTTAAAGATAGGATTATTTGACTAAGACACCATGGTTTTATCCTCTGTGACCTCCTTAAACCCAAGCCCATTTCTCCTCTGCAGGGTAAACTATGAACAGACTTATGTTGGCTAATCGGTGTAACTCCAGAGCAAACCTATAGGCCCCCTCATTTGAAGGACAGAGAGTAATTTGAACACTAGTTCTCTCATACTCTGAGGCTATTGTACTAACTGGCAAAAATTAGTGTGCCGTATAGACTATTTAGTACATGCTATTTTTATACTGGTATTTATATGTAAAGAAGCCCTGTAGAAAAATACTGTGGTCCATATTCAGCAATAGTCCATATAGCAAAGTTAACCAGATAAACTTATCTGGCTAACTTGGAGGTATATTCAATAGTGCAGTCAGCACCATTTTGGAAGCTGGCATCGACCAGCCCAGAGCCTAAGAGGCTCTCCACCAGACATCAGAGATAACCTCTAAGGTATGGCTGGATCTGGGTGGGCCCAGGTAGACACCAGGGAACTTTTCTATGTAAGAGGAGTCCAAGAAAGTAACTAGAGTTGGGGGCAACTAGAAACCATGTGTTTCATCTATGGAAGGGGAGGTCCAGGAGGGTTGGATGCCTTGTGGAGAAGAAACCATGGAAGGTTGTTAGAACAGTGGGGTAATTCTTTTCAAGGGAAATCTGGGATGGGGCGGGACATTACCATGCAAATTTAAAATCTTTTATTAGACTTTTGACCCTGCTGGGCTGCCTGTAGAGGCAGTGGGGAGGGAGGGGGGCAGGGGTCTAACCAGAGTGAGAAAGTATTTTACCCTGTTAGGAGGGATCATTTGGGTAGCTGGTGGCCCTTTGAATGCAGCCCTGTAGCATCGGGATGTGCGCTAACATCCCAGTGCTCTGGTGAAAAATTGATTATACCTTTTGATTTGTAGACAGCTTTTCAGCAAATAAAGTAGCTTTAGCAAACCATATTAATTGATTTCACTGGTTTACACATTTTTAGAAGTCATTGATGTTGATGTGCTAAATTCAAATAGGAGAATTAAAGCAGCTTATTGGCTACTTTTCCATTTTTCATCTATGTTTATTGCATAGATAAGAGTTTTAATCATAAATTGTAAACTTAGATCTATTTGTGTATTTATGATTGCAAAATATTTTACGTTTGGTTTATGTAACACTTTGAAAATTAAATCAGCAAAAGGATTATAGAAATAAAATGTACTATGAAACAAAAGGAAAAAATCTATTATGTATATACTGTAAATATGTACATAGTTTAGTCCTTATTCAGTGGCTACTCTGCTCTTCTTGGCTTCTCTCTTCTATTCATTAAATGGAACATATCTTGTCACTGTCCAGCAATAGTCTACAAGCATTGATGGGCTCCATTTGCCCTGATACCATTTTTCCATTGCTGGTGAAATTACCCACCATGCTCATCACTCACTTCTCTGCAGTTTGGTGGAAAAAAAGTCTAGATAACAATGCAAAAAATGTATCTTTAGTGACATGTTGCAGGCAATGCTTTTGTATGCCTTGAGATTTTCCACCAACTCCTCATAGTTGGCTGTAGGGATATACAGCAGGGACGGATTAATCTCATTCAGTATTCGTATTCGTCGGGACCCAAATCTGTTGCATCCATTCTCGTGGGACCCCGATCCATTGATTAGTTACATATGTATTTGTTTCCCAAAAAAACTCCATCCCAACACTTTAAATTTAATTAACTACAACCCCCCACCCTCCTGACACCCCCCCCCCCCCCCCAAGACTTGCCAAAAGTCCCTGATTGTCCACCGGGTGTCCTGGAGCGATCTCCTGCACTCAGGCTGTTGGCTGCCGGTAATCAAAATGGTGCCAATAGCCTTTGCCCTTCTATGTCACAGGGGCTACTGGTGCCATTGGTCGGCCCCTGTCACATGGTAGGAGCACAAGATGGTACTCTTACTGGAGATGTTTAAGTCCCAAGGGCACACAAACTTATTTATTCTCTTTGGGGCAATCATCCAGCTAGCACTTACTCCCATGCTTAACTCTCTATCTTAGGGTGGTTCTTTCTGTGAAGGAAAGCTCCCGCTTGTGGCCCAGACAGTGGTGTGATATTCACCATGTGCTGTAAGTAGCTGCTTCACACAAGGGTGCGAGATGCTGGGATAAACCAGGCAGGACCAGGCTCTGGGTGTTAAAATAAAGTTTAATGATTTTGCAACAATTAAATTAAAGTCCAATTTGTCCATAATATTGAAGTTGTTGACTGATGGTACAAATGTGAGTTTCTTTTTAGGTAGGTGTCCTTTATTTCAGGCATCTGGGTGAAGATTTCCATGGTGATGTTAAGTGCACAAAGCACTCCCAGTGCCTAAATGGAGGGGGGTCCCCTAAATTGGAGGGGTGCCCCCAAACACAGAAAAACAGTCCTATCTGAATCCATCTTATTCCGGGCACCCAGCCTGTCCTGGTCTCTTAAGCGGAGATCCGATTGAGGTCTCTCAGTCTTGATCATTCTCCTTAGTTTTGTTTTTGGGGCTTCTCTTGAAGGAAAAGTCTTTAGAAAGAGGGGACCAGGCTATCTCAGTTCTGGATCCCCTTGGGGAGGGGTGAGTCAGAGAAAACCTTCCCACAAAGCAATTGTCCAAAATACTTTCTTAATGCAAAACTGGATACATCTTCAGCCATCAAAATCTCTCTCAGAAGATGCTGTCACCACTCTTGCACACCTAGGGAGTAGAGTGAAGCTCACAGGTCTTCAGTCCTCTGAACTGAGAGACTCAAAGGGAATTCCGGCCCAAAATCTATTTCTCTGTAACTAATAGAAGAGGGACCCTCTGGCACAGAGAGCATGATGAAGGATCTCTTCATAAAGTTGAAGAACGACATCCTCACTGATAAGAGGCTTTCTAAAACTGACCACAAAGGAAACTAAAATGACTGTACTACATATCCAAACCCTTCAGGTTGGGAGGGGCAGAGACGGATGGAAGGCTCATAGATGTAAGGGTTCTAAGCAAGAACTTAGGGCCATCTAGTAGCTGGCCCAAGGGGATGCCACACATGCAAAACAGCTTATTTTAATTTGGGGAGGTTTTAGGCCAAATTATTGCATGATATCATGAATATCACTCAATTTCACCATGATATGGGTATATCACAAGATAGCATTTTATGGATGATAAATGCTGTTTTTCGCATGTTTTACATTATTAGAGCTTAATAAATTAAACCCTTTATTTTTTATCACAATTTAAATTGTACACCACTTTGATTTGTAAAACAGAAAGGCAGTTTATCAAATAAAGTAAAGTAATTACACCTCATTGAGGTATTAACATTTTTTGCAGATTTGACATTGCGAAGCAAATTTTGCTCAATAGTTTTATAATGCACTAATACTTAATGAGCTGCTTTGCAAAATTTTGCATCACAGCAGCTCATTATTAAGTTAAATAATTTTTTGCAAGTATAAAATTTACTATATGTGAAGCCCAAACATTTTGCAAAAACATGCACTAAAATGGAAAATAGTGTACATTTATACTAATAACATGCACTATTTGCTGTTTTAGCATGCAGAACAGATTTTTACTGGTTAGTACATCAAATTCATTGTCCTGACTAGCATGAGGACCAGAAGTGAAATCAGCAAGCCTTTTTTTAAAAAATGAAATAAAAATGTGACTACTGACATGAACTTTGAAAGTGCAGCTATTATCTTTTGGTATGTAATCCACTTTAAAGTGTCACAAAAGGCAGAAGTTAAATAAACATGTATTATTATTATTATTATTATCACTATTGTGTAATTGCTTGGGAGGAAAGCTAGTCTTCACTCTTGCAATGCATAGCCTTATGTCATTCAGTACTCCTGTAATCTAGAGGAATAATTTGAGGCTTCCTGGAATTCAGATCCTGGTAAGAGCGGATATTTGATCAAAAGATAAAAAGAGCCAAACTACATTGTAGACCACACACTGTAAACACAAATTGATACATGACAGAAACTTTCTCCTAATGGTAGGATCTAGATAAAACAAGAAAATAAAATCACAGTAAATTTCAATTTCCCTTGTCAAGTATGGCAAATACCAAATACTTTTTTATTTCCTTCTCTGAGTTTGAGGGGGGAAGTCTAGGGAAAAACAAACTTATTGGTTACAGATATTTTGAGCCAGAAGTTTAGTTGTAAGATTCAGATCACTAAACTAAATTCCACTGGGGGATCACCTTGTTCTTGCCTAAGAGATAAGGATTGCCCTTGCTCAGTCTGATAGATTTTTGGATTAGACTGTAATGTTTGCTTAGCTTTATCTCTTATTACCGTCTTGTTTGCTGATCAGCAGTTGTTTCTGGATGCTTAAAAATCAGGAAGCAGGATGCAGGGAGCATGAAATGAAACAATGCAGCAAAGGGAAGTCTCATATCCCTTTAATAGATCTGTGAATAAATCATTCAGTGACTGTACTTTTAAGTTTGGGACAAGGGAGGCAAAAATCTGGATGACCATTGTTTTAAAGTGTGAACAATATTTGTAAAAGGTACCTAGATGGCATGCAAAATATGTTCAATAGGACAATGTGTTTGTTTGTTAGCACATGCTAAGCATTTTGACCACCAATAACTAAAATGCTACTATGGCCACTTCAGACAGTATTTGCTAAGTAACTGAGATGATCTCATTCTAGTTGAATGACATTTCTGGTGAACAGTTCCATAACTAATTGTTACATGGCATAACTAACTATGGAACAATTAGTTAGTTATGCCATGCCCACCAGTTTGTACTGTGCATAGAATGGCAAACTGGTGGGCATGGCATTTTAGGAAATGGACAGACTAGATGATGCATCGCTTGTATTTTGCCTATGGAATTTTGAAACAGAGTGGTTAGGTTTATTGGTTGATAGTTAGGGCCATGTATCTGTGACTTCACACTTTGAAACAAACACCAAAGGACTTAATAAGGATATTGATTTTCTCACACATTATCAAATATCAACCATTTAAAATGCAAAGTTTAAATGTCTTATCACCTCTGGCATTCTACCTCCACTCCCTTTCTTTTATTGAACTGTAATGACTCATGCAGACAGCCTAAGACCTAGATGACTCAGTACTATTTAAAACCAGTATAACTGCATTGTTCTTTACTGACCTAATGAAGAGAGGATAACTCTTTAAAGCTTGTCCCAGATTTGTTAACTTAGACCAATAAAAAGGTATGCCCTACAACTTGTTTGCTGACTTTTAATTGAATGACTTAAGTTCACAGTGGAACATGGTTACATCATAAGCCTCACATGTCCAACAAATAATGGGGTAGATATTAAAAGCTACGCGCGGGCGTAGATTTGTGTACACAACCCGGCACGCACAAACCTACGCCTGACTTTATAACATGCGCATGCAGCCGTGCGCATGTTATAAAATCTGGGGTGGGCGCATGCAAGGGGGTGCACACTTGTGCACCTTGCGCGCGCCGAGCCCTAGGGGAGCTCCGATGGCTTTCCCCATTCTCTCCACTCCCCCCCACCTTCCCCTCCCTTCCCCTATCTAACCTGCCCCCCAGCCCTACCTAAATCTCCCCCCATCTTTATTTTGTTTTTTATGCCTGCCTCTTGTGCATGGCCGCTGTGCCAGAGGCCTCGGTCCGCCCCTTTTTCAAAGCCCCAGGACAAACACTGGTCCCGGTGCTTGCGCGCATCACCGGGCCTATGATAAATAGGCTCGGCGCATAACCCCCCTGCGCGCATAATTCCAGCCGGATTTACGTGCGCAGGGCTTTTAAAATCTGGCCCAATTTGTTTCACCTGGAAACTCATTTCATTACACACATTCCTCCTGAGAAAAGAGCTTCAAAAAATGTAAGAATTGGCTTCCAATGTTTGTCTCTATGCTCCTTACATTTAATCTCTGCAAGGCCCATCTTCTTGACTCTCCCAATGTCTCCCAGCCATTCATTCAACTTCAGCGAATTTATATATTTATTTTTGGATAATATCACCCTTCACCAGCAAGGACTAACTTTTTGGTTAACTCTGATTCAATCTCCCCATCCATCTTTGGGTGAGGGGGAGAAGGGACGAACAAAAAGAGAAGGATCTTGTAGTCTTCAAGTAGACTCAACCTAGTGATGCATTTGATGCATCCTTTGCCTTGAATCCAAAAAGTTGAATAACAGGGCATGTAACATACTTCCTCCAGCATAGATTGGACAATGCATCATCTATAACTTTCATTTTAACTGGTGTTTTCTTCATGGCTATGGACCTCTAGCAATAATTTTTTAATGAAAGTTATTAGATCAGCTCATTAGCTCTAGCACCCAGAGATTCTCCATAATCTGTCTTTCAAATCTATCACTTTTTCTTGGAGGACCAGAATCTGATTTCAGAGGACAGAGATGGAATTGGCTGCACTTGATTCCCAGTGCTCTAGGCAAGAGACTTTTTACTCTGGGACCCAATACATCACATTTTTTACTAATCTCATTGATCAATCATCATCTGAGCCTGTTTTGCAAACTATAGGGGCGTGCAGGCCAAAACTTTCATGTCGTGTCATTTCATTTCATTTGGGTACAAATTTCTGTAGGCCCAATATTCAAAAGTATCTGGGTCTGTAATTTAGCCGGATATGATTTATCCAGCTAAGTTACAAGGGATATTCAGCAACATGGCTGAAAATTTGCATACAAGCCGCTACTTAGCCAAAACATTATCTGCAGCTAAGTTAGACCATCTCTATAGCTTTATGGCTGGTCTAACTTATCCGGTTAATTTAACCAGATAAACACAAATATCGCTATTTATCTGGTTTAAGTTAACAAGATAAGTAACTCTGCCTTGATTGACCCACTGCCCACCCACAAAATTCTCTGGCTAAGAGATAGCAGGATAAGTGACTTATCCAGCTATCTAACAACTGCTGAATGTAACAAGATATTCAGCAGCCACTAGCTAGCTGGATAAGTCCTACCTATCTGGCTATTAGGGATGTGCAGAGCAAAAGTTTATGTCCATATGTCCATATGTCCAAAGGGGGTCCCATTTGCGGTCAATATGGACATAAACAGAATTCAATGAGTTGGGTATATGTCCATATGTGCAAATAAAAATTTAAACCCCTCACCCTCCTTAATCCCCCCCCCCCCCCAAGACTTACCACAACTCCCTGGTGGTCCAGTGGGGTCAGGACGCCATTTCTGACCAACTTTGCAAGTAGCACGTGACGTCGGCGTCACGTCGGAGTGACGCCGCGTCACGTGATTCCCCGCGGGGTCGCTTCCGGGATCCTCGTTCGGCCCAAAAGGAACTTTTGGCCAGCTTGGGGGGGGTCAGGAGACCCCCCCAAGGTAGTAGTTAGAGGTTGCAAATCTCATCTTTGTGTGAGTTTCCTCACTCCGAAGGACATCAAATCTTCATAAGAGTATACTGTTCTGTTCATACGTCTCACTCTGAATGTCAAAGTGGTCCCCAACCCCTACACTAATACCTAAACCTCACCTAGATGAGCCTCACATAGAGATATAAATACCTATCTAGTGTGAGGGTATTATGGCTAGGTTATCTCTCTCTCCCTTTCTCCCTCTCCCCCAGGAGGGCCCTGATAGCTTGGCTGGCTCTCCAGGAGCTTAAAATGGCATGACACCACAATAAAGCCCTTTCATACAGCTTTACGCAAATGAAAAAGGTGTCGTTAAAATTCACATTAAAGCCATGCAATACAGCTTCACTAAACTGTGAGCCCACTTGTCCAAAATTCCCACCCAATACCCTCTCCTTTGCATCACACCAAACATTATGGTGCTTTTGCATGTGTTAAAGGCATTTTTTGCATGCAAAAACGCCATATAGCACTTTGATAAATGATCCCCTTAGATTGTAAGCCCTCTGGGGATAGGGAAATACCTACAGTACCTGAATGTAATCCAGTTTGAAGTGCTGTGAAAATTGCAAAAAGCAGAATAGAAAATTGTATGGGGTCAAAGAAAATACTGTACATTTTTCCCTTCTAATTTGATTGCACATTTGCACTGAAACTTCAACAAAAACTGGCTCCTATGGCAATAACTCTTTATTTTTCAGTCAAAAACAACTTCCTTTTATGGTGATTTTTTTCTGACCACATCAGGGAACCCAATGGTGTATCAGCTTCTTATGCAAAGATAGTTATTAAGGTTGCCCTATCCAAAACCTCTGATTGTGACTTCTCCAAAAACCCAGTTAGGTCAAAACTTTCAGATGGTAATTGGATCTTATCTCTAAAGTTGTTACTTTCTCAAGATCTGATACTTAGCATGTCTTAGAAACAGAAGATAATAAACCCTTAGGGATTTTTAAATGTCAAGAAAAAACTTTTTTAACATCTCAAAGCAGTATCTGAGTGTAATCCTCGTTGAAGCGCCAAAAAGTGGAATATAAATAAATAGAATAATCATGGGGCAAACTGAATAGTTTTCCAAATTTTCCAGTTGTTTGGTGCAATATCTGGTTATCCTATCCTTCATAATATCAAACAAAGATGGGGTAAAGTAGAGAGGATTAAAAAATAGATAAATAATATCAAAGGAACTTTTGGCCAGCTTGGGGGGGGTCAGGAGACCCCCCCCCCCAAGCTGGCCAAAAGTTCCTTTTGGGCCGAACGGGCTGTTCCGGCGCGACCCCGCGGGGAATCACGTGACGCCGCGTCAATCGACGTGGCGCCGACGTCACGTGATTTCCCGCGGGGTCGCTTCCGGGATCCTCGTTCGGCCCAAAAGGAACTTTTGGCCAGCTTGGGGGGGGTCAGGAGGCCCCCCCAAGCTGGCCAAAAGTTCCTTTTGGGCCGAACGGGCTGTTCCGGCGCGACCCCGCGGGGAATCACGTGACGCCGCGTCACTCGACATGGCGCCGACGTCACGTGATTCCCCGCAGGGTCGCTTCCGGGATCCTCGTTCGGCCCAAAAGGAACTTTTGGCCAGCTTGGGGGGGTCAGGAGGCCCCCCCCAAGCTGGCCAAAAGTTCCTTTTGGGCCGAACTGGCTGTTCCGGCGCGACCCCCGCGGGGAATCACGTGACGCCGCGTCACTCGACGTGGCGCCGACGTCACGTGCTCCTCGCAGAGGATTGCAGAAATGGCGTCCTCACTCCTCGCTAGTTCAGGGAGTTCTGGTAAGTCTTTGGGGGGGGGGGATTAAGGAAGGTGAGGGGTTTAACTTTTAATTTTGGATCAACAATCGCGATTTCCAACATATCCAACATAGCTATGTTGGATATGTTGGAAATCCGATCGTTTATGTCTCATCACTTTTTTAAGTAAAAAAAAAAATATGTGTAGCGTTTTTCATATGCGGTCAATACGAATGCACACCCCTACTGGCTATAGAGTGCTGAACACGCTTTGAATATCAGGCCCAATGTTGTTTAGGTTTTTCCCAGTTTTTTTTGGTATTTTTGATTTCAGAAATAGTGCACACTATTTTTGCTAATAATGAGCACTATTTCTAAATAGTATGCAATATTTCTGAATAGTGTTTACTATTCTTTTAATAGTGCGCACTGAAAATGATAGAAGAAAAAACACAAAATTTTGTGGGTTTTTTTCAATCATTTTCTTTTGAAAACAACATGCAACAAATAGATATCCCTAGCAAATTCTGCCCTGAATACTTTCAGTTTGGCGAAGATGTGGTCACTGGGATCTCATACATCCCATTGCTGTAAAAGCAGCATGGTTTCCTTTGCAGATCCTGGCTGCTCCCCTGCTCTCTCCTGGTTCTCAGTAGTAGTCTTTAATCTGACCAAATTTATCCACTGTATTCTTGTCCTCTTTTTAAGTCATTTTACCAACAGTTCTTGTTTTAAGTCTTTTGGAGAAATGTCTAATTTTGAGTCATTTGAGAGAGAAAAATGGGGTTTCCCAGAGAGCGCCAGCATAAAGTGCTGCATTACCATTAATGATCACAAGCAATGCCTCGTCCCTATCCTTTACTATCCAGTGCTGTATTATTTTTTTATATTAGTACCAGACCAGTGGCTCATGTTGATGGATTTTGAAACTACTTGCACAACTACTGATTTTCAAAGCTACTGAAATTGAATCAGGCTTCCATCTGTCATTTTGTTGATGAGCAAATATTTCCCTTATTGGTGATTTTTGTTATAGTACCATAATAACAATTGTGTATCATGGATCAATAGAAATCTGAAGCCTAAAAGACTAATTTTTCATGGAAAAGGTCCAAGGAAGTACTGATGTGCAAATTGGTCCTCAGACCTGGGAATAGGGCAAAAGACTAATCAAACCATCTGTTTAATAGGCTTTGTGCTATGCTCCATTTTGTTTTTACCATAAGAGAGAATGTTTAAATATGTTTGAGCAAGGAAATCAAATTAAGATCAACATTTTCACACCATTGTGCCTGTGAAAAACTGGTCAGATTTCATGTAACATGGGTAAGGCAGTACCTGTGCATCTTCCTCCCCCCCCCCCCCCCCCCCCCACCAACAAAGTACAATGCACAACATATGGCTTTACAAAAGGCCACAGTTTATTGTCAAATAAAACATAACCCGAGCCCGAACAATATAAACACAAATATTCACCCAGCCCCCCCAAACCGCATTCCACTATGCCTCAGTGACATATTGAGTTACTGTCCTCCATCATGCCTCATCCTGCCGCATCCCGGCGAGGGTGAGTCTACAACCTGAGCAGCAACCCTCACTGCTCCTCAGCTGCCTCATGTAGCAGCCCCTCTAGCTACACAAGCCCCCGCCCCCATCGCCACCCCTTTAGCAACAAATCATTTCAAAATTTGGGCTCAGGTTTCCACCACAAACAAGGACAACACAAGTTGCCCTTGTTCCCCCATTGTGGCCCACTAACCCCTCTAGAACAACCTTTCCAAAGCCTCCTGAAGTGTGTTGTTGAACAAATCCAACCCCAAATCTGAAAGATGCACACCATCTGGCCGATACAACCCCATCAAACATCCCATGCCCATTCATGTCTTACCCAGAAACCCCCTTGACCCTCCACCCACTGACCCCAATTCACCTATTAACTTTCTTAACACCATGCTTCCAGAGAGGCTCATCCTTCAATTTAAATCTAACAATCATGTCAGACCAGCCCACCCTTATACTTGGCCTATCATTCATTAAACATGCAAAGTCCTTCCCTGCCCTAGACACAAACTCTATGCAAGAATGGACTTCCATGTCATTACCCCCAAGGTGCACCAAAATAATCTCTGGTACCCTCAGCATCTTTGCCAACCCCCAGACTGTTGGCACTTGGTCTCACATCATTCCCCCATTAACAAACCAATGAATCTGAATCCTCTTTGCTTGCAAACTCAGATGTTCCCCATGCAGCCTCTGCGATGCCTTGTGATGAGCCCAGTGCGCAAAAAAGTAGCCTCCAATCCAGGCACACCCTCAGTCAATGAAAGCCTCCTGTATCTCTGAAAGAAAAAGCACATGCAAGCATTATCAGATGCTCGAAACAACTCACCCCCTAGTCTGCTCACCCAATCAAAATTGCATCCTTATGTACAATGCAAAAGCCCCAGATCGCCAACACCCAATAGACCAAATCACATCCTCTGGAAACCCCAACTCCGCTGCAGTTATAGCTATTTTTATTTATTTATTTAAAAGTTTTTATATACCGCACAATAAGGCATTTATATGTCCGTCTAGGCAGTTTACAGTCATACAAGCTACTTCAATATGTAAAGAATGCATCCCTAGAAATGTTATGGCAGGCAATAACAGCCTTACAGACTAATATTACCAATTTGAGTGTGAATATTAAAGAGATGCAGAATGTGATATTAAATATAAACCCTTTGGTTACAAGTAATAGTGTTACACTAGTAAAAGTTGAAGAAGAACTAAACTCTGTAAAAAAGGTACAGGCTAGCATTATTAAAGGTGAAAATATAATAACTAAGAAAATAGAATCCTTGGAAAATGTAGTACGATATTCAAATCTTAGGATAATAAATTTTCCTAAGTGTAAATTAATTTCAACAGTAGAACAACTATAAAACTACTTTTCAAGTGTTCTTTCTTTATCAATTGAAGATTTACCTTTAATTGTTAAAGCTTATTTCATAGGTCAGAGTAATCAAAATGGAAATATAAATCAAGATCGGCCTGAGATTACTTTAAATGTCACAGAATTGATCGAGACATCTCTTAGTGCCCAAGTAGAGAAAAGAGGTACCCTTGTGGTAAAATTTTCTCGGTCAGAGGACAGAGATAAAATTCTTAAGCTCTATATGTTAAATAGGACCTCTCTCTACTTGGGCCAGAGGCTCTGGATTTACCTAGACATAGCAAGGGAAACCCAAGCCAGGCGAAAAAAATTTATTACTTTAGCAACTATTGCTAAAACTTTTGGAATACGAACAGTAATAAGATTTCCCTGTAAATGTGTAATGTGGGTAAAGGAGAAAAAATATATATACTATGATCCTGATGATATGGAAAAATTCTTAGAAGAACAGAAAGCCCGGGGAGATGAGGATAGAAGCATTATCCAGTAAACAACTGTTTGGTATAATGTATAAACACCTGATTTAACTTCTGTATTATATAATGGTACTATTTTCCTTAGAATGTATGCTCATTAGCAGTTCCCCAATATTGTTTAGTAACTGGGAGGAGTGTTTTGATATATGATGTTAAATAATGTTCTAAGATAATATTAGAATTATGTTAACTCCTTTCCTTGAAAATAATTCCATTGTAATGGTAATTACAAGAAATGTGTGATTTTATTTCTGTCAATTAAAATCATAAATAAAGAATTAAAAAAAAAAAAAAAAGAATGCATCCTATACACTTCTGCATTCCATCCCGAACTCGGGATCATGAAACACAGTACCTGCACAGATTGAAATCTTGTTAAGGGAGATCTGTCAGCATGCACAAAAAACAAACTATCCGCCGATGCCCTCACTATCGCAAAAGCCTTCATGCCACATACAGGGCAACTCATTGAGTCCATAGCAGGCACCAAGGCAACCATCTGTCCTCTGCCTCTCTGGTCCACTTTGGAACAGTGAATACAAAAGCACACACAGTTGCTAAATATCCATATATTGCTTAACTGTAATCCTGCCCCACATGCATTATCCTCGGAATCTGCCACAAATTCCCCTACTCTCATCGTCCTAAAAAATGCAAACACAACTGCCACTGAAAAAGGAACTATCTCATAATCCGACCAACACACCCCCACAGGGACCCTGAAGACAGACAATGAAGACTGATCAGGAAGACAGGTACTCAAGACAAGACAAACCAAACTGCCAATGGAACTGGGAACAAGACACAGGAACTCAAAAACACAGCAAGAATCAGGAACCAGGAACAGAAATCAGGAACCAGGTACGTTGAGGCAATGTACTTCTCTAAGGAGATAACCTATTGCCGAGGTGCCGGTGAGTGTCAGAAGAGGTCTTATTTGTGTCAGGACAAATGACACCCTCGGGGGGTACCACGGGATTTCCCACCATGGTCCCTTTAAATTTTGCCGAGAGGGGTATGCGCATGCCTAAGGAGGATGCACTGCAAGAAAGCTCTTAAATGGTGCCTTGGCTGCAAATGCTGCCAGCATGCTGTCATATCTGGCGGCGATGCCACTGCAGCAGACGGCAGCACGGCGCCTAGAGGAGGCCTCACCATGCCAGGATGCAGCACTTTTGAGTAGGCCAGCCTGGACATGAGAGCAGCGGTCCATGGTATGGGGCCGCAGACCACTGAATGCAACAGCTTACCTCTGGGTTACCCCAACCGCGATCATTTTGAAAGAATGAAAAGCCTGCAATGTATGACTGAACTGTTGACATAGAATAACCAGACTGTCAAGCCCCCAAAATGTATTAAACGATGTCCCCATCAGCAATGGATCCCCCAGACCACCCTGCAATGTGCAATCAACAGAAACTAGCACCTCTGCTCGCTACATAAGATGCCCAAGTTGCTGGTACCACCGACATCCTAATCTTTACCCAAGCTTTGCCAGGCCAAAGTGCCACAAGTGCTCCGGGACTGCCAGTCCCCTCTTGTCCACCTGTGCAGCCCAAATGCCAGAAGACTTTCCACTTGCAACAAGAAAGATCTTTGGCAATTAAATTCTCTGCACCCAGAACGTGTCTGGCTATAGCTGAAACATTGCACCTCAGGCACAATAACATCAGTTCTCTCAACAATGCTGACACATGCTTGCATTTTGCTGACTGCTGGTTAATAATTTTGACCACCCCCCAAATTATCACACTAGAAAACAACCCTTTTATCCCGTAATCTATCACCCCATAAGGTCAACATTACTGAATAGGAAACAGCTCCAAGAAAGTTGTTTCTGGTGATCCCTGACTCCAATCACTCAATTGGCTAGCATTCCGCACACCATGCTTCCTTCCAATGTCCCCAAAAACCAAAACCCAGTAAATGAAAACTTGAAAGATGGACTGGCAACAACTGAAGCGCCACCTCAATGTCAGCCTTAGCCATCACCGCACCCCTACTTGCTTTGCATACTAAGGACACTGCCACATTCAAAGATGCATTCTTGATGGAACACTTATCCTTAGGCACAAAGCCATATACTATGCACCCGCCAGAAATGACAAATTTAAAATTAGCCTATATCTGCCCACCTCCTTCTTAGGTACTACAGCCAACGGAGACAAGTGTTTACACTTGTAAGAAGGACACGAAAAAGGTCCTTCTATGTGACACAAGTCCAATTCAACCCTCAATTTATCCTGCACAACTTCAATAAAATGCTTAACAGACCTGTCATTCTTCACCCATCCCCTGGACCCTCATATGGAATTCTAAAAACCTTCCCTAAAACCCTTCTCTAACAATGTGGCTGCTGCCCTGTCGGAATATTTTGATAACCATCTAGCCATAGCTTGCAAACTAACCGGCAATGCTGCCCTCTGTGCTAAAACCTCATGGCTTACTTCCCCTACCTGCACCTGCTACCTGATCCTGACCACAATTGGAGGCCAGGTGACTCCCACCACACAAGGAAAAGGCATGACAAAATTTGTGGTCTGGGAAGAGATGCACTGATTTATTAAATTTCTAACAAATGTCTGACTCGCTCATCTGCAACTCATCTGGGACTCTGGATTTTCCGCTACTGCTACACCCACAAAAGGAGCTTACCTGTACCCCCACACTCCCACTCCCTGACACTTTACCTAAACCCCCGACCCTTTAATAGTCATTTGAGTACGTCACAAATGAATGTCCTGTGTGCCCCATGACATAAAACAGTTCCCCTCCATTTTGTCCCTAAACCTCTTGTTGTAATTAAGCCACGCCCACCACTCATAATTGCTAAACACCCCAATAATGCTGTCTGCATAGGCTATTAACGCACCATACTGGGATGAGTAAGAATGCTCCACCAAGCTCGCCAAACAAAGGAAGCACCTCACCCAATTCACAATATTCCTTAACACCTTCTTGACTGACTTCCCATCCTTACTCTTCTTTTTTCCCTTCTTCTTTCCCTAGCAGTTTGGACATATACACATACCTATGCTTCCTTAGCCTCTTCCTTTACCTCCTCGGAATCTCTTCCCATAGCTCAGTCAATGATGTCAGAGCCAGATGTCCCTAACTAGGGCTGACCCCATGCCCCAGGTCTAAGATCTCCAAAGGAAAACGATAAAGAAGACAAAGATGCAGCGGACGAGGAGGAAGAACTACAATCCCTAGATGTCTTTCTCTTTTTCCCACTACCTTTGGCATTCTCAGAAGTACCAGAACATGTCTCACCTGCAACTGGATGACTTCCACCATCACTAGTGCAAACTTCTTCAACACCTGACAACTTTTCTTGACCCTTAGTCCATTCCGCTCTCCATGCTGCCTGCTGTGAAGTCTGTGGCTGCTTGTCACCTCCATCAAAACCTGAAACGATAAAACCAGAGCCTGCAACACTGCTCATAGATACTGAAACCCCTTTTCTAGGCCACTGCACCCTATCACTTCTTCCTCTGTGCAGGAGCACTTCATTTCATTTCATTTAAAAAAATTTATTAAATGCCTAACACAGAATGGCCTAGGCGATATACAAAATAAACAGACATAATAATAAAAACAATGACATAAAAATAACATACATAAATATAAGTTTCATAGAAACTATCATAAAATATTCCAAACTATCATTAACGATATATCCCTAGAGAATCGCTGTATTACATACATGGAGTAAACTCATCAGAAAAGTTCAAAGGTTGACACACCATGAATTGACAATAGAATTATAGCATGTTGACATTGTAATTATGCACTATTAAATGCACGGGTTAACAAATAATTCTTGAAAGCCATCTTGAATTTTTTAACATCATCCAACACCCGGATTTCAAAAGGGATTGAGTTCCACTGGACTGGAGCCGCAATAGAAAAAGAAGTTTCTCTAGTATTAAAAAGACGTGCCTGACGAACAGTAGGAATTTCTAATAAATTCAACTGTGAAGATCTTAAAGATCTAACAGGTTTATAGATTCGTAAAAGCGCATTAAACCAAACAGACGACTCTGAAGCACGTAATTTGAACACAGTCATACCAATCTTGAACACTATACGCTCTTGAACGGGCAGCCAATTTAGTTTAGCAAGGACAGGAGAGATCTTATCAAAACGTTTAGAAGATAAAACAATTCTAGCCGCTGAATTCAGAATCAATTGAATCGAATGAATGACAAATTTGGGTAGACCAATGTAAAGACCGTTACAATAATCAATGTGAGGGAAGATTATCGCCCGTACTACCATCAAAAAGTCGGTGTCATATAACAAATGACGTAAGCCAATTAGAAGGCGTAGTTTAAAGAAACCAGATCTGATCAATGATCTGATCTGGGGTTTGAGTGACAAAGTTGAATCAAGCAGAACACCCAAGCTTTTAATGGGGTTACAAAGAGAAAAAACTAAACCATCAATAGTAATGGTATCATGTAACGGAGAATCAAAAGGTCTATGAATTAAGAGCATTGTAGTCTTACTAGTATTTAGCGACAATTTATTCTGTTTAAGCCAACGATTAATGGTGTTCATACATAATGTCAACAAATCAACTGTGGAAGACCAGGAATTCTGAACCTTTATATAAAATTGTATGTTGTCTGCGTAGATCTTGAATCCGTCTGAGATAATGGACAACAACTTAGCTATTGGGGAAAGATAGATGTTGAATAACATTGCCGAGAGGGCAGAACCCTGTGGTACACCCGATCTCATTTGTTGTGGGGAGGAACAAACATTGTTGAATTTAAAGACTTGGGAGCGATCTGACAGATAGCTCTCAAACCAAGCCAACACTGTTCCTGAGATACCGCATTCTCGTAGGTGGAACAATAAAATTTGATGATCAATAGAAACAAAGGCGGCAGTGATGTCAAGAGAAACTAGAATAAACTGTTGTCCACTATCTAACTTACGTTTGATAGAGTCAACAAGAGATATCAACAGTAATTCCGTGCTGAGTCCACGGCGAAAGCCAAATTGATGAGGACTTAAGATTTCATATTTCTCCAAAAAATTAGTTAATTGAGCCAAAACTATCCCTTCAATTACCTTGGCTACAAGTGGAAGAGATGAAATTGGTCGATAATTTGCTAAGGTACTAGAGTCTAGAGAAGATCTTTTTAACAAAGGCTTAACTATGGCTGATTTTAACATAAAAGGCAAAAAAAACCAGTGCTTAATGAAGAATTTATCACATTCACAAAGGAAGCTTTCATCAGTTCGAAAATACCTTTAAAGGTTGAAGTCGAGATCTTCAACATCGGACACATAGTGTTATTCAGCTTTCTAATAACGTTAATAACTTCAGTTGATGATGTCAGATCAAAGTCAGACCATACAAATGAGCTATTAAGGGGGACATCAAGGTACCATGGACCCACGTCTTTAAAGAGTAGCAGCAAATTGTCTAGTTTAGCAGAGAAAAAATCAGCAAACATATCTGCTGAAAGGGATGATAAAACCCTAGCGTCAAGATTCTTTTGGGTAGTCAACTTATGAACCAGAGAAAATAAAACTTTAGGATTATGGCCAATTTCATTAATTTTCTTCGAATAATGGGCCTTCTTGGCTGCTAATACATCCTGTTGATATTTCTTCAATGAAGCCCGATACACTGAGGCAGTCTCACAGGAAGGATATTTGATCCATTTTCATTCATTTTTACGTAATTGTTGCCGAGCTAAAACTACTACAGGAGTGTTCCAAGGATGGAAAGCACGCTTATTGGCACGGCGAGTCTCAATATATTGTAAAGGGGCAATCTTGTCTATAGAAGAACTCAAATAGGAAACCCATTCCTCAAAATACCTATTGAAATCATCATGCTTTCTCTGATCGGGGAGATCAGGAAGCAAATCCTTCAGTTTATCGATGTCAACAAAAGAACGTTTCTCAACAACCTTACCTAACTGCCCTGGATCTATAAACTCAGTTAATCCCTGTACAGAAAAGCTGATCAAAAAATGATCGGACCATGGAACTGGTTTAACAACCGGAGCATCTAATAACTGACATTGAGCACCATCGTTAATGAAAACTAAGTCGAGTATATTACCTAAACGATGGGTGGGAGAGGTAATCAATTGGGACCATCCTAGAGAAAGTAAAATCTCCCGAAATAACTGAATTTGAGGGTCAGCATCAACTGAATTGAAAGGTAAATTAAAATCACCTAAAAGAAACATCTTATTTAAACACGCTGAAGATAGAAATAACTGTTCAAATAGCAAAGAAAGATTAGAATGCAATGTCTTAGGGGGACAATAAACAAGACAAAAAGACACATAAGAATTATAAACAAGTAATAATTCTTGATTAGAAGACCCACTAAGATTTTGAGACTTGAAATTGAGATTGTCTTTACAAATCACTAATAAACCACCCCCCCTACCTTTGACTCTAGGCTGAGAGAAAAAATTAAAACCGGGAGGACATATCTGATTTAAAGTGACATAATCTGAATCTAATAACCAACTTTCCACTATACATAACACATCAGCATTCTCGTCAAGGATAAGATCAAACAGCACTTGAAATTTATTTCTAACAGACTGCGTATTAATTAATAAAACTTTCAGATTCCCTCTAGTTAAATCTTGTTGTGAGCCTACATTAGAAATGTCAATCTGGCGGAGAAAAGACTGCGAACGTTTACACAAAGAGTATTTTTTGCTCACTAACGAACCATTTACACCATTCCCCGTAATAACAGGGATAAAGTGAGAACTAACCTTAAACACATCACTGGCATCAACACCCAAAGACAGCAACTGCAGAGCAAGTTAGCAAGCACAGTGACATCAGCACCCCGATATACTGATCAAGGGGTAAGGCAGGAAGAAGAGTGGCAACAAAACACCAAAGCAAGAAGTAAGGTAAGATTAATACAGAAAGAAGAGGGACATCAAAGCCTGAAAGCACCAAATAGGGTAAAAGGGCAATAACAACAGTGGCATTAATATTTCAAGGCACCATGATGGTGCAAAGACGCACCAACAGTGGCAGGCATTCCTAAGGCATCATTATATGGACAATGGACAACAACAGTAGTGGCATGAATATCCCAAGGTACCATGAGGGGGGCAAAATTATGCCAACAGTAGCAGCAGCTCCCTGGGTACCATGAGAGGAGCAAGAGTAGGCCGGATGGTAACAATGGCAGAATATACAGGGTGAGAGAAGAACATAACATATATCTTTTTTTCTTCTTTGTAATATATTTTTTGGTTTTGGACCCAAAATACCCCAGTATAACCAAGAGAAAGCCAGGGCAGCAGGAGCAGGCTGGGCAGGAACAGTGGCAGAGGAATATAGCAAGGTGCTGAACCAGGAGAGAAGCAGGGCTGAAGACGTAAGCTGGGCAGTTAGGAGCAAGAGTGGATCCCAGACTAATAGTGCCGTAGGGAGCCACAAATTTTCATCAAGGCATAAGGGGGAAATTCCTGCAGCAAGGGGCCCTGGGAAAACCCTGATGCTTTTCTTAGGAAGTTACAGGGAAACCCGGAATTGGGCTGCCAATGTTACCTACTGGAAGTGTCCAGCTAATTATTCAATTGATTTATGGCACTAGGCAAAGTCTCCTGTTGTGACCGTCGCTGCTCGACGTCTTCACTCTGCCCTCTTTACCTCTGTGGCGACTCCTTCCGGGTCTGATGGACAGCTAGCTGCTGCGGCATATCTATGCCGTCTCCCTCCGGCGTCCCCGGACCGGCTCGACGCTGCAACTCCGCCATCTTGTCCTGATGCCTGTTGGCGATCTCTCCTCAGAGGGGAGGAGTTAGTAATCTGATGTAGATCTGCTCCTCCAGAGGGGAGGAGTTGGCAATCACTTGTAATTCTGCTGCTCAGAGTTAGCAATCTGTTATCGAGCTCCTCCAGTAGGGGGAGGAGTAGCAGTCTGTTATGGATCTCCTCCAGGAGAGGGAGGAGTTAACAATCTGTTATCAATCCCTGCTACTAAGAGTGGCAATCTGCTATAAGTCCGTCAGAGGTTAGCAATCTGTGATGAATCCTCCTGCCAAGGGGAAGAGCTAGCAATTGTAATACTCCGTAGGTGGAGTTAATGATCTGTGGTGGATTGGCTTCCCACAGAGTGGCAGTTGTATAATACCGCTCTAGTAGTATAAGGGATGACACTGAGATGAATTGTGAATCCCTGGGCTGATGGCAGATGACAGTGCCCTGAGGAGGATATCCTGAGAGGGACCACCGGCTAGGCTGGAGTATGGAGACAAACACAGATAGTTCTTTATTAGACAGGAAGTAGAACCACCAGAGGTGGCAGTAGTGAGCTGATGTGCCCGGCAGGGCTGAAGACCCTTCAATACTGGAATTGCGGTCTCTGGTTTGCTGAGCTGTAGAGAGAGACTATAGGTAGTGAGTAGACAGGATATGCTGGATACATAACCAGTAGAAGATGATACACTCACAATTGTAAATATCTGTAATGGCTTCTACGCAACAGAGTTTTCAGTATATTCAGGAACAGGAGCCGTAGGCGAGTGCTGGTTCCTATATGCAGTCTAAAATGAGAACTCACATTATCTGTGTAGGAGATGGCTTGTAGAATAGAACAGAGTCTTTGGAGGGTTTTAGGAACATAGGCCCTCATGAAGCAAGTACCGGTTCCTATCTGCAATCTAATAGTAATGCACCAGATAAAGATATATAATAACTTCTGATATAGAAGAGAGTTGAGAAGGAATTTAGGAACATGGGCCCTCGTGGAGCGAGTACCGGTTCCTATCTGCAATTTATAATAATGACTCACAATCTCCGTACCTGCGATAATGTCTTAGTCAGAAGGGAGTCTTCGGAGATTAGGAACATAGGCCCTCGTGGAGCGAGTACCGGTTCCTATCTGAAGTAGAACTCACTGTGTTCACATCTGCGATATATATTTCACATAGACAAAAATAAACAGTCTCATGTAGACAAAGTAAATAATCAGTCACCCACAATATGTAACAGGCTTCTCACATCTATAGAGGTATTTATTCTGCTAACAGCAATCTAGAATATGTTGTATGCACGATGGATAAGGTGCTCTTTCAATA
The DNA here is from genome assembly GCF_901001135.1 of Rhinatrema bivittatum. NCBI lineage: Eukaryota > Metazoa > Chordata > Amphibia > Gymnophiona > Rhinatrematidae > Rhinatrema > Rhinatrema bivittatum. Next base: position 340,799,235 of record NC_042616.1, on the reverse strand, counting down.
ACTGTCTGAACTTTTTTGCATCATCCAAAGACCTGAGCTCAAATGGAATAAGATTCCATTGTGTTGGCGCAGCAATGGAAAAAGAGGTCTCACGAGTACTATATAAATGAGCATGTTGAACAGAAGGAACTTCTAGTAAATTTAATTGAGAGGAGCGTAGACATCTTAATGGAGCATTTAGCCAGTAAGAGAGATCTGAAGTTAACAACTTAAAAACAATCATAACTGTTTTATAAGTGATGCGTTCAATTATTGGTAGCCAATTCAGATTATACAAGACTATACAAGAGGAATTATACAAGATTATAAAGATTATACAAGAGGAATCCTCTCTCTTGAATTCCTCTGTAGAGATGATACGGCAATGGTCCGCAGAGTGGGGTACACCGATGAGGGTTCCTAGGTAGTGAAGATACGGTAGTGGTCCGCAAGCGAAGTACTCACAGTGGACGTTATGATGGTTCCAGAGGAAGCCCAAGGGAACAGGGCAGGCAGCAGTCCTAGGCAAAAGGCCCTCGGAGGAGTGGATAGCAAGAGACGAGGAAAGGGCCCCCGAGGAGCGGGTACCCAGGACGACTCACGCCGAGGAAGCAGGAGCTGGAACGGAAGGGCCATAGTGAGCAAAGCAGATTCAGCAATGAGGGAACTCATTGCCAAGTCGTAGGCAGACAGGGCCAGCTGGCTTAAGAGTCCATGGCATTGTCATCCGGGGGGAATGCCCCCGAGGTTCCCGCCATGATGTGCATAAGACTGTCCCGGAAACGCGCGCATGCGCCTAAGGATCTCCGGGGGCAAGATGGCGGTCAGCAGTGTCCACGCCGTCCAGGGAGGCCTGGGAATAGGGGGCAGGCAGGCCGTCGATAGCTGGCGGAGGCCTTTAGTCCTTCTAATGGAGTCAGTGCAGTGAGGCAATTGGTGAGCAACAGCATTCACAGCCGCTTGCGATCGACGGCGTAACAATGTGATTAATATTGTTTACATACATGACTCTAATTCAATAGTGAATGCACATTCATTATAGATTCCCTTCTACTTGTGTTCATATTAGAAGTAGATTGGAGATTATATTCCAAACCTGGAGTAACTAATCACATTGAAGGAGATAATTTCACTCTTCGATTAATCATTCTATGAGTAACTAATACTGCATTAAGGGCCTGATTTATCAAGGTCTTTTCCCACACAGAATGGGAAAAAAAATCCTAAATTAGTCAGCTTCAAATTAATGTGAATGGAGTTTGAATCAACATCATTATTCACTGTGAACACAAATGGAAGCTAATCTGCATTTAATCCTGGAGTAATTTCACAATGAGAGTAGACTATGAAGTGAAGATATATCAACTAATCCAGAAATAAATACAAAGTAACTAACCCAGGAATAGAAGAGCGTGTGCGTGTATACGTGTGTTTGACAATAACAAGGAATCTTCTTAAAGAATTTCAAAATAATGTTTTAAATGGCACAGGATGGATATTATTATGTACCATTTGTACTTTTGAAATAAAGCACAAAATGCACAGTACAGTTTACATTTAAAACAGCATAGAATGACAGGGATAGAAGATGAAAAATATTGTACAATGAGAAATTCTTTAAGAAAGATTTTGCTGAGCCAGTGAAGCAATAAATTAATTTCCCCATCTCATTATTAAATAAAAGTGGCTTTAATTGGTACTGCAAACAGAATTCTGCTAAAATGGAACATAAGTGAAAATAAATTCTACAGCTTGTTTTCATTACACTTATGTAATTTTGGCATGCCTACATACTCTTCTTTCATTAATGAGATTGTTCTCTTTCTGTACATGTAGTGCCCAAAAGTCATTTTGATGAGTAAGACTGCCTACTAGGAAATGCCTCTCTGATGATTTCTTGTGGTCCAAAGAGGAATTATTGATGAGCATGTTTATTCTGTGGCAAGAGACCCAAGTGGAAATCTTTGGTGGTCATGGTAATTGTCTAAGACATTTTTAGAGCCACTGAGAAATTCACAGTCAATAGGAGAACAGGTTGTAAATCTTAGACATGATGGAACAAATAATCATATGTTTTCTATCACTAGTGTTCTACATCTGCCATGTTTGTTTTCTGAACCATTTAGTTAGTGTTCAAAGCCCCAAGAATTTTTTCCAGTAAAATAAAAGTATTTCATTCACAAGGTACTAATGACTTTTAATTATCTGTATCCACAATTTATAATGATGTAAGAATGACATACAACACAGTTGTGATAATCAGGATCACTCAGCTTTGTAATGCTTCTACCTATGAAAGAGAAGTATCAACAGAAACATCACTAATTTCCATTCTTAAGTTGCAGGTCAGGACTTTTACTGGGATATGGATCCCAGCCAGATTTTTATTACTTAGAAAGTGCCAAGTATGACACCATCCAATCAAAAAAGGACCAAAGGAACTAGGTTGGATATGTTATTACATTAGCTAAAAAGAAGGACACACTAGAATAGATAAAGCTAGACAAAAACAATCCACAAATAGCACTAGCAGGCAATCAGTGCTGTTTTTGCCATTACAAGGAGAGGGTTAAACAAAGAGCCTAGGTGCAGGGGATGGGGTGGGGTGAGGGCTAAGGGCCTCTGTAAAGGATGATCAAAGAGGGGTGGAAAGAAGAGACAGGGGAAAAGAAGAAGAGAAGGGAAAAAGATTTTCATGCATGGGGAAGGGGCAAGGAATGACTGGAACAGGAGGAAGCAACTGGTACTGGGGAGGTGGAAGCCCAACTACATATTTCTCCCAGCTAACTTGGTGGTCGACTCTAGAAGTCACCACACTCACCTCGGGCCTCAGCTGCTCCCACCCTGTGCTCCCTGAGCAGCTGGATTTATGTAAGAAAAGTGGTATAGCAATTAAAATACAATTAATTAACTACTGGGGAGGTTGCAGCCCATCTGTATACTTCTAGCTGCCTCGGTGGTCAACTCTGAAAGTCACCACAACCCACCCTGGGCCCGAGCTGCTCCCAGCTTGCACTCCCTAAGCAGCTGCCTAGGAACTGAGAAGAGTGAATTCTTTTCTGATTCCAGAAATGGCCATACCTCACCTCAGCTATGTACTCTCTGAATAGCTGGCTGTCTCTATTTGTATTTTTCTTAGCTTTCTTGGTGGTTGAATCTAGGTCAGAACAACTTACCTTAGGTATGAGCTGCTCCTCCTGTCCTATGTTCCCTAAGCAGTTGGTCAGGTGCTGAGAAGGTTGCAATCCATTTGCATACTTCTCCCAGCTGCCTTGGGGGTCAACTCCAAAAGTCACCACAATCTGTCTGTTCTGTTCCAAGCTGGTGCTCTGTGTGCAACTGGCCAGATAGTGGAGAGGTTGTAATCCATCTGCATACTTTTTCCAGCTGCCTTGGGAGTCAACTCTGAAAGTCACCACAATCTACTTCCACTCTGTGCTCCTAAGTAGCTTTAAATATTGCAGAGGTTACAACCCATTAGTATACTTCTCCCTGTTATCTTGGTGGTGAGTTCTGGAAATCACCACAATCCATATCAGGCCTTTTCTGCTCCCACCCTGTGCTCCTTAGTAAACTACTGGGGAGGATGTAGCTTATCTGCATACTTCTTCCAGCTATCTTAGTGGTCAACTATGAAAGTCACCACAATCTGCTTCAGACCTGGGCTACTCCCAATCCATGCTTCCTAACCAGCCAGCTAGATGCTGGAGAGATTATGGGTTTCTCTTATATTTTCTAAGGCTCTACTACATTTTTTCTTCCTGATGACAATCCTCTCCATTTTTATTCTCTGTTGCAAACCACAACTAACCAAACCAAATCCACTTGCCCCATTTCCTCCATGCTTTATTTTATCTATTATTCTGTCATCTACACTGTTCAGTGCTCTTGAACGTCAACATTTTCTTTCTCTCATCCAGCCATCTCTGTTCTCCCTGACAGCATCTCATCCTTGTCTCTATCATTGCACCTCTACCTTAGAAAATCTGGCGGTAACGGGGGGCGGGCCTGCGAAAGCTGGCAGCAATCGCAACTCCACTGTGCGATCACAGACGACTTTCGCACCCAATAGCACAACCCGTGAAAGGTCATGCTAATGGGCACGCTGCTGGCGGCAAAAGGGGTCCTTACCTTTTCGCCGTCAGCGGTGTCTTTGTGGCGTCCGCCCCAGTGCCGCCCCGACTCCTCCCCTTCTGGTGCGGACGCTGCCCAGAACCCACCCCGATTTAGTATCACAAACAAAAAGTCCCTTTTCGCATGCGATTCACATAGAAAATAACCCCCTTAGACTATTGTAATCTTCTTCTCACAGGTTTCCCAATGAGCCAACTCTCTCCACTACAATCTACCCAAAACTCAGTTGTGCAACCTATCTTTCACCAAAAGTCAAGAGGGGTTATATGAGTGTATATTGGCTCCCTATTTGTTCCTGCATACAGTTCAAGCTTCTCTTATTTACCTACAACACTTAAATCCCATCTAAAATCCCACCTTTTTGTCTGATTGTCCTGCTACAGCCTCATTAATTTTAACCATTGTCTTAATAAATGAAATCCCCAAGTCTCTTTGTCCTTATGTTTGTCTTTATTAAATTGTAAGTTCTCCTGATCAGAGACTGTCTCTTATATGTTTTTTGTACAAACCTGGTTACATTGAGTAGTGCTATACAAGTGTTACGTAGTAGTAAAAAGCACTTTGAAGAACAAGAAGGTAAACATTTATTTTAAATAAAAAGAGAGAAAATGTTTGATTGGTACTGCTAAAACAAATAAGAAAAAGATCTAGATAAAGCAGACAATAAATATATTTCTGACACTGAAAAGGGAGGCTCCGTGCTGAGGAAGAGACTTCTGTATGGGACAGCAACGAGGATAGGAAAACGCAACAAAGGTCTGTGCAGCATGCACATTAAAACCATTTTGCACTCACTAAAAATAGTGTGTGATGCAGCATGTCCATCACGTGCATGTTCCCCTATTACATTAATATGTATGTGCTAAAATTAGTAAAACATTGCATGTAAATGATGGAACATGTATGCTAATGTGACCTTTTGGAATCCATGGAAAACAGCTTGGTATCTCCCAGTGTATCCCATGATCTCAGTAATAGAAAAAAGCTAACACTGCAATCAGGTATTATATTTTCACCGTGCACATTGTGGCCTGAAATCCCCTTTGCTAACTGGCACAGGGGATTTCTTCTCTCCTGCCCCTGAAACCTGACAAGAGAAATTGGCCCCCTCTCAAACCCCCTAAATAAACTGCTCCCTGTCTCTGAGAAATATCATCCCTTCACTGCCGGGTTTCTCTTTTTCCCATTGCACAGCAGCAAAATCCCTCTTCCTCCCCAAGAAAGGCTTTCCCCTCAGAGGGATTCTCTTACCAGCACATAGCAGCAGCAGCAGGACCCTCACCCCACCCCTAGACTGTCTTCCCCCAAAGGCATCCCCCTAGAAGCACTCCCAGCCTAACAGCTTCCCCTCACCCTGGAAAGAGAATCTTTATAGAGAGGAAGGAATTCACATTCTGTGCCCTTCTGACTGTACCTCAACAGCCACTGAATGACACCACTGGGAGGCTCCTCACCATGCTTGGCAATTGACCTGCTTCATAATATATTGCTCTGGCGAGGGGAAGTCTTGAAGGTGTAAATAAACATGTAGATAAAAGTGAGACAGTTAATATAGTGTATTTGGACTTTCAGACAGCATTTGACAAACTCCTCAGGGAATTACAAAATCTTGTGATAGGAGGCAGTGTTCTATTGTGCACTGGCAACTGGTTAACAGTCCAGAAACAGAGGGTAAGGCTAAATGGGTAATCTTTCAATTGGAGAAAGGTCATTAGTGGAATACCACAGGGATCGGTACTGAGACCTGTGCTGTTTAACATATTCATAAATGATCTGGAAAAAGGAACGACGAGTGAGATGATCAAATTTGCAGATGAAAATGAATCATTCAAATTTATTAAAATGGCAAGGGATTGTGAGGAACTGCAAAAGTACCTTATGAGACTAGGAGACTGGACAACTGAATGACAGATGAATTTTAATGTAAAAAAAGTTCAAAATGATGCACATAAGGAAAAATACCCCAACTACAGATACACAATGCTGAGTTCTGTATTAGAAATTAAGAGTGTGCAGAGGAAAAATCTTCATTTTGGTTTATTCATTCATTTTGTAGGATGCTTTCATTTAGTTCATTAGTCTCAAATGAATATAAATGTGGGGTTTTTTTCATTCATTCAATTCATTCATTTACCATAAAAATCTGTGGGGAAGCACTGCAGCCTATTTTGGTCTCTAAAATTGGGGTTTTCTCATCAATTATAATAAAACTGGTGTGTACATATCATCAGAAGGGTGAATGCATGCGAACTCATCAAGACTATGTCAACATGGCACCAAAAGTGGCAAGAACAGGTTAAGGCACTGTAAAGGGGCAAAAGGTTACCAGCAGTGGTAGGAATTCTCCAAGGCACTGTCAGAGGAGTAAAAAAGCAACAAGAATGGGAAGATCACCCCCAAGGCTTCAAAAGAGGGCAAAACAACAATGGCATGAACCATCAAAGGCAGCACAAGAGAGCAAAGTGGCATCAAGAATAGCATCAACATTCTAAGGCATCATGAAGGGGGAATGAAGCAGAAAAAATGACAGGAGAAAATACATTACTGAGAAAGGGAAATAGCAGCACAAGTAAGAATCAACTAGGGATGTGCAAAGCCCGAACCTTTCGGTTGGGACTTCGTTTTCAGCCCGCCGAGGGAAATATTGTACTTCCTGCGGTTTGGGCCTTTGAAATTTGGGAGGACCCGAATTTCAGGTTAGTGCGCACTAATGAGAGTTTGTGTGTGCTAATGGGAGCACTAACCCAAAAACAAATATTTCCCAAAATTTCGGGAAAAATTTGTTTGGGTTTCGGGGTCCCCTAATTCATCCTGAACGAATGCACATCCCTAGTATAAAAACACTAAGATACCATGAAAAGTTCAAAGCAGCCCCACCACAACAGTGCCAAGAGCACCCCAAGGTGTTATGGTATGGGGTATGAAAACAAGGCCGAGTAACTGCAAGACCCTCAAGGCACAAAGTCTGGGTATGAAGGCAATGTTGAGTGGAAGAAAGATGCCTAATGTACAGGATAAGAGGTAGAGCAGCAAGGCAGAGTATCATGGGATATATCTGTCTTCCTGTTGAAGCATTCACCACTTGTCAGATTTAGTACAAGAGAATGATGTTCCATTGGTTTTGGTTTTATGATTATAAGCTTTTATTGCATTCCCTACTTGAAACTGATCATACTGCTGGGTGGAATTTTGGGTTTTTTTGTGAAATTTTCTTTCCAATTTAATTTTTTTTCACAATCAGAACATGACAATGTTCTCTAATCAGTGTGGGTTTCCTGGTAATTTGTGATGTTTGTGTTGTGGGAACGCTGGGGAGCGATCCAGCTTCTGGGAGATGAAGTGACCAATAGGCCTTTGCAATCTGTTGTGGGAGCGCTGGGAGCGATCCCACTTCCGGGAGATGAAGTGACCAATAGGCCTTTGCAATCTGTTGCACAAACAGGCCTTGGCAATCTGTTGTGGGAGGCCTTAGGAACCTGTTGCGCTGGGACAGTGGAGGTGTGCCCTTGGACCTCAGCAAACCAGGAGAGGAGCTCCAAGGAAGCACCGAGGCTGGTGAGACAGAGCCTCATCTGGGCGGACAGTGGAAGCCCAGGCCCCTGCCGACCTGCACAGCCTCAGTGAGTCCAACCACACAAGGTTGGTCTCTGAGTACTCCTCTGACCACTCCAAGCCCTTTCGGACCTGCCGCTGGGGAATGGCAGAGGTGGCAGGCCGGACAGTAAGTAGAGGTGGAAGAGGATATCTGGCAAGCGTGGACACTGGAGACAGAGGAGCTGGAGGAGACAAAGACTCAGGATTTTGGAGTAGACGACAGACGAGATAAAACTCAGAGTGGAGGAACCGGACAGACTCCAAGCAGCAACCACCTTGGACTGAGCTTCTGGGACCGGCGTGATCGACACACCTGACAGGTCATTAGAAGGAAGAAAGAACTTCCGACCTGGCGTGGAAAACGAATCTGAAGGTCTGCCGAAGTTGGACTGAGGGTGGCCTGTTAGGAGGTAAATCCGGAACAGGGCACCTGAGGACGACAGAGGAGGGGGTGCTGTTACGATCCTGCTCACGGATCCCATTCCACGAGCAGGCCTCTCCACTACTCACCGCTGCCTCTCAGGGTGGGAGATGCCGCTTCTGAACATTTCCATCTGCACAGCATATTGCTGCTGCTTCAGACACTACTGGGGCCTTCGGCTGCCACTGCACCGATGGCCACCACTGCCTTGGTGTTTGCGACCTGGTGCCGCCCCGCGACACCCTCGTCTTCACGGCTCCAAGCCACTGCTGCTGACTCTGCCTTTGGCGGGGAAAGACGCCGCCGGTTTGCCTGCAGGCAGCAGGAAGCTGCTGCTGCCTCCTATGCAGCCTGTGCACCGCTGCCAGGACCCCTGCCTGCTTCTCACCTTCGCGACTTGGAGGCCACCGCTGTCCGTGGTCCTGCATTCTCTTCCTGGGCCTCTAGATTTTTTGAGCTCTTTCATCTTTTGTATTTATACTGTACTCACACTCCATTTACTCTATCTCTTTTATATTTATTTTCTATATAATATTTATTACTATATTACTATGTTTAATTGGTTATCTATTCTATTTGTTCCAGCATTATTGTTAGTTCTATTGTTACCTGTTTTATTGTTCAACTGTTCTATGTAAAGCCCACTACTCTTTTTGGGCATTTAAAAGTTGTATGTAAACCGGATTGATTTGTAGTTCCTACAAGAACTTCGGTCTATAAAAATTAAAAATAAATAAATAAATAAATAAATAAATAGACGCCGGCTTGCACCTCTTCACTTTAAAGGGCCAGTGGCGGGAAAAGCCAGCGGCCCCACTGGAAGCCGTCAACATCCTATTTCCTGCTTCAGCCCTATAAAAGGGCTCACTTCCAGTTCCTCAGGGCCTTTGGATCAGATCCCATGGTTGTCCATGTTCTTCTGTGCCAGTCCAGGTCTCCGTAGTCTTCACTTGTCTAAATTGCTCTTCGTTCTGTGTTCCTGGTCTCCTTGTTCTGATGTTCCTGGTCTCGTCCTTCGTCGGAGCTCCTTCATTGCCTGTTCCATGTCCTGATGTTCCATAGTTCCATTCCTGAGTCCTGATGTTCCAGATGTTCCGTGTTCCTGATGTCTTGGTCCTGATTCCTTCGTCTTTGCCTCTGCAACCTGTTCCCTGTTTCCTGCATCTACCTTTCCTGGCATGCCACTGTCATGGTCCATGACCAACCCATGGGGGGCTGTGTAGGGCGCTTCATGGTACAAGGCTTTCTTCTCATCTGCAGCGCAAGTTTCCGGATGACCCTTGTTTTTAATGTTCTGAGTTTCGAGTTCCAAGTTCCGAGTCTTGAATCCTGAGTCTTGAATCCAAGCCCATCTTCAGAGTTCCTTGCCTGCTTCCGTCCATTCCCAAGACTCTGCCAGAACTTGTTCTACTCTAGCATGGTCCGTGACCAGCCACAGGCGGCTGTGTAGGGCATGCCCCGGTGCAGGCCTCTATTGAATCTTCGACATGTTCCAGTATCAAGTTCTACTACTTCGCCTGGAGTCTGCTTCACACTCAGCAGTGTCCGTGACCAGGCATGGGCAGCTGTGTAGGGAGCGCTGTGATGCAGTTCTCACCCAGGATTTTTGCCTGAGTCCTGAAACCTTGCCTGAGATCTTCTGAGTAACCTGAATCCTTGTCCAAGCCTTTCCAAGTTCCAAGTCCTCATCTGAGTCCTTCCAAGTCCTCGTCTTGTTCCTGCCCTCAGCCTCCATCTGGCCTCACGCACTTGTCATTCCCAAGAGGCGGTTCTGAAAGGGCTTTTGAGTGGCCGGAGGGCTACTCCTGAGACCAACATTGCGTTTCTGGGTCTCCTTGCTGCGTATAAGTCCAGCGGATGGCTGATCCTGCTTGGTGCCTGTTCCGAGATCCTTGCTTTAGTTCCAGTCCTGCTTTGCTCCTGCTCACCCGCGCTTGCATGCGCTCCCCTCCCATGGTGTAGCTCGGGGCTCCTCTCTGAGTCGTGCCGTGGTTCAGGAGCTCACGCTCTCCCATGAGCTAGCGGCTGTGCCCGCATTGGGACCTGTAGATCGCAGTCGCAAAAATGTGTGAGATCTCCCATCTTAGCACAAAGTAATCAAGTTACCAAACAATCATCATATCCACCAGCCACCCAGCTCTCTACATTCCTAATGATTGAATCATCAGCTACAATGACTGTCCTAACCCTTCCCTCCTGGGCACATGCCCCTGGAGACATGTTCCCGATATGAGAGGATACTACATCACCTTGAAGGCAGGTCCTAGCTGCAGGTCTGCTTCCTGGAATACCATGGTGATACTCTCTTTCCAGGTGACCTTTTTCTTCCAAGGCAGCACAGAGGCTGCCTGAGTGGAGCTGGGACTATTCTACTATATCCCTAAAGGTCTTTTCTATATATCTCTCTCTTTCCCTTAGCTCCTCCAGATCTGCCACTCTAGCCTCCAGAGATCGGACTCATTCTTTGAGGGTTAGGAGCTCTTTTCACTGAGTGCACACATACAACTACTCATCAAATGATAATCATACATGAGGCATTCAGTGCAAAAGACTGGATAGTTCCTTCTTGCTGCTGGACTACTGAGTGCATCTTAATTTTGTTGGAGGAGTTAGCAATTTACAATTTCTAAGGGAGTAGGATTGTTAAAATTAATTTAAAGTACCTTTAGTCTATTGGTTTATTTTATATCTGTCTGTAAGTGACTCTTAAAACAGTTCACTTAATCTACTTATATATCTGGTTACACACCTTATAGTCTCTTGTTTTGAAATAATTCTCTGTTGGTGCATCAAACCTGTTGTTGTGAATTAGTAGTAAGAGATGATGAGGTACATACACATTAGCACATCCTTTCCGGTCCTCTCCTGCTGGAAGAGAACAGGGCCGGTAGAACCTGGGGCTGTGAGAGCTGTAGCCTGGATGTCTCAAAGTGTCTTCTGGAGTCCTCTGTCAGAGCTGCTGGGAGAAATATGCAGATAAGCCTTCTGGTTTTCTCTTGCTGGAAGAGTGTGGGGCCTGTGGAAGCTGGGGCTGTGAAAGTTGAAGCCTGGATGGCTCGTAGTTTCATCTGGAGTCCTCTTCTGGGGCTGCTGGGAGCACTATACAGATGTAAATATGTTAAAGGTAATAGAAGATGGGGCTTTCAGGGTATCCATTGCTTTGCACACTTGCTGCACCTGGCAGCGAGGGATGCCCTGTGGCTGGAGTCCACTGATGATGGGAAACTATTCCTGAAGAAATTGATAGAGAGGTTCAGGAAAATATCAGCTCCATAGAAGCGTGAAGTCAGACAGTTTCTCTGTGAGAAGAAGGAAGAATTTGGGATGCCTCACAAACATCTCATTCAAGATATTGGCACATGCTGGAATTCCATCTATATGATTCTGCAGAAGTTAGTGGAGCAGCAGATACCCCTTGTTGATCTATCTCTGAAAACAGAGATAGGTATGGTTCGCTCCCTGGGTCATCATAATTGGGTAGTGATGAGACAACTGGTACAAATCCTGAAACCACAGAGGATCTGATTTCCAGAAGTGCCATGCTGGGCAGAGTCATCCCTATACTTAAGGCATACATGCTTGCTACACTTTGTAATCTACAGGTGAAAGGGAGTCTCGCTTTCTAGTCACAGAGTCTTACATTCATGAAGGAGATGCTGGTAGCTAAGCTGTCTGAACAGGAGTTCCAGAGGCAGAGGCACAGTGGAGATGTAGCACAGGAAAGCGTGGCCATCTCAGAGTAGTGCAAGCAGGAGTAGCACCCTGTCAGCTACCATTTTCTCCCCTACTTCAATATGCCAAAGCCATGTTGCCTGCAAAGAATCATCTTTCCTGACATAGGCCATAGCTAAGCTGGCAAGAGAGAACGTTCTACCACCCCAGCAACAGAGACTCCAGCACAAATTTCTGTGACATACCATCTTACAAAGCCATCAAGGACATGGACACAGATGCTCTGGCATATTGGGCATACAAGTCTGCAATCTGGCCAGAGCTAGCCAAGGTGGCTCAGCACTATCTTGTCTACCCATCAATCAGGGTGCTCAGTGACTGTGTCTTCTTAATGACAGGTAAAATTGTGAGTCTGCATCGCTCAAGGCTGGAGCTGAAGGAAAAGCTGATCCATGATAACACTTTAGGGGTCTTGCTGCCACATGCCTTCTTGCCATTCTGTAGATGTTTCAACCTAGGGGTTTTACACATTCTGCTCTGTCTACCTGCCTTGATCCTGATATACCACGTTGGGTGTCATGCTGTTAGTATGCCTACCTGCCATGTACCAGCATGGGAGTTTTGGTGCCTCCATGTTGTTTGATGTTTGGATCTCGGCCTTGTTTTCCCACCCTTTTTTTTTTGTTTGTTGGTTATACTGAGATATTTTGCTCCCAAAAAAAATTTAGAAAAGAGGAAAAAATAGTTTTTCCTCCTACCCCACTTCTTTCCTTGTTCTTCATTTTGTTGCAACCCTCTACAGTCCCAACCTGGTTTGCCCACCCTGTTTCTTGGTTATTCAGGGGTGTTTTGTCTCCCCACCCGAACGAAAATTTGAATAAAGGAATAAATACAACTTGGGGGTCCAAACACAAGAATCTTCAAAGCTTGGAAGGAGCTGAAGCGATGAGGCAAAGCAACATACTGTAGACAATGTAGACACACGATGAAACTCAAAAGACATGACCCAAGCTGAATTGGAGGCACAGGATTAGTAACAGCATCTTAAAGGATGGTCCAGTTCAGGTTATTATTAAAATCAAGACGAGAATGAGGAACACCTCTACAGCATCTTCTTGAGAGCCATAGCCATATAGTGGATTCAAGGCATCACTGTTGGAATTTTGGATGCAAGATGGTATATCAGGAGAATGCAAGCTTATAGATACCAATTGTTTAGGTAAACATTGGTATGAGGAGTGCCAGGAGGAGTAAGACAGTCCAATCTCACAATCAGAACATGACAATGTTCTCTAATCAGTGTGGGTTTCCTGGTAATTTGTGATGTTTGTGTTGTGGGAACGCTGGGGAGCGATCCAGCTTCTGGGAGATGAAGTGACCAATAGGCCTTTGCAATCTGTTGTGGGAGCGCTGGGAGCGATCCCACTTCCGGGAGATGAAGTGACCAATAGGCCTTTGCAATCTGTTGCACAAACAGGCCTTGGCAATCTGTTGTGGGAGGCCTTAGGAACCTGTTGCGCTGGGACAGTGGAGGTGTGCCCTTGGACCTCAGCAAACCAGGAGAGGAGCTCCAAGGAAGCACCGAGGCTGGTGAGACAGAGCCTCATCTGGGCGGACAGTGGAAGCCCAGGCCCCTGCCGACCTGCACAGCCTCAGTGAGTCCAACCACACAAGGTTGGTCTCTGAGTACTCCTCTGACCACTCCAAGCCCTTTCGGACCTGCCGCTGGGGAATGGCAGAGGTGGCAGGCCGGACAGTAAGTAGAGGTGGAAGAGGATATCTGGCAAGCGTGGACACTGGAGACAGAGGAGCTGGAGGAGACAAAGACTCAGGATTTTGGAGTAGACGACAGACGAGATAAAACTCAGAGTGGAGGAACCGGACAGACTCCAAGCAGCAACCACCTTGGACTGAGCTTCTGGGACCGGCGTGATCGACACACCTGACAGGTCATTAGAAGGAAGAAAGAACTTCCGACCTGGCGTGGAAAACGAATCTGAAGGTCTGCCGAAGTTGGACTGAGGGTGGCCTGTTAGGAGGTAAATCCGGAACAGGGCACCTGAGGACGACAGAGGAGGGGGTGCTGTTACGATCCTGCTCACGGATCCCATTCCACGAGCAGGCCTCTCCACTACTCACCGCTGCCTCTCAGGGTGGGAGATGCCGCTTCTGAACATTTCCATCTGCACAGCATATTGCTGCTGCTTCAGACACTACTGGGGCCTTCGGCTGCCACTGCACCGATGGCCACCACTGCCTTGGTGTTTGCGACCTGGTGCCGCCCCGCGACACCCTCGTCTTCACGGCTCCAAGCCACTGCTGCTGACTCTGCCTTTGGCGGGGAAAGACGCCGCCGGTTTGCCTGCAGGCAGCAGGAAGCTGCTGCTGCCTCCTATGCAGCCTGTGCACCGCTGCCAGGACCCCTGCCTGCTTCTCACCTTCGCGACTTGGAGGCCACCGCTGTCCGTGGTCCTGCATTCTCTTCCTGGGCCTCTAGATTTTTTGAGCTCTTTCATCTTTTGTATTTATACTGTACTCACACTCCATTTACTCTATCTCTTTTATATTTATTTTCTATATAATATTTATTACTATATTACTATGTTTAATTGGTTATCTATTCTATTTGTTCCAGCATTATTGTTAGTTCTATTGTTACCTGTTTTATTGTTCAACTGTTCTATGTAAAGCCCACTACTCTTTTTGGGCATTTAAAAGTTGTATGTAAACCGGATTGATTTGTAGTTCCTACAAGAACTTCGGTCTATAAAAATTAAAAATAAATAAATAAATAAATAAATAAATAGACGCCGGCTTGCACCTCTTCACTTTAAAGGGCCAGTGGCGGGAAAAGCCAGCGGCCCCACTGGAAGCCGTCAACATCCTATTTCCTGCTTCAGCCCTATAAAAGGGCTCACTTCCAGTTCCTCAGGGCCTTTGGATCAGATCCCATGGTTGTCCATGTTCTTCTGTGCCAGTCCAGGTCTCCGTAGTCTTCACTTGTCTAAATTGCTCTTCGTTCTGTGTTCCTGGTCTCCTTGTTCTGATGTTCCTGGTCTCGTCCTTCGTCGGAGCTCCTTCATTGCCTGTTCCATGTCCTGATGTTCCATAGTTCCATTCCTGAGTCCTGATGTTCCAGATGTTCCGTGTTCCTGATGTCTTGGTCCTGATTCCTTCGTCTTTGCCTCTGCAACCTGTTCCCTGTTTCCTGCATCTACCTTTCCTGGCATGCCACTGTCATGGTCCATGACCAACCCATGGGGGGCTGTGTAGGGCGCTTCATGGTACAAGGCTTTCTTCTCATCTGCAGCGCAAGTTTCCGGATGACCCTTGTTTTTAATGTTCTGAGTTTCGAGTTCCAAGTTCCGAGTCTTGAATCCTGAGTCTTGAATCCAAGCCCATCTTCAGAGTTCCTTGCCTGCTTCCGTCCATTCCCAAGACTCTGCCAGAACTTGTTCTACTCTAGCATGGTCCGTGACCAGCCACAGGCGGCTGTGTAGGGCATGCCCCGGTGCAGGCCTCTATTGAATCTTCGACATGTTCCAGTATCAAGTTCTACTACTTCGCCTGGAGTCTGCTTCACACTCAGCAGTGTCCGTGACCAGGCATGGGCAGCTGTGTAGGGAGCGCTGTGATGCAGTTCTCACCCAGGATTTTTGCCTGAGTCCTGAAACCTTGCCTGAGATCTTCTGAGTAACCTGAATCCTTGTCCAAGCCTTTCCAAGTTCCAAGTCCTCATCTGAGTCCTTCCAAGTCCTCGTCTTGTTCCTGCCCTCAGCCTCCATCTGGCCTCACGCACTTGTCATTCCCAAGAGGCGGTTCTGAAAGGGCTTTTGAGTGGCCGGAGGGCTACTCCTGAGACCAACATTGCGTTTCTGGGTCTCCTTGCTGCGTATAAGTCCAGCGGATGGCTGATCCTGCTTGGTGCCTGTTCCGAGATCCTTGCTTTAGTTCCAGTCCTGCTTTGCTCCTGCTCACCCGCGCTTGCATGCGCTCCCCTCCCATGGTGTAGCTCGGGGCTCCTCTCTGAGTCGTGCCGTGGTTCAGGAGCTCACGCTCTCCCATGAGCTAGCGGCTGTGCCCGCATTGGGACCTGTAGATCGCAGTCGCAAAAATGTGTGAGATCTCCCATCTTAGCACAAAGTAATCAAGTTACCAAACAATCATCATATCCACCAGCCACCCAGCTCTCTACATTCCTAATGATTGAATCATCAGCTACAATGACTGTCCTAACCCTTCCCTCCTGGGCACATGCCCCTGGAGACATGTTCCCGATATGAGAGGATACTACATCACCTTGAAGGCAGGTCCTAGCTGCAGGTCTGCTTCCTGGAATACCATGGTGATACTCTCTTTCCAGGTGACCTTTTTCTTCCAAGGCAGCACAGAGGCTGCCTGAGTGGAGCTGGGACTATTCTACTATATCCCTAAAGGTCTTTTCTATATATCTCTCTCTTTCCCTTAGCTCCTCCAGATCTGCCACTCTAGCCTCCAGAGATCGGACTCATTCTTTGAGGGTTAGGAGCTCTTTTCACTGAGTGCACACATACAACTACTCATCAAATGATAATCATACATGAGGCATTCAGTGCAAAAGACTGGATAGTTCCTTCTTGCTGCTGGACTACTGAGTGCATCTTAATTTTGTTGGAGGAGTTAGCAATTTACAATTTCTAAGGGAGTAGGATTGTTAAAATTAATTTAAAGTACCTTTAGTCTATTGGTTTATTTTATATCTGTCTGTAAGTGACTCTTAAAACAGTTCACTTAATCTACTTATATATCTGGTTACACACCTTATAGTCTCTTGTTTTGAAATAATTCTCTGTTGGTGCATCAAACCTGTTGTTGTGAATTAGTAGTAAGAGATGATGAGGTACATACACATTAGCACATCCTTTCCGGTCCTCTCCTGCTGGAAGAGAACAGGGCCGGTAGAACCTGGGGCTGTGAGAGCTGTAGCCTGGATGTCTCAAAGTGTCTTCTGGAGTCCTCTGTCAGAGCTGCTGGGAGAAATATGCAGATAAGCCTTCTGGTTTTCTCTTGCTGGAAGAGTGTGGGGCCTGTGGAAGCTGGGGCTGTGAAAGTTGAAGCCTGGATGGCTCGTAGTTTCATCTGGAGTCCTCTTCTGGGGCTGCTGGGAGCACTATACAGATGTAAATATGTTAAAGGTAATAGAAGATGGGGCTTTCAGGGTATCCATTGCTTTGCACACTTGCTGCACCTGGCAGCGAGGGATGCCCTGTGGCTGGAGTCCACTGATGATGGGAAACTATTCCTGAAGAAATTGATAGAGAGGTTCAGGAAAATATCAGCTCCATAGAAGCGTGAAGTCAGACAGTTTCTCTGTGAGAAGAAGGAAGAATTTGGGATGCCTCACAAACATCTCATTCAAGATATTGGCACATGCTGGAATTCCATCTATATGATTCTGCAGAAGTTAGTGGAGCAGCAGATACCCCTTGTTGATCTATCTCTGAAAACAGAGATAGGTATGGTTCGCTCCCTGGGTCATCATAATTGGGTAGTGATGAGACAACTGGTACAAATCCTGAAACCACAGAGGATCTGATTTCCAGAAGTGCCATGCTGGGCAGAGTCATCCCTATACTTAAGGCATACATGCTTGCTACACTTTGTAATCTACAGGTGAAAGGGAGTCTCGCTTTCTAGTCACAGAGTCTTACATTCATGAAGGAGATGCTGGTAGCTAAGCTGTCTGAACAGGAGTTCCAGAGGCAGAGGCACAGTGGAGATGTAGCACAGGAAAGCGTGGCCATCTCAGAGTAGTGCAAGCAGGAGTAGCACCCTGTCAGCTACCATTTTCTCCCCTACTTCAATATGCCAAAGCCATGTTGCCTGCAAAGAATCATCTTTCCTGACATAGGCCATAGCTAAGCTGGCAAGAGAGAACGTTCTACCACCCCAGCAACAGAGACTCCAGCACAAATTTCTGTGACATACCATCTTACAAAGCCATCAAGGACATGGACACAGATGCTCTGGCATATTGGGCATACAAGTCTGCAATCTGGCCAGAGCTAGCCAAGGTGGCTCAGCACTATCTTGTCTACCCATCAATCAGGGTGCTCAGTGACTGTGTCTTCTTAATGACAGGTAAAATTGTGAGTCTGCATCGCTCAAGGCTGGAGCTGAAGGAAAAGCTGATCCATGATAACACTTTAGGGGTCTTGCTGCCACATGCCTTCTTGCCATTCTGTAGATGTTTCAACCTAGGGGTTTTACACATTCTGCTCTGTCTACCTGCCTTGATCCTGATATACCACGTTGGGTGTCATGCTGTTAGTATGCCTACCTGCCATGTACCAGCATGGGAGTTTTGGTGCCTCCATGTTGTTTGATGTTTGGATCTCGGCCTTGTTTTCCCACCCTTTTTTTTTTTGTTTGTTGGTTATACTGAGATATTTTGCTCCCAAAAAAAATTTAGAAAAGAGGAAAAAATAGTTTTTCCTCCTACCCCACTTCTTTCCTTGTTCTTCATTTTGTTGCAACCCTCTACAGTCCCAACCTGGTTTGCCCACCCTGTTTCTTGGTTATTCAGGGGTGTTTTGTCTCCCCACCCGAACGAAAATTTGAATAAAGGAATAAATACAACTTGGGGGTCCAAACACAAGAATCTTCAAAGCTTGGAAGGAGCTGAAGCGATGAGGCAAAGCAACATACTGTAGACAATGTAGACACACGATGAAACTCAAAAGACATGACCCAAGCTGAATTGGAGGCACAGGATTAGTAACAGCATCTTAAAGGATGGTCCAGTTCAGGTTATTATTAAAATCAAGACGAGAATGAGGAACACCTCTACAGCATCTTCTTGAGAGCCATAGCCATATAGTGGATTCAAGGCATCACTGTTGGAATTTTGGATGCAAGATGGTATATCAGGAGAATGCAAGCTTATAGATACCAATTGTTTAGGTAAACATTGGTATGAGGAGTGCCAGGAGGAGTAAGACAGTCCAAATATTGCTCAAGGGATAGAAAGCTGGCCTTGGGGCAATTTCATACTCCTAAATGGCAGATGGCACATGGAGTTGCAGTAGATAAGTGGAGAGAAGAATTGTTCCAGAAGGAGCTGAAGGTCAACAGCATTAAATGCCCAGCTTTATACAAGGGACCATTTCTAGAAGAGGATCTCCAGAATGGCTTGATAGGTGTACTATCTTTCTATGCTGCTTTCCCGCGTTTCTCTTCGCCCACCTGTTTTATTCCCTTGTTAATTGTATTTTCTACTCATTTTGTTATATTGTAAACCGATGTGATTAAATAAATAAATACATGAAAAGTTTAAAGGCTGGCAAAATTTGAACATCCTTTAAGAGCAGTCCTTAGATGGAGGATGGGGTCCTTCCTAATGGAAACTGAGCTGAAGGACAACATAGGCTTTCCAGACAAGCCTGAAGGTGGCAATCACAGACCTAGTCTGGCAGCAAAGACAGCATCAGGTGGATGGATGAAGAACACTTCGGATTTCCCAATCCGGACTCTAGCAGCTCACAAGCTGTGCAAAGGATGACAGAAGGATGGATGGTGGTTTGCGAGCTCTAATTAGTCTGATGACAAGCACTGAGATGAGGAAGGTGTGGACTGAATTTGGAATTGGTGGAACAAAGCCAGGGCTAGGGTGAAGGCGCCTCCTGCAGGTCGTTCAAACCCAAGGACCTGGGGGTGCTGTAATTTAATTCAAGACGTCATATACTCCGTGAAGCGTGATGATGCTCAGTGAAGAAGCAGAAGAAGCAGAACTTGGTAATGGTGATGTGGAAACCTGGGCGCTCCCGGGACCCCCGCTGGACCACCAGGTAATTTTAAAACATTTTTGGGGGGGTCAGGAGGGTGGTGGAGGCTAAGGGAGCAGTTTTAAAGGGTCGGGGTGGGTTTTTAGGTTGTGTCCTAACTCCCGTTAGTGTGCACTAACCCGATTAACGATTTTTTCACGATAAATCGGTGGAATTTCTATTGTATTGCACTCTTTACCGATTAATGACGATTTAAAAAATATCGGACGATATTTTAAATCGTCAAAAAACGATTCACATCCCTAGTAATTTTAAATCTTGATTTCGCCTCATCTGTCCTGCATCGGTATTCAATCTAATCATGGAGTTTCTCCATCAAAGGCCTTGCAAAATAATCAAGTTTTTACATACTTCTTGAATGATTTAAAATATTACTGGAGTCTTAACTTTTTAGGTAATGTATTCCAAATATTTGGGCCGGCTAGGGAAATCACTTTATCTCTGATTTGTGAGAGAAGGGCTGATTGTATGGAAGGGATCAATAATAACCCTTTGTTACTAGATCTTAACTGTCTTTGGGGTCTATGTAGTCTGATGACTGCATCAAACCATTCTGTTGCTTCTCCATAAATTATTTTGTGTATAATGCATAATACTTTATACTCAATCCGCTAGATGATTGGTAGCCAGTGTAAGGAAGACAGTACAAGGGTGTTATGATCGTATTTCTTTATATTAGTTAAAACCCTGGCTGCTGCATTTTGGGGGATCTGTAGCGGGCGAATAGTTGATTGTCGGAGGCCTAACAATAAAGCATTACAGTAGTCAGTATTTGAAAAAAGTAGTGCTTGGAGTACAGTTCTAAAGTTATTTTGGTACAGTAATGGTTTTAGTCTTTTAAGTGTGTCTAATTTGTAATAGCCTTCTTTTAACTTAATAGATATGTGCTTTTTGAAATTGAGTTCGAAGTCAATGATGACTCCTAGATCACGTGTGTTGTTTCCGATTTCGAGACTGATGTTGTTATCTATGAGTGCTATGGTCAGTAACTTGTCATGGCAAGTTCTTCTATCCAGATAAATGATTTCAGTTTTTTCTATATTCAATATTAATTTCATATTCGTCAAACATTTTTTGATCAAGGATAGGTACATACTATCAGTTTAATAGTCGCTTCAATTGTGTTGTGATGCTGCCTGCAGCAGGAGCTATGGGCAGCCTCTCACCTTCCTTTTCCAGCCAGTTTTGTCTCCCTGATGCCGTTTCCACGCCTGAGGGACCTTGCTCACCTGTGTCTGAGTCTCCATGTTCTAAGTTCCTCATCTGAATCTCCACATTCTAAGTTCCTCATCTGAATCTCCACGTTTCAAGTTCCTTGTGCATGCTGAGTGCATGTTCCAAGTTCCTATCTGAAGTGTTATTATCTAGTCCATTTAGTAAATTTACTATTTTTTGCTTAAAGAAATGGGCGATTTCTATATATTTTGATTTTGGTAGAGAATCACAATCTTCAGACGGATTTCTGATGAAATTCTGAACCGTTGTAAATAGTATCCTAGGATTGTGCAAATAATTTTTAATTTTATTATTAAAGATCTCTTTTTTTGAATCATTAATGAGTTACTTATATTGGGCCAGGAGACT
This sequence comes from Rhinatrema bivittatum, assembly GCF_901001135.1. NCBI lineage: Eukaryota > Metazoa > Chordata > Amphibia > Gymnophiona > Rhinatrematidae > Rhinatrema > Rhinatrema bivittatum. Next base: position 340,778,028 of record NC_042616.1, on the reverse strand, counting down.
TCTATATGCTGCCAAATTCGAGAGTGTGGGATTTTTTCTCCAGGTTTTTTTCCTTTTTACACAAAGTTTATTTTGTACATTTTATTTTTTTATTGTACCATGGTTTGTGTTCCTTTATTTTAGTTTTTTTAGTTACAAATTTCAGGGGAGTTAGTTTGTCAACTGTATTATTAGAGAAGTGCAGCCAAGACGCAGTGGCATTTTCACAATTCAGGTGATTGAAGCTACTTAGATTTTGTTCTATTTCCACTGAGAGATCCTCAATATTTATTGGAAGATGATAGGAAAAAGATTTGTGATGATTATTAGTTATAGTTGATGATCTTGTTTTTGCTGAAAATGAGAATTGAATTAGGTAATGATCCGACCAACGTACTTTAGTATATTTCATGGAGGGTGGGCACTCTGTTTTTAAATTAATAAACATTAAGTCAAGGGAATGACCTGCTTTATATGTGGGACCTGAAGTAATCAATTCAAACCCTAAGGCGGACAATAGTCAATTAACGTATTACATGCGTTAGACAATGGGATATTATCTATGTGAAGATTAAAGTCTCCTAGTATGATCACTGGTTTGTCAGGTTTAAGTTCGTTGGCCACAAATTCCATTATAGGAGAAACGTTATGTTCAAGCAGTCCAGGAGGACAATATACTAAACAAATTTGTAATTTTTCTGATTTAAATAGTGCTACTTCATAAGTGGGTGAAATATTAATAGGAACTAATTTCAGTCACAAATCTTTTTTAGCTATAAGCATCAACCCCCCCTCCTCTACGATTTAATCAAGGTATAGAAAATGTAGAATAATCTGAAGATGCTATTTCGTTTACCAGTACTGTGTCAGTCTTTTTCAGCCATGTTTCTTTTATTGCAATCATACTGGGTTTAAACTGTTCTAATAAATCCAAGATTATAAGTCTTTTCTGTTGAAGACTGTATATTTATTAGCAGCAATTGTTGTGGTCCTGACCGTGAGCACCACGGCCAGGCCCTTACCTCTTGATTTCCGGACCTGCTCCCGCCTCCAGAGTCCTGGTTTGCGGTCTGTTTGGCAGCGTCCCCGCTGGGGCAGCACCGCTGTGAAAGTTCCGGGGGATGCCCTGTTCCTAGGCGCGCGCGCCACTTGGGCGCCTTTGTAGCCAGTTTCCCGCCAGTGCCGACTCCGCCCAATTCCTGACGTCAGACGCTGCGGCCTTGATAAGCCGGCCGCGGCCATCCAACCTTTGCCTTGCAACGGGTTAACATCCTGGTTTCCTGTTGCCTTGCGCCCCGGAGTGACCTGCTTGGCTACGTCGCTCCGTTCCTGCTACAGTACCTGCCTGGTTCCTGCCTGGTTCCAGTATCCGAGTCCTGCTATAGTTCCTGCCTGGTTCCAGTACCCGAGCCTGCTACCGTTCCTGCCTGGTTCCAGTACCCGAGTCCTGCTACAGTTCCTGCCTGGTTCTTGTACCCGAGTCCTGCTACAGTTCCTGCCTGGTTCCAGAACCCGTACCCAGTTACAGTATCTCTACTGTCCTAGTCTGGTTCCAGTTACCTGTCCAGAACCACTGCCCGCCTGAGTCCCAGCGGCCGGGCCCCTACTGGCTCCTCCCATGGGGGGCTTCGGCTTCCAAGGGTGAAGCCACCTAAGTCCCAGCGGTTGGGCTCCTACGGGCTCCTCCCGGGGGAGCACCAGCTTCCAGGGTGAAGAGCATCTACGTCCCGCCTGAACATCTGCCTCCCGGCCAGCTGTTCATCAGAGACATTGTCGATCTTTTCCTAGTCTCCAGCAGGTTGGCCCAAGGGTCCACTAAACTGAGACTCCCACAACAGACTGCAAGGCCACGGACTCGGCAGATGCGCCTGTTCCTCTGGACCTGCCAGGGTTGGCCCAGCAGCTGCAGTATCAGCAACAATACCTCGAGGTCCTCACTGGTTCGGTAGGGGAGTTGTCGGCCCGACTGGATGCCCGGGCTTCTTCTGCCCCAGAGCCAGCAACTGAGGCCCAAGATTCGTCGGTGACACAGCTGCCAGCACCCTCCCACTACGCTGGTGATTTAAGAACCTGCCGCGGCTTCCTGAACCAATGTTTTCTACGGTTCTCCTTGTTGCCTCGGCAGTTTCCCTCGGATGCGGTGAAAGTGGCATACATCCTCTCCTTGCTCGATGGGAAAGCATTGATATGGGCTTCTCCCCTCTGGGAAAACAATGATTCTTCACTAACGGATTTACAATTGTTCATCACGAACTTTCGCCAGGCCTTTGATGAGCCCGCCCGAGTAGCCACAGCTACGTCTGACCTGCTGCAACTTCGTCTGGGGGTTCGCTCCTTGGCAGACTATGCAATGGAGTTTCAAACTTTAGCACAGGAAGTAGGTTGGCAGGATGGTAGTCTTAAGGCCATCTTCCTGGAAGGCCTTTCCGGATGCATTAAAGATAAGATTGCGGCTCGAGATTTGCCAGAGGACCTCAACGCCTTGATCGAGATGGCTGCTCGTATAGACCGCCGCCTACAACGGGCTAAGGAGCAGCACTCTTCTCCCCATAGTCCGACGCATGGGCCGAGACCTGCACCATCTCCTAAGAGTTCTCGTCCAGACGTCCCCACCAGCAAACCCATGCAGCTGGGACGGGCCTCGCTTTCTCTTGAAGAAAGACAACGTCGCCGTTCGTTCAAGTTGTGTTTATATTGTGGCCAGAAGGGCCACTTCTTGGCACGCTGCCAGGAGCGTGCGGAAAACGCCAGCCTAGGAGGTCGGGAGGAGCTCCTCCTAGGCTGTGCTACAGCTCCTCAATGCACTGTTCCTGTTATTCTGGAATACCCCGGAGGTTCCTTTGAGACGATGGCATTCCTGGACTCCGGAGCCGGAGGTAATTTCATCCTGCATGACTTAGTCTCCTAGTTGCTCATCCCTACGCATAGACAGGAGGTCCCATTACGAATTACCTCGATCCAAGGGACCCTCCTTCCTGGTTCCGTCCAGCTGTCCACAGCACCCATTATGGTCCGCACCGGGGCGATCCATTCGGAGGAGATAGCCTTCCTAGTACTGGATAAGGCTGTCCACCCTGTGGTGCTAGGGTTGCCGTGGTTACAGAAACACTCGCCCACGATTCAGTGGGATACGCTACAGATTGTTAAATGGAGTCCCTTTTGCCTAGCTAATTGTATAAAGGTGCCTAGGACCCCCACACTTCCGTTGATGCACTCTGCTGTGGGTCCCCCTGCACCTTATGAGGACTTCACCGATGTATTATCTAAAACCAAGGCGGAGATCCTTCCGTAGCACCGTCCATATGACTGTGCTATTGACTTGCTACCTGGTACCATGCCCCCTCGAGGAAGGGTTTATCCCTTATCCATACCTAAGACCCGGGCCATGTCCGAATACATTGCAGAGAATTTTGCCAAGGGGTTTATTCGCCCGTCTAAGTCACCTGCAGGGGCAGGCTTCTTTTTTGTTAGCAAGAAAGACGGCTCACTGAGGCCGGGTATAGACTATCGAGGCCTGAATTCCATTACCAAGCGAGACCGCTACCCGCTCCCGTTAATCCCGGAGTTCCTTGACCAGCTTCAAGGAGCGAAGATTTTCACAAAGTTGGACTTACGAGGAGCCTATAATTTGGTCAGAATCCGTCCTGGAGATGAGTGGAAAACCGAGTTTAATACCCGAGACGGGCATTACGAGTACCTCGTGATGCCTTTCGGCTTATGTAATGCCCCGGCGGTGTTCCAGCACCTGATGAATGAGGTGTTGCGGGACCTTCTGAACACCTGTGTAATTGTTTACCTCGATGACGTGTTAGTCTACTCCCAGGACCTGCCGTCACATCGTCAACATGTCCGCCAGGTGCTCCAGATACTTAGGGAGCATGGTCTATATGCGAAACTGGAAAAGTGCAGTTTTGAGAAGACCTCCCTGCCATTCCTAGGCTACATAGTCTCTGCAGCTGGCTTTCTAATGGATCCTGACAAAGTGGCGGCTATTAAGAATTGGCCTCGGCCCAGGGGTCTTAAAGCTTTGCAACGCTTCCTTGGCTTTTCTAATTTCTACCGTCACTTTATCCCCAACTACTCCCGTATTGTGGCTCCATTAACTGCCCTCACCCGAAAGGGGGCTAACATGGTGGATTGGCCTCCTTCTGCCTGCCAAGCTTTTGAGGCCCTCAAGGAAGCCTTCTTACTAGATACATGCCTTCGTCATCCGGATCCCAGCCGGCCCTTCGTGATGGAGGTTGATGCCTCCAATGTGGCCGTGGGGGCCGTACTGAGCCAGTACTCTGATTCTGGACAGCTGTTGCCCTGTTCATATTTCTCAAAGAAGTTCTCCCCGGCTGAGAGCAACTACTGTGTAGGTGACAAAGAGTTGCTAGCCGTGAAACTTACCCTGGAAGAATGGAGACACTGGTTGGAGGGAGCCAACCACCCGGTCACGATTAACATCGATCACAAAAACCTAGCATTCTTGAGGCAAGCCCAACACCTGAATCCAAGGTAAGCCCAATGGTCGCTGTTTTTTGACCGGTTTGACTTTACCTTACGCTACTGACCCGGCTCTAAGAATTTTCGAGCTGATGCGCTCTCACGCTCTTCTGAGGTCGAAGAGACCCTGGATACACCTCAGAATATCTTGGACCCTGACAAAGTCAGCCTTGCTGCAACCTTGGTGTCCTCCCAAGGGAAGAACGTCGTCCTGTGTCGCTCCAGGAGAGCAGTCCTCACTTGAGCCCATGACTCCCTCACTGGGGGCCATGTTGGTTGGAAAGGGACGTTAGATTTGTTAAACCATTTCTATTGGTGGCCGACGGTGAGACAAGACATCCAAGCTTTTGTGGGTTCATGCCCTACTTGTGCGGTTCAAAAACTGCTCCCCGGGAAGCCCAGGGGCTTGTTGTAACCATTGCCCATCCCGGTGGAGCCTTGGACACATATCTCCACTGATTTTGACGTAGATCTGCCTGTCTCAGGAGGTAATTCGGTCATCTGGGTAACCGTGGACCGATTTTCCAAGATGGTGCACTTCGTTCCCTTGCCAAAACTTCCTTCTGCCCCTGTCCTAGCTGGTTTGTTCGCTCAGCACATCTTTAGACTTCACGGTCTTCTGCAGGATATCGGCTCCGATCGAGGACAACAGTTTACAGCCCGCTATTGGAAAGCCCTACGTAAGAGCTTTAATGTGCAAATTAGTCTTTTGTCTGCATTCCATCCTCAGAGCAATGGGCAAATGGAACGAACCAATCGAACCCTGAAGACGTTTCTCCGTGCCTTTGGGAACGAACGACAAGATAATTGGGCCAAGCAACTCCCTTGGGCGGAGTTCTCGTATAATAATCACATGCATACTGCTACGGGAAGTTCCCTGTTCCTCATCGTTTATGGGAAGCAACTTCGTCCGCCTCTACCTTCGCCTGAACCCAATGCACTCCCAGCAGTGCAACTTTCAGCTCGCCAGCTCCGGGCCTTGTGTAACTCTACCCAGAAAAAGATCCGTAAAGCCGCCCTGTCCACCAAGAAGTGGGTGGATAGGCATCGCCAACCAGCACCAATCTTCGTCCCGGGAGACCGTGTTTGGCTTAGCACCAGAAATCTACAGATACGAATTCCCTCTCGAAGACTAGCCCCGAAATTCTGTAGGCCTTTTCGAATCGCCGAACAAGTGGAAGCGGTCTCATACCGTCTACGCCTACCCACCTCCATGCGTATATATGATGTGTTCCACATGTCATTGTTGAAGCCTCTTGTGTTGTCCAGATACCATTCCAGGGCTCCTGAACCCTCGGACCCTGCAGTACTGGACGAGGTTACGTATCAAGTACGTGAAGTTTTGGATGTCCGGTTCCATCAACGCTGATGGGAATATTTACTTGCATGGGAGGGTTACAGACCCGAGGACAACTCTTGGGAGCCGGACCGTAATATCCTCGACAAGGACTTACTACGGCAGTTTCATTTGGACCACTCCAGTAAACCCGGACCGGCTAAGAGGGGGCGTAAGAGGATATGTACTGTTGTGGTCCTGGCCGCGAGCACCGCGGTCAGGCCCTTACCTCTTGATTTCCAGACCTGCTCCCGCCTCCGGAGTCCTGGCTTGCGGCGCCGCCGTGAAGGTTCCGGGGGACGCCCTGTTCCTAGGCGCACGCACGCACGCGCCACTTGGGTACCTTTGTAGCCAGTTTCCCGCCAGTGCCGACTCCGCCCAATTCCTGACGTCAGACGACGCGGCCATCCAACCTTTGCCTTGCAACGGGTTAACATCCTGGTTTCCTGTTGCCTTGCACCCCGGAGTGACCTGCTTGGCTACGTCACTCTGTTCCTGCTACAGTACCTGCTTGGTTCCTGCCTGCTTGCTACAGTACCTGCCTGGTTCCTGCCCGGTTCCAGTATCCGAGTCTTGCTATAGTTCCTGCCTGGTTCCAGTACCCGAGCCTGCTACCGTTCCTTCCTGGTTCCAGTATCTGAATCCTGCTACAATTCCTGCCTGGTTCCTGTACCCGAGTCCTGCTACAGTTCCTGCCTGGTTCCAGAACCCGTACCCAGTTACAGTATCTCTACTGTCCTAGTCTGGTTCCAGTTACCTGTCCTGATCCACAGCCCGCCTAAGTCCCAGCTGCCGGGCCCCTATGGGCTCCTCCCGGGGGGGCTTCGGTTTCCAAGGGTGAAGCCACCTAAGTCCCAGTGGTTGGGCTCCTACGGGCTCCTCCCGGGGGAGCACCAGCTTCCAGGGTGAAGAGCATCTACGTCTCGCCTGAACATCTGCCTCCCGGCCCGCTGTTCATCAGAGACATTGTCCATATTTTCCTAGTCTCCAGCGGGTCGGCCCAAGAGTCCACTAAACTGAGACTCCCACAACAGCAATGATAAAATTAAATAGTTATTAATGGAAGCAATGTTATTGCATAAAATGTTCGTCAAAGTCCTGTTTCTATGGTACCTTTCATTGTTCGTCTTCTTATACTTCTTTCTCTTATATGTCTGTTCAGTTTGCTATTTTCCATTATAGATATAGACTGCGATTGAAGATGTGGCTTTGGAAGACATTATAGCGTAGAATGGCAGATCTTAGAACCTCACTGGGGCTTCACAAAGGGGTGCACTAAGGAGCATGCCCCTTAGTCACACTCCTTTGGTGCGCTCCATTAGTGCACGGCGCCTTTGGCCCAGCGACCATGCTTATGACCCCCTCGGTGCCCCTTGATGATGTCAGGTGGGTGGGGTCAGCATTCGAGGGGGGGGGAGCGGCATGGCTAGTTCGTCCAGGGGGGATGACAGCGGCAGTGTTCAGAGCAGGCAGGAGAGCCAAAGCCTTGGATGAAATTAAAGGCAAAACCAGCAGATGGATGACACCAGGCAGTCCTCTCTCGGCCCCGATACCGTGCTTATGACCCCCTCTGTGCCCCTTGATGATGTCAGGTGGGCAGGGTCAGCATTCGAGGGGGGAAGCGGCTCAGCTAGTTCGTCGGGGGGGGGGGGGGCAGACAGCGGTGGTGTTGAGAGCAGGCAGGTGAGCCAAAGCCACGGATTAGATTAAAGGAAAAACCAGCAGATGGATTACACCAGGCAGTCCTCTCTCAGCCCCTAACTGCATGCTCACAGTAATTACCATTGGAATGTTTGCAGGCTGTGGGACACTTTCTTCCAGGAAAGTTTCTGCCAGCACTGGCTTACAATTTTGTACCATGCCTGGCCCCTGCCTAATTGCAGAACCACGCAGTTGAGTTGTCGAGCCGGCTTACCTGGTGCCAGGCTAGCCACCAGCTTCGGTTGCATGCTGTGCTGGCAGTGCTCCCCTGTCACCACTAAAGTGAGGGGAAACAACCACACCTGCAATGCAAGCAGGAGTTGGAGAGACCACGTGACGATCTAGACCGGCCCTACTGGGGCATGCCCAATCTCCCAATAAGCCAATCCATCCCGAGGCATTTTAATAAACGTAAAATTTCTTGAATAAATGTGACAAGTAGATTTTGCAAAAAGTTAGTATATAGGTTGACCCACAAAGCCGCATGTAAAAATTTATAATCTATATCCTGAAAGATATGGTAGTGCTGTCTGTCTTGGTACTTGTAAGCACCAATAATTTAGGAAGGTGCAGGAGGGAGGTTGTGGAAGCCAAATTTAGAAAGTTGAAATCCAGAACGTCCAAAGTAGCATTCTTAGAAATCTTTCCCATTCCACGTGCAGGAACACAGAGGCAGGTAGAACTCTGGAGTCTCAATGCATGGATGAGACAATGGTGCAGGGAAGAGCGCTTTAGATTTGTTAAGAACCGGTCAACATTTTGGGGAAGGCAGGGCCTTTTCAAAATTAATGGGCTCCACCTTAACCAGGGTAAAACCAGGCTGCTGCACTAACCTTTAAAAAGGAGATAGAGTAGCTTTTAAACTAAGTGATGGGGGAAAGCCATCAGTCGCTCAGGAGCACATGGTTCAAAATTATTTGTCTTTCAAAGATACTACAGAACAGGGAAATTAGGGCTTACCAATAGAGAGGTTGCAATAAATGCAAAAGTGGCCCAGGTGCTATTAAGTAAAAAGCAGACAGAGTGGAAAGATTCCAAATTCTCCCTCTCAACCTACAACTTGTTAATTCAAACAAAAGCATACTTTGAAATGTCTGTATACAAATGCTAGAAGCCTAACAAATAAGATGAGAGACTTAGTGGTGGATTTTAAAAGGGCTGCTCTCGCAAAAATGGCCAGATACACGCATATGTGGGCCGTGCGCAAGCAACGCACATTTTAAAAATCCGCAAAGTACATGCATACATACCTGTGCACATGTCAAGAATAAGGAAGTAGAAAAGGGGCAGGGAATGGGCGTACTGGGATGTGGCCAAGGCTTACGCCCATAACTCCAAATTTTGCAAAAGCTGACCATGGTGCGTCAACGTGTTATCCACTTAACTTTACTGCTGGTCCTGATGAGGAGCACTTCTGGAGATCTCAAAACTTTCAGCACAGCATGAGGGTTTAGGCTCAATTGGGGGGCTTGCAGGATGAAGAACCAGAATGGTCTTGAAGACCTCAATATGAACCTGACAAATTGGTGGACTAATTGGAAAAACTGTTTTTTCCTTCGCATGAGCATGTTTTAAAATCTGCCTACATACGTATGTAAAAGCCACTAAAGCCCTAGCAGAAATACGCTCAGGACATTTACTCAAGCTGCCTCTTAAGATTACGTGCACACATATGTGTGGTGGGAGCATTTTAAGTGATAAGCACTTACATGCATGCATGATATAAAATTGCAGTGTATCTCCGCTCGTATGCCAATATGCGCATTTATGTGCACACATACATTCGTTTTAAAATTAGCCAGTTAGAATGTATGGCACTGAATGAAGAGGTGGATATAATTGACATCTCAGAGACCTGGTGGAAGGAAGATAACGAATGGGACATTGTGATATCAGGGTACAAATTATATCGCAAAGATAGGATGGATCACATTGTTGGAGGGGTGGCAGTATATAATAAAGAGGGATCTGAACTTGGACCAGTGCTTTTTAATATATTTATATATGATTTGGAAAAGGGCACAATGAGTGAGGTGATCAGATTTGTGGACGACACAAAAATATGCAGAGTAGTTAAATCTCAAGCGGATTGTGATGAATTGCAGGAGGACCTTGTGAGACTGGAAGATTGGGCTTCCAAGTGGCAGATGAAATTTAGCATGGACAGGTGCAAAGTGATGCATATAGGGAAAAATAACCCTTGCTGTAGTTACACAATATTAGGTTCTATCTTAGGAGGTACCACCCAGGAAAGAGATCTAGGCATCATAGTGGATAATACATTGAAATCGTCAGCTTAGTGTGCTGTGGTGATCAAAAATGCAAACAGAATGTTAGGAATTTTCAAGAAGGGAGTGGAAAATAAAATGGAGGATGTCATAATGCCTCTGTATCGCTCCATGGTAAGACTGAACCTTGAATACTGTGTGCAGTTCTGGTCACCACATCTCAAAAAGGATATAGCTGCACTGGAGAAAGTGCAGAGAAGGGCGACCAAAATGATAAGGGGCATGGAACAGCTGCCCTATGAGAAAAGGCTAAAGAAGTTAGGGCTGTTCTGTATGGAGAAGAGATGACTGAGGGGGGATATGATGGAAGTCTACAAAATCATGAAAGTACTTGAACAAGTTAATGTAAATTGGTTATTTACTCTCTTAGATAATAGTAGCACCAGGGGGCACTCCATGAAGTTAGCAAGTAGCTCATTTAAAACAAATCGAAGAACATTTTTTTTCACTCATCACAGAGTTAAGCTCTGGAATTCATTGCCAGAGGATGTGATTACTGCAGTTAATGTAACTGGGTTTAAAAAAGGGTTTGGATAAGTTCCTAGAGGATAAATCCTAAAACTTCTATGACAGTAATTAATAAGCAATAGTAGCTTGTGATCTATCTAATGTTTGGGTACTTGTAGGTACTTGTGACTTGACTTGGCCACTGTTGGAAACAGGATACTGGGCTTGATGGACCCTTGGTCTGAACCAGCATGGCATATCTTATGTTCTTATGGCATTGAGTCAAAGTGATACACTTAAGGAAGAGCATTCTAAATTATAGCTACACAATGCAAAGTTCCAATTAGGAGTCACCACTCAGGAAAAGAATCTAGGCGTCATCGTGGATAATACGTTGAAATCCTCTGTGCAGTGTGCGGCAGCAGCCAAGAAAGCAAATAGACTGCTAGGAATTATTAGGAAAGAAGTGGAGAATAAAACAGAGAATATCATAATACAGCTATATCACTCCATGGTGCAACCACATCTTAAATATTGGGGGTAATTTTCAAAAGGATTCACATGTGTAAATGTAACTACTATTGTAGCAATTTTCAAAAGCCATTTACTCAATGCACTTATGCAGGTTAATCCTATGGACAATTCAAGGGCATATAATGTCACATTGTGTAAAGTGCATTTACACATGTAAAACCCATTTTAAGCGTGTCAATGCTTTCGAAAATCAGTGTGTTCAATTCTGATCATTTTAAACAAATAAAGCAGAATTAGAAAAGCTACAGTAGAGCAATCCTTCTATGAAGAAAGGCTAAAGAGGTTAGGGTTCCTCAGCTTGGAGAACAGGCGGATGAGGGGAAATGTATTTATTAATTTTTATATACCGTCGTTCTAGAGGTAGATCACAATGGTTTACAAATATAGCTGTTGTGTCCGTTGCTGCTCGATGCCTTCACTCCGCCCTCTTTACCTCTGTGGCGACTCCCTCCGGGTCTGATGGACAGTTAGCTGCCGCGACGTCTTCTTGACGTCTCCCTCCGGCGTCCCCGGACCAGCACGACGCTGCGGATCCGCCATGTTGCCTGATGACGTAGGGCGCGCACGCCCTACGTCATCAGGCAACCAGGTACCAGCAAGGGCGCGAACCTCGGGGGTGTCCCCCTGGGATGACGTCATCCGCTTCCAATATAAAAGGTCTCAGTATTCGCTAACGAATCGAGTTAGCAAGGGGATTGCTTCGGCTTTTCTCCCAAGCTACTCTGCCTCCTCGGACTTACCAGGGGTACCCGCTCCTCGGGAGCTTCGCTCTCTTTTCTTTATTTCAGATTGCAGATAGGAACCAGTACTTGCTCCTCAAGAACCCATGTTCAAGAACACTATGAAGATTCTCTACTGCCTGGAAGCTATCGGAGATACAGACATTTGTGAGTTACCATCGCTGTCTCAGAGCTTTCCCTGGAACCAGGTACTCGCTCCTCGAGGGCCTAACCCTTTCCAGCTACTGAGCTTCTTTAAGACCTTATGTGAGTTTTGTCATCCAGTTCTGGCTATGAACACAGCATACGCTGTCTACTCACTATCTCTACAGCTCAGCTACCCTGGGATCACTGTTCCAGTTCCTGAGGGACTTCAGCCCTGCTGGGCATATCACCTCACTACTGCCACCTCTGGTGGTTCTACTAACCTGTCTAATAAAAGAACTATCTGTGTCTGTCTCCATACCCAAGCCTAGCCGGTGGTCCCTCTCAGGATATTCTCCTGGGGGCGCAGTCATCTGCCATCGGCCCAAGGATCCACCTATCTACATTCCTCTACAGCTGAGTGCCCTCTTCAAGCACTCCGCTGGTAACAGATTGCTACTCCTTCCCTATCAGGAGTCTTCAGCAACAGATTCATAACAGATTGCTATCTCCGCAGTCAATACCTTAACAGATTGTTAACTACTACTCCTACAGGAGCTGAGCATATCAGTTTGCTAACTCCTCCTTCCACAGGAGCTGAGCATATCAGTTTGCTAACTCCTCCTTCCACAGGAGCAGATTCATTACAGATTGCTAACTCCTCCCTTCTTGAGGAGTAGAGCATAACAGATTGCTAACTCCTCCCTCTACAGGAGCCGATTCATAACAATAGCATTGAATTACATTTTCTCTTTGGTGAGTTGTTTCTTCGGACATATGGTTTTGTGTGTGTTGGGAGGCTGTGGGAAGTAAATCAATTTGGCATGTGTGTGGAGGTGTGTGAGGAGGGTGATGGGTATATTTTATCTGTAAAGGAAATAGTTATCTTCCTGCGAAAAAAGTGCACGAATGTGTTAAAATGGAAGTGAAATGTGGACCTGGACTGGCGAAATGATTAGTGTAGCATGTGTTAGTGTAAGGTGTAACAGATGGCGCTTACGTCCAGCAGATGTCGCTGTTTTCTCGAAAAAAATTGTAAACCTATTTTACCTGTCACAGGTGTGACATATCTGTAATGTAAGTATAGAAGAACCTTCCTGTATGTGAAATGAAGGTTGTGTCCAAATTTGAAAGCAATCGGTTCAGTGGTTTCTGAAATTAGCGATTTTGTCCAAACTATTTAACATTTTTATTTATATATATATATGGGCTTTCCTGCTATCTTATTACAAGTTCTTTAGCTGATAAAGAATGCTGCTGGTTCTTCTCGCATCATCACATTACTCCCAAATTACTTTCGTTACATTGGTTACCTGTATCTTGGAGAGTGCCATTTAAGATCATTTCTATAACTTGTAAAGTTCTAGTTAATGATTTTCCAACTCATTTGCATTCTGTCCATACTATTTATTCTCGTGCTTGGTAGTCTTCTCCGTCTATATTGTCAATCTTCTATGGACAGCTATCTTGGTTGTCTTTCTCCTTAATAGCAACTTAGGGGCAGTGCAATAATCATTGACCAGATAATAAGGGATTAATATATATATAAGAATCAGTACACATAAGAAAGGAATACTTTAAGAGTACCGTTGCATAGCAGATTGAGCTATTTCAGTGTTTACTAGGAGATCGATATTTAGCACCACTTAGCCAGATAAGTTCAGACTTAACCAGCTAAATGGCACTGTTTGAATATTCTGCCATGTTCAGCGGCCATCATTTTCCTGGATAGCTATTGATCCAGCTAAATAGTTATCTGGCTAAGTGCTGGGCAGGATGGGGGCATTCCAGGGCATGGCTACTTATCTGACTAACTTATATTCAGCCTTATCCAGCTAATTTAGCCACATAAGTTAGACCTATTATTGAACAAGTCTAAAGTTAGCCGGATAAACTTATCTGCCTAACTTTTAGGTAGCTGGGTATATTCTGCAGTGTGGCTACACTGCTGAATATCCATGGTAAGTTAGTTAGAATATGTTTATTCAGTTAACTGAGCAGATATGAAACCTTCTGAAAAACCTTTACAAGGAAAAGAATTTCAGATGGGGCTAAATAAATGTTCAGCTAAGCCAAGAATGACTTACACTGCTATACAACAGGAATTTTAAACTATTCCTTGTACACAACACATAATAGTTTATTCTGTAAATACATAGCCTAGGAAAAAGTAAACCCTGAATACTTGTCATTCAACCCATTCAATCTAACTTTCTGGTCTTTAAGAGCAGAACATCCAGCTCTTTTTCCAGTACTCCACTTTCCTATTCATCAGCTTTATCAGCTTGTATGCTCCTGGTGATAATTCTGCAGTTTTTCTCTGCCTTTCTGCTATTTTGCATTTCTGTTCTGATGACTTTCCCTGTCTTTTCTCATGATTTTTGATGATTATGTTCTCAGGGGATGAAAAGCACATGATCTGACAGTAGCAGTATTACATTTTCCATTCCCATTACTTTAGAGATTTATGAAAGGAAGCTCCCAGCTGGGCACGTGAATCAGATTTATTCTGCTTCTTTTTATTCTATCAGTGATTTATTTCTCTGGATGTGCTTATATCCTTAAAAGAAAAAAATTCAAAGAGGTCTAAATGATTCATTGGATTGAAAATGGCAGCTTAAGTCTTCCTATAGGTCACGTGATCAATACAGCCCAGGTTAATAATGACAGAAATTCAGCGACAGCTAATGATTTTTGTGAACTATAAAAAATGAATGGGAGGTCTTATCCTTCTTGCAAGATCAGCCTGATCATGGGAATATGGAGCCGTCTGGCAACTCTAAAACTAGCCACAATTGTAACACAGGGAGTCTGATGCAAACCCATTCTCATGATATTTAATCTGTTTGGTGTGAAACTCTGGGACAATTCAAAGGCATCAAAACTTAGCAACGAGAATGAGGCTGTTCTGTGAAGGCATCATTGGAGGAGGATAATTAATGCAATGCACATTCTAAATGGGATGGATAGAGAACAATCTCTCAGTAGCCTGCAGAAGAGCACAGGCATGAATGAAAAACCATAAAATTTAGTTTCATACAGGCAATAATATTTTCAGGTGGTTGTGATCCAAACCAGTATTCAAAAAGGGACAGATTTTCAAAGGGTTATGCGTGTAACTTATGCGTGCAACCCCGAAAACCTGCTCCTGCGTGCGCCGAGCCTATTTTGCATAGGCTCGGCAGCGCACGCAAGCCCCAGGACGCGCGTATGTCCCGGGGCTTTGAAAAAGGGGTGGGAAGGGGGTGGGGTTGTGGGCGTGGCACTGGTATGGGGGCAGTCTGTGGGCGGGACCGAGGCCTCTGGCACAACGGCTGTATCGGGGGATGGCTGTACCAGGGGATGGCGCGCCGGCAGCTGGCCGGCATGCGCAAGATACGCCTGCCAGAGGGAGGTGTAAATAATTGAAACAATGTAGGGGAGGATTTAAGTAGGGCTGGGGGGTGGGTTAGATAGGGGAAGGGAGGGGAAGGTGGGGGGGGGAGCGGAAGAAAAGTTCCCTCTGAGGCCGCTCCGATTTCGAAGCGGCCTTAGAGGGAATGGGGAACGCCATCGGGGCTCCCTTAGGCTCGGCACGCGCAAGGTGCACAAGTATGCATCCCCTTGTGCGCGCCGACCCCGGATTTTATAACATGCTCGTGGCAGCGCACGCATGTTATAAAATTGGATGTACATTTGTGCGCGCTGGGTAGCGTGCACAAATGTACCCCATGCGCGCAGATTTTTAAATCTGCCCCTAAGTGAACTACATTGCGCGATAGCTCCTTTTACATCACTTTCAACATGTTCAGCGCAAATGCTGTGGTCTAGAAATGCCCCGTCAGTTGATTGTGTGTTAAGCAGGAATAAACAATTCTGCTTTTATCAACTTGCATTTTTCTTGGTCCCTTCATACCAAGGAAACCTTTTATAAGCAAGCAGTGTCTGAGTGAGTAAGAGCTATAGTTGAAACGTTTGTTGAAAGTTGAAACTTTTAATCCATTTTCTGCTGCTAGGTATGATCCCCAGTGCCTAAATCATCCAAGAAAGCTATTTGTCTAATCTTCTCTTGAAAGCTTGAGTATCACACATGCAAAAATTAAATCTTAGGGTCCAACATATGCAGGCACATAGATCTAGCATAATATATATTTTGGGGCCTATGGAATAGAACTTAAACTAAAAATGTGATATCATTTGAGTCAGTAAAAATAGAATGTGCATGGTAAAACACCGGTTAACATGGTATGCCATAAGTTTCATCAATTGCTTTTTTACATTGTTGCCACCCTAGCATATCCAAAGTAGGAGTATGCACATTTCTCAAAAAGACTATGGTATATATTCCAGCTACCTGCCTCACTAACTAGCCCTTTCATTTTGGGATGGTCAACTGAGGGGGAGGCAGTGTTCCTCTCCCACAGAATCCTGACACCACCCCCTCCAAACCCTCACTGGCATAACAGGAATCCCACCTCCCCACAAGATGTTCATCCCCCCCTAAGATGGTATCTTCCATTATGAGGCTTCTCTCCTATGCAACCCCTGCTTACCAGGACACGCCAGCCCAGCCTTTCCAGAAACAGATCTTTATTAGACCAGCAGGGAAGATTCTTCATGAGCAAAAGAGATGTCAGAGATCACCTGCTCACCCCATAGCCACCACCAAATGATGTTGCTAGGGTGCACTTTCCCATCCATGTTAAAATGCATCATTCATAAGAATATAAGAATTGCCAAACTGAGCCAGATCAAGGTCCATCAAACTCAATGTCCTGTCTCCAGCAGTGGCCAATCCAAGTTGCAAGTACCTACTGGATCCTGTAAAGTAGATCTAATTCCTGTTACTTAATTACTCTTAAGGATAAAATAGCATTGTTTAGTCTAACTGGCTAATAATGTGTTATGGACTTTTCCTCCAGGAACTTGTCCAAACCTCTTTTAAACTCTGCTATGCTAGTTGCCTTGATCGCATCCTCTGGCAACAAATTCCATAGCTTGATAGTGCACTGAGAGAAAAAGTACTTTCTATGATTTTTTTTTTTTTTTTTTTTAAATCTGCAGATTGTCACTGGCATGGAGTGTCCCCTTGTTGTAGTAAGGGTAAATAAATGTCCTTTATTTAACCATTCCAACCCAGTCAAGAGTTTATAAACTTAATCATGTTCCCTATCACCCATCATTTATTGAAGCTGAAGAGCCCTAGACTGCCTAGCCTGCCATCATAGGAGAGATGTGTCATCCTCTTTATCATTTTTGTCGCCTTCCTCTGCACCTTCTTTAGTTCTGCTATGTGTTTCTTGAGACTAGGTGACAAAAACTGCACACAGAACTCAAGATGCGGTCATGCCATGGATCAATAAATTTGTAACCCCCCTTTCATCAGGGGCCACCTTCTCAGCTTCGGGGAACCTGGGGTAATTCACCCAAAGCTGGGTCGTGGGTCGGGGGCAGATATGCTGCAGGGCTAAACTGGATGCAGGACACACACACACACATGCACTTCCAAAGAGACACTGTCCACCTCAAGGATTGTGCTCCAAATGAAAAGATAGTTTATAAGAAGAATCTTAAGTTCATGTAGAAAAAGAATAAAATGCAACATCACAGGAAATTCAGCAAGACTTCACTCTCAGTCTTCCAGAAAACATCAAACCAATTATGTTACAGTCAATATATATCACTCTTCAACACATACAAGGCCACATGTTCAAAATCTCTTGTTAGCCACAGTAGACCTCAAAGTACTCACTTTAACTCTTGGATGGCTTCCAGCTGCACACTTCCCCTTCTTATAGGAGGAAACTGGAGACTTTCCACCCTGTTTCAAGGATCCAACTGGGCACAAGTTTTCTTTTCTGATACCAAATGCTTCATTCATATTTCCTTTCCTTTTATATATTTTCTAGTTTTAGATCCAATTTACAGTTACTTCAGTCAGACTTCCTGAGACGCTACTGGGGTATCTCTGCCAGCTCTCTCCTCTATTCCCTGGCATCCCAGGAGAGGGTCCCAGTTGCTCCCTTCTCTTAACTTAGTGACTCTGAAGGAGCTCTTGCCCTTGCTCTAACTAGGGCAATATACCCTTTCCAAAACCCAACCCTTAGGAGCTGAAATAGTCTGACCACTAAATGACCCCACACTTTCTGGAACCTCTCCCCTTTCATCTTCCCTTTTAGCAATTTCCTTTAGAAGGAAACAATAACTCTCATCATTATATACTCTGCAGTCTTTTCTGTGGCACACAGGGGACGCACATAGGCATTAAGGCAATAAGATATTTTCCGTTTTATTCTCCATTCCTTTTCAGATCATTCCTAACATTTTTACTTCTTTTTTGACAGCAGCTGTACACCGAATAGAGGATTTCAACGTATTGTTCACAAAGATTCCAAGGTCCTTCTTCTAAGTAGTGACTCCCAATAGGGAACTGCATTCATGTGAAATAAATGGGTAAAACATAATGAATGTGCCCTGTGGCACTGTGTGCAGTCAGAATGATCAGAGAATAGGTGCAGGCTAGGCTCTGGCTGAATATTCAAGAACTTTTATTAATTCACAATAGAAAAAGAAGTCTGCATGTTTTCACAGCTCATAAACAAAGAAGTAGTACTACAACTTACAGTCTCTTGGTCCAGGCCTTTCCTAAGGCTCCTCCTGTTTCCCCAGGGACAGCCTCTTCTCTCCTGAGCCTGGCTAGATATAAACCTTCCAGGGGCCTCCTCCTAGACTAGCATTCCCTGTTGTCTGGGCTTAAGGTGGACTGGACTAGAACTTAAGATATTCTGGGAGTTTGTGGTGTATATCCCTTCACATATACTGCCCCTCACCCTTAGTCAAGTGCTTGCCCTTACTAAGGGTGTACTCCTAAGAAGACCCCTGTTCCTCTCTTCACTCCCCATCCTATGCTGGGCTGCTTAACCAGTTTAAGGTTTCCCCTTCCCAAGTTATTTGGGAAACTGCTCCAGGATTCGAGTGGTGCTCGCTGTTCCAATCTGGATTTTAAATTGAAAACAATCGCATCTTAAAATCTCTAGATAAGGGAGCTTGGGAAGTAGTCTCGCTTCCATATCAGTTTGTCCTGCTGGTGTTGACAGCAGGATATGACTGGTGGGGTACTGCTATTTGTTGCCGTGTACACAGATCAGCAGAAGGTACAGAGAAGGGCAACCAAAATGATAAAGGGGATGGAACAGCTCCCCTATGATGAAAGGCTGAAGAGGTTAGGGCTGTTCAGCTTGGAGAAGAGACGGCTGAGGGGGGATATGATAGAGGTCTTTAAGATCATGAGAGGTCTTGAACGAGTAGATGTGACTCGGTTATTTTCACTTTCAAATAATAGAAGGACTAGGGGGCATTCCATGAAGTTAGCAAGTAGCACATTTATGTCTAATCGGAGAAAATTCTTTTTCACTCAACGCACAATAAAGCTCTGGAATTTGTTGCCAGAGGATGTGGTTAGTGCAGTTGGTGTAGCTGGGTTCAAAAAAGGTTTGGATAAGTTCTTGGAGAAGTCCATTAACTGCTATTAAACAAGTTGACTTAGGGAATGGCCTCTGCTGTTACTGGAATCAGTAGCATGGGATCTACTTTGTGTTTGGGTACTTGCCAGGTACTTGTAGCCTGGTTTGGCCTCTGTTGGAAACAGGATAAATGGCTTGATGGACCCTTGGTCTGACCCAGCATGACAATTTCTTATGTTCTTATGTTCTTCTCATTGATATCCTCTCTCTCTTGATCAAGTCTTTATGAACAAGTGTTTTACTACAGTCCTGAGTCTATCAGTATTTGGGTGGGAACTTCATTCAGCTCCACCTGTATCACAAATTCCTTAAGTTCCTGATTTGCGATATCCACCAAATTATAGCTTTGAAGTTTTGTGAAAATGTTCTCCCATTTCTGTTCCCACTTTTCATTCTCATTCTGGGGGTCACCCTCTGCAACCAGTTCCTTCTTGCGCTGTTCCACTAGCTTCCGCTCCCACACATTGGGGCGAATTTTAAAAGTTGCTTGCATTAAAAGTTCCATATACATGAGTATTTGGGCCGAGCACAAATGGCACATATTTTAAAATGGGCCAATTATGCATGAATTTGCACATGTGCAAGCCTCCAGATGTGCAGGAAAAAGGGGTGGAGTCAGGCTGTGTTAGGGACATTCCGGGGTGGGGCCAATATTTATGCATGTAAGTCCATGTTTTAAATCTGGTGGTTGCAGCACATGGCAGTTGTGTATATTTACTTCTGCTCTTGATGAAATGTAAGTCTGCATAAATCTCTTTTTAGGACTAAAGTGACTGGATGAGAGGTCTGGGTAAACAGGTGAGTGCAGGCTGAAGAGCCAGAGGAGGCTGGATGACCTCAAGATAGACTGGGTAACTTGATGGACTAATTGGTAAAATTGGGATTGTCCATGGTTTAAAATCTGCTTATGTTCACATGTTAAAGCTAATAAAGTCCTAAGGAAGATATACGAACTACGTTTGCTTGTGTAACCACTTAAAATTAGGAGCACACATACACACAGTTGGTGTATTTTAAATCATATGCACGCAGTTGTGCACACAATTTAAAATTCCTGCATATGGGCACTCACATATGCATACTCACATATACATGCATCTGTCTTCAAGCCATGGGCACTCTTCAATCATGTGGTCCTCTGCTTTACAGTAGAATCATGCCCACGAGGGGGGTTCTGTTTAACTTTACCTGCTCCTTCCAAGGGCTCTTCATTTTCTTCTTTTCCATATGGACAGCATTCTTCCTCATGTCCACTCCCCACATAAAGGGCACAGAAGGAGAATGTACCTATATTCTCATTCCTGGGTTGTACCAGTCCTTCCTAGACCCACTTGTTCTTTCACCTTAAGGACTGACCAAGCTTAGGAGATGTTCCTTTGTCCAGATGGACTTTAGTCTCTAGTGTCAGCTGTATCACCGTGTTGATGTCCATTGCTTTGCTTTGGTCATACCTGCAATATCTGACCAAGTGACCTCTCCTTCCTTTCAGTCAGTGAAATAGGTTTTGGAGATTTTGCCCAGGCTACATAATGCCCCGCCCAAACTGTTGCTGGAAGGTTTCTGAAGTATATCCTACCCTTTCTAGATGGCAGTCTTGACTTCCACATAGGTGTCCCTTCCCTCTAGATTGGCCACTTGAAAGGCCACTTGGCTTTTGCCTGTGAGCAAAGTTGCCAGGTATGTATTCTTGTTAGCTTCTGGCCAACATGTCATGTGGGTGGCTCTTTCAAAGTTTCTCAGGAAGATCTATGGGTCCTCCTCTTCTGTCTTCATCTTAAACAAGATGGGAGGTGGCAGATTCCCTTGGGGTGTGACAGCTTGCAGCTGTGTGAACTGTTCATATAAATTTTGAACAAGCTTCTGGAGTTGCTGCTGGCCTTCTGCCAGGCCATGTATCACTCATTCCATGTTGCCTTTTGGTCCTGGATGCCCAGTAAGTAATCCATGAAAGGATCTTTGCTGCTCTTGAGCACCTAGGCAAGAGCCCTTCTTTTCCCTTTTCTTTTTTCTTGAAAAAAAAAATCTCTGCCTAGGGTTGACTTACTGTTAATTCCCTTTCTATAGGTGGAGCTATTCTCCTTAGCTTATTTAAATCCCTCTCCCAGGCAGCTGCTGTCTCTGGAGCCCCAGGAAACAGGAAAGAAAAGACAATTTATTTTGTTTGGCATGGGTTTCTGGCTGTGCTTAACTTAGAAATCCCTGAACTGACACCATATATTCAGCCAGAGAATAGATGCAGGCTAGGCTCTGGCTGAATATTCAGGAACCTTTATTAATACAGAAAAATAATCTGCATGTCTTTATAACTCATAAACAAAAAAGCAGTATTACAACTTACAGTTTCTTGGTCTGGGCCTTTCCCAAAATTCCTCCTATTACACTGGGAGCCTCCTTTTCCCTCCTGGGCCTGGCTAGAGTCACCCCATTCTGTACCCCCCAGCTCCACTCTGGTACACTGGGGATCTGAATCAATGCCAAAGGTTTTTTAACAAATGTTATATTCAATTAATGCTCCAAGCGTCACTTTTTCTTGATGACCTCCTGAAGACAACCTACATATTCTCTAGGGATGTGAATCATTTTTTGACGATTTAAAACAATCGTCAGATATATTTATATCATCAAAAATCGTTAGAGCCGCGATACAATAACAATTCCCCCGATTTATCGTCAAAAAATCGTAAATCGGGGGAGGGGGGAGGGCAGGAAAACTGGCACACCAAAACAACCCTAAAACCCACCCCGACCCTTTAAAACAAATCCCCCACCCTCCCGAAACCCCCCAAAATGTTTTAAATTACCTGGGATCCATTGGGGGGGTCTCGGCACGATCTCCCGCTCTCGGGCCACGGCTGCGTTAATAGAAATGGCGCCGGTGGCCCTTTGCCCTTACCATATGACAGGGCAAAGGTAGCGCCGGCGCCATTTTGGTTCCTGTCACCCGACGTTACGAGTGCAGGAGATCGCTTCTGGACCCCCACTGGACCCCCAGGGACTTTTGGCCAGCTTGGGGGGGCCTCCTGACCCCCACAAGACTTGCCAAAAGTCCAGCGGGGGTCCAGGAGCGACCTCCTGCACTCGCGCCGTATTGCCAATATTCAAAATGGCGCCGGCGCTACCTTTGCCCTCACTATGTCATACGACCCGTATGACATAATGAGGGCAAAAGTAGCGCCTGCTTGCCCAATATTTGTTCAAATTGGGAAATCTCAGAGCCTAGGATCTAGTGGGGAGATGATCCTAGGCTTCACTATGCCTGTTCCCCATCACTGTGAACCACCAGAATTTCACCACCCTAGTGCTAGTGGATTCTAGGGCTGGGGAAAACTTCATTTATTTATTTATTTATTTATTTATAACTTTTATATACCGGCATTCGTAAAAAAAAACATCATGTCGGTTTACAGACAACTGAGAAAGGAAATTACAATGATAGATGGAGGAAGGATAGGAAGTTAAAAGGTGACAACTTTACTGTAGAGCCAACGGGCGCCACAGTTATTAAATGAGATTACATGTGGTTAACCAGGTTGGACATAAATTAATTATATACAAGAGACGACAAAGTGGGGGGTAGCGCGGGGTGGGGGATGAAGCGCATAGGGGAGGCGGGGTGGGGTAGGAACTGTACAAGGGGGCAGGGGGTGGCGATGGGAAGGAGATGGGAAGGCGATGGGAAGGCGATGGGAAGGAGAGGTGGTGACTGAATATCATGATGAAAGAACTGGTGGATCATCTCTGGATCTCCATTGTCCCAAGGAAGTCTCCACTTATAATCTCCTCCATCTATGGGGATCCTTTGCCTGGCCAGATTACTCTTACCACAGCTCCACTGACTCTATGTACTGGTTTGCTCTATAAAGAACAGATAACATTCCATTTCATCGCCCGAGCCATTCACCCAATTGTGCTTAGGCTTCCCTGGCTCCAAAAGCATTCTCCACAGTTCAATTGGACATGCTGCAGCTTTCTCACAGGGGGCAGCAATGCCATGACTCATGCTTGGAACATATGGAACCTTCACTCCACCTAGTAATCACCACAACCTGTCTTGGGCCTTCTTTCCTATTCAGTGACTATGTTCAGTGACTATGAGGACATCTTCTCTAAACATATGACCGAGAAGCTACCCCTCCCTCCCCATCTGTTATAAGACTGTGCAATTGAATAATAATAAAAACTTTTTAAAATATATCCAAAGCAAGAAACCTGTGAGGGAGTCAGTTGGACCATTAGATGACCGAGGGGTTAAAGGGCTCTTAAGGAAGATAAGGCCATTGCAGAAAGACTAAATGAATTATTTGCCTCCGTGTTTACTAATGAGGATGTTGGGGAGATACCAGTTCCGGAGATGGTTTTCAGGGGTGATGAGTCAGACGAACTGAACAAAATCACTGTGAACCTAGAAGATGTAGTAGGCCAGATTGACAAACTAAAGAGTAGCAAATCACCTGGACCGGATGGTATGCATCCTAGGGTACTGATGGAACTCAAAAATGAAATTTCTGATCTATTAGTTAAAATTTGTAACCTATCATTAAAATCATCCATTGTACCTAAAGACTGGAGAGTAGCCAATGTAACCCCAATATTTAAAAAAGGCTCCAGGGGCGATCCGGGTAACTATAGACCAGTGAGCCTGATTTCAGTGCCGGGAAAAATAGTGGAAACTATTCTCAAGATCAAAATCGTAGAGCATATAGAAAGACATGATTTAATGGAACACAGTCAACATGGATTTACCCAAGGGAAGTCTTGCCTATCAAATCTGCTTCATTTTTTTGAAGGGGTTAATAAGCATGTGAATAAAGGTGAAGCGGTAGATGTAGTATATTTGGATTTTCAGAAGGCATTTGACAAAGTCCCTCATGAGAGGCTTCTACGAAAACTAAAAAGTCATGGGATAGGAGGCGATGTCCTTTCGTGGATTACAAACTGGTTAAAAGACAGGAAACAGAGAAAAGGATTAAATGGTAAGTTTTCTCAGTGGAAAAGGGTAAACAGTGGAGTGCCTCAGGGATCTGTACTTGGACCGATGTTTTTCAATATATATATATAAATGATCTGGAAAAGAATACGACGAGTGAGGTTATCAAATTTGAGGATGATACAAAATTATTCAGAGTAGTTAAATCACAAGCAGACTGTGATACATTACAGGAGGACCTTGCAAGACTGGAAGATTGGGTATCCAAATGGCAGGTGAAATTTAATGTGGACAAGTGCAAGGTGTTGCATATAGGGAAAAATAACCTTTGCTGTAGTTACACGATGTTAGGTTCCATACTAGGAGCTACCGTCATGACATATCTTCTAGTTCTACAGCGGCTGAAGAAAACAACCTGTACGCTAAACTTGAAAAGTGCCTGTTCAAAAGGTAAAGTCTACCCTTCCTGGGTATATTGTATCCAGGTTTTCACATGGATCCAGAAAAGGTTAAGAGCATTCAGGACTAGCCCCATCCAGTAGGTTTGCAAGCCCAACAAAGGTTTCTGGGCTCGCCAACTATTATTGCCACTTCATTGTAAATTATTTGAGGAATGCAGCACTACTCACTGCCCTCACCTGTAAGGGATCTAATAGTAGGGATTGACCTCCTGAAGCACTAGCATCCTTTCAAGTAATAAAGGATTCATTCTTAAAGAAATCCCATCTTAGCCACCAGGCCCCTACATGCCCATTCATCCTGGAAGTGGATGCCTCCATTGTGGATGTAGGGGCCATATTAAGCCAGCATTTAACCAAGGGAGTCCTCCATCTTTGCTCATTCTTCTCTAAAATCTGTACACCTGCAGAATGCAATTATGTCATCGGGGACAGAGAACTCCAAGCAGTCAAGCTAGCACTTGAAGAGTGTCATCATTGGCTAGAGTGCCAGGTGCCCAGCACCGTATCACTATACACACGAGTCATAGGAATCTGGAACACCTTCACCATGTCCAATGACTAAATGCATGGCAGGCTCGCTGGTCTCTGTTCTTTGCATGTTTTCATTTTGAGCTGAAGTATCAGCTGGCTCTCAAAAACATCCGGGCAGACTCCCTCTCATGCTCTTTCCAGGCTGAGGATATCCCAGAACCTCCCAGGCACATCATCAACCCAACTAGGATGCTTCTAGCCGCCTCTATGACTATCCCTCCAGGGAATACGGATGTTCCCATTCAACTCTGCAAAAAGGTACTGAAATGGTCCCATGACTCCCGTATCGCAGGTCATCCTGGGTGGGCTCGAACCCTTGCTCTGCTTCAACCATACTATTGGTGGCCTCAGATGAAGCAAGATGTTAAAGCCTATGTGGATTCTTGCCTCATCTGTCCTCAGCTGAAAGCTCTGTTGGACTGACCCTGGGGGCTGTTACAGCCATTGCTAGCCTCTAGGGCAATGGTCCGCAACCCTGTCCTGGGGGCCCACCAGCCAGTCGTGTTTTCAGGATATCCACAATGAATATGCATGAGAGAAAATGTGCATGCACTGCCTCCATAACATGCAAATTTTTTTTCATGCATATTCATTATGGATATTCTGAAAACCCAACTGACTGGTGGGCCCCCAGGACAGGGATGGGGACCACTGCCCTAGGGAACCCTGGACCCATTTGTTCACTGATTTTATCATGAACCTCCCTCTCTCAGATGATGCCACCATAATTTGGGTGATTATCGATCACGTCTCAAAGATAGATCACTTTGTCCTACTCCCGGGTCTTTCTTCTGTCCCAGAGTTAGTACAGCTCTTATCCCTTCATGTGTTCCATCTCCACGGCTTACCCAAACACATTTTATCTGACCAAGGAGTACAGTTCACAGCTAAGTACTGCATTCACTGTGCAAAACGTTCAATATCACCTTGGACTTCACAACAGCATACCATCCACAAGGGAATGGACAATCTGAATGTATGAACCACACTCTCAAGGCCTTCCTCCAGACTTATATAAATAGGTGGCATGATAACTGGGCTTCCCTTCTGGCCTTGGCAGAATTTGCACATAATTCCCCCATCTATGCTGCTACTGGATCTTCACTTTTCCAAGTAGTTTATGGAAGACAACCGCTACCACCTCTGCCTCTTCCTTCTCTGGTAGCTCAATTATCTGCAAGACCTCTAGACTTGCACCAGTCTTCTCATTCGTATGGTGGTGGAGAGGGCTAAAAAGACCACAGATGCACACCGAAGATCTGGTTCCAATTTTAAGGTAGGCGAAAAGGTGTGGCTAAGCACCCACAGCATACAACTGAGAGTACCATCCATGCAGCTTGCTCCGCAATTGAATTTATTGGCCCGTTCCCAATAATTCACCAGATAGGTCCTGTGACCTACCAACTGAAACTTCCGCCCACATTGGGCTTACACAACGTCATTCATGTATCATTGCTGAAACCAGTAATACTCTCCTGACCTTCTAGTTCACCTCCAAGACCTCAAGAATTGACCACTGAAGACAGCACAATCTATGAAATAGAGGAGATTCTGTACTCATGGCACAGAAATAAAAAAATGGGAGTACCTCATTGCATGGAAGGGATATGGCCCCGAGGAGGATTCCTGGGAACCCGCTTACAACATTCTGAACCCCAATCTGCTTAAGGATTTCCATGCCCGTCATCCCACCAGACCAAGACCTTCAGGGAGGGGTTTTAAGAGGGGGGTACTGTTGCATTTGGTGGTTTTTGGGTTGCTCCTGCAGCAGGACACCACCAACTTTCCAACATTGCTCTAGACATGTGCATGTCCTTTTCTGATTTAAAGGGCCCATGGCAGGAAATCCCCATAGCACCCATGGATGATATCATAGCCTGTGGCTCATATAAGGGCCTTTCTTCCTACAGTCCATGCCTTGGCAATAGGTCCACTACCTTGAGAGAGCATGTTGCCTCAGCATCTGTTCCTACCGGTGCATTGGTTGGCCCCTGTCACATGGTAGGAGGCATCCATTGCTCCTACCATGTGACAGGGGCCAACCAATGGCACCGGTAGCCCCTGTCATATAGTAAGGGCAAAGGGCCACTGGCGCCATTTTGATTACTGGCAGCCATTGGCCCAAGAGCAGGAGATCGCTCCTGGGACCCCCGCTGGACCACCAGGGACTTTTGGCAAATCTTGGGGGGGTCAGGAGGGTGGGGGTTATAGTTAATTATTTTCTTTTTTTTATATTCGTTCCATAAGACGCACAGACATTTCCCCCCCACTTTTGAGGGAAAAAAGTGTTTTTTATGGAGCGAAAAATACGGTAAATGTTATTACTGAGAAGCTTGTATAAATAAATAGGCCTTTAGCATCTTCCTAAAATCAATTAAAACTGTTTCTTTTTTTAACTTTTTAGATAATGCCTTCCACAATTTTGGTCTCTGAATACCAAAAAGACGATCCCTAGACTCTGCTAGATGAACACATTGAAAAGAAGGAACATCTAGGTTCATCTGTGATCCTGACCGGAGTGTTCTGTTTGGGCAATATACCTTAAGGGCAGTATTCATACTATGAGTTTCAATGCCTTACACTCCTTTGTATACTATCATTGAAACTCTAAATTTAATCTGTCAGGCCATAGGAAGCCAATGATATTTAATAGATATGGAGTAATGTGAAAATAAGATGGAATTTGTTCTATTATTCTCGGGACCTTTTGTTGACTCCAAGTAGCATTCGTGCATCGCCTTCTTTAGTTTGTGTGTTACCTTTTTCAAACTGAGTAAGAGATGTGACTGGTATGATCAAAAAAACACTGGCATTTGGTACAGGACTTTATTGGACTTGAACAGGTTCTGATTTTCTCATTGAAGAGATCTCAGAGCTTGCTCTGGATTCCCTACAAACTAGAGAGGATTTTATCTTTAAACTGGCCAATAAGGGTGGGGGTATTGTTGTATTGGATAGGGTAGATTATGAGCAAGAGGTTTATCATCGGTTAACAGATCAAAGATTTTACTATAAGTTAATTATTGACCCTAATCCATCTTTATTTGAATTGATTTTGGGTTTGGTCTCTGAAGCACTGAGCGTTGGCTGGATTACTGTGAAAGAAGCAGCATTTTTGGTTCAGCGCAATCCAAGAATTCCTGTGTTCTATATACTTCCCAAAGTACACAAGTCATTGATTTTCCCTGCTGGAAGACCTATAGTCTCTGGAATGGGATCAGTGTTAGAATCTTTGTTGGTCTTTGTTGACCATTTTTTATAACCATTTGTCTCAATAGCACGGTCTTCTATCAGGGACTCTTCTATTTTATTGAAGTGATTAATAGGCTCCCTGAGGTGCCAGAATCCTCTTTTCTTATATTGATGGATATTAAATCATTGTATTTCAACATCCAACAACAGGTAGCAGTTTGTGTGATTGAGAGTGTTTTAGAAGATGGAATTGATAAGCGTGTTCCAACCTCTTTTCTAATGCAGCTAGCATCCATTGCTTTTACACGTAATTATTTTTTATTCAAGGGAGAATTTTTCAAACAGATTCATGGGACAGCTATGGGGGCCATGATGGCCCCCGATTTACCATGTTTGTATGTCTCCAGATTTGAGGAATGTTTTATTTATAACTCCCTTTTGTTTAAGATTGTAGTGGTTTGACATCAATACATCTGTTGCGGTCCCGGTCGCCAGGCTAGCGACCGGGTCCTTACCTCTGTCCCAGTCCTTCCAGTCACGCCACGAACCGCGAGGAAACGGGCCTGCCTGGCCGCATGGCAGCGGCGTCTCCCTCGTGGAGACGCCGCCAAGGCCCGAAACCGACTCTTCCCCCTGCTGGGGAATGCGCGCGTGAAGGCACGCTTCTTGTAGGTCCAGCACCCGGAAGTGCTGAACCGCCCTCCTCCTGACGTCAGACGCCAGCTAGCTATTTGAACTGGCGTCTGTCTCTCCTGCCTTGCCTTGCAATGAGGTCGCTCCCGGTGAGTACTTAGTTGCTGTTCCTGATTGTTCCTGCCATCCTCTGGTTCCTGCTTGTTCCTGTTTGTTCCTGCCTGTTCCTGCCGTCCTCTGGTTCCTGCTTGCTCCTGATTGTTCCTGCAGTGCTCTGCTTCCTGCCTGTTCCAGCCTATCTATGGTTCCGCCTGTTCCTGCCTCCACTCTCCCGGATCCGCTCCTGCTACTCCAGTTCCTTGTCTTGTCTTCAGCCAGCCTCGACCACCGGACCTCTTCTCGATTCTCCTTGTCTTCAGCCAGCCTCGACCACCGGATCTCCTAAGTCCCAGCGACCCGGACCCCTACGGGCTCCTCCTGGGGGTGTCTCGGGTTTCCAGGGCGAAGACCACGTCATCCGCTCTGGCTCTGTTCTGCCTCCTGGCTTCCTTACCACCTTCTGGAGTCCACACTCCAGTTAGCCAGCCCAAGGGTTCACCATCAGACTCTTTTCGCAACAACATCGACAACATTTTTGTGGTTTGGTGCATGTCTGGATTTTGAGAAGTTTTTTCATGATTTAAATCGATTTGATTCTAATTTGAAATTTACATGTAACATTCATGAAAACTGCATTCCTTTTTTGGATATGTTGGCACATTTGAGGGAAGGGCCTCTATCTAATTAATTATATAGAAAAAGAATGGATAAAAACAGTCTCCGGCACTTTAGGAGTTTCCATCCAAAATTCATTAGAGAGAGCATTCCCATTAGTCAATTTTTTCAGATATGAAGGGTTTGTTCCACTATGAACAATTATAAAAAGCATTCATCTAATTTGTCGATGAGATTTTTGGCGAAGGGCTGCCTTGCTGTGTGGTACGTCAAGCATACAAGATGGCCCAGTTTATAAATTGGGAACTTTTGTTGACTCTACATGGCATTCATGCATTGCTTTCTTTAGTTTGTGTGTTACTTTTTTCAAACCGAATAAGCAATGTGATTGGTGTGGCTAAAAAATACTAGCATTTTGTACAGGACTTTATTGGATTTGAACAGGCTCTGATTTTCTCGTTTAAGAGATCTCAGAGCTTATGTGACATTTTGGTTCATTCCGATGTGAATCCTTTAACCGAATGTGATATATTATCTGCAGGGTATTATTTATTTATTTATTTAGTTATTTAACATTTTTATATACCTGTTGGGGTCCCGACCGCCTCCTCCATGTTCGCAGTCGGGTCCGCTTACCTCCACTCATCATCAGGCAACATGGCGGATCCATAGCGTTGTGCCGGTCCGGGGACGCTGGAGGGAGATGGCAAGAAGACGCCGGGGCAGCTAACCGTCCATCAGACCGGACGGAGTTGCCACAGAGGTAAGGAGGGTAGAGTGAGGGTGTTGAGCAACAACAGTCACAACATCCACAATGGCAAGAGTTTGGAATTCAAGGGTTCTGGAGATAATCGAGACTGGGAGTGTCAGTGGAGGAAATGGTGTAGTAAGACCTAGGAAGAATCCTCCAGCGGATCCTAGGTCTGCATGTTTCCCAGACAGATACTGAACCGCATGACCTGGTTGGCCGCAGTATATACAGAGACCCGTTCTTTTACGGTAGCGTCTCTCCTTGGCCTAATTGCATAGGTTCATCTTCTTCAGGGATCGGTGTAGGTAAGACTTGTGCTGCAGGAGTGACATGTGGGCGCGTATCCCGGAGGGGTGTCTCTTTGGGCTCTTAACCTCTTGTGATCGTTCCCATAGGTGACGATCAATTCTCCCAGCAAGGTCAATAAGTGAGTCCAAGGTGTCAGGTAACTCACGTGCTGCCAATTCATCCTTGATGCAGGAGTTAAGGCCCTCTAGAAAAATTACATGTAGACACTCTGGATCCCAATGAAGTTCTGAAGATAGGGTTTTAAAGTCAATCACATAGTCCGGGAGTGGCTTGGCTCCTTGTTGGAGATGTAGCAAAGTAGATCCGGTGACTGTCTTTCATGCGGGGTCATCAAATACAGACTTAAAGAGAGCAAGAAACCCAGGCAGGTCGCTAAGGATCGGATCACTGCGTTCCCACAGAGGTGAAGCCCAAGCCAGGGCTTTTCCATCTAGAAGAGACAGGATATAGGTGGTCTTGGATATCGCAGTAGGAAAGTAAGTTGGTTGTAATGAAAAGTGCATGCAGCACTGATTGAGGAAGCCCCGGCATAAAAGGGAATCTCCTGAAAAACAAGTAGGGGCTGGTAGTGGTACTGCAGTTCGTCCTGAAACCATGGATGATGAGGCATTTTGTTCAGACATAGCTGGAATATTCAGTAGAGAATTCAACTGATTAAATGCATTAGCCAAAGTCTCTAAGGTCCTCTGTTGTTCAGAAATACGTTGGGCCAGGCCAGGGATGGCCTGAGGTGCTGAGTCCTGAGCCAAGTCCATGGAGTTAGCAATCTGTTAGAAACTGGTATGTTGTGGACCCTGGATCACTGTGAGAGTTGGCTCCACCCACAGGGAGGAGCCCCCTGGGGACTCACTGCGATAGGCTAGCCTCAGCTGAGACTGTCACAAGCGAAATAAACTTTATTATACTGGAAATGTAGAAGCTTCCCACCAATGGGAAGAGAGGCACAGTGCAGAGTACCAGAAAGCTCAAGATGATATCCTCGATAGTGGTCTGCAGAGCAGGGTAACCCAGGGAATCCCTCCTTAGATGGAACTTCTCTGTATTGATCCGATAGTGGCCTGCAGCGCGGGGTACACTTAGAATCACAGGAGAAATGTTGAAGGTAGAGCAGGAGGTCAGCAAAGTAAAACAGCTGGTGGTACTCACTCTTGAAGCGTGCAGAGATGGTTGCTAAGGAGTGCACAGTAGTGGCCCGAGGAATGGGGTACACCGAGGTTCCATCAGCAGAAGTATTGAAGTCGCCAGGCAGAACCAAATGCTCCCAGAGCAGGTGAAGAGAACTCTAGGCAGGAAGGCCCTCCGAGGAGCGGATAGCCAGAATGTGACAAGGCCCCCGAGGAGCGGGTACCTAAGACGTTCGAGAGTCAGGTTCAGTAGCGTAGCGAAGCGTCTCCAAAGGAGTGGAATATAGCAGGAAGGAAGTCCTTGCTAACTCGTAGGAAGGTTAGTTAGGCAGGCTTAAATACACAGGTGGAGATGACATCATGCGGAGAGGATGCCCCCGAGGTTCCAGCCATTAAGTATATTTGAGAGGCCCTGGCATGCACGCGCGTGCCTTAGGTAATCCCAGTGTCAAGATGGCAGACGGAGTTGCTCATGCCGTCTTGGGGATGCCAAGGAAGGCGATGTTTGGAAGCGGAGGCCGAAATCGTCCGAGAGATACCAGCTGCAGGGAAAGAGGAGGTGAGCAGCAAAGGTCGCAGCCATCTATGACCGACGAGCACAACATTTGGCTTCAATTGTTGTGGAGAAGGCATATCCAAAATAACATATTTCTTTTTGTGATATTGAGTGTCTCAGCAATTCCGTCCATGATTTGGCTATTGGAGCACAGAACTGTTCAGACTCTTTGCTAAATTGTAATTTGTACCAGAAGGATATTCTTTTTCCCTTTAGTGAACAAGGTCGGAACTGCACACAATACTTGAGGTGCGGTCACATCATGGATTTATATCAAGTCATTATGATATTCTCAATTTTATTCTCTATTCCTTTCAAAATAATTCCTTACATTCTATTTGCCTTTTTGACTGCTACTACACACTGAGCAAAGACTTCAAGGTATTGTTCACAAATACTCCAAAGTCCTTTTCCTGGGTGGTGACTCCTAATACAGAACCCAACATTGTGTATCTGTGTTTGGGATTATTTTCCCCTATGTGCATTACTTTGCAGTTGTCCACATTAAATTGTATCTGTCAAATAGAAGCTTAGTCTCACAAGGTCCTTCTGCAGTTTTTCCACAATACACTGCCATTTTAACAAGTTGAAACAATTTGTATCATCTGAAAATTTGGTCACCTCACTTCCTTTCTCCAAATCATTTATGAATATGCTTAATAGCACAAGTTTCATTACAGACCCCTGAGGCACTCCACTAATTAACTTTCTTCATTCGAAAAACTAACCATTTATTCCTACTCTCTATTTCCTGTCTTTTATCCAGTTACCAATCCATAATAGGACAGTGCCTCTGAATCTATGATCTTCCAATTTCCTGAGGAATCTCTCATGAGGGAATTTGTCAAATGGCTTCTGAAAATCCAAATACATATATCAACTCGCTACCTTGTTTATTTATACCCTTAAAAAAATCTAGTAAATTGGTAAGGAAAGATTTCCCTTTGCAAAACCCATGTTGACTCTCCCCCATTCAATCATGTCTATTTATATGGTCAATAATTTTGTTTTTAAGAATAGCTTTAAACATTTTGCTTGATGAAGCGCCAGATAAGTCATGAGAGGGGTTGGTTGAGAATTGAGTTTTTCTCAAGACGGGTCAGGGCTTAATCTGGAGGGTTGGATCTATCTAATGGGGTGAAGGGGGGAGGAGAGTTAGGATTTTAAGAGAATGTAAGGCTAGATCAGAGAAGCCAGAGGGATGTAATCTCCAGTACTGGCTCTTTCACTTCATTTCAATTAACATGGGAGATTTCAGTGCACTGCATGCTCGCACGCAATACTTTGTGATAGCATGCATATGTTTTTTACATGCCTGCTAAGGAGGCTTTTTTTTAGCAAGTGTGCAAAAAATGTAGTGAAGCCTGCATTAAGTGAGTTTTTATGTGTTGATATTTAATGCGGTTTACGCATATAAAACCCAATTTTGCATATATAAATGGCTCATATAAAATAGATCTGGTTTCGTACATTCTTTTACACAAACTGTAGAAAAGCATTCCAGAGAGGAGGAAAGAACTGGGGTGGAATTGGAACTTACACGTATTTTGTGATTTCCAAAAGTGTGCACATAAGGTAATCTGCATAAGTTATATCTTCCAAAAAGGAGGTGCAACTCTAAGTGAGTTAATCTATACATATACTGGGTTAATTACCCAAGAATTTTCAAAACAAATTAATGTGTTTATGTTCTCTTTGAAAATGCTGGCTAAAGGCGTTAGCCAGTACTTACAGAGTTAGAAAATTACCCTCCTTGCATGAATGCTGAAAAGAACCTTTGCTCACGTTTTAATGCATAGGTCCCTAAATGTAGATTAATATATTTAAGTATGATGAATTTCATCATACAGAACAGGTGTCCCGTGCCTATCACTCTTCCAAATGCCAGATAAAGCTATTTAACATGAAAACATACTGTCAAAATATTGCCTTTGTTTGACTTTGACAGAGGGTATGCCAGCTGCAGCAGTTCATTTGGAGCATTTTGGTTTATTCTGACGGTTTTTCCTAGGCTTTTCAAACACTCCGATTTCTTCTGTAGAGAGCAGCTGGCAGACCCAGTAGATGCTCATCGTTTCTTAAAATTCTTAGAAGTCTCCACATTTTTCATTTCTTCCACGCGTGCATATGGAATGGTGCTTTTGTTCCATTAATTTTAGTCTTCTCTTCATTTCCCCTTTGGATCCTAGAGTATTTATTGTCTTTTGCTGTATGCTTGAGCTTTATTTGTGTTGGCATTCATATTTTAATTTAAAATCTGAATTTGAGTCAGATTCTATGTCACTTATATACTTTGTGCTCTGCATAGAACCAGATATGTATCCTAAGAGCATATGCTCAGTATATCCTGCTTTGCTTCACTTTACATTTTTCTTATTAAATGTTCAGGTAATAAAAGAAAAATAAATTAAAAAAAAAACACAAACAAATGGTGTTTTGCAGAAACTGATTTGTTCTTTACATTGAGATTTTTTTAGAATTTTTTATGTTAAAAGATAACAATACTTTCACATTTAAATGAACAGAATAATTAAAAGAAATGCATTGACATCTCATCTTTTGCATATTACTTGCTATATGACTCTGTTGTATGCTGCCCAAGGCTAAAAGTATTTTTAGAAACATGTCTGACCTGAGTTTGGTGCCACATCACACACTTATGAGTACTTGTAAATGAAACACTGGAGTTGGTATTCAGTGTAAAAATGAAAAGTAGAAGAAAAAAGATTTAATCCCACCAGAACAAATTTCAAAGTTAGTCCCACAAACCTGCTACAAAGTTCCTTCTTCCAGTGAGGACAGCATGCTATCAGTCTTAAGCTTATACAGTGCAGAATGCAGTCCATTCTCACTGTATGTGGTATTTAAACAACAGAATCTCAGGTTGCTTAAAATGACCTTGCAGTAATGAGATTCACTACAATGCAATTCAAAACTAAATATGGTCTTTGGGGAATTGATATCATCTCAGACAACAGCATAATTAGTATATGATGATCTTAGAGTGGGAATGAATCGCCCAGAGCTTCTCATACTGTTTTGTCTGTTTCACTGTTTTCTGTTACTGCTGTGTGTGGCAAACGATTGTGAACTGATGGATGAAGCAGATATGACCACCTGAGAGTAACGTGATGCAGTCCTCATGTATCTTTCTCATAAATGAGTTTAGAGCACTACTATCAGGCCGATACAGTAAGGACGCGGTAGAAAGAGTGTGGCAGTGCCGGGCGCACCCTCGTTTGCCGCACACACAGTTCGGATCACATACCGCTCGATACAGTATTTAAATGGCACGCAAATGCAAGCTGCGTCCAAAGCGCGTCCAAGAAGCGTCCATGAAGTGCAATCCATTTTACTGTATAGAGTGCTATACAGCGCCTATACAGTATCCTGGGTGCGCTGGTACCTGTCATTTCAAATGTCATTTCAAATGACATTTGAAATGACAGGTACCAGGAAGTGGATCCCAACTGTAAGCAAAAGAAAAGGATCAGAGAAGTATCAGCCAGCCATTAACAGCAAGGGTCATGATTTAGCAAGACAATTCCCCTAGGGGAAAAAAAATACAATCAAATCAGACCAAAAAAAAAACGTATTAGGAAGGACATGTTGTTTCCAAGCATAGCCTAAACTCTTGCCTGCCCAACCTAAAATCCAATGCACCGGGAAAGCCACTCTTCAGATCACGACTAATCCCATCACTGGAAGGACAAAAGATTTTTTTAAGCATCCCAGTTCCTCTCTCCACTATGTCTTCTCCTTTCCACTGCAATGCGAACAGTATTCTGAAAAATAACTTTCAAACCCAGGGTGGTGGAGCATTGTTGTGCTTGATAAAACCTGCACTCAACAGGATCGGTCAAACTTTCCCCCAGCCCCTGCTCACCTGCCCTGGCCGCGTCCATGGGTGCCAGTTTCCAGAGCAGCCCCAGTCCTCTCTCCCCTTCTCCCGGGGCAGCAGGCGGCGAGAGCGAGAGCGGCTTCAGCAGCCCGGGGCGGATCGGGCACTCCCCATGCAAGGCGGCTTCCAGCAGCCCTCGCCGGCGATGGTGAATGAGTGCACACCGTGACCTCGGACGTCCAGCCGTGACCTCGGACATCCAGCCGGGCACTCAGGTCACGGTGTGCGTTCATGCACCCTCGCCGGCAGGGGCTGCTGGAAGCCGCCTCGCATGGGGAGAGCCCGATCCGCCCCGGGCTGCTGAAGCCGGTCTCGCTCTCGCCGCCGGCTGCCCCCAGGAGAAGGGGAGAGAGGACTGGGGCTGCTCCGGAGACCG
The DNA here is from genome assembly GCF_901001135.1 of Rhinatrema bivittatum. Taxonomy (NCBI): domain Eukaryota; kingdom Metazoa; phylum Chordata; class Amphibia; order Gymnophiona; family Rhinatrematidae; genus Rhinatrema; species Rhinatrema bivittatum. The sequence continues at coordinate 340,741,415 of NC_042616.1, read as the reverse complement.
GCACCCATGGACGTGGCCAGGGCAGGTGAGCAGGGGCTGGGGGAAAGTTTGCCCAGTCCTGTTGAGTGCAGGTTTTATCAAGCACAACAATGCTCCACCACCCTGGGTTTGAAAGTTATTTTTCAGAATACTGTTCGCATTGCAGTAGAAAGGAGAAGACATTGATATAGCAGAGAGAGGAACTGGAATGCTTAAAAAAATCTTTTGTCCTGCTAGTGATGGGATTAGTCGCGATCTGAAGAGTGGCTTTCCCGGTGCGTTGGATTTTAGGTTGGGCAGGCAAGAGTTTAGGTTATGCTTGGACGCAACCAGGGCAGTGAGCGGGGGCTGGGAGAAAGTTTACACGATCATGGTTCCTCTAAAGGTCTTGTCCGGGGGGTGAGGGGGTCGTTTGCCCATGAAATTTCGTCTCTCTGACCTGACGCTCCACACTAACGCAGGGGTAAGGGTAGGCGGTAAATTAGCAGGTTAAACCCGTGGCAAAACTGCAGGTTAAAAAGGCGATAATTGGGGCGCACATTACTGTATGGGAGGGAATAGCTAATCCGATCGTTTACATATCATATACATGCCGCGGGCTGAAAGGATTACCCATTGATTTAAAGAAGCGGTAAGGATGGGTTAAAAGGGATAGAGATGAACATATGGAACAAGCAGGGGCAGCTTCGGCAGCACAAATTACATCTCTGCAGACAAGTGGGGCCACTTTCATTAAGGACTCTTTGATGATGTACAAACAAATTGAAGGTTTAGAAAATAGCTTGAGGAGTAAAAACTTACGGTTCTTGAACTTTCCTTATACAAGGTTATTATCAGCACAGGAATTGTTCAAGAAATACGTAAAAGAAATTTTGGGAATACCAAATGATCTGTTGATTTCCAAGATTTATTATATTTCAAACAAGAAAAGAGTGGAGGAAGTACCTGAAGGTGGAATAGACCAACTATCTGCACAAAGCCCTAATTTGACATCATTTCTTGAAGCGTCACAGGATGACATCCAAACAAGGGCCACATTGATTGTGGCCTTTGGTTTGGAGCAAGAGAAAAATTTGGTAATGCAGAAATATTTTAAAAATAGAGGCTTTAAATTCTGTGGTCAAATAGTTCAGGCTTTTCTGGATGTCTCTAGGGCTACCCAGTCAAGAAGAAAACAATTTCTTGAAATGAGACAGAGGGTGGTTTCTCTTGGAGCCACCTTCTTTCTCAAATTTCCATGCAAATGTATTATTGTATACCAAAAAAATAAGTTTATCTTTCTTGACCCTGCACACTTAGAAGTTTTTCTTTTAGATAAGAGTGGATGAGGGAAATATAACAGCTTATTGGGTAATGTAACTGGTTAAAATGGATAATGGCTCTAAGTATTCAATGTGTGAATTTTCCTTAGTAATAATTTTTTACTAGATGACTTCCCATGTGGTGGACTTAAAAGTTGGTAAAACATAAATGTATTTTCCTTTACTATAATGTTCTGAAAAAGTTTGGTTTGTTTTTCCAAAGTATTACCTTTCTTTCTCATTGTAAATGTATTAAGAAATTGAATAAAGTATAAATTAAAAAAAAAAAAAAAAAAGGGATAGTGAATCACGGGTTGGACTTACGCGGCCAAATTGTGGGTACAAAGCGGGTTAGAAGCAGGGTAACCGCGGCCGAGCTTTATTGTATCTGCCTGATTGTTAGTCCTGGAGACAACTGGCTCTTTTATTGGGACAACAAACAAGGGGGCCGATGCAATATAAATCGCGGAAAGCGGGCGCTGAAAAGTCAGTGCCGGGTTTCCTAACGCGCACATGGTGCCCGCAAGGGGGGCGCCATACAATATCCAAATTAGGGGGTCGCAATAGCAAGGAGGTGCTAGGGTTGCTTGCACGACCTTAGCGCCTCCTTTCTCACGCAACCCCACCGCGGCTGCCAGTTATGAAGACCAACACTGGTAAAATCGGCATCGGTTTTCAAAACCTGCCGTCTGCCAGTAATGAAAACGGCCACCGAGTTATTTTTTTTTTTAATTTTTATCTTAAAAAAAGAAATACAGAAAAACTGTTTTTTTCTGCTTTTCTGTACTTTTACCTGCGCTCAGCTATTAACGCCTGCTCCATGCATTTGCATGTGATGAGCGCTATCTCATTCACTCTGCGTCGGACTCGCGTTAAATAGGCGCTAATCCCCCTATTTACATTAGGGGGTGAATTAGCGCCAATTTAACCCATGTCGGAGCGCACTGTATTGCATCGGCCCCAAGGAGTGGAAGTACATGAGCTTTCACGCTTCCTGGATCCCTTTTCAGATGCATTGTTAAATCAATTTGAAATGCCTTCCATTTGAGTTTGAAATGTATTTGAGTGAGGGCACCTGAAACAGAAACAGAAGGTACTTCAGGCCATTTGACAGAAAGGCAAATGAGGGCATTACTATGAAAAACCCATGAAAAAGCAAACACAGATTCTCTGATTTCAAATTCTTTATACCAATGAAGAGCCACTTAAAGATGGCAATAAAATAATAAAGGCTAACAGGTGATTGATGTGCTGCTAATTTGTTATCAAGAGGCTCTCACCAGCTCTGCTCGTTTCAGTAAGACACTCGTAATTTTTATTCAATTATTTAACATGAGACTCTTGAAATACCTTCTCTCCCTTCCAGCTGGGAGCCCCCTCCAGCATCACTATATCCAATTTTAAAACAATCCAACTATCATGGCAAATAATTTACCATCATGTCTATAATGGATTTATAAAATCAGTGTCAATAATAAGCTTGTACATAAAGCCCAGAGACACATGGCCCTATGGTATTCTTAAAAGATGCATTTCATTGCATTCCCAAAGGACTTGCCAGAAATATGGGCTGCTAGGCTTATCTTGTTTTCCTTCTTTTGGAGTTCATCTAACTTCCCGTTGCCAATCAAGTCTTCCTTGGGAGTATTTGAGAAAGTGCCCAAATGGAAGTGTGGCCTATTGAGTTAATGTGAGAAGAGAAGATAAAAGAAGAAAGCAATTCTCTGTATAATCCCCTTTTCATTGGGTGTCACCTTTGCCAGCTGCTGAGCGACTCTTCTGCAGCTCCAGAATAGATTAACCAACCAGCCGGAGACCAGAAAAAGCTGGGAGACCCAAGGAGAGACTTGCCCTCTTTCAAAACAGAAACCAGAGGTCCACATCAGATTTATTGTTCGAAAACAGATAGAAAATGTATTCGAAGTCCACAAGAAAAAATATAAAGTCTAAGCAGAGCAGAATAACAGTAGGGAAAAAAATGAGCTTCAGTAGCACAAGTCCAGCAGAGAAGTATAGTAGCTTTTTACTCCCAATCTCTACACAGATGTTAGGCAAGGGTTCTCGTTACTTGTCAAGAGCTTCCCCAATCCAATCACACCAAGATCCTTACTCCTCCAGACCTTCGATGTAGTGCTGGATTCTCCTCTCCTGGCACACCATTGTCCCAATCTATGGGCTCTCCAAGGCAGGACAACAAAATCCCAGGCTACCGAGGGATTTGCTTATCCCTTTGAAACTTTCTTGGACTTTCTTATCCCTTTGAAACCTTTAATGAAAAAGGAGCTCACTCAAATTAAAGCAGAATTAGCAACAACTAAAAAAGGCTAAACAGGAATTAGCAACCACCAAAGAAGCCTCATCAACTTTACAGCATTCAGAGAATCTGCCCTCACTCCCACAGAAGATTCAGAAACCCTGCAAAAAGTGGTTAGGATAAAACCTGTGACCCTGAGATGCCCACTCGTCCCAATGGTGCAGCTAGGATGTCCATCCCCACTCCTGCAGAGCATTCAGAAACCCAGGAATAAATAGATTACAGTGGGCTCTGGCAGGACAAGATCTGTGACACAGAGATAACCACTCTCTCAAATAATGCCAGTAAAATTGCCTTCTCTGTAATGAAATATGAAGATGCTCTATCAATGGTAACTGAAGTGGTATCTGAAAGGAAAGAAGATATCCAGTGCACATAGAAACCCCCATAATACTAAAAGAAAGCTTCTTGTGCTAGGAGACTCGGTCATTAGAAGCACTAATTTGGAAATTGATTTTGATGGAAATATAGTTCAATGTGTTCCAGGATCCTCAGGTGGTAGAAATGCAAATTAGATAGTCAATAAAATCAAAGAAGGGTGGAGACTAAGAAGGAGGAATAGCCTAGTGGTTAGAGCAGTGGGCTACAAATCAGGAGACCATGATTCAAGTCCCACTGTTGCTCCTTGGGCAAGTCACTTTACCCTCCATTGTCTCAGGTACAAGCTTAGATTGTAAGCCCTCTGGGGATAGGGAAATACCTGTAGTACCTTAACACAACAGGGAGTTGACACAACCTGCAGGGAGGAATCCTGCAGGTCCCCACTGTCAGAGTGGAGGCCCAGCTGGAGCTTCACCTCTACCAGCCCACATTCTCCTTAGTTGTGCCAGGACCAGCTGGACTTAGGCATGGGCCTCTGGGTGGATGAATTGTACACAGTGCAAGATGGCAGGCCAGGAGCAATAGTGCAATGCCAGGTGTAGCTGAGGTCAGGACAGGGAGCCCCTGATATCTTCTCGCTTCCCCTTTTTTTTGTCTGAACTGTTTGTGAATTCACTGCCAGCTACAAACTTGGTGATGCATTTTCCTATTATTTTGTTTATTAAGCCAGTTAAGATGTTTAAAATCTTTGATTGTGATCTATCTGTTGCATTTGCTGTTTATTGACTATATATAAGTAAACGTTCTCAGTGGTTATTACTGGTGTGGTGACAGCACTGGGTGTAAGGGTGTAAGTGTGTAAGGTGTTACCAATCAGGAATTTCAAGGGATGAAGGGCATAATCCCCGCTCGGTTGCACGAATCCTTTGACACCTAATTCTTTTCTCCTTTGTGATTCCCTTTTCCCCTGGCATAGGGAAAAATTCAAATACGTTTGGGAGTGGGGGTGGGGGGGGTCACAATTATTTTCATTTTACCTGTCCTTATTTCTGTAGCCCAGATTAAGCTAGTTGCTATAATCTTCAGTTTATGCACAGTAAGACTCTTATTTGTTTTGCCAGTTAATAAAGTTTGGAGTGATGAGGTGGCCTCCTCTGTCTGTGATTAAGGACCAAGTTAAGCTATCTGTTAAAGCTGGGCATAGTAAACAAACAGCAGAGGCAGAATAATGCCAAGAATTGCAGAGTCATGCATTTGGGGCATGTGTTGGGGGAGGGGGAGATGAAAGACTGATGTGCACGAACTAGGGGAGAGACGTTAGAGTAATAGTGTCTGATGATCTGAAGGTAGCAAAGCAATATGACAAGGCAATGTCTAAAGCCAGAGGGATGCTGGAGTTTATTGAAAGAAGCATAGCCATGTTGCGTCCGTCGCTGCTCGACGCCCTCACTCCGCCCTCTTTACCTCTGTGGCGACTCCCTCCGGGTCTGATGGACGGCTGGCTACCAAGGCGTCTCCATGCCGTCTCCCTCCGGCGTCCCCGGACCGGCTTGACGCTGCAACTCCGCCATTTGTCCTGATGCCTAGGACGCGCACGCGCGCGCGTCCCGACTCTTGTACCAACAAGGGCGCGAACCTCAGGAGCGTCCCTCTGAGATGTCGTCATCTGCTTCAAATATTTAAAGGTCTTTGAAAACACTAACAAACTAAATGAGCAAGGAAACGCAAAGGGATTCATTCCAAGCTACTCTGCCTCCTCGGACTTACCAGAGGTACCCGCTCCTCGGGGGCCTCGCTCTTTTCTTTATTTTCAGATTACAGATAGGAACCGGTACTCGCTCCTCGAGATGCCCATGTTCCTGGACACTGAAGATTCTCTACTGCCTGGAAGCTATCACTGCTACAAACAAATGTGAGTTACCATCGCTCTCTCAGAGCTTTCCCTGGAACCAGGTACTCGCTCCTCGAGGGCCTAAACCTTTCCAGCTCCTGAGCTTACTTGAGACCTTACGTGAGTTTTGTCATCTAGTTCTATTCATGAACTCTGCCTACTCTGCCTACTCACTTTCTACAGTTTCTCAACAGCTCAGCCATCCTGGGATCATTGTTCCAGTACCTGAGGGACTACAGCCCTGCAGGGCATATCAGCTCACTACTGCCATCTCTGGTGGTTTCTAATAACCTGTTTAATAAAAGAACTAATGTGTGTCTGTCTCCATACTCCAGCCTAGCCGGTGGTCCCTCTCGGGGTATCCTCCCGGGAGCTTAGTTATCTGCCATCGGCCCAGGGATCCACCCACAACTATATCAGATTCATTACAGATTGCTACTCCTGAGCAAGACGATATCTGAGACACTACAAGATTGCTGACTCCTCCCTCTCCAGGAGCCCGCTACACAGAGCTTTCTCTATAGATTGCTCCTCCTATCTGATTGCTCCTCCCAGCAAGCATCTTCTCCATACAGATTGCTAACTCGAGCAACAGATATACAAGATTGCTATCCCCCTAGCACATTGCTAACAGATATATAACAAGCCAGCAGAGAAAAGGTGGTGATAACTCCACTGTACAGATCCATGATGAGGCCTTACCTGGAATACTATGAAATCTCATCTCAAAAAGGATAAGGACAGAATAGAAGTGGTTCGGAGAAAGGCAACAAAAATGTTGTGGGGTCTGTATGGAAAGCAATATGAGATGAGGCTGAAGTATCTTAATATGTATACCCTGGAAGAGAGAAGAGATAGGGGAGATATGCTAGAGACCTTCAAACACCTGGAAGGAATTAATGATGCACAAAAATCAAATCTTTTCTGATGGAAAGGAAGCTGCAAAACTAGGGGGTCATGATATGAAATTCCAAGTGAGAAGATTCAGGAACAATGTCAGGAAATGTCTCTTCAGAAAAAGGTTGGTGGATGCATAGAATGCCTTCCTGGAGGAGTGGTGAAAACAAGAATGGTAATGGACTTCAAAAGGGCATGAGACAAACACAGAGGATCCCTTCTGGCTAGAGAATGGAAATGAAGAAATGGGGTAACTTTTCAATTACACCTAAAGTTTACATTTCTGCTTGGAGGTAAGGCAGTTTGCTACTACCCTAACAGAAGGCTTGGGGATAGACTGAATGGAACAACAGTTGCTGCTACCCAAAAAAAAAACTTGCTGGGCAGACCAGATGGACCATTTAGGTCTTTATCTGTCGTCTTTCTCTTTATTTTTTTTTCACTAGTTTTTACTCTTCCACTAAGGCTTTGTGTCACAGCATCAGTACTACAGGCCTCTTGACTCGTGGTAGTCTCAACCCTTTGCTTCTCAGTAAATCCAAAACTGCAATTCTTCCCAGGTGCTTGTGGAAGTACCTATTATAACTTCCTCCCAACCCATCCCCTTTAGGGGGAAAGGAATTCCTTGTCACTCTCTACCTTGTGCACACCTCTAGAACCTCCCCCCCTCTGCAAAGTTCCTCATTTTAACCAATACCCCAGTATACGTTATAGTAAGGCCTAAGCTGCCTTACATCTGATTGGCTGAGTCTCTGGCAATGCTTAAACATCAGACAAGGGATTTTAAAATTCATTAACTATGATGGGGAAACTGAAGTGTGGCAGAGTGTATATGGTGCTATAGCTTTAAGTAGTTTTGGACTTTTTAAATATCTTTTAACTCAGAAAGTAATCTTTTTCTTTAGAGGTTTTAGCTTTAGTAACTACTGTCATTTTTATGGCCACTATTCTGAGTAGAACATTGCCAAAAAAAATGTATGGTACAGCCTCAAGATAGCAATCAGTGCAAAAAATTATTTGGAAGATGACATTCTATAATTCAACTTCAGGAGGTAATTGATACTAAAGTTAGCTTTCTACTCTCTAAAACTAATTGGATTTTAAACTCAACCTTAAAAATTGCTGGATTCATTGACTGAATACAGTGAATATGCTTCACTAATGCACTAGTTTAGATAAGGGTAAAACATGTGTCTGATTGCCTAGCAACGCCTTAGAAAAATCTCTATCAGCATATCAGCAGCACTGTAGACTTATTTTGGCATGTTTGAAAGGAAGTTGCACACTTTGCAGAAAAGTGTATGCAACATGGTCAATTGCATAAATATCACCTTTGTGCACTTTTTATAACAGAGCGTGTGAGGGAAAGTTTTGCCCCCAGTTCTTCACAGTTGTTTTTTCCTAGTGAAAAATGTGATATTTTACTGATAGATCTAGCATTCCAGTTGCACTGAAGCAACTGGAACAAAACTTTGATTAAGAGATCAATATGGTTTTCAAAAGAGGTGGCTGACGAAAGGAAGGGCAAAAGGATTTGCATTCAAACTGTACAAGGGATCTCAGAAGAGAAAAAAGATGAATAACTGATAAAAACTGAAAGAGGTGAGGAAAGCTGTTAGGATGGCAAAGGTGCAAATGGAATAAAAGCTAAAGAGTTAAAGTGAAGTGACAAGACATTTTTCAGATGTTAGTGAAAGGTGGAAGGCCAGAGGTGGGATTGTAAGATTGAGAGGAAGCTAGAAAAAATGTGTGGACGGGGAACAAAGAAAAAGCAGAAATACTAAGTAAATACTTCTGTTCCGTATTCACTGAAAAAGGGATTGGAGGAAAACCTCCATTATCTGGGAACTTTGTCACTTCTGTTCACAAGGTTGAAGTCTTTCCAGTATCTGACACTCTAGCACTTATGTGCACACAGGATTTTCTCCACCTGAAACCTTTAATATATATATCTGGATATCAAAGGACATGGGCATAGCATCTATAGTGCACAGTGGTCCACAGGCACCACCAACTGCTTGGTAGCCTAAGAAGAGAAGCCCTGTCACAGGGCAGCATGTGTGCACTTCCAGAGGAGCGGCAACAGAAAAGAGGAAGAGGTCCATGAGGTCACCGGCAGCCAAGAAGAGAAGCAGGACCTAGAGACTGCCGGCGGACTCCATCCCATCAGCGGCCAAAGAAAGAAGAGTTCAGGGAAACTGCCGGCGGATCCCATCTTACCAGTGGCCAAGAAGAGAAGCAGGCCCAGAAAGATGCTCACGGACGAGAAAAGGAAGGAGCCCATTCTCCCACTCCTCTGCCTGCCCTCTGGCATTCAAACCATGTGCAGCTAGTAGGTGCTCTAATCTGATCTCATGCATCGCAAGATCAGCATAGAGAAAGTGCTAGCCCCGCAAGTTTTGAATACCGCTGTGCAGGCACATGAGAAGCAACAGCAGCAGCAGAACAGGTTCCCCCTTCTGCTCCTGATGGGGAGTCTGGCTGTGTTTTATCTTTATGTGAATGAGTGATTGGGAGCCTGCCTGTGTGTGTATAGGTGTGTGTGTGTGTGTGTGTGTGTGTCTGTGATGGTAACCTGCCAGGATGTGTGTGTGTGTGTGTGTGTGTGTGAATGGCAACCTATCTGGTGTGTTTGTGTGTGTGTGTGTGTGTGTGTGTGTGTGTGTGTGTGAATGGGAGCCTGCCTGGGTATGTGTGTGAGTGTGTGTGTGTGTGTGTGTGTGTATGTGTGTGTGTGAATGGGAGCCTGCCTGGGAATGTGTGTATGTGTGTGTATGAATGGGAGCCTGCCTGGGAATGTGTGTGTGTGTGTGTGTGTGTGTGTGTGTGTGTGTATGAATGGTAGCCTGCCTGGGTGTGTGTGCATGAATGGTAACCTTCTTGGGTTTATATGTGAATGGTAACCTGCCTGTTTTGTGTGTGAATGGGAGCCTGTGTGTGTGTTAGTGTGTGTGTGTGTGTGTGTGTGTGTGTGTGTGTGTGTGTGTGAATGGAAACCTGCCTGGATGTGTGTATGTGTATGAATGGGAGCCTGCCTGGACGTGAGTGTGAAGGTGAATGGAGGCTTGCTTGGGGGATGTGAATGAGATCCTGCTTGGGTATTTCTGTGAGAGAGAAAGAGAGAGTGTTAGGATTTGTAGGTATATGGGCCCTGGGCCGAGGTAAGAGATGGTACCGTCCACAGGGAGGAGCCCTGTGAGCCTCATCGTCGGGAGGTGAGGTCTCAGCTGACGTCAGACACAGATGGATTACTAGAGTCTTTATTAAAGAAGTAGAGTGGTACTGCCCGCGGAGCGGGGAGTGCAGGAGAACATAACATAAGTATGAGGGTGCCACAGAGCCTTTGAAGTGGGGAATACCCAAGGAGGATACCTCAGTAGAGATGATACGGTAATGGTCCGCAGAGTGGGGTACACCGATGAGGTTCCTCAGTAAAGATGATGTGGTAGTGGTTCGTGGAGCGGGGAGCAGGGTACACCAATGAGGGTTCTTCAGTAGAGATGATACGGTAGTCGTCCGCGGAACGGAGTATACCGATGAGGGTTCCTCAGTAAAGATGAAACAGCAGGTCTGCAGAGCGGGGTACACCGATGAGGTTTCCTAACTAGAGATGATATGGTAGTGGTCCGCAGGGCAGGGTACACTGAGGATTCCTCACTAGAGATGATACAGTAGTGGCGCCGATAGCCTTTGCCCTTACTTTGTCACAGGGGCTACCGGTGCCATTGGTTGGCCCCCTGTCACATGGTAAGATCAATGGACGGCCGGCGCCATCTTGTGCTCCTACCATGTGACAGGGGCCGACTAATGGCACCGGTAGCCCCTGTGACATAGTAAGGGCAAAGGCTATCAGCGCCATTTTGAATACCAGCAGCCGACAGCCCGAGTGCAGGCGATCGCTCCAGGACTCCCGCTGGACCACCAGGGACTTTTTTTCAAGTCTTGGGGGAGTCAGGAGGGTGGGGGATTGTAGTTAATTAAATTTAAAGGGTTGGGAAGGGGTTTTTTTGGGAAACAAATACATATTAACTAATGAACGGATCGGGGTCCCCCGAGAACGGATGCAACAGATTTGGGTCCCCCCGAATACAAAAACCGAATGGGACAAATCCGTCCCTGTTGCAAATCCCTAGCAAATACAGACTAATTCAGAATCTGTCTTACCCCCATGGAGCATCACCTCCCAGCCAACAAGTGTACAGTACAGTATGCATCCTTTGATATCGCCATAGCGATACTCTGCAAATGCGGCAGAGGGGCCAAGACCGATATTGAATCCGCTTTCTGTCTTCTCCCCGTACATCCCAGCAGCTTCCCATTATTGGATTTTCATTCTATGGGTGCATATTATTTCGCAAATGCATGCTTATGGGTTGCTCAGTGTCCTGTGCTTATTTTGAGCTCTTTATCTCACAAGAGTGGGAACAGGGAGGAGGCTGGCAACTACAGACCGGTCAGCCTCACTTCGGTGGTGGGAAAAGTAATGGAGTCACTGTTGAAAGAGAGAATAGTGAACTATCTACAGTCAGGAGAATTAATGGACCAGAGGCAACATGGATTCACCAGGGGAAGATCCTGTCAGACAAATCTGATTGACTTTTTTGACTGGGTAACCAAGGAATTGGATCAAGGAAGAGCGCTCGATGTCATCTACTTGGATTTCAGCAAAGCTTTTGATACGGTTCCGCACAGGAGACTGGTGAATAAAACGAGAAGCTTGGGAGTGAGTGCCGAGGTGGTGACCTGGATTGCAAATTGGTTGACGGACAGAAGACAATGTGTGATGGTAAATGGAACTCTCTCTGAAGAGAGAGCGGTTTTAAGCGGTGTACCACAAGGATCGGTTTTGGGACCGGTCCTGTTCAATATCTTTGTGAGCGACATTGCGGACGGGATAGAAGGTAAGGTTTGTCTTTTTGCGGATGACACTAAGATCTGCAACAGAGTGGACACGCCGGAAGGAGTGGAGAGAATGAGACGGGATCTAAGGAAACTGGAAGAGTGGTCAAAGATATGGCAGCTGAGATTCAATGCCAAGAAGTGCAAAGTCATGCATATGGGGAGTGGAAATCCGAATGAACTGTATTCGATGGGGGGGGAAAGGCTGATGTGCACGGAGCAGGAGAGGGACCTTGGGGTGATGGTGTCTAATGATCTGAAGTCGGCGAAACAATGCGACAAGGCGATAGCTAAAGCCAGAAGAATGCTGGGCTGCATAGAGAGAGGAATATCGAGTAAGAAAAGGGAAGTGATTATTCCCTTGTACAGGTCCTTGGTGAGGCCTCACCTGGAGTACTGTGTTCAGTTCTGGAGACCGTACCTTCAAAAAGACAAAGACAAGATGGAGGCGGTACAGAGAAGGGCGACCAGGAAGGTGGAGGATCTTCATCGGATGACGTATGAGGAGAGATTGAAGAATCTAAATATGTACACCCTGGAGGAAAGGAGGAGCAGAGGTGATATGATACAGACTTTCAGATACTTGAAAGGTGTTAATGATCAAAAGACAACGACAAACCTTTTCCGAAGGAAAAAAAATCAGCAGAACCAGGGGTCACGATTTGAAGCTCCAGGGAGGAAGATTCAGAACCAATGTCAGGAAGTATTTCTTCACGGAGAGGGTGGTGGATGCCTGGAATGCCCTTCCGGAGGATGTGGTGAAGACCAGAACTGTGAAGGACTTCAAAGGGGCATGGGATAAACACTGTGGATCCATAAAGTCAAGAGGCTGCCAATGAAGAGTGGGTGACTCGCCAGAATGACGGCTACTGCCTGGAGTCAATACCCTTATTAAATAAACATACACAGGCTTACTGTGACTCCAAAATCGCTCTAAGCTTCAACAGCAAGAGGAAATGTGGAAAAAAGGATTCACACTCACAAAGAGGGGAGTAGCTGGCTTGTTACGGCGGTTACTACCCCAAATCAAATAAGCCTGATACTTCACTTTCAATGCATATACAGCATAGTTCTCTGATTCAACGGCAGGGGAGAAGAAAAACTGATACTTCACACATCCAGAAAAGAGGGTTCGCACTCGCAAAGCAGGGAGTAGCTGGCTTGTTACGGCGGTTACTACCCCAAACCAAATGTGCCTGATACTTCACTTTCGATGCATATCCAGCATAGCTCTCTGCTTCAACGGCATGGGAGAAGAAAATCAACCAATAAGGGCTGTATAACAGTCTGGGTAAAACAAATAAACATGGGTGCAGATTGCTTATTGCGGCGGCTTCTACCCCTAACTAATCAAGCTAGATATTTCACTTGGATGCAGCTCCATCACTGCTCTCTACATTAAAGGTGGGGGTGGAAGGGAAATAGAACCAAGAGCTAAGAGAAACAGATAAGTATGAGAGAGAAAATTTGCGGGGCAGACTAGATGGGCCATTTGGTCTCCTTCTGCCGTCATTTCTATATGTTTCTATGTTTCTGGATTGGGCCACTGTGCAGAAGGCCGGTCTGACGAACATCGTGCATTACCTTGACAATTTTTGGTTCATTGGCCCCCAGGACTCAATGGCATGTTCTTGTTTGTTGTCTGCATTCCACGATCTAGTCCGCGATTTCAGCGTACCGCTGGCCCACAAAAAAAACAAGGGTCCAACCATGGTCATCAAATTTCTCAGGATTGAGCTGGATTCAACAGAGATGGTATCCAGATTGCCTCATGACAAACTGCTGAAGCGCAAACTCCTTCTGGGGCAGGTGCTGTCAGCCAAAAAACCGACGTTGGCAAAAGTCCAGTCCCTCATCGGCATATTGAACTTTGCATGCAGAGTCATACCAATGGGGAAGGTGTTCTTAAGGAGACTAAAAGAAACAACGACGGGCACTAGTTGTCCAAACCATTACATCAGGCTCATGCAGGCGGTGAAGGATGACTTGGCCATATAGGTTTCATTCCTAAACAAATTCAACGGAACATTCATATGGCAGGATCCACCCATCTCCATTCGGAACTTGGACATATATTCGGATGCATCAGGGGGATGGGGTTTCAGTGTTTTTTGCCAAGGTTCCTGGTCGGCAGAGCAATGGCCTTCAGAATGAGTCAAAGCAGGCCTGACAAGGAACATTACCTTCCTAGAGCTCTTCCCCATCCTCAAGGTTTTGGTAATTTGGGGTGGCAAACTAAGCAACAAACACATAATATTCTGGTGCGACAATATGGTTGTAGTGCAGGTTATAAATGTTACGATTGCTGCCTGCGGGAGGCCCCTCCCAGTGTCCCTGGTCCTGCCATGCTGCCCGGGACCTCCAGTCAGGATTCCTCCTCCAAGCAGGCCTCTCCACTTGCTCTGTGGAGAGACGCCACTGACAGCACCATGCCCCCTACTAGGCGTGCGTGCAACTCTAATTCTTTCATCACCCTCAGCGTACTTAAGCTCGAGCAGCGCTCCTAAGCGTTACCTTTCCAACAGGTCTCTTCGATTCCCTGTTGATCAAGTGCTCGTTGCTTCTAGAGATTCGTCTCTGCCTGTGTTCCTGATTCCTTGTTGTTCCTGGTTCCTGTCTCTTCATTCCTACCTTGTTCCTTGCTATGGATTGACTTCACGGACTTTGACTCTGCTTTGCTGACTCTGCTTTGTGACTCTCTCCAAGCCTGACCTCTGCTACTTCCAAAATCACCTGCCTTCTTCAAGTCTGACCTCTGCTACATCTGACCTCACCTGCCTACTCCAAGCCTGGCCTCTACTACGTCCGACCTCACCTGCCTTCTCCGTGCCTGACCATTGCTTCGCCTGACCATGCCTGCCTTCTCTGCACCCTGGCCATTGCTATGGATAACCTTGGTATAAACTCTTACTTGTCCAGAGTTCTACATTACTCACCACAGCTTCCATTGGCCGCCAGCCTCCATCTGAGTTTGACAGCGACACCTCTGCCTCTATCCTCTGGTCGTGGACTTTCAAGGCTTTGGCCTTTCTTTGCTCAAGCACCTTAAGTTTCTCCTAGTTCCCTGGTGCTTGGGTTCCAGTTCTGCAACCCATCTTGGATAGACTTATGCCACCTGATGGCTGCTGTCTCTGGGCTGAACCATTTAACTTAAATATACTATCTCAAGGCCCGCCTATGTCCTGGCTGCCCCGGCACCCAAAGGCTCAACCCAAGGGGAATGTGGGCTGGTATAGGTGAAGCTCCAGTGGCCTCTAGCTTCAGCCCACTCCACCTGCTGATGGTGGGGACCCGTGAGCCCTTGCCATGGGTTGCGTCAACCCCACCTCAGCCCAAGAATCCACCTCCAGCACAACAATAAACAGGCAGTCCGCTAATTCCATAAGGTTGCTGAGCTATTGAGAGAGGTGCCTTTACCTGAATACGGTAATACAGGTGTGTCATGTACCAGGAATCCATAATGATATTGCAGACACACTGTCATGAGCTAAATGGGATTTGTTTCACTAATAGGTTCCAGGAACAGATGCAGAAGGACTACCAGTGCCGAACCGCCTAGGGAGCATTGGAGTGATACCACCAGAGACCTCTTGCAGAGATCGGTAGCCCCGGCTACCTGGAGAACATACTGCAAACCTTACAAAATTGTGGACAATTTCCTTAGCAAACAGGGTTGGGTCGAGGAGCCTGTTCCAGAGGAATTAATAATCAAATATATATCCTGGGCTAAGGAGGGAGGAAAATCGAGAGATACAGTGTTGAATCAGCTAGCGGGATTAGCTTTCTTTTAGAAGGTCCAGGGATGGGGGGACCCAACTAAGAGTTTCATGGTAAAGAAGATGCTGACAGGATGGGTGAAAAAAATGGGGACACTGATCAATTCAAGGTGTTCAATTACACACAATCTGTTGATTCAGTTATAGTAGGTTCTATCAACTATAAGCAATAGAGATGTGAATCATGTGCCTGTTCGTCTTAACGATCGGGTTCGGCTGGAGGGAGAAAAAAATCTGATCGCTGGAGATGTGAAGCGGAATCGGTTCCAATTCACATCGTTAATTTTTTTTTAGTGAGGCACGACCCTTTAAAATTGACCCCTTACCTTCCCCCACTCCCCCCCCCCGAACCCCCCTAAAACTTTTTACGAGTACCTAGTGGTCTAGTGGGGGCGCGGGGACCAATCTCCCGCTCTCGGGCCATCAGCACCATTTTGACTGCCACTCAAAAATGGCGCCGATGGCCCGATTAAAAAAAACCTTACCCGACCCTTTAAAGATGACCCCTTAACTTCTCCCAGCCTCCCGATCCCCCCAAAACATTTTTAAATTACCTGGTGCTCTAGTGGTGGTCCCGAGAGCGATCTCCCGTTCTCGGGCCGTCAGCTGCTACTCATAAAGATGGCGCCGATGGCCCTTTGCCCCTACCATGTGACAGGGTATCCATGCCATTGGCTGGCCCCTGTCACATGGTAGGAGCACTGGCTGGCCGGTTTTCCCGCCCTCCCCCCAAATAACTCCCGTTAGTGGACACTAACGGGAGTAACGATATTTCACAATAAATCGTGAAAGTTTCTATTGTATTGCGCACTGTACTGATTTTTGACGATTTAAAAAATATCGGACGATTTTTTTAAATCGTCAAAAAACGATTCACATCCCTAATAAGCAATTCCGACTTTGAGGTCAAGCTATTTCAAGCTGCATTCTCACTATCATTTATTGGTGCGCTGTGTATCAGCGAGTTGGTAGCCACTTCCAAAAAAGACACGGACTACCAAGGTATACTGATGCAGAATGTCAAGGTATCCGAGCAAGCTGCGCAGTTGAAAGATGGATCAGGTGAGTTGCGGCACCAGGTTTTGCTTAAAATGAGTGGCAGGGTATGTTACCTGCCCCGTGAAGAATCTACTTAACTTCTTGGCAATGCGACTGGCTGGCAGGAGGTATCTATTCATCCATGCATATCATCTCCCTCTCACCAGATATCATCAGTTTTCAGCCATACTGGCTTCAGCCTTGACCGCAGTAGGGTATATTACTGACAACTTTGGGATCCTTTATATTAGAATAGGAGCAGCCACCAACACAATTCAGGCGGGGTTGCAGATTGATACTATACAAAGAATTGGCAGATGGAGGTCAGACGCAGTATATACATACATTAGAACTAACCATGCATAACCTGTTTTCTTATAATCTCTATTTGCAGATTCATCACAGGGGCAAAGGACCACCTGGATTGTCGGACACTCCTTGTCCACTGGGCAGCAAAAAGGGCTTTAGCTCGCTCATATAGGTCGCATCTGGGTGTCACCATATGTGATATGCGTATACTGCGGATGGGAGAAAGAGGAATGTTCTGGGATCAACTCCTGCCTTTTGTAAAACAAAAAGAATATGCTATGCAAGCCGAATGCGATAGTTATACACCTGCATACAATTGATTCGCCGCATTAAGAACAATTTAAGTGAGTTGCCTGTCTGGTTTCCCAGTACATATTTTATGTGCTCAGATATTATTCATCAGATACAATGGAATGACAATAAATTATAGAAATGGGGTCATAAAAAGATAAATCGGCAGGTGGGCATATGGGTGCAAAAGCTTGGTGGGTGACAGATACTGCATGAATGGGCAAATGAGCCCTATGAGAGCCCTTATAGGCATGACAGATTTCATCTTTCTGACATAGGCTATGATCTTTTCAATAGCACAATACAGGAAGCATTGGAATGCATCTTCGGGTGAATAGGCTGCAGCTTTATGTTGGGGGGCATGAGGCAAGTGTCACTACCTCATGCTGGTGGTATGTCCTCTAACTGGCTGGCCAATTTTTCCAGTCGTTTGTTGGCCCCCTTGCCAGGAAGTCACAGTGGGGGATCGGGCACGTTAATCTGTTTTGTTAGGAAACATGGCGGACAGCACTGGGGCAGACACGACTGGTAGGGATGTGCAGACAAAAAGTTTGCGTTGATAAGTTGATAAGTTGAAGTTGAGGGTCGATTTCGTTCAATATGGACATATGGAGAATTCCATAAGTTGAGGGTCTGTCCATACATTCACCGGTTCCCTAAATAAAAATTTAAACCCCTCATCCTCCTTAAACCCCCCCCCCCCCCCAAGACTTACCAAAACTCCCTGGTGGTCCAGCGGGGAGTCAGGAAGCCATCCCTGTATTCCTTTGCGAGGAGCACGTGACGTCGGCGTCACGTCGGAGTGATGCGGACGTCACGTGCTCCTCCGCGCCTCCGCTCCCGGATCCCCGTTGGACCCAACCAGAACTTTGGGCCAGCTTGGGGGGGCCTCCTGACCTCCTGACCCCCCCAAGCTGGCCAAAAGTTCAGGTTGGGTCCAACGGGGGTCCCGGAGTGGAGGCGCGGAGAAGCACGTGACGTCCGCGTCACTCCGACGTGACGTGGACGTGACACCGACGTCACGTGCTTCTCCGCGCCTCCGCTCCCGGACCCCCGTTGGACCCAGGTCAGGAGGCCCCCCCAAGCTGGCCAAAAGTTCCGGTTGGGTCCAGCGGGGGTCCGAGAGCGGAGGCGCGGAGGAGCACGTGACGTCCGCATCACTCCGACAAGACGCCGACGTCACGTGCTCCTCGCAAAGGAATACAGGGATGGCTTCTTGACTCCCCGCTGGACCACCAGGGAGTTTTGGTAAGTCTTGGGGGGGTCAGGAGGGTGGGGGGTTTAAGTGCTTATTTAAGTTCAACGTATTCAACATAGCTATGTTGAATAAGTTGAAAATCGCAATGCGTTGCGCATCATCACTTTTTTAAGTTTAAAAAAAAAAAAGTTGCGTTTTACATATGCGTTCAAAACGAATGCACACCCCTAACGGCTGGTGTCATTTGAAATTAGGAGGCTCGTGTATGCAATTCACGTTAATTAATTATATTTACAATAAAGCTGTGGCCTTTATACCTATTCTTCACCTCCACCTCAGTTTTCTGAAGGGTTATGATCCCCAGGCAGGTGGGGGCAGGTACCGACAATTATAGTGGGTGTCGATGTTAATACTGCTTTCCAACCAGTCTTAAAGAAAAGCCTAATCTGGATTTTAAGAATTTCCATCCTATCTCAAATCTTCCTTTTTAAGCCAAAGTTTTGAAAGAATCAGTGTTGTTACAACTATATGCTTTCATGGATGAGTATTCCATTCTGGATGCTCATCAGTATGGTTTTAGAGTCAGTCACAGCATTGAGACATTATTGCTTTCAATTTTTTGATATCTTACAGCATGAGTTTGACAATGGCTCCAGGTTTTTTCTAGTACTACTCGATTAACAGCAGCATTTGATACTTTTGATAATGCATTGTTGTTGAAGTGATTGAGACAGGGCAGGATCAATGATCTTGTCCATAAGTGGTTGGCATCCTTTTTGCATGAGAATACTCGAAGGATTATAATCCTGAATGCTAAATCCTCTGTTTTCCCATTACACATGGGTGTTCCACAGGGCTCAGTTCTGTTCATGTTCCTTTTTAATATGTATATTTCACCTGACTGCCAAGTTCTTACCAATTTTGATGTTGGGTACCACTTATATTTGGACAACATTCAATTTTTTATCCCAGTTAAGAACTCTTTAATGAAGAACTTAGTAGGGTTTCTGAAAGTTTGTTGATTCTAAAAGCTTGGCTAATCGACCATAAATTATTGTTAAATATGAGTAAGACTGACATTTTATATCTTGCAAATTCCACACCACAGATGTCCCAAGTTTCAGACAAGGTGACAAGTGCATAATTTAGGGGTAATTATGGACACATCACTTCATCCGCAAGTGAGCAAGATATTTAAGAGTACTTTTTATAATCTCTGAATGCTGCTCAGGCTTGAAGATTTAGGTTAATTATTGCTTTAAGAAAAATGGCTCATGTTGATTAGTAATTGGAATAACAAGGCCTGAAGAGAAAAAAAAATGTAATTGTCAGCTCAAGGCTGGGAATTGTGTGAGAGTGCAGAAATGAATGTGAGATAAGGTGCCAAGAAAGTTAAACAAGAAACAAAGTACTAAGTAAGCAGAATGTGTGATGTCTGAAAGGCGCATGACCAGCTGACATAGGGGATGAGCAAGGGGTGGGGTGTCAAGCCATGTTTAACAGTGTATAAAAAGATTAAGGCAAATTTAAAACATTGAGTAAATGGCATGGCTCACGAAACAGTATATTCTGTAAGATGAGCTCGTTTACTCCCATAAGGAAACATAATCTCTTGATTCCTTATCGTTTCCACTATCTTAACTTGTATATGCATGAAATAAACAGATACTGCCAATTCTTATAAGATCTCTAAGCTACTACTTAATAAAATGTTAAGCTTTTGAAACCGAAAGTCTGTTTCATCACTGGTAACTCTGGGGAGGAGAAGGCGGAGTAAGTTTCAAGGTATTTTAACATTTTTAGTAATAGAGGATGGTTGAAACAAGCCACTGTTAGGCAGATAGTGAACTCTCTGAAAAGTTCAGGTAATGATTTGAACTCCCTGAGCAAAGCAGCGCTCAGGTAAATGAACATTATTGGTGACCCCGACGTGATCAGATGAGATATGGTACCATCGTGATTATGGGATGAGATTGAGGTAAGCAAAAAAATTGAAGAAATAGCACTCACCATCAGTACAGTTTTGTTTTCTCATTTTATATTGTTGCTATAAACGTGTGCACTCTGCTTATTGTTTTATTAAGCTGCTTTCTATTGTGAAGTTCTATGTCTTTATTTTTTTTTCTTAAGATGTGACAGTTTTGTACAAAGATAGTTACCACCCCGGTGGATGCGCCAGTTGCACAAGTAATTAGTTACCATTGACCTAATGAGAAGCAGATACAGAAATGTTGGTTTATTATGATTAAGATTTATTTGAATTCTGACAGTGCATGCCAATTCTGAGATGCTTCCTTTAAAGCTCCAGTCCCCGCTAACCAACCCCCTCCACCCTATGGTTGATATCACTTATTGGCTATTACATAGTAGCTTAAAGTTGGCAATTTGTTTTTCTAAGGCATTCTAAGTTTAAATTTATTATGTCACAAGGTACAGGATCCCCCAGTCCCCTAGCATTAGTTTGTTTTGTGAATTATTCCCACATGAAGTTAAAATCATTACTATGCATTGTAAGAAACTGGCAGTGTGAGGATGTCAGTTTTACAGCCTTAGTTTTGCAACAATTACCAAAGTTCATTGCTCATAGTAGCTAGTTTTGTTTGAAGACTGTAGTTTCTCAGCTTTGAGTGCCTTTCTCTTTCAACAAAGCAGATGTTTTGAAATTGTTTATACAGTGATCTGATAGAGATGAGAAAAGATTCCTTTTTACTTTTCTGCTTTAATAAATTAAAAGTCCCGTGGTTAGAACAGGTTAGGATTTCTTTCTTTAAGTAAAATATTCACAGTAGTTTCTTTAGTAAATTAAAAAGTTTTCCCAGGTGATTAGACTTAAAAAAGAAAGTGTTTTTACTATTTGCCTTTATTATGGTTATTATCTATTGGCATTCCTGCTTCCTGCTCTGCACTACATAATTGTGAGACATGCTTGTGCAAAATGTGCTCATTTGAAGCTATTTTCATATACTAATTAGATTTAGAAAGGCTTTGAGTATTTAATTTATTTTCCTTGTTTCAGAATTAAAAAGCATTCCTAGAGGAGTTAATTACTAGTGTTAAAGTTTAGAACTTGAAAGGATACTGGCAGTTAAGGGTTAACAACAGAGAGGAAGGGGGTGAGTGAGGAATGCAAGAAAGTTTGTTTTCTCTTGAGAACCAAACGGAGGAGAAAACTCCATTCAATGAATTAATATTTCAGTTTAAAAAAACAGATTGATGAGTAATTTAAAGATATTGAGAATGAGAATGATAATAACCTTGATGTAGCAAGAATATTTAATTTCATTTACAGTGAATAAAAATCTGTGTCTTGTCAGTGCAGGGAATGTGCAATTGAATGAGCTTTTCCTTTTTTTATTTTAAAGAGTTTTGTTTGTTTGAGCAGACTACTGTGAGGTTTACTTTTTAAGGTGCGCGTAAGTGAATCTGATGGAGTAGGTTATGGCATGGTGATGTTATTCAATGTTAAAGTATGTTAGTTAAAGAGTATGTTATATCCTAATGATGCCAGATCACATCCCTGTTTATCATTGGTGGGAGATGGTCTTAGCAGTCAGGGCTTTGGCTATTACAAAGCATTCAAAGATTTGGTCATCACACTGGCACACCTAAAGCACCCCCTAGCCCTTTTCTTGCAAGTCCAAATTGATTTTATCAAATTGTTTATGAATTGCCTTTATTAATGACTTGTGGTAGCGCCTTCTGGAGGCATAACAATAGAAACAAGAAAATAGCATCATGACCGCTATTTGCTGAATTTCACTGTAACCATTATTTAATTTTGTTGTATGCCAGGCTTATATTTTTCCAGGTTGACTCTGCCATGAAAGATGCAACACTTGAAGATGACATTTTTCCCAGCTTGATTTCTTTTTATTTTTTTTTAAACAGATCTATTTTTAATTCTGACTTTTGTTTTATCCTGGATTGATCCAAACAATTCCATACACTCCCCAAACACTTTTTGGTTTAATTCTGAGCTCAAATATGTGTTAATTATTGTTTGTCTTGTGTTATTTGTCAGTTTAGTGAAATTTATATTTCTATGTAATGTCTGAACACTTACGTTGTTATGATGGAATCTTCTCACTGATTAATTTGAATTTGTTTTGATTTTATATTAGGTTTTGATTCATAACATACACATCTCACTTATTAATGAATTAAGAGGCTATGCTTCGATGTCAAAGAAATGAACCATACTGAGAGTTGTCATTGATTTCAGAAATCATCCCATCCTTTGCCATAGAAGCCATCTTGCA
This sequence comes from Rhinatrema bivittatum, assembly GCF_901001135.1. Taxonomy (NCBI): domain Eukaryota; kingdom Metazoa; phylum Chordata; class Amphibia; order Gymnophiona; family Rhinatrematidae; genus Rhinatrema; species Rhinatrema bivittatum. The sequence goes on along the minus strand of NC_042616.1, from coordinate 340,718,942 downwards.
CCCTTCATTATATGAACTGAAATGTTTACACTTCTTGCCTGATTTTCTCTTTATGTTTGTTTTGTTCTATGACTTACTTAGATGCTATTTTCTTTGTTTTATGATATTCTAGTCAATATCTGGTTAGGTACCTATTTGCAGATGCCATTGTTTAGATTTTCAAATTATACAGTCTGAATTAATGCAGTTTTTATTAGTCCCTACATTCCAAGCATTTATGCAGCATTTTCCAGTCCTAGAATTTTTAATATGTATATGCATTTACTTACTGAGTCAGCTCTCCTCTATCTTTATCTATGGAGCTAGTCTGATCACATTCAAGGTTCAAGAGGGATCAAGAGGGGGTATATAATTCTTTCTCCCTTATTTCTTGTTTTTATTTTCCTGACTTTCTTCACTTTCTGGTTAGGTAGCCCTACAAGGGCATTATTTTGTAGCATACCGAGCACTTCAGTGCAAGTTTTTTATCCTACACACACACATTATCTGAATTTGTCTGTAATTCCAAATGTTTACTCTAATTATTCCTGATTGAAGAGAGAATTGCAACAGTTGTTAGATCACCTTAATTCTAACAAAACCTCCCTATTAGCCATTACAGGTGTCATTCCATTAGTTACAGGGATTCCTTTTTAATTTATGGTACAGAAATACAGCGCTTACAAGCCACATGCAGAAATGAATAATTATTTGTTTTATTGTAAAAGGACAAAGGTTGTGTTTCCATTGATAATTCTGAATTAGTAATGGATTTGGTCTATTTGGTGGGAACAACTGGTAAATTGGCTCACATCCCTTGGCAGGGAGGGTGGAGCGGGAGGAATTTGCAGTGTTTTCTTGTGGTTTGCTCTGGTTCATCTTATAGGTGTGATAGCAGTGTGAATGTGTTTGCCTACCTGTTTATTGTTTTATGGGCCTAAACAATGTCTCCTATCACCTTGAATACAGTCAACATTCAGAGGTCAAGAATGACACAGAACCTCTATGCTTCCCTTAATACAGCAGCTTCCCTGGAAAGGGACCTCCTCAGGATGAGTCATATTGACAATGACGGATAAGATCAGAGTACACCCTCTGACAACCTAAGACAGTCACATGGCCCTGAGTGTGATCATTGTCCACAATCATCAAGAGGGAAATGAAGATGTAGGTTAATTATTGCTTTAAGAAAAATGCCTCATGTTGACTAGTAATTGGAATAACAAGTCCTAAAGAGAAAAAAAATGTAATTGTCAGCTCAAGGCTGGGAATTGCATGAGAGTGCAGAAATGAAAGTGAGATAAGGTACCAAGAAAGTTAAACAAGAAACAAAGTACTAAGTAAGCAGAATGTGTGACGTCTGAAAGGCACATGACCAGCTGACTTAGGGGATGAGCAAGGAGGGCGGTCGAGCCATGTTTAACAGTGTATAAAAAGATTAAGGCAAATTTAAAACATTGAGTAAATGGCATGGCTCACGAAACAGTATATTCTGTAAAATGAGCTCCTTTACTCCCATAAGGAGTAAAGGAGCTCATTTTAATCTCTTGACTCCTTATCATTTCCACTATCTTAACTTGTATGTATGCATGAAATAAACAGATACTGCCAATTCTTATAAGATCTCTAAGCTACTACTTAATAAAATGTTATGCTTTTGAAACTGAAAGTCTGTTTCATCACTGGTAACTCTGGGGAGGAGAAAGCGGGGTATGTTTCAAGGTATTTTAACATTTTTAATAGTAGAGGATGGTTGAAACAAGCCACTGTTACGCAGATAGTGAACTCTCTGAAAAGTTCAGGTAATGATTTGAACTCCCTGAGCAACGCAGCGCTCAGGTAAATGAACAGGCTGCACCCATTTTTGACTGAGATTGATTTTAAAGCCATCATGCATACTCTAGTAATCTCATCACTTGATTATTGTAATGTCTTATAAGTTAGGCTGTCTCAAACAACTCTGAGTGTACTCCAGTTGATTCTATTGTCACTGGGGCTTCAATTTCACAGCATATTACACCAGTGTTAGTAAAGCTTCACTGGTTACCAATAATTATCATGAAGCGAGGTTAATGAGCTATTGAACTACTGTTAAATTTATATAGCCTATCTTGTGTGAGCACACAATAGGACATACAGGAGAGTACAAGGCTGGCAAAAGGCATGGCAGGAACACATAGAAACAAGACAGGAAGACACAGGAGCAAAACCAGGAACATGCCATAGCAACTAGCACAGCAGAATGAGCAGGAGACCTATTGCAAAGGCACTGAGTGGTAGTTCTAAGCTTCTTTTATACTAGGCGGAATGTGATGTCATCAGGGCTTGTTACAGGAAGTCCAAGCAGCAGGGCCTATAAAAAAAAAAGGGTCAAGAACTGCAGGAAATTCAGCTATGTTCCTGGGATGCTACATGATGCCAGAGGCGCTTCAGACTAGAGGTGAGGGGTATTGCAATAATCTGGCAAGAACAATTTAAAATTCTCCTAAATTTCAAGGGCATTAAAAGATTGTTGTCACCTTCTTTTCATACAGTTTTAAAAATGCATTAGCCCACACAAAGTCTGAGATCAGCATCTCAGGGTTTATTGTGTGTCCCACACTTCAAGCAAATTAGGCTTGATGAATTTTGAGAACTGCTTTTATGTATTCAATGCCCTCTTTTATTTAATGCATTGCCAGGAGTAATATAGGAGGAGCAATGACCATTGACATTTTGAAAGATGATAAAGGTGCATCTATTCCAACAAGCCTTTAGCATGTGATGAACTTTGTTAGGAGCTTTTGAGTGTAATTCCAGTATTGTTAGCCTACATCCTTTCTTATAAAGAGGCATTATGATTGATGTTTTATGTACATAGATTCTTTATTTATTTATATATTTATTTTTTTGGGGTTTGTTTTAAATGTCTGTTTCTAACATGTTTTTATTGAAGTTCTTATTGTTTTAATTATGGATGCCTTCTTGTACAACACCTAGTAATGTTTTTAAGTGGTTTAGAAATGTTATAAATAAATAAAAAGAAGGGAATGTGATGATGCCAGGGCTGTAGGAGAGAGGAAAGGGGGAGTAATTATGCAAGGGGAGTAGAGGAGAGAGAAGATGATGGCATGCCATTGTAACCCCATCCCTGTGTGTGGATTGCTACCCAATGAGGCCATAAAAATATTTGTTACTCTTTGGGGTTGGAACTTCTCACTGGCTAACTCTTTCACATTTCCTTTTTCTCCCAGGGTCGGATCATTTATAGGGGGGGGGGGGAGATACAATTCCAGGGCCCAATGTGATAAGGGTGACTTTTGTTGCAGTTGGACACTGCTGGAGAGATAGTGGACCCTTGGGCCGGCCTACCTAGGGAGACAGGGTAGGCCGGGGGGTGGAGCCACAAGCTGGAGGGGTTCACCCAGGAACCAGGGACCCCCCGGGAGGAGCCCGTAGGGTCCCGGGTCCTCGGGACTTGGAAATGAGACAGAAAGTCCAGAGGCTGAGATGAGCGTAGACCGGGACCAGAGCAAACAGAAAGGATAGGAAGTCCAAGGTACCCGGAAGGCAGGGGACCGGCTGCACAGGGCCGAGGGCCGGCTGAAGGCAGGGCAGCGGACGGCTGCGGAGTCTGTAGCAACCGGAGACAGTGGCAGGCAGTGGGTGAAGCGGAGTCAGAAGCAAACTGGAAGCAGGCTGTAGGCTGAAGCGGAGTCAGAAGCAGGCCGGAGTCAGAGGCTGGCTGCAGGCTGAAGCGGAGTCAGGAGCAAACCGGAGTCGGAGGCAGGCAGCAGGCTGAAGCGGAGTCAGAGGCAAACCAGAGTCGGAGGCAGACAGCAGGCTGAAGCGGAAGTCAGAAGCAAACCGGAGTCGGAGGCAGGCAGCAGGCTGAAGCGGAGTCAGAGGCAAACCGGAGTCGGAGGCCGGCAGTGTGGAGATCACCAGGAACACAACTAAGAACAACTACAGAGTTGTGAACCTCGTTGCAAGGCGATGAGAGAGAGTTTGAACACCGGTTATATCGGGACTTGGGCGTGACGTCAGCAGCACGGGTGGGGCCAGGCTTCCGGGAGCTGGGCGCTCAAGATGGACGTCCTCGCACGCGCGCGAGACTGAAGGGAAGCAGGCACATAATGGTGGCCGCCACGTGGAGTGAGAGAAGCCCCCGGGGTCCGGAGCGGGCGGAATGCGGTGATCCCTGAAGCGGAGGTAGGCAGGCCTGGGCCCTAACAGAAGGGAAGCGGTCGGGACCGCAACAACTTTTTCATACATTTCTCTGTAGTTCTTTTGGAGAGGATATTGATCCTTAAGGTGGGTGCAGTGAGTGCAAAAGAAATCTCTGGAGTCATTGGTTTAGTATCCAAAATTAAAGTCTTTACTGTTAATGCTAGTGATGAACGGCACAAACTCAAACTGCAGCACCACAGAATTCTCTTCCAACTTACTTACAGTTTCTTCCCTCTGTCTGTGCAGGACTCACTTATATCAAGGCTAGGGAAAGCATCCATTCTCTTGGACTTAGGAAAGTGGAGCTTCCAGATGGGCAAGTTCTCTTAAGATGGTCAAAACCCCTTCCAAAACTGATAAAAATGTCAAAGAATCTATGGCACAGAGACTAAATCCTCTCTTTCCCTCCCCAGTGTGGTAGAATACCAGATGGCTGTCCCCAGTAATGTTATTTTCCTTTCTTCACTGTTAGCAGATCTTCTAGATTTCTGTAATCTTGTACAGTCTCTTTAGTTCTTCTCTCTGGATCCCTGATGGGTAGGATCCCCTTGAAACAAGCAGCTTTCTTGCTTCAGATCAGGAAGTGGAGTAGCCTAGTGGTTTGAGCAGTGGGCTATGAACTAGGAGACCAGTGTTTGAGTCCTGCTATCACTCCTTGTGACCTTGGGCAAGTCACTTTACCCTCCATGGTCTGAGAGAGAGAGAGACTAGCCATAATGCCCTTTCCCTAGATAGGTATTAATATTCCTATGGGAGGCCCACCTAGAAACTCGAGGTGAGGTTTAGGTATTAGTGTAGGGGGTCAGGGGCCACTTTGACATTCAACGTGAGATGTACGAACAGAACAGAGGTCTCTTGTGAAGATTTGATGACCTTCGGAGAGAGGAAACTCACCCAAAGATGAGATTTGTGCAATGTTCTCTCCACCTTCCTTGACATTACCCAGGTAGAGAGTCCATCAAGCTAGGTGGAGAGAACATTGCACAAATCTCATCTTTGGGCGAGTTTCCTCTCTCTGAAGGTCATCAAATCTTCACAAGAGACCACTGTTCTATCTAGGGAAAGGGCATTATGGCTAGTGTCTCTCTCTCTCTCCCTCCCTCTCTCCCTCTCTCTCTCACCCCCCTACTGAAACAGGCCTTTCAGGAGACATTGCAAAATGCATTAACACCTTACTGCCCTGTAACACAAGCTATTGCACAGCTTAACACTACTGAAAAAGGTGTAGCTAGAATCAGCATTAAGTCTGTGCAACAGGACTTTGCAAACTGGTAAACCCTGCCCCTAACTCCTCCTCTTTTTCAGATTTCCATCGCACCATGTGGTGCTATCACATGCATTAACGGTGTCAATAATTTCTGGACTCAAAGCCAGGGCAACAAGAACACTTCCAATCAGCAAGAGGTTTTTAAATTTAATTTATTTGGCTTCTTAAAAGACAAGTGTTCCTGTGAGATGTGATATGCCCTCTATCTGTAATAACTAGCATCTCAATGACTATATGACATGCCCTGACTTATATAATCAAAATACAGCATTACCGAAGTTTCCAGAATGAATGACGTGACTGCCCAAAGACTTCTTTACAAAGATACATTATGCTGTTGTCATGACAATCTATCATGTATAGGAAATGCTTGTGAGGACATCCTCCATTCATTTGTAAAAATCATACTCTCCACCTATCTTCCCTGACACACCCTCCCACCATAAAAAGTTCCTTTATCACCCTGGCTTTGATGCACTGTGTTCTTCTGTTCTTCTGGAAACTTCGGTAATGCTGTATTTTGATTATATAAGTCAGGGCATGTCATACAGTCATTGAGATGCTAGTTATTAGGGATGTGAATCGTTTTAGGACGATTAAAATTATCGTCCGATAATTTTAATATCGTCTTAAACCGTTATGGAACACAATACAATACAGATTCTAACGATTTATCGTTATAAATCGTTAGAATCGTGAGCCGGCACACTAAAACCCCCTAAAACCCACCCCCGACCCTTTAAATTAAATCCCCCACCCTCCCGAACCCCCCCCAAATAACTTAAATAACCTGCGGGTCCAGCGGCGGTCCGGAACGGCAGCGGTCCGGAACGGGCTCCTGCTCCTGCATCTTGTCGTCTTCGGCCGGCGCCATTTTCCAAAATGGCGCCGAAAAATGGCGGCGGCCATAGACGAAAAAGATTGGACGGCAGGAGGTCCTTCCGGACCCCCGCTGGACTTTTGGCAAGTCTCGTGGGGGTCAGGAGGCCCCCCACAAGCTGGCCAAAAGTTCCTGGAGGTCCAGCGGGGGTCAGGGAGCGATTTCCCGCCGCGAATCGTTTTCGTACGGAAAATGGCGCCGGCAGGAGATCGACTGCAGGAGGTCGTTCAGCGAGGGTTCCGGCGCCTCACTGAACGACCTCCTGCAGTCGATCTCCTGCCGGCGCCATTTTCCGTACGGAAAATGGCGCCGGCCATACGCGTATGGCCGGCGCCATTTTCCGTACGAAAACGATTCGCGGCGGGAAATCGCTCCCTGACCCCCGCTGGACCTCCAGGAACTTTTGGCCAGCTTGTGGGGGGCCTCCTGACCCCCACGAGACTTGCCAAAAGTCCAGCGGGGGTCCGGAAGGACCTCCTGCCGTCCAATCTTTTTCGTCTATGGCCGCCGCCATTTTTCGGCGCCATTTTGGAAAATGGCGCCGGCCGAAGACGACAAGATGCAGGAGCAGGAGCCCGTTCCGGACCGCTGCCGTTCCGGACCGCCGCTGGACCCGCAGGTTATTTAAGTTATTTGGGGGTGGGGGATTTAATTTAAAGGGTTGGGGGTGGGTTTTAGGGGGTTTTAATGTGCCGGTTTTTCGATTTTTCGATTTTTCGATTTTTTAACGATTTTTCACGATTTTTCACGATATTTTACCCCCCCAAACGGCAACAATACGATTCCCTCCCCCTCCCAGCCGAAATCGATCGTTAAGACGATCGAGGACACGATTCACATCCCTACTAGTTATTACAGATAGAGGGCATATCGCATCTCACAGGAACACTTGTCTTTTAAGAAGCCAAATAAATTAAATTTAAAAACCTCTTGCTGATTGGAAGTGTTCTTGTTGCCCTGGCTTTGAGTCCAGAAATTATTGACAACGGGGCTATTCGCATGCGATAAGCCCTTAATGCATGCGAAAAAGCCTTAGCACATTTTGATAAATGACCCCCTTAGATTGTAAGCCCTCTGGGGATAGGGAAATACCTACAGTACTTGAATATAATCCACTTTGAAGTGTTGCAAAAAGTGGAATATAAATCTAAATAAAAATAACTTCCTCCTAGATCTTCCAAAAAATACTTTCTTTTTCCCCCAAAACTGATATTAGCACTGGAGTTGTTCCTTGCAGTGGGTCCCCATCTCTTCTCTATCCCTGGGCATCTCAGACACAGGGTTCCACAATCCCTGTGCCCAAGGTGTCTCACAAGGCTCCTACCATGAAAAATCTCAAAAGTCTCAAAAACAACCCAGAGGTATATCCCAACCAGCTAGTGAGTAGACTGGAAGGAATACCCTCCCAACCCTGGTCAGGACCACCAAGCAAGGCTTGCTTGGTTCCTCTGACTGGGCCTGAAAAATAAGAAAAGTGAAGCTTCTAACTACCTCTTTACCATGTGCAAATCAAAAGGGATTGCCTCTCCCTATCTAGCCAGAGCATAGCTATAAAGGGTCACCAGGTTTTCAGCCATTCCAGACCCTACAGAGGTTGCATTTGAATGGAACCTCCCCCCTACACTTCATCCTGCATGAACTAGCTGATCTCTAAGAACCTAGAATGTACTGATAGCGTGACAGGTAGTGTCCGCTGCACCATGGTGAAGAGAACCTTCTACTAGGTGTTCTACAATGTGAAGTTGGGAACTATTGCATTGTACCATTTGATTGTTATGACTGTTAAGAACCATAAGCCAATCAGGCCTAACACCCCTGAAATACCCGTGTTTGTTTGTTTTTTATATTTTATTTATGAGATTAATATTACAAGTCAAAAATAGAAATTCTTGCAGTGAAAACATAGGGCTTACATAAGAAGGAAACAAATATGCAATAATCAAAGTAACCAAAATAAAGGTCAAATTGTCACAATATGCAAAAGTAACACAAAAGAGAAATAAAGTGGGCAGAAATTTAAAGGGGAAGAAAAACACAAGGTAAAGAAAAAAAGAAATGGGCATAACAGGTGGAGCTACATTGCAAAATTATGTGTGTTATTACAGAGTTGTTAGTTACTGACAGATGTTATCTTGGCATTTAAATAATGTTCTTAGTTGGTCAGGGACAAAAAAGTTAAAGGAATCATTATGCAATTTCATGATACATTTGCATGGATAATGCAAAATAAAGGATGTGCCCAAAGCTAAAATGTCTTGTCTCAAAGCAAAAAAGCCATGTCTTCTTTCTTCTGTGGAATGAGAGATATTGGGGAAGATGCTATCACATGGCCATGAAAGAGAGAATTCAAATTATGAAAACTATTTCATGATTCTCCTGATATCTTGCTCAACCACAAAGGATACCAATAGAGTACCATGTTCAATTATCTCAGGTCCAGAACTTTCAAGAAATGCAGACAAATTAGCAAAGTCTATACCAGCAGAGGGTTATTAAAGACGTAAGATCAGTATTACGAGCAGACATTTATAGAAAGAAGGTTTTATTTATAGAAGGCATTTGATCTTCAGCAATACCTAATATGTCCCAAAAAACCTCCTTAAAGTAAAAGTTAGGAGTTCCCCCATTACCTTGGGGAAATTTACAAACCATAAATTAAACCATCTGTTCCAGTTTTCCAAGGCTTCAATATGATGAGAGAAATATATACGCTCTTTTTAACAACAGCTGCCTCAAAAGATTTAATATCTTGAATGACTGATTCCACATGCTGAATTTTTGTTTGAATATCAGAAATCCTTTTCTCATGCTGATTAACTGTGGGCTCTAATTGAGAGGCATAAGTATCTACTTTAGCTGAGCATTTCTTGATAGTGGTGACAAGACTAGCAATCAGTTTCCATTACGCCTCTAGAGTAACCATGGCCAGTTGTATTTATTTAACACAAACTTAACAATATACTTACACAGATTACACTGGTAAAGTTTTTGTTTCCTTCAGGCTTTTTGGTGTTCCAAATAGATTTTTTGATGCTAATCAAGATATTACTTCGAAGTTTGTAAATCATGTCAGGTTTTTGAGAAATGGCTAATTTTGTGTTACAATAATTGTGAAATTTTAAACATAATCTGGAGTACATATATTTTCTTGCTGGACAGTAGTTTTTATAATTTTTAAAATTCATGTCTTATTTTTGATGGCCATAAGCAACGTAACATGTAACAGACTAACTTTTTTTTAAAATACACCAAGAAACTCTGCCTGGTCATGCCAGAATTTGCTCGGGCAAACCCCAGCTCGACTGCAAGATTCCAACTTGTTTCCATGACGACACAGCCTTATATAAGCAGTAGAGATATGCGAAGTCCGAACCTTTCGGTTCGGGCTTCATTTTTGACCCACTGTGGAAAATTTCATATTTCCCACAGTTCGGGTCTTTTAAATTCAGGGGGACCCAAATTTCGGATTAGTGCGCACTAATAAAATTTAAAAAATCACTGCTAACTTTGTAGTAAGGAAAAAGAGTATGAGTTCCTAGAATTTTCTGACCTTTTGTTTCATTTATAGCTAGAAGAACAGTATTTAGAATATTATCTGTATACATTCAGTATCAGGCTGACTTAGTTGCCGGGAAATTCAGAAGATTTGTCACTATTTTATATAGGGGAATTTATATTTTTATTTTTGTGTGAAAATGGGGACTTCCAATCTCCTGAAGCAAGTGGACACTGCAGCAGAACTGAGCTCAGGATTTCAAGAATCTGCATCGGCTTTATCAAGCACAAAATGGAGCAGCTTGCCTAAAGAAAAAGAAAACAGAACTCACGTGAGATTTAACTGAGAACTTATATTAGTATTCTGGCCAGAATTTAGGTGGGAGTTTGAAGTATTTTGCAAGTTAACTGAACTGAGATATAGAAAAGAGCTAGTGATTTTTCTTTTATATCTTGCAACCTGATTTTCCCCACTTTTCCATGTTAATAAATTTTATATGCAATACTTGCTGTGGCTACATAAGGTGAGTTTTACGTTATCGCTTATTGTTCTATTCAATGCTCCAGTCTCTCCTTCCCATCCTGGGAGACCCTTTAATTTTATGGGTGCATTACATGTTTCTGATACTAAACCTATAGCTGAGAGGTGGAGTTATTTTTGTGGCCCCTCCCACAATAGGGGAGAGGTTAACATTTGTACCTGCCCTGAGGAACATTTCCATGAGCCATTTCTCCATGTGTAAATATGGATTATTCACAAAAAAAACTTTGAAAAATTTTCCTTTAAATTAGTATCAGCTAGGGATGTGAATCGTGTCCTCGATCGTCTTAACGATCGATTTCGGCTGGGAGGGGGAGGGAATCGTATTGTTGCCGTTTGGGGGGGTAAAATATCGTGAAAAATCGTGAAAAATCGTGAAAAATCGTGAAAAATCTAAAAATCTAAAAATCGCAAAACCGGCACATTAAAACCCCCTAAAACCCACCCCCGACCCTTTAAATTAAATCCCCCACCCTCCCGAACCCCCCCCAAATGAGTTAAATAACCTGCGGGTCCAGCGGCGGTCCGGAACGGCAGCGGTCCGGAACGGGCTCCTGCTCCTGAATCTTGTTGTCTTCAGCCGGCGCCATTTTCCAAAATGGCGCCGAAAAATGGCGGCGGCCATAGACGAACACGATTGGACGGCAGGAAGTCCTTCCGGACCCCCGCTGGACTTTTGGCAAGTCTCGTGGGGGTCAGGAGGCCCCCCACAAGCTGGCCAAAAGTTCCTGGAGGTCCAGCGGGGGTCAGGGAGCGATTTCCCGCCGCGAATCGTTTTTGTACGGAAAATGGCGCCGGCAGGAGATCGACTGCAGGAGGTCGTTCAGCGAGAGAAATGCTGTAGAAGGAATGAGTCAGAAAAGGCTAATTAGAGTACCTTTTAGGTTCCTATAGGGTAGGTCTCTAGGAAAAAGGACAAGACTGGAGCCCATCCTGGCTAAGGGCAGCTGACTGATATTAGGGATGTACAGGGTCAAAACATTTGGTTTGATTCATTCGTTTCATAGCTCACAGTCATTCATCAGATTCATCTGGAATGAAAACCAAATGTGTTCATTCCATTTCATTAGTTTATTTCATTTTATGTTGAAGTCAATGGGGGAAGTAATCCATAGGTCCCTACCATGTAAAAGAAAAAAACAGGTACAGGTGTAGGCATGACTCTCGGACCTAGACAAGACCAGGACCCATCACTAATACCCAGACGGGCCTACACTTAGGCCTGACACCGGGTCCCTTCACTGATACCTAGGCTCGAAACTGGGGCCTGGCCTGAGATTGGATCTCATTGCCAAAGTATGGACCTAGGTTGAAGCCTGGTCATGGGCTTAAACCTAGTCCTGATGCCAAGGCCTGGTCCAAGACCGGGTCCTTTTGCTAAGATCTAAGCCTAGGCCTGATGCTAGGGTCCAGCCCAAGGTCGGTTTGCATCGCCGAATAACAGACCTAGGTCCAGGCCTAGGCTCAAAGCTGGTTCCCAGCCCAAGACTGAATCCTGTTGCTAAGGCCCAGGCCTAATGTCTGGGCCTGGCTGAGACTCGGTTCCATAACCTAGGACCCAAGTCTGATACCAGGTTTTAGCCAAGGCCAGACCACATTACCGAGAGTCGCAGGACCAGGCCTTCCAATGTCTTTCTTCTTCCATATGCTAAAAATAAGGTCATCTGCCTGGAGCGGAAGGACACCATTTTGATATATGGCTGTACAACAAAATGGTGCTATCTGCTCTCAAGAAAGATGCCACAGTAGACAACATCATATTTAGTTGATGGAAGAAGAAAAAAAATGATGGAAGGCTTTGTTTTGGACCTTGGGCCTGGGCCTAGGCCTTGGGCCTTGACGACAGGACCTGGCCTCAAACTGGGCTCTAGTGTCAGGCTTGGATCTAGGCTCAGGACATGGCAACAGGACCCAACCTTGCGCAGAGCTGTGGTGTGGAATTTGGACCTTGGCAATGGGACTCAGCTTCAGTCTTGGCTTGGACTTTGACGATGAGATGTGGCCTGAGCCAGGCCCCAGTGTCAGGCCTGGGCTTGGTGTCTGGCTTGGGCCTAGGCTTTTGCTCAGGTTTGGTGATGGGATTCAGCCTCAGCTGTCCTTTGGAGGTAGGAATAGGCTTTGGGCCAATCCTTGGCAATGGAAATAGGTTGCAGTATGGTCCCACCAGAGCATAATTTTGTAATAGTACACCCTATTTGCTAATAGGGCACACTATTTTCCAAAAATTCAATAATTTTTCATTTTTGGGAAAACAAAATTTGGTTTCTTTGAAGCGAAAAAAAAATGGGCTGATTCATTACGTTTTTCTTTTTTTTTTTTTTTTTAAATACTTTTTATTTCATAGAAGCAGCATATACAAGGACAGAAAATATTACACACAATCAGTCAATATATAACAGGTAAATAGCACAAAACTCATACCATCCTGATAGCTGCAACCCTCCTTTTCTTTTTCTGTTAGAAACCCCACCTCGCACCACCCCCAGTCATAGCACAATGCAACCACAGTAGCACACGCACCACCCATGCACACCAATCATACCACCAAGCAACCACCCCCCTCCCCTACCACCCCCCTTATAATGTATGGTTGTCAAAACACAGAGATCCAAAATCCACAGAACACCTTATTATGACCATATAGGCATATACCCAGAGTCAGTGAAAGCATGTTGAGTGTCTGTTGGCAGCAAAGTGAAACAGACTGCCCAAAGGCTGCAGTAGGCCTCATCTTCCTACGTCCTTCTTTATAATCCATCCACTCTAACTGCATTGCTACGCAAGCCTATGATACCAGGGTATAAGAGGCGGCATCGTTAGTGGGTCTATCCAACTGTCTAAAATGGTACGACAGGCCAATAAGATAGCAGTATGACCAAACCGGTCTTGCACAGATGAGTATCTCAGAAGGGAGCCTTTCAATCCAGCCAAGAGCAAGGTGCTGGACTGTGAAAGTGGAGCCGCTGTACACCGAGAAATAAACCCCAGAACAGCATCCCAAAAGGTACTTAGACTGGAGCACGTGAGTAAGCAGTGCGCCGAAGTCCCAGCTGTTTGATTACATTTAATACACAATGTAAAAGGTAACCGCCCCATTTGATGTCGTCGGACGTCGTCATAAAAGGCATGATGTAGAATTTTAAACTGTAATTCCCGGAGGGTGTAGTCAGGAATAAGAGTATACAATGATTTGAAACATAGAAGAATATATCCTGGTATAATTGCTGCATTACAGGAGGGAGTCCAATAAGAGACTAGATGCTAAATGTAGGGTAACTTAGGAAGGCACAAAAGGCACCCCAGCCTTTTATGGAGTTCTGGGTTAAAACCACATCAAACACCTTTTGAGAAAGATTCCAGAATATATAGATCCGTCATCCAGGAAAAAGTCTGAAGTAATGCTTGTAGGTAAGCAAAGAAATGTGACTGTGGGAGTTGGTAGAGTCGCACCAAGGCCTACGGGGATGTTTTTGCTCATACAAGTGGTAGGTGAACAGCAGCCCTTGCCTGCTCCACAAGGAGAAGATCCCAACTCCAACCCAGGTAGAAAATCCTTATTGCCCAGGAGTGGTAACAGCAATGAACACCAGCCAGGCAACAATTCTTGCACTCAATTTTGAAACGTCCAAAGTGTGAAGTACCTATGGGCGCGCCTGCATCACAAAGAGAGAGGACCAGGGCTCCATTATACACGCCATTAGTCCCTCTTCACAGTAAATGTAGTTCCCAGTCAACCACTCCCCTACAAATCATAACTGGCACAACACATTTTAGATGCGAAAGTCCAGTAACCCCATTTCCCCAGTCTCTCTGGTGTTTTGAAGGATAGCATATTTGATGCGAGCCCTGCGCCCCATCCACAAAAACATTTGAAACATCGAGCACAGCCCCATCAACTCTCGATTGGATAGCCAACAAGGGAGCATAAGTAATTTGTATAATAGCTTAGTAGCAATGACCATCTTCAACAATGCTCCATGCCCAAAAAGAGACAGAGGAAGCGATTACTGATTGCAAAGCCACCAGCTGCACTTTAATGTCTGCCAGAGTTTGTCATATATTAAGAGCATAGAGGTCTCTGGGCACCCATATCCCCAGGTACTTAATTTTTCCCGGGTCCCAAGTAAAGGGGAAATCTCCCTGCCAAGTATGCGGCAGCTGCAAGTCAAAGGCCAGAGCCTCAGATTTAGTTAAATTTATACGGAGACCTGCAATGTCACGGAATTGAGTAAACAAATTTATGATTACTGGGACACTATGGCGCGGGTATCCTACAAACAGGAGGATGTCATCGGCAAACAAGGTAAGCTTCAGCTGGTGACCCCCAATACTGAGCCCCCAAAACTCTTTGTTTATTTGAAGCGTTGTAGCAAGGGGTTCTATAGCTAAAACAAACAGAAGAGACAAGAGAGGGCACCCCTGATAAACCCCGCAGCACAGAAAGAAGGGATCTGACAGAACCCCATTGATCAGGATCTTAGCACTTGGGTTAGAGTATAGTGCCTACAACCAGGTTACAAAATGCCCCAAAATCCCATAGTTTTGCAATGTCCAAAAAGGGTACTCCCATGACACCGAGTCAAAGGCTTTTTCCACATCTAGGCTGAGAATGAAAGCCTCCATCTTTGGCCAGTAACTTAGGGCCCCCTGTCTGCCTTTTACAAACCTAGTCTGATAAGGATGCACCAGGGATGGAAGAACCTTACTGAGTCTGGCCGCTAAAACGGCCAACAATATTTTGATATCAACATTAATGAGAGAAGTTGGTCAACAGGAGTCCGCTTCTTGGGGGCTTCTTTGGAAGAAGGACAATAGTAGACCTGTTTTCGAAGGGGTGTATAAATTTCTCCTCAAAAATGCTGTTAAAGTACTGCGCCAGCGTTTGCAGGAGGGGAAACTTCAGTATCTTATAGAATTCAGAGCTCATACCATCTGGCCCCGCAGCCTTCCCAAGCTTAAGGCCTTGAATTATAGTGTAAATTTCACTATCTATAACTGGAGAGTTCAAAGCCCCCAATTGTTCTGCTGAGTTTTTCGGCCAGGGAATACATTGAAAAATTTGGGAAGCCAGTTCAGGGTCACTCGGCTTGTTGCCATATAATGTTTGATAATATTCAAGAAAAATAGCAGCAAGCTCTTCCCAAGCAGAGTGACATACCCCCCCCCCCCCCCCCAGCCCTTAATACTAGTAATAACAGATTTAAGGTCACGGGCCCGCACTAAGTTAGCAAGTAGTTTACTATGTCGGTGGCCATATTTATATACTTTATGTTTGTAGTATTGTAAGGATTTTGATGCCCTCTGATGAAGAAGCATGTTTAATATTGACCGAATATGAGTAATCTCTCCTTTAGTGACCTCAGACATATTCTGATTATGGCATGATTGGGCACTGCGAAGCTCTGCGGTCAGGCATAGGATCTCTGCATTACGCTGCTTATTGTGCTTGGCAACGATGTCATCCCTCAGTACCACCTTCCCGGCCTCCCACAATACCCGTGGGGTGACATCAGTCATGGCATTAAAAAAGACATAGTCGCCCCAGCGGTCCTTTAAGTAGGTTTGAAACTTTCTATCCAGGATAAGGTCAGGCGACATGCGCGACGAGGCTGTTGCTGGGGGGCTCTTTCCTATAACGTAATGGAAACTGGGGTGTGATGATGATCAGATATTGAAATAGAGCCAATAGTGGCTGTCTTAATCCTAGGGATGTGAATCGTTTTTGAACGATTAAAATTATCGTCAGATAAATTTAAAATCGTCCTAAATCGTCAGAGTGCACGATCAATACAAATGCCCCCGATTTATCGTCATAAATTGTCCTAAATTGTTAAATAGGGCACGGGAATTATTTGGGGGAGGGCGGGAAAACCGGCACACCAAAACAACCCCTAAACCCACCCATGTGACAGGGGCCAGCACCCTGTCACATGGTAAGGGCAAAGGGGCATCGGTGCCATTTTTTTTTTAGCGCAGCTGATGCCTGGGAACGGGAAATCGTCCCCCGAGGCCCCCCTGGACCACCAGGTAATGTTAAAAGGTTTAGGGGGGGTCGGGAGGGTGGGGGAGGCTAAGGGGGGTCAATTTAAAGGGTCGGGTGGGTTGTTTTTTTAGCGGCGCAGGCCTCCCTAAAAAAAAAATTAGCAATGTGAATTGGAATCGGAAACGATTCCAATTCACATATCTTAACGATCAGATTCCCCCCCCCCCCAGCCGAACCTGATCGTCGATTCACATCTCTACTTAATCCTGTGAAACAGAGAGTCAGGGAGTAAAAGATAGTCCAACCGGGAATAAGAACCATGTGGATTAGAAAAAAAGGTATAATCCTTTTCTCCCAGATGTAGCGCTCGCCACACATCCAGCAGCTGCAACTCCTGACAGAAAAAACTAACTCCCCTCTGTGGATCCCTGGGCTCTATCATCTTAGGGGGCCTACAATCTTCTTGCTTATTCATAACTGTATTGAAATCCCATCCCACCACAAGCGTGCACCTAGTCAAGTCACGTAACTTGCCCACTAAGGTGGTGAATAAATCGTGCTTATATTCATTAGGGGGTAGATTTTATAAATTTGCACGAGGGCGTACTTTTGTTTGCGCACCAAGCACGAACAAAAGTACGCTGGATTTTATAAGATACGCGCGTAGCCGCGCGTATCTTATAAAATCCGGGGTCAGCGCGCGCAAGGGGGTGCACATTTGTTCAACCTGCACGCGCCGAGCCCGGCACGCGTTGCCTGTTCCCTCCGAGGCCGCTCCGAAATCGGAGAAGCCTCGGAGGGAACTTTCCTTCACCCTCCCCCCACCTTCCCCTCCCTTCCCCTACCTAACCCACCCACCCCCCCCCGGCCCTATCTAAACCCCCCCCCCCCCCACCTTTGTTGCCAGATTTACGCCTGCTGAAAGCAGGCGTAAATCTGCGCGCCATCACCCGACCCAGAGGCTGGTCCGGAGGCCTCGACCACGCCCCCAGGCCGGTGCCATGCCCCCGGCCCCACCCGAACCACCCCTGACCCCGGTCCCGCCCCCAGACATGCCCCCTCCCCACCCCTTTTATGAAGCCCCGGGACTTACGTGCGTCCCGGGGCTGTGCGCGCGCCAGCGGCCTATGCAAAACAGGCGCGCTGGCGCGCGCAGGGCATTTAAAATCCAGCCCTAGGAGCATAAATATTGCAGAAAGCAAACTTTTGCTGATGCAACTTGGGTAGTCACATAGCGTCCATTCTGCCAAAGCTTTTCCAACTGAAATGGCAACTGTTTATGAATTAATATGGCTACCCCCCTTTTCCACGTCGTATATGAAGAAGAATATCATTGACCCACCCATTTCCGTTTCAATTTTGCATGCTCCACAGCAGACAGGTAATGTTTCTTGGAGAAACATTACCTGGGAATGAAAGCGCTGAAACAGCGTGAGCAATTTTTCTGTTTGATGGGGGATGACATACCATTAGCATTAAGTGAGGTAATTTTTATAGTAGCCATAACAGTCTGTCAAGTACAACCCTAAGCACAATTTCCAAAGTACTTGCTTTCTCAGGGCCCCCCAGCCTGAGCCCTAAGAAATGTTGGACTATTCGCCCGCCATCTGCTCTGACATGTACAAACTGGTAATACTCCATTGAATCACCATACTCCCCCACCCCCTCCCCTTGTCCCGCCCCCTAGCACACATCCACCCATCATACACACCCATCCATACCACATACATACCACCACACTCTGAGACCACATATACACTAGCTCCAAGAGGCACAGAGGCACACCCCACCCTAGGCTGGTGAAGTGCAGGTACTCCCCCTGACCCCCCCTATCCGTCTATGAAGACAGCTGTCTCGTAAGCCCTTGGATCAGGCTTCTTTAGGCCCCAAACACCATTATGACCTTTTCAGAGATAACCTTGCAAAACCCCCGTGGATCAACAAAACAATGCAGAGATTAAAGTGCATGTAACAACATATCAGAAATGCCAACACACTGTGAAACAGAGAACCATAAGAAAACATATAAAACCAGTACACAAGTAAGCCAACAACTGCGAGGCCCTGCCAGTATACCTCCAGGCCAAGCAAACCTGGTATGCAAAAGGAAACTCCATTAAGTAGCAACTATGGAGCGGAATGCTGCAAC
Source organism: Rhinatrema bivittatum (assembly GCF_901001135.1). NCBI lineage: Eukaryota > Metazoa > Chordata > Amphibia > Gymnophiona > Rhinatrematidae > Rhinatrema > Rhinatrema bivittatum. The sequence continues at coordinate 340,700,439 of NC_042616.1, read as the reverse complement.
CTCAGAGAAACTAAGAAGTCCATCATGTGGGGTTCACAGGTTCCAGATTGGAGAGAAAGCCCGTCGCCTCTTTCTTTGTGGAAAGGAAGAGAGTTTTATTATTATGATGAACTCTGAGTTTAGCTGGAAATAGGAACGCAAAGGATATTCCGCGCTTATGCAGCTTGGAGCAAGCTGGTGACATGGCCTTGCGCTGGGCTGCCACCGCAGCGGAAAAATCATTAAACAGTAGAATCTTCTGACCATGGTATTCCAAATCCGGCTGCTGCCTAAATGTTATCATGATCTGCATTTTATGGGACCAGTTCAGGATCCTAACCATAACGGGCCTGGGCCGGCTATTAGCCTCATGCTGCGGGCCCACGTGGTGTGCGCGCGTTCGCAGCGTATGTGGTTTTCAAGCAGATTTAACCCCAACTTGCCAGGTAGCCAGCGCTCTACAAACACATAAAGCTCTTTCTCAGGTACAGATTCAGGCAAACCTATTATTTTAATGGTGTTCCGCCTGTTTCAATTTTCCTGATCTTCTATTCTGGTTGTTAACAAGCTTTGCTGCTCCCTTAGCTCCTGCACTTGCCTGCTGGTGGTGACTAGCTAGTCTGCCTGGTCTGATACACATAGCTTCACATGGTCTAATCGTTTCGCCTGCTCGCCTATAGAGGCCTTTATGCCATCCATGGCAGACTGCAACTTTAGAAGCTGATCATCCAGGGCCATGGAGACACTTGTGGATATTTTTTGGAGAACATCCACTGAAATTGACTCGAGTTGCCCAGCACTCTCTGGCCCAGCCGCCATCTTTGCTGCCCTGGTGCAACATGATTTAACAGGCCTCACACTTCTCTGGCACATATCCACTCCCCAGGTCGAGAAAACAGCCCAAAACGCGGTGTTCCAGATACCCATGCTAGGGATTTGCAGGGGCTGAAAAGATGTCCTGAAAAAATCCTCAGCAATAGGTAGGATTAGCGCCGATTATGCAGGGGGGGGGGGGGGGGGGGGAGCGCGGAGCTGCAAAATCAAGCTCCCGGTCCTGATGACATCATCCCGGAAGTCCCCATTACGTTTTTCATTTTTGTTTCAAATGCATATCCCTAACTAGTACTGATAATTAAAGCAGCTTGAAAAGTCAGTCAGCAGGCTACTGGGAAGAGCTGTCAAACTAGCTGTTGAAGGAAAATCCAAAATTACATCTGTAGGACAATGTACTTTCAAGTAATAGAAGGACTAGGGGGCATTCCATGAAGTTAGCAAGTAGCACATTTAAGACTAATTGGAGAAAATTATTTTTCACTCAACGCACAATAGTTGTTGCCAGAGAGTTGTGCCACACAACGCACAATAGTTGTTGCCACTGCCAGAGGATGTGATTAGTGCAGTTAGTGTAGCTGGGTTCAAAAAAGGTTTGGATAAGTTCTTGGAGGAGAAGTCCATTAACGGCTATTAATCAATTTTACTTAGGGAATAGCCACTGCTATTAATTGCATCAGTAGCATGGGATCTTCTTAGTGTTTGGGTAATTGCCAGGTTCTTGTGGCCTGGTTTGGCCTCTGTTGGAAACAGGATGCTGGGCTTGATGGACCCTTGGTCTGGACCAGCATGGCAATTTCTTATGTTCTTATGTTCTCTTTGAAAACTGATACAAAGTCCACAGGGAAAAATATCTTTAGACTTTGCAACAATTCTCAAAGTTTTGAAAACGTATTCCTTAAAGACTGTGAATGTGATATCCCTGCATGAGACCAGGGTCAGGACTGTGCTAATAAGGAGGGGGGTTTGTGACTAGACCTGAAGTAAGGCTAGCACACCCCTGAATGTTGGACTTTAATGTCATAGTCCTTTATTTTGTGTTATTTGTTAAATAAAGTACAAGACAGCATTATTTAAACTCTGTGACTTGTGAAGAATTTCCTTTTTACTTTACCTGACAGAAGACTCTGTCATAGATAGCAAGAATAACTGCCATACTTCCTACCTCAGTTTCTCTCAATTCAAACTGATATCAGAACGATGGCTGGATCTCACACATCTTTGTTTGCATTGCTAATCATTTGGTAGAATAGAAATAATGAGAGTGGAAAGGTAACATATGCCAGGCTGGTCCATCTCCTGCTGTCAACATTAAGTCTCTTCTTTGCTGCACTTTTACATATGGCAGCAGGGTACAATTAACCAACCACCTCCTGCCATGCCATTGACATTATCCCTTAATTAATACGTTTTGATGCTACAGATTTTGCTTTGTCAGGCCATCACAACATTTGACCATTTGAGCAAAATACCTTTGAGCTTCCTCTGATCTAACTGAAATCCAGGTTGAGATCGGCAAATGCTTGACTCAGATTTACTCAGATAAACATAGTTTTGGTTTGGGTCTGATGCTATCATATATAATTTTTCATCCAGATTTACCCAGGTTGGATTTGGCTTTTGCAAATGTTTGCAGATTCAATGTGTTTTAGGCTCTTTGGATGTAGTGCAAAGTTTTGACTAATTCAAATAAAATACAAATCTGGGAATATTTCATCCAGACTCAAAATAATCTGAATTTTGTAGAGTTCAGTCAAGCCACAAATAGTCTCAACTAATTTGAGTTGATATACAAGGATCTTAGATTTAACTGAACCAACAGAGATCACTCATTAATGAACTGAATCTACAAAGGGCGAAGCATTAGTCTAGAGAAAAGAGTCACTGTCAATTTGGCAGCACACAATGGACCCATGAACAAAGTATGCAGACCCTATCCTTCTCATAAACCGGGTCATTTATAAAGCCATGTTAGAGCATCATTGTGTGCAAAATGGAGTCTATCACGTGATAAAGTGATACTAACGTGCAATGCTTATTGCAACATGCGTTACTATTAAAATATGATAATAAGTATGTAAAATCAAGAAAAGTATGCAAATGAGGGCCTCCTACCACAATGGATAATAAAATATTGCATACTAATGCTGGATTTAACATGGGAAATAATAATTCATCTGTTATTTGCATTGAAGGAGGGCAAAACGTTTTTATTGTGCCATAGCAGTCATTATCACAGGATGCAGCAGTTATCATGCACGATAAAATGAGGCCTTCTCTCTGACACACCTGCACAGCCCTGGTGAGCCAAAAAGAACACCTTTTATTATCTGCCCTATCTTCCTAAAGCCAGAATTGTTGCGCTTCCCGGCCACGATTGCTTCGCGGCTGGGCCTGCTCACCTCACCCGGCCGTCCACGAGCGCAGGCCTCTCTTCCACTGCAGGCCCCGGCCATCTCTGTCACTCTCCCAACCCGCTGCGGCTCAGGCAATATTGCGAGCCTCACAGCGGAGCTCCCGCCGGGGCTCCACGTCCAGCATCTCCTCGACCCCACCCCTAGGCGCGCGTTCGGCCAGCGTCATAAACTTTAAAGAGCCAAGCTCGGGAAACTAGGACCTGACGCTCCCCGATGATGTCTCCGATCCACGGTATATAAGGCAGGGCTCAGACCCATGATCCCTGGGGATCGGGTCGATCACGTTGTGATAGCAAGTTTGCCTTCCTGCGTTCCAGTGTCTTGTTCCAGTCTTCTGTTCCAGCGTCCTCCTGTTTCAGTGTCCTCCTGTTCCAACGTCCTCCTGTTCCAGCATCCTCCTGTACCAGCATCCTCCTGTTCCTTCGTCTCCCCAGGTAGTACCCCCTCTAGGGATGTGAATTGTTTTTCTGACGATTGAAAATATCATACGATATTTTCAAACTCGTCAGAAATCAGGGGCTCCCCGAAACCAATAGTAAAACCCCACGAAATTGTTCATGGGGTTCTCTTATCATTTTGGGGAAGGGCGGGAAAAAATGGCACACAAAAACAACCCCTAAACCCACCCCGACCCTTTAAAACACATCCTTTAGCTTCCCTCACCCTCCCGACCTCCCCAAAACTTTTAAAAGTACCTGGTGGTTCAGTGGGGGTCCCGGGAACGATCTCCCGCTCTTGGGCCATCGGCTGCCACTAATCAAAATGGTGCCATTTTTAAAGATGGCACCGGCTGTCCATTTCTCCTACCATGTGACAGGGGCCGGCCAATGGCACTGATAACCCTTGTCACATGGTAAGGGCAAAGGGCCATTGGCGCCATTTTTATTAGTGGTAGCCGACGGCCCGAGAGCGGGAGATCGTTCCCGGGACCCCCACTGGACCACCAGGTACTTTTAAAAAGTTTTGGGGGGGGGGTCGGGAGGGTGGGGGAAGCTAAAGGATGTGTTTTAAAGGGTCGGGGTGGGTTTTTTGTTTATAGGCTCGGGCGCAGCTGATAAAAAAAAAAACGATTGGACCGCACGCAAAAAATTTCCCGATAGTCCCCGAACCTGGAATCGGAACCAATTCCAGTTCCGATTCACATCTCTACTGACCTCTGCCTGTTACTTGACTACGTTTGACCTCCACCTGGATTTGACCTTTGCCTGTTTCTTCAACAATGTCTGCACGCAGTCTGGAACTAACCTCTGCCTGTCCACTGACCACTTCTGCATGCTGCCTGGAACTGACCTCTGCTTGACCTCTGACCACGTCTGACTGCTGCCTGGAACCTGACCTTTACCTGACTGACCATCCAATGATTGATCACTGGTATTGACCCCTGCTTTGGCTGACCACGCTATCCTTGACTGGCCTTGATCCTTGCTCTTCATTCAGAGACTCTGTTCTGGCCTTCTCTGGCACCTGGACTCCCTGACCTGAACATCGATCACACACCCTTGTTCATGGTGGGCACAACCCTGAACTTCATCTCTCAGAGATCCTGCGAGGCCCACCTAAGACCAGGCTGCCCGGTAACCAAGGGCTCAACCTGAGGGAACCCCGGATTGCTATTGGTAAAACTCCAGCTAGCCTCTGTTGCCTCCTGTGCTCCACCTCCTGGTGGCAGACACTCTCTGGGTCCGACCAGGGAGCCTATCAATCCTGCACAAGGCCAAGGGTCCACCTCCCAGCACAACAGGGTGCCAAGGCCATGGACTTGGTGGAGTCTCCCGCCATACGGACCATCCAGGGTCTGGTCGCAACTATCCAAGAGCAACGAAGAGCTCTAGAGACTCTAGCATCGACAGTAGAAGAGCTCCGCTCTCAATTGCAGGATGCAGTAATGGCTAACCCCGTGTGCCTAACTTCTACCCTGCTACCGAGGGCATCACTGGCTCTGCCAGCTCCTCCTCATTTCAATGGGGATCCACGCCTCTGTCGAGGCTTCCTCAACCAGTGCTTAATGCAATTTACTCTTCAGCCTTCATTGTTCCTGAAGGAATCCACGAAGAGCACCTTCATCCTCTCAAGCCTTGAGGGGAAGGCCCTGGCATGGGCTTCTCCACTTTCGGAAAGTTCTGATCTTATCCTCACCCAACTGTCCCAGTTCATCACCGCCATCAAATGCACCTTTGAAGACCCTGGTCATCAGGCGATTGCAGGCCATCATCTTCTCCACCTCCATCAAGGCTCAAGATCCCTCTCTGAGTTTACGGTGGAATTCCAAACGTTGGCCACGGAACTGGGATGGCAAGATGACTGTCTACGGACACTTTATCTAGAAGGCCTGTCCCCCGCTCTCAAAGATGAGCTCACTGTCCGTGACATTCCCATATCTCTAGAGGACCTGATCTCCCTCGCTGGGAGAATTGACCATCACCTCCGGCAACAGCACCAAGTAGTGAAAGCATCCGGCCTCCTGCTGACTGCCCAGCATCTGCCCCAAGCCCTCAGTTGAAGGCTCTACTGGCACCACCTCCATCTACAGAAGAACCTATGCATGTCAACCATGGGTGACTGTCTCCCGAAGAGCATCTTCAGCGCAAGAAGCAAGGCCTCTGCTTAAACTGCGGTGCCTCCAGACACCTGCAGTAGTCTTGTCCTGCCTGCCCGGAAAACTTCAAAGCCTGCCCCGGTGGGGGTCCCGAGCTTGGGCGCTACAGTCACTGACCCCCAACTTTTACTTCCAGTCTCTCTCACAAAGGAATCCCGTTCCTTCACCACCACTGCTCTTATTATTACTGGAGCAAGTGGCAGCTTCATCATGGACGACATTGTCAACCTCTTGAAAATTCTCCTGCAACCCCTAGAGGTGCCTCTTCGCATCGCATCAATCCAAGGGGAACATCTCCCCGGGTGCATCACGCATCGCACGGTGGCCTTCCAAATCACCGTGGGAGCCCTCCATGAGGAAGAAATATCCTTGTACTTCTTGAAACATTCCACATACCCAGTCATCCTAGGACTTCCCTGGCTCCAGGTAGATGGACCCCAATTTGACTGGCAATCCCTCCAGCTGGTTCAGTGGGGCCCTCAATGCCAGAAACGCTGCTTGAAACAAGTGTCCCCAGCAGTTACTGTCTTGAAGACTACAACTCTCATCGGTCTACCTGCTCAGTACTCTGATTTCGAGGACGTCTTCTCAAAGCAAAAAAGCTGACACACTGCCTCCACTCTAAAAGTTTAATTGCCCTTTCGAGCTCCTGCCAGGCACCACACCTCCCAAAGGCAGAACCTATCTACTCTCACTTCCTGAGACTCAAGCGATGTCTGGGTATATCAAAGAGAACCTAGAGAAAGGGTTCATCAGGCCTTCCGACTCTCCAGTAGGAGCGGGCTTCTTCTTCATCAAAAAGAAGGATGGAGGATTACGCCCATGTATCGACTATCATGGGCTTAACATCATCACCCGCAAGGATCACTATCTGTTGCCCCTCATCAGTGAATTGTTTGATCGCCTGCAAGGGGCCCAAATCTTCATGAAGCTGGATCTATGAGGGGCATAAAATCTCGTATGGACCCAGTCTGAGGACATTTGGAAGACCGCTTTCAACACCAGGGATGGCCACTATGAGTACATTGTGATGCCTTTCGGCCTTTGTAATGCCCCTGCGATCTTTCAACTCTTCATGAATGAGATCCTCCAAGATCTACTATATTCATTTGTAGTTGTATATCTAGATGACATCCTGATCTTCTCAAAGGATCTGAAGTCCCATCGCACTCACGTTAGGACAGTTCTTCAACACTTCAGAGAGAATCATCTCTACGCAAAACTGGAAAAATGCATTTTTGAACAGAACCGACTGCCCTTCCTGGGATTTATCATCTCCGATCGAGGATTTACTATGGATCCAGAAAAGCTTCAAGGGATTTGCGACTGGCACCAGCCACTAGGCCTCCGCGCCTTACAAAGATTCCTCGGATTCATGATTTATTATAGAAGCTTTATAGCTAACTATTCCATGTTAGCTGCTCTACTCACTGCTATGACTAGAAAAGGAACCAATCTCCGGTTTTGGAGTCCCAAGGCCCAAGTTGCATTCCACGCAATATGCCTAAGGGTCACGGTGTTGAGCATGCTGTACTATTGTATCTTTTTATTTTGGAAAACGCAATAAAATTATCAAATAATAAAAGAGGCTTTTTGTTCCGGTCCCTGTCTGCAACATCCAGACCCAAACCGCCCATTCGTCATTGAAGTCGACGCATCCGCCATCGGCGCTGGGGGCAGTGTTGAGTCAGTACTCCTCCCAAGGTACATTGGTACCATGCTCCTTCTATTTCCATAAATTCTCACCCGCAGAGCAAAATTATACAATTGGAAACCGTGAACTCTTAGCTATCAAGCTTGCACTCCAAGACTGGTGCCCATGGTTGGAAGGAGCACAATACAAGTTTACCATATTCACAGATCATAAATATCTTGAACATCTCAAAGAAGCATAACTATTGAACCCAAGACAAGCCCGATGGGCGTTGTTCTTTGAACGATTCAATGTTGAGCTGTGCTACCAGCCAGCATCGAAGAACCTCCATGCATATGCGCTCTCACGCTCCCTTGAACCAGAGGACACACCAGACATCCAAAGACACATTATCAATCCAGCCTGTGTGTCTCTCGCGGTTACCACCATGGTACCCGCCGTAAAAACGGTCGTCCCATACTGACTACGTGAGCATGTACTCTGCTGGGCCCATGACTCAAAGCTAACCAGACATCCTGGCCAAGCCAGAAACCTTGAGATGTTGAGGAGGTTTTATTGGTGGCTCAGTATGGTAAAAGATTCCAGCAACTATGTTGACTCTTGTCCTATCTGTGCTCAACAGAAACCCCCAACTGGTCGACCATGGGGACTTCTCCAACCGCTTCCAGCACCCACCAAACCTTGGTCAAGCATATCAACTGATTTTATTACCGATCTGCCTCCGTCTCAAGATAATACCCTCATCTGGGTCATCATTGACCGCTTCTCTAAAATGGGCCACTTTATCCCTCTGCAGAGCCTTCCATCAACTCCAGAACTCGCCAAGTTGTTCCTGAAACACATCTTCTGCTTGCACAGCCTGCCCAAGGAAATAATTTCTGACCGAGGGCCGCAATTTGCCACTAAGTACTGGCGATCACTGTGCAAGAAGTTCAATATCACTCTGAACTTCACATCGGCCTACCACCCTCAGGCAAATGGCCAAGTGGAGAGAACCAACCTTATGCTGAAGACCTTCCTACAGTCTTATGCAAATGACCAGCAGGATAACTGGGCTGACCTGTTACCCTGGGCCGAGTTGTCACACAACACGCACATTGCTGCTGCCACCAATGTCTCTCCGTTCTCCATGGTGTTTGACCGCCAACCACGCTTGCCTCTGCCAGTGCATCTCTCCATGCCTTCGCCAGTGGCTCAATTCACAGCACAAGCCATCCAACTTGTATGGAACCAAGTTAAGGAATGTCTAGCCCAGGCTGCCGAGCATTCAAAAAAAGTTGCTGATACCTATCGACGGTCGGCCCACTCTTCCGACCAGGCCAGAAAATATGATTGAGCACCAAACATATCAGATTGCGATTACCCTCTCAGCGACTGGCACCTTAGCTCATCGAGCCATTCCCAGTCCTCTGCCGTGTCAGAGCGGTAACGTATCAACTCCAGCTACCAAGGTCAATGGGTATCCACAATACCTTTCATGTTTCTTTACTGAAACCCTTCGTACTCTCATGGCCATCTCGTAAGGCTCCTCCTCCTTCACAAGTCTCCACAGAACCATAAGAGACACTACAAGTATGAGACGTCAGACGTCCAGAAAAGACATGGCCATTGGGAGTATCTCCTGTCATAGGAGGGCTTCGGGCCTGAGGAGAACTCGTGAGAGCCCTCCTATCACATCTATGACAAACTACTCCTCCAGGACTTCCACAGAGACCACCCTGACAAATCAAGGCCGGTAAGGGGAGGCCTAGAAGAGGGGGTACTATTGCGCTTCCCAGCCGGGTACGCTCTGCAGCCGGGCCTACTCAGCTCTCCCGGCTGTCCATGAGCGCAGGCCTCTCTTCCACTGCAGACTCCGGCCATCCCCTTCGCTCTCCCCAACCTGCTACTGCTCCGGCAGTATCGCAGGCCTCACAGCGGAGCTCCTGCCAGGGTTCCACGTCCAGCGTCTCCCCGGCCCCACCCCTAGGTACGCGTGCGGCCAGCATCACGAACTTTAAAGGGCCAAGCACGGGAAACCAGGACCTGACACTCCCCGATGACGTCTCCGATCCACGGTATATAAGGCAGGGCTCAGACCCATTATCCCTGCCTTGGCAATCGGGTCGATCACGTTGTGATAGCAAGTTTGCCTTCCTGCATTCCAGTGTCTTGTTCCAGACTCCTGTTCCAGCGTCCTCCTGTTCCAACATCCTCTTGTTCCAGCTTTCTCCTCTTCCTTCATCTCCCCAGGTAGTACCATTCAGACTTTTTTCTTGGTACTGACCTCTGCCTGTTACTTGACTATGTTTGACTGCCACCTGGAACTGACCTTTGCCTGTCCACTGACCATATCTGCACGCTGCCTGGAACTGACCTCTGCCTGACCTCTGACCATGTCTGCATGCTGCCTGGAACTGACCTCTGACCATGTCTGCATGCTGCCTGGAACTGACCTCTGCCTGACCTCTGACCATGTCTGACCCCGCTTGGAACTTGACCTTTGCCTGACTGACTATCCATGGACTGACCATTGGTATTGAGCCTTACTTTGCTGACTACGCTATTTTTGACTCTGGCCTTGATCTTCGCTCTACATTCAGAGACTCTATTCTGGCCTTCTCTGGCTCCTGGACTTCCTAATCTGAACATCGACCTCGCACCCTGAACTTCATCTCTCGGAGATCCTGCGAGTCCCACTTAAGACCAGGCAGCCCGGGTAACCAAGGGCTCAACCTGAGGGAACCCCAGGTTGCTATTGGTGAAGCTCCAGCTAGCCTCTGTCTCCTCCTGTGCTCCGCCTCCTGGTGGCAGGCGCTCCCTGGGTCCTACCAGGGAGCCTACCAGTCCTGCACCAGGCCAAGAGTCCACCTCCCAGCGCGACAAGATTGTTAGGTGGAAGTCTAGTAGTGGTACGCTGGGCACTTCAGGATGTTCAATAACAACAACAGGGAAGGGAAGTTCAAATGCCAACTAGGGAAGTACCTGCATTGGAGCCAGAGCTGCATGCCCTGCCAGCGGAGTGCAATGGCTCACAACAGGGATTTCCATAGAAGATGGCACGCTGGCGTTACAGGGAGCACATCTTTCATCCCTACACCACATTGATGGGGATGCCAGAGGAACACATGTTTAAGAGGTTTGTTTGTTTATTAAAATTTCTTAATCACTTTGTGCATAAACTCTAAGCGATTTACATAGTAACATATATAATAATTAACAAATAAAATTAACATAAAATTATGAACATAAAACAACAATCAGAATCACAAATTGACAATCATTAACAGCCTAAAACAAAAGAATTGTTTGGCAGATCATGAAAGTCTATAGGACTGTTAGTGCCTGAGTACTTTCTGCGGCTACATAGCATAGGGATGTGACCTCATAAATGAAGGGGATGCTATTGAATGTATGCAGGCTCTACTGAATTGAATGCTTGATTCAGCAAAAACACCTTCAAAGCTGCTTTAAATTTCTGCTTTAATTGAAGGCACCTCAAGAAGGCCCCTTTCCTGAGATCTAAGGCTTCTCGTTGATTGGTAAATGTATAATAATAAATTGGCCCAAGGGAGAGAAGGGGTTTTAAGTAATTTGAATGTACTCTAAAACACACTGGAAGCCATTGAAAAAGCAAAAGAATGGGAGTAATGTGATCAAAGCATTTTGTTCCACCAATTAAGTGTGCAGTTGAATTGTGAAGGAGTTGAAGTGGTTTTAGATTTAATTTAGGAAATCCAAGGTATAAAGCATTGCAATAATCAATGAGCAGAAGCACTGATGCCTGAACTACCAACTGAAATCATTCAGTTTGAGTAGATTTTTCAGGCCATGCAATACTCTCAATTTGAAAAAACATTTGAATCTAGCCATACCCCCAGGCTTTTGGCATGAGGCAAGATAGAAAATTGAGTGCTATTTAAGACTAGACTACCAGGGGCAACAATAACCAAGAATTCAGTCTTGGAGAGATTTAAAGAAAGTTTATTATGTTGTAACCACTGTTTAATAGTTGACAGGCAGATTCCGATGTCACTGACTGTCTCGGACCAGGTGGAACTCATCTTAATAAAGAATTGTATATCATCTGCATAGATTCTGTATCCATTGCATAAGTTTGACAGGATTTTGCAGATTGGGGCCAAGTAGATGTTAAATAATAAAGACAATAAAGCAGAGCCTTGAGGAACTCCAGTACTGTTAGCAAACCAAGTAGAATATTATCTTGCTAATCTAATCTGTGAGAATCGATTTGTTAAATAAGAAGTAAAAAAGCCAGAACTTAGCCAGAAATTCCATGTCCTTTAAGGCAGGATAGCAATATGTCATGGTCAACAGTGTCGAATGCTGATGAGATATCAGGACATATGAGTGTTTGTGATCAAGCCCATGTCTGATGTGGTCAAGGAGAGAGACAAGTAAAGTCTCAGTATTAAGAGATTTTCTAAAGCCAAACTGCAATGCGTTGAGGATCTGATGTTCCTCAACAAAGGCATTTAATTCAGGTATAACCTGAGCTCTCAGGCTATCATGGAATTATGTCAAGTTCAAGAACTCAGAGGGGAGATGGATCCAGTTACAAAAAGGTCCATGCTATACTAAGCCTTACTAAACTATTGTGCACCCTGCATTTTATGGCATCTTACTCATTCCAAACAACAGTTAGGGTCGTCGAGGGAATGTTGCAAACATGTTTTTCCTGCTTTCTAGGACAGGCCAAAAGAACTCTACATAGCCACCTTAATCATTACATAAGATTCCCTAGTGAAAGGCAGGACTTGCTGGATTTGAGGGGAGGTTTTTAAGCCATAGCGAACTTTCCAAATGTTCTGGGAGCTATTGACTGTACTCATATAACAATCATCCCACCCTGTCACAGGGAGGAGATCTACCACAACAGAAATTGCTTCCTCTCCATCAATGTGCAAGTGGTCTGTGACATTGGACTGTGCATCCTTGATGTGGTTGCCAGGTACCCGGGAGCTGCACATGATTCCTTTATACTTAGGCAATCTGGGCTGTTTGAACAATTTGAAGACAGCCTCTATGATGGTTGGCTAATAGGTAAGAGCTGTGCTTCTTTCTATCATCCCTATCCAGCTATGTGTTTACAGCAAATAACAGTGACATGGGGGGGTCTATCAGAGATGTGACTGCAACAGTTAAAAAATAAGTGGCTTGCACAGTTAGGTCAATAAACCATAGTGGCAGGGCCCAGGTTTCTCTCTCAAGGCTATAGAGGCCTAATAATGTTGCATGTCCATATGATGCAGTTTTCACTTATGTCAGTGTGTGACCGAGCACCACAGACTTTCAACATGTCAACTTTAAACAAGTAATTGTTCAAATCCTCTCTCTTGGAGCTTTTGAAATATAATTTGTCAATCAAAACCTTTTTGGGTCCACAATACTGAGACTCTCAGGTCAGGTGTACCCTGCTAGTGCTCTGTCAGCCCTCAGCTGACGATGTCCATATCAGTTTCCTGTCTGCAGAGCTTGTGCTCTGACAGTCAGGAAGTCAGCCACAGTTTGTCTTGACCATCACAGGGGAACACAGGTTCAAGTGAAGCTGTAGGAGTGCATTTTGGGCTAATCCTATTCACTGTGTCATGGCTGACAAATGTGTATCTCTGGAGAACATGCCGCAGAACAACCAGGGACATGTACATTCTTATCACAAGGTTGAAGTCTTTCTGCAATGAAATGTGTGGAAGCTGTGATGAATAGCTTTTATGTTATAGGAGTTCTAGGATTAGGTAGAGATTGCTTGATTATGAGTGACATGTACACATTATGTCTTGAATCCCCCCTACCCATCTCCCATCACCAACCCACCTACCCTCCACTCCTCTCCCACCCCCTCTCACCTCCCCCTAAGCAAACCCTTGATCCCCCCTTCTCCCCTCGCCCACCAATTATTTAACCGCTCTACCCACCTCGTAACACCCCTCCCTGATTATTTCTGCAAATAAGTTCTCCTGTATATAATGTTTCCATTGCATATATCTATCCATTTTATAATTGCTTGTTAATTTGTACAGCCTTACCCCTGTTTCCTCCCCCCCTCCTTCCCTGCTACCCAGTTCGCCTATCAGTTCTTTGTAAAGCCCAATTGGCTACTTTATGTTACATGGAAACCGATGTGATGTTATCCTAACGAATATTGGTATACAAAAATTTGCAAATAAATAAATAAATGTAGGAACCCCAGATGCAATTTTCCATCCATGAAGACCTAACATAGTATCACAAAGTACTATAGCATACATATAGTGTAATAGGAAAAGGCAGCAAGGACTTTGGGTTTAGAAATAGCCTTTTAAATCTCATGTCAAGCTATAGCTTAGCTTCTAGTATATAATAGCATGTTGTGGGTTGGCAGTGATAATAAAAAGTTGCAGTTCTGTGAGTGATGCAGCCATTTTCTCTTTGCTGCAGGAGATTTGGGATATGGTTGCAGGACCTCGCTGCTTATAGCTGTCGCTATTCCCAACACACCAGCAGATGAGGCCTTATATGTTTTAGCTGCTGTGTCATAGAACACACCTTTGGAGTTCTAAAAAGTAGATTTCACTGTTTAGACAAAACAGGGGGAGCTTTAATATATGCTCCAGGCAGAGTAACAGAGATAGTGCTTGTCTGTTGTGTATTTCATAATCTTGCTCTATGTTATGGTACTTCAGTTAACCTTGTTCCAGATCTATCTGTATAAGCTGGGGAGACCACATGGATAGGCAGCCAGTTTTGGCAAAGTGTTATACAACACTACTTTGCCTGTTAATCATCATCTAGTCCTTCCCTTTGCATGGAAGAGAGCCCAGCAGAGAGGTTCTGGCTTTTCAACTCTGTATCTGTTGCGACCGTCGCTGCCTGATGTCTCCACTCCACCCACCTTACCGCATTGGCGACTCCCTCTAAGGTTGAAGGATGGCTAGATGCCACGGCATCTCCCTGCTGAGTTCCTCCAGCATCCCCGGACCGGCTCGACGTTGCACTTCCGCCATGTTGTCTGAAGCCTAGGGCGCACGTGCACACGCGCTCCAATTGAAGTACCAGCAAGGGCGCAAACCTCAGGGGCATCCCCCTGAGATGATGTCATCCGCTTCCGATACTTAAAGGTCCTTGAACTCGCTAACAGTCGAGTTAGCTAAGGTTAGCCAAGGTTATGGTATTGATATGGGTTTGGTCTCGCTACCTAGCTACTCTGCCTCCTTGAGCTTACCAGAGGTACCCGCTCCTCGGGGGCCTCGCTCTCTCTTTTGCCTTTCATTTTTACAGACAGGAACCGGTACTCGCTCCTCGAGGGCCCTTGTTCCTGACTCTCTACTGATTCTCATCTGCCTGGAAGCTATCGTTGCCTACAAAATCGTGAGTTACCATCGCTCTCTCAGAACTTTCCCTGGAACCAGATACTCGCTCCTCGAGGGCCTACCCTTTCTAGCTGCTGAGCTTCTACAAGACCATTATTGTGAGTGTTGTCACAAAGTTCTGTTCATGAACTCTGCATATCCTGCCTACTCACTATCTATAGTTCTCAACAGTTCAGCTATCCTGGGATTGCTGTTCCAGTATCTGAGGGACTTCAGCCCTGCTGGGCACTTCAGCTCACTACTGCCACCTCTGGTGGTTCTCAAAACCTGTTTAATAAAAGAACTAGTGTGTGTCTGTCTCCATACGCCTAGCTGGTGGTCCCTCTCGGGATCTTCCCCCAGGGGCATGGTCATCTGCCACCAGCCCAAGGATCCACCTACAACTATACCAGTGTTGCGTCCATCGGTTCCCGACACCCTCCTCCTGCTCTCCTTACCAAGCTGGCGCCTCCCTCTTCACCCTCAGGAGGACTAGCTGCTACAAACTGCCATGGCTCCTGTGGACCTAAGGACGCGCGTGCGGTGCGACCCCAATGGAAATACCAGCGATGGTGTGAACTTCAGGGGCGTTCCCCGAAGATGACGTCACCCGCAACTCAAATAAAAGGACTCGGCATTTGCTAACATGTCGAGTTAGCAAAGGTTTACCTATGGACGATTTTGCAACCTAGCTACTCTGTTTCCGGACTTACTAGAGGTACCCGCTCCTCGGGGGCCTCGCTTTCTCTCTTCTTGATTTCAGATTGCCAGAACGCTCAGAAGACTCCTCGTTTCCTGGAAGCGATCGCGGACGTGAACACAGTGAGTTCTGTTACCTAGGAATCGGTACTCGCTCCACAAGGGCCTACTTTCCTATTGCTCTGAAGACTCCCTTCCATTCAAGACGTTATCGCAGGTGCAGAGATCAAGAGTTACATTGGCAAGATTACAGATAGGAACTGGTGCTTGCTCCACGAGGGCCCATGTTCCTAGAATCTTATACAGACTCTCTTCTACTGTAGAAGTCATTTCATATACAGCAATTGTGAGTTCTTATTACAGACTGTGGAAACCAGTGCTCGCCTACGGCTCCTGTTCCTGAGTGTACTGAAGACTCTCTGTGGCATAGAGACCATTGCAGACATCTACTATTGTGAGTGTACCATCTTGTATCCAGTATACCCTGTCTACTCACTACTTCTAGTCTCTCTCTACAGCTCAGCGACCCAGAGATTATATTCCAGTATCAGAAGGACTTCAGTGTTGCTGGACACAGTGACTCACTACTGCCACCTCTGGTGGTTCAACTTCCAGTCTAATAAAGAACTATCTGTGTTTGTCTCATACTCCAGCCTAGCTGGTGGTCCCTCTCAGGATCTCCTCCTGTGGGTGCTGTCTTCTGCCATTGGCCCA
This sequence comes from Rhinatrema bivittatum, assembly GCF_901001135.1. NCBI lineage: Eukaryota > Metazoa > Chordata > Amphibia > Gymnophiona > Rhinatrematidae > Rhinatrema > Rhinatrema bivittatum. The sequence goes on along the minus strand of NC_042616.1, from coordinate 340,684,221 downwards.
GGGATTCACCAATTCTACTAGTGTCACTCCTTACACTATAGAGTGGTATTTCTTATGCCACTCTGTGGGAGCCAATCACTACAGACCATTAGCTCCGCTTATGGAGTATTATAAATTGCTAGCTCCTCCCCTTGGAGGAGCAGCATTGAACAACCAGAAATAACTCACTTATCTGATTGCTCCTCCCATCCGCATTGCGGATCATTATAGATAACTAACTCTTGCAACTCAGATTACTACAGTATCTTTCTTTTACTCACCGATCCTCTGTCTGGGTCAGCGTGTAACAGAAAAACACTTAGGCCGAGTTAAGCAACATCGTGAAAATAGATTATTAACTATAATTGACAATAGTAGACAAAGTTGACACAAAATAAACTAACAACAATGTCCTAATGTTTCATATTGAATGTCAGTCAGAAAGAGTCACGTCTCGCCATGACATTCATGTAGAACTGCCAAAACAGTGTGCTTAGTATGGCATAGCTAGCACCTTCTTGCTAGTCTCAGCTACGCCTTTGATCCTGTACTAGCCCTCACAGGTTGGCAAGATAGTTGCATATGTATGATGGAAGTCCAACAAGGCCTATGACTTGGAGCCGAATGCTCAATTTGTACAATAAATCACAAGTAGCTCAACTGCTTAAAGGCACAGTCTGAAGTTTCAAGATAACAGCTACAATCATCAATCACTAGAGATGTGAATCGTGTCCTCGATCGTCTTAACGATAGATTTCAGCTGGGAGGGGGAGGGAATCGTATTGTTGTCGTTTGGGTGTTTAAAATATCGTGAAAATCGTTAAAATCGTGAGCCGGCACACTAAAACCCCCTAAAACCCACCCCCGACCCTTTAAATTAAATCCCTCACCCCAAATGCCTTAATACTTCATCAACTTTGGGAGGGAAGTACTTACTTGCCCTAAACCAATGGCAGGAAAACCGGCACACTAAAACCCCCTAAAACCCACCCCCGACCCTTTAAATTAAATCCCCCACCCTCCCGAACCCCCCCCCAAATGCCTTAAATTACCTGGGGGTCCAGCGGCGGTCCGGAACGGGCTCCCGCAATTGAATTGTGTTGTCTTCAGCCGGCGCCATTTTGCAAAATGGCAGCCGCAAAATGGTGGCGGCCATAGACCAACACGATTCGACTGCAGGAGGTCGTTCCGGACCCCCGCTGGACTTTTGGCAAGTCTTGTGGGGGTCAGGAGGCCCCCCCAAGCTGGCCAAAATTCCCTGGGGGTCCAGCGGGGGTCCGGGAGCGATCTCCTGCCGCGAATCGTTTTCCGTACGGAAAATGGCGCCGGCCATACGCGTATGACTTTTGGCCAGCTTGGGGGGGCCTCCTGACCCCCACAAGACTTGCCAAAAGTCCAGCGGAGGTCCGGAACGACCTCCTGCAGTCGAATCGTGTTGGTCTATGGCCGCCGCCATTTTGCAGCCGCCATTTTGCAAAATGGCGCCGGCTGAAGACAACACAATTCAATTGCAGGAGCCCGTTCCGGACCGCCGCTGGACCTCCAGGTAATTTAAGGCATTTGGGGGGGGGGGTTCGGGAGGGTGGGGGATTTAATTTAAAGGGTCGGGGGTGGGTTTTAGGGGGTTTTAGTGTGCCGGTTTTCCTGCCATTGGTTTAAGGCAAGTACCTGCCCTCCCCCTTCCCCCGATTTACGATTTTTTAACGATAAATCGGGGGAATTGGTATTGTATCGTGGCCCTAATGATTTTTGACGATTTAAAATATATCGGACGATATTTTAAATCGTCAAAAAACGATTCACATCCCTATCAATCATTGACTCTACATTTACAGCTAGATTCCCAGTGGTGTGGGTGTCCGAACAGTGGGAATTCGTAGGTGCTCCACGAGTTGTCTGAGTATAAATTTCCCACCAGCACAGGAATCCACTAAAGCTATTATGAGGAACTCAAGGGCATCTGAATTAATGGAGACTGGAAGGGTCAGTGGAGAAGATGGAGAGGTTAAACCTAGGAGGAGTCCTCCTGCGGATCCTAGGTCTGCGAGTTTCCCAGACAGATAGGACAGGTGGGTACAGCGTGACCAGGTTGTCCACAGTACATGCAGAGGCCTAGTTTTCTCCGGTGATGCCTTTCTTTAGCTGATAGATGACTGCGGCCCAGTTGCAGGGGTTCCTCTTCCTCAATACTGGGTACCTGCGGTGGATGAGAGCGAGGTGGTGGTCGAGAGCGAGGAACCTCCGATGACATCTTCTTGGGACCATTAAGTTCCTGTGACCGACCATGCAGACGACAATCAATATGTCCAGCTAAGTCAATGAGAGAGTCCAGGTGATCAGGGAGCTCATGTGCTGCTAGTTAGTCTTTGATGTGAAAGTTAAGACCTTCCAGGATAATAGCCCGCAGGCAACCCTGGTCCCAATGTAGTTCTGAGGACAAGGTTTTAAACTCAATAACATAGTCAGTCAAAGGCTTGGTACCTTGTTGGAGATGCCCAACCTGGAAGTCCAGGCGGGCGCTCAAGGCAGCGGGAAGGTGCATGAATGCACGCCACGACACCCGGCTAGACATCCGAGGTCACGGCGTGCGTTCATGCACCTTCCCGCTGCCTTGAGCACCCAACTTGGACGTCCAGGCGGGCGCTCAAGGCAGCGGGAAGGTGCATGAACGCACGCTGCGACCTGAGCGCCAGGCTGGACATCCGAAGTCACGGCGTGCGTTCATGCACCTTCCCGCTGCCTTGAGCGCCCAACTTGGACATCCAGGCGGGCGCTCAAGGCAGCGGGAAAGTGCATGAATGCACTCCGCGACCTGAGTGCCAGGCTGGATGTCCGAAGTCACGGCGTGCTTTCATGCACCTTCCCGCTGCTTGAGCGCCCAACTTGGACATCCAGGCAGGCGATCAAGGCAGCGGGAAGGTGCATGAACGCATGCCGTGACCTGAGCACCCGTCTGGACATCTGAGGTCACGGCATGCATTTATGCACCTTCCCGCTGCCTTGAGCGCCCAACTTGGATGCCCAGGCGGGCACTCAAGGCAGCGGGAAGGTGCATGAACGCACGCCGTGACCTGAGCACCAGGCTGGACGTCCGAGGTCATGGCGTGCATTCATGCACCTTCCCGCTGCCTTGAGCACTCAACTTGGACGTCCAGGCGGGCGCTCAAGGCAGTGGGAAGATGCATGAACGCACGCCGTGCCCTGACCGTCTACAACAGTGGCAGCAAGCTCAGCAGCAACCGGTACAGCAGCATTGGCATGGGCTTCGACCAGCAGCACATTGGCCCTCACTCCAGCTACTCGGACTTGCGCTATGGGGCCCCAGGAGACCCTGAGGCTGACGGCGCAGGCCCATGGCAGGCCAGTCCACGCTCCAGCCTGTGCGGTCAGTCCCTGGAAGTGGAGAAAGAGCTGGTGCTGCACATGAAGAAAGAGTATTTTGGTAAGTAACTAATGTGTGGTACTTGCTTCAATGTCAACAGAAGTTCATGGGCCTTCCCCCTGCCTTGAGCACCCAGGCTGGACGTCCAAGCTGCGACCTTAGATGTCCGGTTTGGACGTCCAGCCGGGCGCTCAAAGCAGTGGGTCTGTAGGAGAACCATCCACTTTCCTGATGGAATCACATTTCAAATGACATTTCAAATGACATGCGTGTCCATGAAGCCTACCGCTTCATGGACGCGCTTTGGACGCCGCTTGCATTTGCGTCTCATTTGAATACTGTATTGAGCGGTATGTGAACCAAATTGTGTGCGTGGCAAATGAGGGTGCGCCCGGCACTTCTGCAGTCTTTCTTACGCATCCTTACTGTATCGGCCTGTGAGTTAGCAAGGATTGGACTTGTCCGGTCTAAGCTACTCTGCCGCTTCCGTGCTGCCGCTGGAAGCTCTCTCTGCCCTTCGGAATATTCTCTAACTTGGGTACCCACTCCTCGGGGGCCCTTTGCTTTCTTTCAGGTGCCTTGCTGGGATCAGGTAGTCGCTCCTCGAGGGCGTGCTCTCCCTGCCTCGGTGCCTGTAACCATCTACTTCTGCCTGGTGGAATTGTCAACCTTACAGCTACCATCTAGTGAGTAATCTAATTTTCAGTCTGTCTCATCTACAGCTCTCCTGTGCTTGGAACCTACACTTGGATCTCCCTATACCATTTCGGTGAGACGGGTTCCCTCTGCCGAGGGTCCCTGGACTGCTACTTCTGGATCACCTCACTACTGCCACCTCTGGTAGTATACATCAGCTGTACAATAAAAGACAAAACTCTGTGTTTGTGCATCTCGAGTTTAGCCCAGTACTGTGGCTCCCCACGGGGCTCCTCCCCGTGGGCGTGGTCATCCCCCACAGTACCCAGGAATCCACTCAAACACCTCAAAACCATAACAGAGAATTGGATCATTACGCTCCCAAAGAGGTGATGCCCAGGCCAGGGCTTTTCCGTCAAAAGAGACAGTATGTACGAAGTTTTGGACACTACATCTGGAAAGTAGGTAGGTTGCAGAGAAAAGTGCATACAGCACTGATTCAGAAAGCCCCTACATAACAGGGATCACCTATAAAACGTATAGGTACAGGCAAGGGTACGGAGTGCCATATAAGCCAGTGGTTCTCAACCTTTTTTCTGTCAGGACGCACCTGACAGATGGTTCTCAAATGTGTGACACACTGAACACAGGACCATCATAGGGCGAAATGAAAAAGTACAGTTTGCATCCACAGGAACCCCCCTGACCCACAATAATGGATGTAAAGCAGAATTATGACATTCCCCGTAAAATTCACCTTACAAAAAATGTATTCTGGTTCTAGTGTCATCTCAGTAACAGCAACACAAACTCCAACTTCCAGGTTCAATAGCCCTACTTATAAAAAGACAGCAGTTTATCACTAATGCATGTCATCTTGAGAAAATACAACAAATAAGACTGATACAGTAAAATACCTCACCTCGGTCACATACACAGAACCGACTTAAAATACTCCCAGGATCTGCAGTAATGCACATAAACTAATCCGCACACAGTTACACTTGTATTATGGAATGCATTCAAACAGTAACAACCCTACCTATGAAAAGGCAACACTACAAATATTAAATCAGGCCCTAAACACCAATACACCTATTTGGAAAACAGAACTATCCAAGCAGCTATAGATCCCATCTTGAATAACTATACTAATAAGCAGAATAAATGTTTCACAAAAACTATGAGCAGAATAAAATCCAACAATTACAAACTCATAAAAATTATTTAAAATTCTCCAAACACCAATAAAATATTTCAAAACAGCAGACACATCACATAATATTCAGTAATTAAAATGGCAGTCAATCAAGAAAAATAAACTTAAAAAGCTATCTTTACTAACCACCTCCAGCAGCTCTCCAATTCCTCTTCCTTGCAGGCCAGTAGCACACACCAGAAGCAGTAGTGGCTGAAGCTCTGTACTCATGGTCCTCTTCCTTAGGGCCCACGACAAGTCTCTGTCTCTCACACACACACATACCAGTTACACCCCTATGACCAGTTTCTGTCTTTCACACACCAATCATCTCCCGATCAGTCTCTCTTACACACACACCAGTCACCTTCCCGATCAGTCTCTCTCTCTCATGTACACACACACACACACACAGGCTTTCCACTTCCATGTTCTTACATATACAGGCTTCTCACTCCCATGCTGTGTCTCACACACACCCATGTTTCTCACTCCTATGCTAGCTCTCTCCACATGCACAGACTTCTCATTCCCTCAATCACTTTCTCTCACATACACACACACTCCAGTCATCTCCCTGACCAGTCACTTCCATTGTCTCTCCTATATACACACATCTCCTCTCTGACCAGTTTCTCTCAATCATACACATGCTCACTCTCACACACTTTACATAGATGATCTCAATCAAATGCTCTCACTTACACACAGGCTCTCAGTCACAGTTACACATACACACTCTCAATCACACATACATTCTCTCACTTACAGACAGGCTGGCTGGCTGGCTCTCTCTCTCAATTCCTGCCCCCCCCCCCCCCCGAACACAAATGGTAGCTGCAGCAACCTCCTCCTCCTCTACCCCCCACAGGCCAAGAAAGAAGAATCCCATCGGCCACGGGAGGCTATTTCTGCTGCTTCTGATTTTGCTTCGGGCTCACACTACTGCTCGGGGCCGCCGCTGCCACCACTACATTTTCATGTAGCATGGCTCTTTCTTCTTCCCGCGCACCCCACTGCACATCACTTCCTGTTCCAGGCCATGGGGGCAGGTGCAGGAAGAAGAAAAGGCCAGCTGCAGTTGCCAGCCTCCTCTAATACTGCTGCCATTCCCATCCGGGTTTGAACGTGCTGATAGCCCAGGCGGCAATGGCAGCAGTGGAATATAGCCCGCCTCTCACTCGGTGAAGGAAGAATGGGGAAGAGCAGTGGGAGACCAGTAGCACGTGACACACCTGCCGCTGCTTGGCGACACACCGGTTGAGAAGCGCTGGTATAGGCAACGCCTGTGAAGTGGCAGTGAGTTTGTCAGGCGTCAAGGCAAAGTCCAGACGAGAACTCAACTGGTTAAAAGTGTTGGTCAAAGTCTCTAGTGCCCTCTGTTGCTCAGAGAGTCATTGGGCCAGGCCAGTGATGATCTGGAGGGCTGAGACCTGAGCCAGGTCCATGGAGTTAGCAATCTGTTCTGTTATGTTTTGGTATGGATGTGAACCCTGGGCCGCGGTGAGATATGTCTCTGCCCATAGGGAGGAGCCCTGGGGGCCTCACCATCGGAAGGCGTGGTCTCAGTTGCTTAGGACACAGCTGTAAGATAGACTTTATTATGGAAGAGAAAGAGCAGAACCCGTGAGTGGGGAATGAAGTTACAGTTCTTGAGCAGAGGAGTATACCCAGGGTGATACCTCAGATGTGAAGATCCGGTAGTGGCCTGCAGTGCGGGGTACGCCGAGGATGACTGTACGGTGATGGTGATGCTGAGGTAGTCTGAGGTACAGGAGCTCAGAAGAAGATGATGAGGCAATAACCTACAGTGCAGGGTGTGATGTAGCAAATCCTGCTGAGCAGGATGCAGTAGTGGCCAAGGCATGGGGTTCACTGCAGGGAATCCCAGCAAGGCTTGGTAGAGATGAAGTTCAAGGATAGTACTCATGAGGAGTGGTTCCAGGAGAGTGTCCCAAGAAGTGGAACAAACAGGAGATCAAGGCAGGAAGGCCCTCTGAAGAGCGAATAGCCTAGGAACACGGAATAGCCTCCTAGGAGCGGGTACTCAGAGCGTTCACACACCAAGAAAGGAACTGGAACCAGAAGTCCAAGAAGAAGCGGATTCAGCAACGAGGAAACTCCTTGCTAACTCGTAGGAGCATAGGGCCAGTCTGCTTAAGTACAGGTAGCGAGACAATGTCATCCAGAGAGGACGCCCCCGAGGTTCCCGCTATGACGTGTACATAGGTGGCCCATGCGCATGCGCGCCCCTAAGTGACTCCAGAAGCAAGATGGCAATCGGCATCACCCACACCATCCTGGGAACGCCATTCTTCCTAGAATCAGCGAAGAAAGAGGTGAGCATGAGAGGTCACAGCCATCTGTGACCGACAGGCGCAACACCAACATTTTGCACAATAAGTATAAGAACATAAGAACATAAGAAAATGCCATACTGGGTCAGACCAAGGGTCCATCAAGCCCAGCATCCTGTTTCCAACAGTGGCCAATCCAGGCCATAAGAACCTGGCAAGTACCGAAAAACTAAGTCTATTCCATGTAACCATTGCTAATGGCAGTGGCTATTCTCTAAGTGAACTTAATAGCAGGTAATGGACTTCTCCTCCAAGAACTTATCCAATCCTTTTTTAAACACAGCTATACTAACTGCACGAACCACATTCTCTGGCAACAAATTCCAGAGTTTAATTGTGCGTTGAGTAAAAAAGAACTTTCTCCGATTAGTTTTAAATGTGCCCCATGCTAACTTCATGGAGTGCCCCCTAGTCTTTCTACTATCCGAAAGAGTAAATAACCGATTGACATCTACCTGTTCTAGACCTCTCATGATTTTAAACACCTCTATCATATCCCCCCTCAGTCGTCTCTTCTCCAAGCTGAAAAGTCCTAACCTCTTTAGTCTTTCCTCATAGGGGAGTTGTTCCATTCCCCTTATCATTTTGGTAGCCCTTCTCTGTACCTTCTCCATCGCAATTATATCCTTTTTGAGATGCGGCGACCAGAATTGTACACAGTATTCAAGGTGCGGTCTCACCATGGAGCGATACAGAGGCATTATGACATTTTCCGTTTTATTCATCATTCCTTTTCTAATAATTCCCAACATTCTGTTTGCTTTTTTGACTGTCGCAGCACACTGCACCGACGATTTCAATGTGTTATCCACTATGACACCTAGATCTCTTTCTTGGGTTGTAGCACCTAATATGGAACCCAACATTGTGTAATTATAGCATGGGTTATTTTTCCCTATATGCACCACCTTGCACTTATCCACATTAAATTTCATCTGCCATTTGGATGCCCAATTTTCCAGTCTCACAAGATCTTCCTGCAATTTATCACAATCTGCTTGTGATTTAACTACTCTGAACAATTTTGTGTCATCTGCAAATTTGATTATCTCACTCGTTGAATTTCTTTCCAGATCATTTATAAATATATTGAACAGTAAGGGTCCCAATACAGATCCCTGAGGCACTCCACTGTCCACTCCCTTCCACTGAGAAAATTGCCCATTTAATCCTACTCTCTGTTTCCTGTCTTTTAGCCAGTTTGCAATCCACGAAAGGACATCGCCACCTATGCCATGACTTTTTACTTTTCCTAGAAGCCTCTCATGAGGAACTTTGTCAAATGCCTTCTGAAAATCCAAGTATACTATATCTACCGGTTCACCTTTATCCACATGTTTATTAACTCCTTCAAAAAAGTGAAGCAGATTTGTGAGGCAAGACTTGCCCTGGGTAAAGCCATGCTGACTTTGTTCCATTAAACCATGTCTTTCTATATGTTCTGTGATTTTGATGTTTAGAACACTTTCCACTATTTTTCCTGGCACTGAAGTCAGGCTAACCGGTCTGTAGTTTCCCGGATCGCCCCTGGAGCCCTTTTTAAATATTGGGGTTACATTTGCTATCCTCCAGTCTTCAGGTACAATGGATGATTTTAATGATAAGTTACAAATTTTTACTAATAGGTCTGAAATTTCATTTTTTAGTTCCTTCAGAACTCTGGGGTGTATACCATCCGGTCCAGGTGATTTACTACTCTTCAGTTTGTCAATCAGGCCTACCACATCTTCTAGGTTCACCGTGATTTGATTCAGTCCATCTGAATCATTACCCATGAAAACCTTCTCCATTACGGGTACCTCCCCAACATCCTCTTCAGTAAACACCGAAGCAAAGAAATCATTTAATCTTTCCGCGATGGCCTTATCTTCTCTAAGTGCCCCTTTAACCCCTCGATCATCTAACGGTCCAACTGACTCCCTCACAGGCTTTCTGCTTCGGATATATTTAAAAAAGTTTTTATGGTGAGTTTTTGCCTCTACAGCCAACTTCTTTTCAAATTCTCTCTTAGCCTGTCTTATCAATGTCTTACATTTAACTTGCCAATGTTTATGCTTTAAAATAAAGCAAAATTTCCTATGGAAATACTCCCGTTTTATCTCATAGAAATGTGAATTTTCTCCTATAGTCAGGATGTGAAGGCAATTGTGGGTGTTTTCCATTCTAAATCCCACACAGAAGCCTTTGCTGCTATGAAGTCAAAGGAATGCATTGGGGCAGTTACTTTAGCGACTCGAACTCTGGAAATGTTTAATGGTAGTGGTAACATTTTGGGATTGGGTAAGCAACAGAGGAAGCCTGCTAGTGAATTTAAAACAGAGGTTTTTTGAAGGGCAGTTATCCATTTGGAGAAGATTGTTTTGGCTGGAATGAAACCCGGTGGAAAGGACATTTCTGATATTAAATTGGAATTTTCCTCTCGAGTTAAAGTGGTTCAGGGTGGATGATTCTGAAAGCAATATTTCTGTGATGCAGAGGACATGTGCATCTTTGAGAAGAGATAATAATGCACTACATGGTATGATTGCAAATCTGAAAAACTTGAAGAACGCGAGACTAATTAAATTTCCCTAGGTTAGACAGCATTGCTCCTCAGGATCTGTTTTCCTATTATTTATTAGAAATGCTCAAGGTTTATTTTATTTAACAGCATTTCTGAATGACTTTACAGTTAAAACTATCACCCAAAGTGATGTACAAAAATAACAGTTAAACAAGTTACAAAATTCACACATCTAAAATAAAATCCTTAAAAATATAACAAAACTTAGATAATTCCATCCCTCCTACAAATTTCTCATCCTCCCAGTATAAACTGTGCAAATTATTAATAGTGAGAGACGGTATCAGAGGGGGGTGCTATTCCCCCTACTCCTAGGGAATATAATATCCCAGGACAATAAGCAAGGATGGTGAAGAATGACAAGGAAATAGTCCCTAGCTTTTTACATCTTAAGTTAATGGAAAAGAAAATCCTCTTTCAATATGTTTAGTTTAGGGTAGTGTTTGTGTCTGAGAGTGATCGAATAGTTGATGTCTGTGGGGATAAAAGAGGTGGAAAATGTGTTAGATTGTTTTAATTGGACAACATGACACCTGAATCATATGTTCTTGGTAATATAATGTTACCTGTTTTTCAAGATGATCGTGTATAATTATCTTTATATTCTTTACTCTTTAGTAGTTACAGTATGTTTTTTAGTGTTCAAATTGATGCAATCTTAACAAAGAAATGTTTTGGGTTTTTTTTTAAATATGTCACTAGATTATTTTCTTCCTTTTCCTCAGCAAAAGCAACCCTGGTAGTCAAATTGGCATTTAGAACATAACAACATAAGAATTGCCAACAGGGTCCAGTATCCTGTTTCCAACAGTGGCCAATCCAGATCAAAATACCTCGCAGGATCTTAAAAGATTCCATCCCCTTTATCAGTTTGGTCACCCTTCTCTATACTTTTTCTAATTATGCTATATCTTTTTGGAGATACGGAGACCAGAACTGCACACAATACTCAAGGTGCAGTCTCACCATGGAGCAATATAGAGGCATTATGACATTTGCCGTTTTATTCTCTGTTCCTTTTGTTGTGCAGGAGGTGGACCCTTGGGCCGAGATGGGGGTGAAGCTACCCGCAGGGCAAGCCCAACGGGTCCCCACCGTCGGCAGGCAGAGCTGGCTGACTGATGGAGACCGGCTGGAGCTTCGCCAATACCAGCCCTTGTTCCCTGCAGGTTGAGCCCTTGAGTTAGGTGGGCCTCCATCCGAGGTCTTCTCTGGGACGACAACGAGGTCAGCCAGGGGCCAGTAGCAGTAATAGGAGAAGGTGGTCTGATCTGGATGAGGTGGAGTCCCGGAAACCCGGGCACCAATGAGAACAGGCGGCAGACAGAGGGCGCCCGAGTAAGAGCAGGCCAAAGCCTGAGAGGCCTAGTCCAGAGAGAAGACAAGAGGAGCATCGTAGAGCAGGCTGAAGTCAGGGCAGGCGGCAGGCAAGGAAGAGTGGCAAGTAAAGCATAGGTCAATACCAGAAGTCAGCTGGAGGATGGTCAGGCAAGGCAAAGGTCAAACCAGGAGACGGGCAGAATCGTAGTCAGACGAAGCAGAGGTCAGATCCAGGAGACAAGCAGTAGCGTGGTCAAACGAAGCAGTGGTCAAAGTCAGGGGACAAGCAGTAGCATAGTCAGACGAAGCAGTGGTCAAATCCAGGAGTCAGTCAGTAGCATCAAGCAGGGTAGACACGGAACTCGGGAGCAGGAACGGGTACCAGAATCAGGAACAAGAACACAGACGAATCAGGAACCAGGAACACGGAGGAGATGCAGGGACAGCAACTAAGCACACGACTAGTGTGAAGACCTGTTGCCAAGGCAAGGAAGCAGTGGCTGGGCCCGGTCTTATATACCGGGGCCCAGTGATGTCATCATATGGGGCCGTGGGGTGTTTTCCCGCCGCAGCCCCTTTAAAGGGAGACCAGATGCGCGCGTGCAGCTAGGGAAGAACACAGCATGAGACATCTGTTGCGGAGCTGAAAGCATGGGGAGCAGCCCAGGGTCGGAGGCGGCAGCCCACGGCCACAACAGAAGCAGAGCCAAGTGCTGGAGCAGGCAAACGGAGGTAAGAGGGCTAGCCGCCGGCCTGCCACGGCTGGCATACGCAACACGTTTCTTAATAATTCCTAATATTCTGTTTGCTTTTTTTTTTCCACATAGATTAAGAGCAGAAAGATCATATTCAAAAGATTTGTCCAGCTAATTTTTGGAATTAGCTAGACAAATTGCAGGGTTCAATCATCCCTCCATTAAGAAGGTAAATTTTGTCTGAGCAAACCATTGCCTACACTAAATTAACACATGCGCAGGAAGAGAAAGAGTTGGAGACATTTCTGGAGTATGGTTACATTGTAGCCAGAGAACACTGAATATTAGCACTCTCTTTTTAAACTTAGCCAGACAACTCTGGTCAGTTCAGATGCCTGTCCTAAAGTTACCCAAACAACTTATTCAGGTAACTATATCTGGGTGTATTCAGTGGCCATCTTACCCAGATAAATGGCTCTGAATATCTGGGTAAAGGTATCCAGGTAACTTTCCCACTCACTGGTCCACTGATTATCTACCTCTTTATTCTTAAAATTTACATAGGATAAAGAAGTTTTATTTTATGATATGAAGAGATTCCCAGACAAACAGAAGATTTGTAACTATGAGAAGTGCTATTGTGCAGTTGGGTGCTACCTTTCTCCAGAAACAAGCAGGATGATATCATCAGACGGAGCCTAACACAGAAAATTTATGTCAAATTTTCTAGAACTTTAACTTGGCACACTGAGCATGCCAAGCATGCCCTATACCACGCATCCACGTGGGGTCTCTTTCCAGTCTCTTTTTCTGTGGAGCTCTAAGCATCGCGGTGTAAGTGAGCTCAATTTGGCTTATTGGCTTTGTGGAAAACATTTTTTTCTCTTTTTCTCTCATTTATGTGGATTTTCCTCACGGGGTTCGTCACCGAGTCCCTCTCGTGCTTCCCCATAGTGTTCCTAGTTAGGGTTTTCGATGCTTTTGGTAAGTTTCCTTTCACTGTCAATTCCCCTGCAGTGTCGGAGCCTCAGTGGCAGCCAGCCATCAACGCCTGCTGCCATCGATTTTAGTTTATGTCCCTTTTATTTCAGCCCATCATGACCATGTCTAATTTTCGGCGATGCCCTTGGACCATGTCCATTATGGCCCCCATGGGACATGTGTCCTCTGCCTGGGGGCATCGCATGACATCCGGGGTTGCCGCTTATGTACACAAATTATCCCAAAAGGACAATGTCTTCGGCTTGATAAGATGGAACAGCTCTTTGGGCTGAGGAAGACCGAGCTATCAGCATTAGCATTGGCTGCATCTGCATCAATGGACCTCAGAGCCACATCAATGGACATCGTGCCATCAAAATCAGCGGAACCATCGGTTTTGTCGTGCTGTCAGCGAATAGGGTGCCGGAGATGACCACATTGATCTCCTCCAGGCTGAGGATGTCGCCAGCTGGCAGTTGAATGGGCAATGCAGAGCATCGGTCCTATGGCACCTACGGCACCGGTGCCAGTACCATCCATCCTGGAATTGCTGCTGAAGAAACTCAATGCACTCATCAGTTCATTACTCACACAACTGGCATCTGTTCCTGGGCTGGCAGAGATGTAGGGACTTGTAGCGCTCCGTCCAGCTTTACCGGTGCCTGCACCTCTGGATGAAGGCCGAGCACCTAGGAACCCATCCCCTGATGCTTTTAGTGAGGATGAGAGTCCTTATAAACCCTGGGGGTAAGATACTTCTGAGCCTTCCTCTGAGGGCTCTGAGGGTCTCCTATCAGACCCTTCTCCAGAAGAGCGAAATAAGTCTCTGCCTGTGGACTTAACCTTTGCAGAGTTTGTGAGGGTGATGGCCATCCCATTTCAGTTATTGATGGAGGAGGATGCCAGGCACAAAATGCTTGAGATCCTCCAGTTTGTGGAGCCTTCTAAGAAGATTGTGGTGGTCCTGGTGCAAGATATCCTAAATGAGTTGCTGCTGAGGATATGGGAACACCTGCTCACAGTGCCTTCCATTAACAAGAAGGCTGATGGGGTTTTCCTTATTCCGAAGACTGCCGGATTCAATAAGCATCAGCTGCCCCACCAGTCGATGGTGGTTGAATCTCCTCTCAAGAGAGCCAAGCTTTCTTGCCTACAATGTTAATAATCTTTATTTTGATCAAGGGCAGTTTAAATGTTTTATTAAGTCTCTCATAAGGTGAATGTTTGCTTAGGTGAAAAAAAAAACTTGTCATTTTCCTCTGACTGGATTAGGCATTTTGGGATTAGATCTGTGATTTGTAAACGTTAAATGTGTGTTTTATTTGAGCTGGGATACAGCATCTGTACTTTTTATTTATATTTTGGGAGTTATTTGTATGTAATTGCCAACTTTGCCTCATATATGTTTGTTACCTCTTTGTATGTCATAAATAAGTTATGGTTATTACAGGGTTTTTTTTTATTTTTAAGTCAGTGAGACTATCCTGCATATTCAAATCTAAAATGTCTATTATAATTTAGAAAAATAAAATATAAAATTAATAATAAAAAGGATTGTCTACTGCAAGTACAAAGCTGCCTTTGTTGCATTTATCTATAAGTGTGCAATATACACATGGGAATGAAAACATTTTGAATGTAGTGACAAATTAAATGCATTTGGCACTCTAACATATTATTAACTCAAACCGCATGAGCAAAACTGCCTTTATCACCCTTCGGGTTTTGTTTTAACCACTTTTCGCAAAATACTTCCAGCTCTAGTAAAAATGCTGACTCGTCTCATTCTTGCTGGATTTTGTTTTACATTATGATAAACTATGAAAGAACTGAATGTGTGTCCTGCTGCCAAAAATGCAAAATAGGCATGATTAACAGCAGGAACACTGAGCGTCTAAAAGAATATTATACAAGATGGACAAATGTTTTCCTTTCCATTCTAAATACCGTATTATGCATATGTGACTATGAATTCTTCAATCCTTTAGTTTTGTTTGGCATTGACACGTTGTCTATATATATTCTGCTGTGCTTGTTGTGTGACAAAGAACTTGGGTTGATGCCATATAGTTAGGGTTCAGCTACTCAAGACATAACTGGAAACAGAACTTTGGAACCATCCAAACTGTTCAAAAGAGGGTTAAACACTGGATAAACTATTTATGGAAAGTGGCACTCGTAACATGCTGCATAGCATTTCAGACGTTCATGGAGTGTTAAATGAAGGAATGGCCTAGTGGTAGAGAACTAGGGTTCTCCCACTGATGTTCTTTGTGATTCTGTGCAAACCATTTTCCCCTCTATTACTGTAGGTAAAACTTAAACTTAAGCTCCCTGAGGCAGGAAAATAGCTTCTGTACTTGAAATGTAACATTGCTGGGCCTTGGAAAGGCAAATAATCAAATCTGAGCAACTGTATGATTCCCATCTTCTTGAATGGCGGCTGCAGAGTCCTGTTTGGTTTTTTTTTACTATGATTTATATTAGGGATGTGAATCGTTTTTTGACGATTTAAAATATTGTCCGATATATTTTAAATCGTCAAAAATCGTTAGGGCCACGATACAATACCAATTCCCCCGATTTATCGTCAAAAAATCGTAAATCGGGGGAAGGGGGAGGGCAGGAAAACCGGCACACTAAAACCCCCTAAAACCCACCCCCGACCCTTTAAATTAAATCCCCCACCCTCCCGAACCCCCCCCCAAATGCATTAAATTACCTGGGAGTCCTCCGTAGCGGCGGTCCGTGGCTAAATCGGGGGAAGGGGGAGAGCACGAAAACCGGCACACTAGATCGTGAGGTCTTCAGCCGGCGCCATTTTTCAAAATGTCCGCCGCAAAATGGCGGCGGCCATAGACGAAAACGATTCGACGCAAGAGGTCATTCCGGACCCCCGCTGGACTTTTGGCAAGTCTTGTGGGGGTCAGAAGGCCCCCCCAAGCTGGCCAAAAGTTCCTGGGGGTCCAGCGGGGGTCAAGGAGCGATTTCCTGCCGCGAATCGTTTTCCGTATGGAAAATGGCGCCGGCAGGAGATCGACTGCAGGAGGTCGTTCAGCGAGGTCCGGAACCCTCGCGAGATTTCCGGACCTCGCTGAACGACCTCGCGAGATTTCCGGACCTCGCTGAACGACCTCCTGCAGTCGATCTCCAGCCGGCGCCATTTTCCGTACGGAAAACGATTCGCGGCAGGAAATCGCTCCTTGACCCCTGCTGGACCCCCAGGAACTTTTGGCCAGCTTGGGGGGGGCCTCCTGACCCCCACAAGACTTGCCAAAAGTCCAGCGGGGGTCCTGAACGACCTCTTGCATCGAATCGTTTTCGTCTATGGCCGCCGCCATTTTGCGGCGGCCATTTTGAAAAATGGCGCCGGCTGAGGACCTCACAATCTAGTGTGCCGGTTTTCGTGCTCTCCCCCTTCCCCCGATTTAGCCACGGACCGCCGCTACGGAGGACTCCCAGGTAATTTAATGCATTTGGGGGGGGGGGTTCGGGAGGGTGGGGGATTTAATTTAAAGGGTCAGGGGTGGGTTTTAGGGGGTTTTAGTGTGCCGCTGGACCACCAGGTAATTTAAGGCATTTGGGGGGGGATTTAATTTAAAGGGTCGGGGGTGGGTTTTAGGGGGTTTTAGTGTGCCGGCTCACGATTTTAACGATTATGACGATACTTTACACACACAAACGGCAACAATACGATTCCCTCCCCCTCCCAGCCGAAATCGATCGTTAAGACGATCGAGGACACGATTCACATCTCTAATTTATATGGAAAAATCAGCTTCCATCAGAATGAGATGGAGTCTTTCTTATTTATTTATTTGTTAGTTTGTTTATTTATTTATTTGACTGATCAGCATCTGACTTCCCAAAGAGTTGTACATAACCAAACCAGCAATGTAATATATTACAGGAAAAACAAATTTCAAACAATATTTTTATAGAATTTGGGTTCTGTCCTAATAATACATGTTCTAGAGTGGTTCCTTGACATCCTCTGTAAGATATAGCGAATAATTACCTAGTGACCTCAGTATTTTTAACAATTTTTTCCCAAGGTATTGTATACTTCTAACTGACTAGCTCCTGGTTAGCCCAAGTTAGGAATGCTGGGGGAATTCTTGCAGTGTGTTGTATTATTTTTTTCTACATATCTTTCCAGAATTCTGTTTTTATTATGTTGACTTCAGTTTTTATATAATCAAATACAGAAACATTTAATTTCTGCAGTGCTAGGATTGCATAACTTGATTTCTATTGTCATAGGCATCAGTACGGGGGAGGCCACAGGGTCCATGCCCCCCCCCCCCTTTCTGCTGTTCATCCCCGTAGTGTCGTCACGATCGCCTCACTTACCCTCCCTGCGCCTTGCAGAGCAGGCTGCTTCCTCCCGGCTGCCAGCATCTGAATGTCGTCTTCAGGTGCCTTAAGCCAAGGAGGAAGAAGCAGCCGGCACTGCAAGGCTGCAATCCTCTGAATGTTTGAAGGGTGGAGGGTGAGTGAGGGGGTTGCTGCAGCACCAGGATGTGGTGGCAGAAAAGTAAATAATGCACTGGCCACCTGCGGGGAGTGAGGAGATTGTGGTTGAGATGGTATGGAAGGGAGGACAAGACTTCTGGAGAGTGGGGAGCAAGATTTCCGGGAAGTAGGGGGTCTGGGAGGGAAGGAGGAGGAAAGGAAAAGGGGACTGGGAAGTAAGTCTGCTGGAAAGTAAGGTCTGGGAGGGGAGAGGGCTGTTGAGCAAGGCTGCTGGGGAGTGGAGGGACTGGGAGGGGAAAGGGACTGGGAAGCAAGACTGCTTGGGAGTGTGGGATCTGGGAGGGGGAGGGGTAAGGGGCTGGGCAGCAAAACTAGTGGATTGTGGGGTGTCTGGAAGGGGAGAGGGGAGAAAAACTGCTGGGAGCTGGGATCTGAGGGGAGACGGGTTTTAGGGCCAAGAGTACTGGGGGAGTTAGGGGTCTGAGAGGGGACCTACGACTAAGTTTGCTAAGGAGTGGGGGGGGGGCTGGGAAGCAAGACAGCAGGGGAGTGGGGGTCTGAGAGGGGAGAAGGGTCTTAGGACCAAGAGTGCTGAAGAGTTGGGGATCTGAGAGGGGAGATGGGTCTTGGAATAAAGAGTACTGGGGATTTAATGGTCTGAGAGTGGCCTTGGCACCAAGAGTACTGAGGAGTGAGGGCTGAGACGGGAGAGGGAGCTTGGGACCAAGAGTGCTGGGGAGTTGGGGATCTGAGAGGGAAGAGGAGGGCGAGTTGGGGGACTGAGAGGGAAGAGGAGGCTTGGGACTAAGAGTCTTGGGGAGTTGGGGGTCTGAGAGGGGTCCTGGGACCAAGAGTGCTGGGGAGTGGTTGGCTAAGAGGGGAGAGGAGGCTTAGCAGCAAGAATGCTGGGAGAGGGGGCTGGGGAACAAGACTTCTAGGGGCTGATAAGCAAGATTGCTGGGGATGAGTGTATGAGAGCATTTGTGTCTGTATGTGCATTTGTATGAGAGCATAAAGTGTGTGTGTGTGTGTGTGTGTATATGAGACAGAGCCTGTGGGATAGATTTTAAAAGCCCTACATGCACCAAATCAGGTAGTTATGTGCATCTCTCGGGCCAGTACACACACACATATTTTAAGAAGCATCCATGGACAAACGTATCTCCCGGAAAACGCACTAAAGAAAAAGTTCAAAAAAGGGGTGGAGCGGGGTGTGATCTGGGCAGGGCTTGGGCATTTCGGGAATTTATGGGTTAAATCTTTTTATTATTATTTCAAACAAGATACATAACACTGGATCATTGGTGGTTTCTGTCCAATATCCAGAATAAGCAATCATTAAAGAATTTGCTGATGCCCAAAACCCTTGCTAATGCCCAAAACCCTTTCCCTCCCCCTCCCCATCCCCAAAACTATAGCAGTGAGAGAGCCAGCAATTGCAGAGATCAAGAGTCCCAGAAAAAAAAAAAAATGTTCAAAATTAAACTTCATGCACATGGAGATAGGGATTGTAGATATGGGTCCCATATACACAAAAAGTCCCTTTTCTTTCTGAAGACATCCATTTTTTCAATGAATTTCTCAAACATGCATAACTGATGAACTTGATTTTTCCAAACATTAATATTGGAGGCTCGGTGGTAAGCCAACATAATAAAATACATTTCCTAGCCAGAAGCAATATCTTGCGTATCCACACTTTCTGGAAGGAATCCTCAAATTACACATTTGGAAAAACATCAAAAAGAAACACTTTAGCAGTAAATGGCAAGGCAACACTGGTAACCATGTCAACTTAGCGCATTATGCGTCTCTAATATGAGGCAATCTTGGGACAACTCCAAAAATAATGACCCAAAGTCCTCATTTCGGCACCACATTTTTTATACTTGTCAGTTTCAGACAAAGTATCTAAAATGACCTTATAATTGTTAGGTGCCACTTTACTCATCAGGAGCCTGTACCAAAAAGAAATTGTATGCCTAGAGGGATCAGATATATCAAATAAGTTGGACAATAACAACCTATTTTCATTCTTCCAATCTTTCAAGGGTAAGGAGTTTATATAATGTCTAGCCTGTAAGTATGCATAAAAATTCTGGTGGGGTAGGCCATACTCATTCTGTAATGCTTGAAAGGTATACACAGTTCTCCCATCAACAAAAAATTGGGCAATATTCTGCAAGCCATGTTTTCCAAAGAAAAATATTGCCATGTTTTAACTAAAGGGGTTAGCAATATGAGGAGGTAAAGTCGCCAGTGAGGCATGTAAAAGATAGCCAGGATGTAAAAGAATAAAATAAGCTTTTTCACTTCTAAGGGAGTATAATATCTGTACTCCTGGATCCAATCTCCCACATGCCTAAGATTACAGACCAAATAATAAAATTTAAATTAACTAAACCAATACCCCCCATTTCCCGATCAGCTTTGCCAAAGCTAGCCAAGGTTTGCCTCCTTTCCAAAGATATGTCCTCAGGATAGCATCCAATTGGCCCATGTCCTCTTGAGACACCTAACAGGGAAGAGTTTGAAAGAGATATAATCATTTGGGTAAAATCAAATACCCTACCCTGCCCGCTAATGATAAAGAGAAATGTGCCTGTATTTTCAGTAAAGCCTTAATTGAGAGATATAATTTGGAAAAATTAACAGAATACAACTGAGAAATATCCCTGTGAAAAATTCTCAAGTATTTAAGAGTGATTAGCCCGCGTCATCAGAAAATTGGATCTCCATAAATGACAAACCCAGTCCTATATGGGCAGTACTAGTGATTTATCCAAATTAAGAGCTGGATTTTCTAAGGTCGCAGACCTTAGAAAATCCAGCAGTAACGGGGGGGGGCGGGGGGGCGAAGCGGGGGGGCGGGCCTGAGAAAGCCGGCAGCGATCGCACCTCCACGGTGCGATCGCTGCCAGCTTTCGCACTGAATAACTACACCATAAAAGGTGTAGTTATTCGGTGCGATACTGGCGGCAATAAGGAATCTTACCTTTCGCCATCAGCTAAGTCGTCGCGGAGTCCGCCCCGAGGCCACCCCTTCCAGTGCGGACTCTGCCCCGATTTAGCTATCGCACGCGAAAGCTTTTGAAAATGACCCCCTAAGTTTGTGACCAGGCAATCACCCGTATTTCGTAAATTCCTGTAACAAAGCCGTCAAAGAACACACAGGATTAACAATGTCGGTCAGAATCGCATCTGCAAAAGCAGCTAGTTTGGAAACATCGGAGGTCTAGTTCTCCATTGGTATACCCTTATGGCAGGATTTTAAAAGGCCTGTGTGAGCAAAATCCGGGATTTATGCGCGTGGCCGGGCCTTGCAGGTGCCATGCGAATTTTCAAAGAGGCCCAGCCCTGCTTGTAAACACGGGCACCCCCACAAGTCCCAGGCCTCTTCAAAGGGATGGGCCAGGAAGGGGTCTGGGCAGGACGGGTTGGAGCAGGGGTGGGCCGGGACAGAGCCAGTCAATGCTGTCCCAAAGACTTGCGCACTGGCAGCCAGCCAGCGCACACAACTTACTTCAGCTCGGGATCTGAAGTAAGTTATAAAACAAAAAAAAAGAAAGCTAGGGGAGGAGAGGAGAAGAGAGTGGAAGAGGGAAAGAGGGAGGGAGTTTAGGGAAGGGGGGAGGGAAGTTTCCTCCCAGTCCGCTCCTTAATTGGAGCGGACTGGGAGGGAATTGGGGAAGACCCGAATGTGTCACCACGCAGAGTTTGCATAAATTCTCCCCCCCTTGCACGCGCCGCCCGCACATACACACATGGATTATAAAATCCAGCGCGCATGTGCACGCAGCCATCAGATTTTATAACATGCTCCCGCCGGTGCACACATGTTATAAAATTGGCCCTGTTCATGTGTGCATGCTCGGAACCGCGCACGCCTTATAAAATCTACCCCTATATGTCCGTATTTTCTCTTATCCTCTGTAGGAGGATAAGACAACACAGATAATAATGGGGACAACCTTGCCAAGTGCCCCTATGGAGAGTAAATTCAGGGGACAAAAAAACGTTGACAAGTACGACTGCTTGGCCACTGTTGGAAACAGGATGCTGGACTTGATGGACCCTTGGTCTGACCCAGTATGGCATTTTCTTATGTTCTTATGTTCTTAAAGGGTATAAAAAAAACAAACTCAATCCCATAAGGTGCAAAGTTTCAAACATAAAATCCCATTCTAGCCTATTGAATGATTTTTCTGCATGAAAGCTTAAAAGCACGTTCCGGGAATTTAAATGGAAAACAGCATATAAGTATTTATGCATACAAGCGTGCATCAGGATCCCCTACTGCATTGCTTTATTTCTGCTATAGATGGCATGTAAGATATAAAACAAAAAAAATTAGGCTAGTCAGTGAAGTTTTAAGGGTTGGGGCAAGTTAGGGTAAAAGAAAAGTTAGTTAGCTGGCAGGAATTAGAAAGTCCTATCCTGTAACTGGGAAAAGTGGGAACGAACTGGTTTAACAAGTAATTGCATCAGTGTGCATGTATATTAAAATCTTCTCATTTACACAGTAGAAGCAGCACATGTGCACATCCATATAAAATGGCGTGTACATTTACATGCGTCCAGCCAGTTTTATAAGATGCGCTCATATACGCATGCATGTTATAAAATGGCCATGTCCATAGGCGTGAATCAGCATACTCGTGTTCATGTACGCATGCACAGCTATTTTAAAGTTACCAGCACTTTGTTTATGTGGGTGAGAGAGAAAGGATATATATGGGAGTCTGGTGTGAGAAACGGGTTGTGTGTGAGCATGTGTGCCTGTCTGCCTGAAAGAGAAAGGGGGTACTTTTGAGACAGAAAGAGAAGGGAAGGTGTCTGTATGTGACTGTTGCAACTGTCCCTCCCCGACAGCTTCACTCCGCCTACCTTTCTTTCTTTGCACCTCCTCTCGCTATGGATGGACACCTGGCTGCCGCAGCATCTGCCTGCCGTCCTCTCCGGTGTCCCCGCTGGTACTTTAGGGCGCGCGCACCGCGCGGCCCTCACTCTTATTTCCTACTTGGCGCGAACCTTGGGGGCATCCCCCTGTGATGACATCATGCTGCCCTGATATTTAAAGCCTATGATGTTTGTTAGCCTTTGAGTTAGCAAGGGGTAATCTACGGATGGGATTCTCTCTCCGCACCCAGCTACTCTGCCTCTCCAATCTTCCATTGGACTCAATGCTAACTGGGTACCCACTCCTCGGGGGCCTCACTTGCTTTTCAGGTCGCTATCAGGAAACCGGTACTAGCTACTCGAGAGCCCATGTTCCCCTGACTCGCTGCCTGCTCTTACCTTCTCTTCTGCCTGTAAGGATTCGCTATCTTCAACACCAGTGAGTACTACCATCTTCACCTCAGAGCTGTTCCCTGGAACCAGGTACTTGCTCCTCGAGGGCCTGCCTCCGTTCCAGCCCTAGTGCCATCTCCTACGTGGAACCACTGTGTGAGTACATTATCTTCAAGCCTCTCAGCACTCAGGGATCAGGTACTCGCTCCTCGAGGGCCTGCTCTCCCTATCCTGGGGTTCTCCATACTGGGGCTTTGTGCATATTCCACTGTACTCATTATTCTCAGTTCCTTCCACTACAGCACTGCTACCGGAAGAGTCGCTGTTCCAGCGCCTGAGGGATACTAGGCCAGCCAGGCTACTTCTGTTGCTCACCACTGCCACCTCTGGTGGCTTCACCACATTGTCTAATACAAGATCAATCTCTGTGTTTGTGTGTCCTAAGCTGAGCCTGACCTGTGGCCCCTCATGGGACTTCCCCCCATGGGCGTGGTCAGCTGCCTCACTAATTATAACAGTGAGGGCCTCATTTTCTAAAATATCGCAGGCCTGCGATACTTTAGGGAATGAGGGGGGGGGGCCGAAATGGGGGGGGTGGGCCTGTGCTAGCCAGCAGCAATCGCACCAACGCGGTGCGATCGCTGCCGGTTTCGCACCCAATAGCGCCACCATAGAAGGTGTAGCTATTGGGCGCGAACTCAGATGCGAAAAGAGCCTTACCTTTTCATCGTCCGCAGCGTCTTCGCGGAGTAGGCTCCAGTGACGCCCCGACTCCTCCTCTTCCGGGGCCGACTCCGCCCCCATTTTGGTATCGCACGCGATAAGGGACTTTTCGTGTGCGAAATGTTTTGAAATATTACAATGGTCTATATCAATTTTGCTGAGTACAAGATAAACATGTAATCTTTACCTATTTTAAGTGTGCTGAATCCAAAAATCACATCCGTTTTCTCCAGTCACATTCGTTTTTTCCCAAAATGCTGTCTACTCAGACTCTTATAGCAATAAAGTAACATTATTATTTAGATATGCTGAATACGCAAAAAGATAATTAATGCGCAGAAAGACATGCTGAATACGCAATCGGTATAACCAATAGGAAGACTGCTTATTAAAAGTTTAAAACTGCTGACGTCGGCATTTTATGGCTATATAAGCAGTAGGGATGTGAATTGGGTGCCCGATCGTTCCCGCTTTCGGGTTCGTCTGGCTACGGGAAAATCTCATTTTCCCGCGGATCCCCATTTTTTTTTTTAGTGAAAAACGATTTTTACGAAAATTTGTGGAAAAAGTGATCGTTTCTTTTTTTACCCGATATATTAACGAATTTAGAAATATCGTACGATATTTCAATTCATTAGAAAAACGATTCACATCCCTAATAAGCAGCGTGAAAACCGACGGCAGCATTAGTCATTCAAGAGGCTTAGAAGTCACAGCAAATTTAACTCTGTTAAATCTGTTTTTGTTGAATATGTCATCCAACATTCGAATAGTTCGTGGACAGTGCCGGAATGATCCTGATATATTCTGTTACATTTGTGGTTGTTTTACAACACCCAAACGAAGGACAAATATATCTGACTTTGTACGAAAAGCTTATCATGCATATTTCAGGGTTAAACTGGGTGACCAGGACAAACCTTGGGCACCACATAAAGTGTGCAGGACATGTGTTGAAAACCTGAGATAGTGGACTAAAGGTCAGAGAAAAAGTCTCAGCTTCGGAGTTCCAATGCTGTGGCGAGAGCCCCAAAACCATGTTGATGACTCTCTAACAAATCTACCTAACAATTAAAATTTACACAACTATTGCTCTCTTGATTAGATGATAGACTCCTTTTTTGCATGAAACAAACATATTACGTGCTATCGCTTCTTCAGAACTTCTTATTACCCTTGATATTCGACTTTATAATCTTTCATCAAACATTTCTCATTTGTGAAAAATTTGATGTATTGCATATTTTTTTACTTCATATTTGGAATCAGCCCCTTTCATTTGGGTAAAATCAGCAAAAATAATTAGGTCAGCAGAAAACATTTTTTCAAATGTAGACCGGTGTTATCGGCCAGATTTTAAAAGGCCTGCACATGTAAATCCCAGGGTTTACGCGAGTGGCCGGGCCTTGCGCGCGCCAGGGGAATTTTTAAAGGGGCTCTGCCATGCACATAAACCCCGGTATGCTCACAAGTGCTGGGCCTCATCAAAGGGGTGGGCTGGGGGGCGGAGTCTGGGCAGGGAGGGGCAGGGAGGAGCAGGACAGAGGTAGCCAGGACAGCGGCCATTAGCTGCTGTCCCAGGGAAATGTGTGCTGGCAGCTGGCCGGCATGTGTAAATTATTTCTGCTCCCGAGGAACAGCAAGTAATGAAATTAAAAAATTCAGGACAGGTAGGTTAGTTTTAGGGAGTGGGGAGGAGAGGGGAAGGAAGGTTAGGCAGGGGATTAGGGAAGGTTCCTCCCAATCCACTCCTTAATTGGAGAGGACTGGGAAGGAACTGGGGAAGACTCAATTGCGTTGCTGCACTGAATTTTTCAAAAGTACACCCCCCTTGCGTGCGCCACACGCACATGCGCACGCAAGGCACACACGTGCATGCGGCAACCTGATTTTATAACATGCGTGTGCCAGCGCACGTTATAAAATTGGCGCGTCCAAGTGTGCGTGTCGGGAACCACATGCAGAAGGACGCGTGCAAGCATGTTATAAATTCTACCCCTATATTGGTGTTTTGGAAAATTTATGAACATTTTCATGGTTATCATTCCAGTTTTGGGCTGCATATTTCTGCCTTTAATTTTTGATCACCTATTTTGCATTTGTTGAGGGTCATTGGTGTTCTAGAGGCTGGTGTAATATTTGCAGTGCTGCCAAATCACAGGTAGAGTTGTTGCTTTTGGAGTCTTGTGAGTTAGTGCTGCTGTAGTATGGCAAGTTTGCTACATATGTGCTGAGTTCCCCTCCAGGATTTAGTATTATTATTTCACAAAGTGCCTGGTAGAGGAGAAAATGTGTGTTTATGTTACTTAGATGACATTAGAATTTTTTTGCATGGTGAGGATTAGGGGGAAATATCCTACTTTGCCCCCATTGTTAGAGGGATGTGTGAGTGTATGTTGGGGGGGGGGGGGGTGGTCTGTGATGATAAATAGTCAATTAGTACTGACATTTCTATTAGTAATGCTACATCTGGTTTTTTAGTATCAAGCATTTAATTGGTCTGGGAATGAATAATTATATTTTTTGATTAATACAAAGCAAATATGTAAGGCAGAATAAACAACAGCAAATATAAAGTAAACCTTGGCAGTGGGAACGTGAGCTTGGGGTCGAATTGGGGGGGGGGGGCAGAGCTTGATTGGCCCCTCCCCAAACCAAAAAGGCATTCCATTGCCCCTGTCTATTGTGAGGACCCATGTGATCTGGAAGGGGTTGCCAGTAGAGATGCAGTAAGATGTTGATGAACTCGCCTTATTTTTCAGCGCTGCTCCCTGTGCTTCCAGTTCTGTCTGTTTTAGAGCAGCTTGGAGGCACCGTGAGCAGGGTGAAGGGTTCCTTGCTCCTGGAAGTCTTATTAAAGGTACTGGGAGAGATTGGGAGGGGGCAGGGGCCCGGCTATTTAGTACACCCTTGCGGGTGGGTGGAAGGGAAGGGAGGGGGCTGCCAGATGTACACTGGGATGGGGGAGGGGGGTCTGGTTAACAGTTTTAAGAGTGAGAGAGAGTGAAGAAGGTACGGCCGTCTGGGCCTTTAAAGATATTTGGAGGAGTTGGCAGCTGAGGGAGGGGATGGCCTGCTCTCTTTGTTTAATACTTTTAAACTTTTGTCAGTGCTACTTAGCTGGATATCGTTAAAGATATCTGGTTCAGTAGCATGTAATCTGGCCACACGAGGCTGGATAACTTCATAACCTAACCGGCTATATTCAAACATAACCCGTTAGGTTTCAGTTATCCAGCTACATGTATCCGGATAACTTTAAGCAAGTATATTCAGCGGGATGTTTATCCCGCTGAATATACTGGGCAAGTTATCTGGTTAACTGCAGCCGGATAAATTGTCCTCTAAATGGACTATTGAATTTTGGCCTCCAAATTGCCAGAATACAGCCAACAATTCCTGATGCTAAAAGAAAGAACAGCAAGTACTGAATGACAATACAAATGTAAGAAACAGGTGTGGTATGCTAATTATAAGAAAAGACAGAAAATGCCTGAAAACCATAGCAAACCTAAGTGTGAAATGAGTGAAAAGTAAAGTTATGCTGTGAAATGAAATGTTAAAAAAAAAGTTCTTCCCTTGAAGCATATGTTTCTTATTTTGTTCTGGGGGTTTGTGTGTGTGTGTGTGTGTCTTTATGGAACTACTTCAAGACTATTCATTTCCTTACACTTATTTGTACTTCTTGTTGCAATAATTCTAAGGATCTGCTTTCCAGTTCCTTTTTCATGA
This sequence comes from Rhinatrema bivittatum, assembly GCF_901001135.1. Taxonomy (NCBI): domain Eukaryota; kingdom Metazoa; phylum Chordata; class Amphibia; order Gymnophiona; family Rhinatrematidae; genus Rhinatrema; species Rhinatrema bivittatum. The sequence goes on along the minus strand of NC_042616.1, from coordinate 340,656,887 downwards.
ACAATTTTGAGGAAATTATTCCCATTAATTCAAGGAATATGCCATTTATGTTTGTTCTGAATGCTGTCTGCTTTCCTCTCTTTTTATTGTCCTGGGTTTTGTTTTTTTTTTGCAGGAGAGCAATTTCCTTATTTAAGCTTAGCATCAGAGATCACCTTTCTTCTTACATCATTAGGTTTCACCAATTACAATTTAGGCAGAATTCCTTTATAAAATTAAAAGTGCTTTTAGTGTCACTTTGCTTGCTCATGGGTCCATCTGTGATACAGACTTAGGAAAGCTGTAAGCGCTGAAGCTGTGGGACCCCAATGAGAAGACGGCGTCAGGAGCGCCGCCAGCTGAAGATTTGAAGGAGCCACAGCCGTGCACATGCAGTGCTGCCACCGCCACCGCCCCCAACACCTCTCCTCCAGCTGCCAACTGGAGGAGAGGAAAAAGGTATGGGGGAGTTGAGGGGGGGGATTACAGAAGGGGGGAGTGGGAAAGATTGCAAGAAAGCAAGACAATAAAGAGCATGGGGCAGATATGGGACATGAAAGTATAGGGGAGTGGACTGGGCAGGAGGGGGATAGCGAATGGCAGGGAACGATTATGGGAGCCATTGAGTACTTTTCATTTATTTGTTACTCTTCCTTATTTTTTGTACTTAAAATGTTCTATATGTTGCTTATGCACAGCTCTAAGTGGTGCACAGAGACATGAGACATTAAATTTAATTGTGGGATCCCCTTTAGCACCCTCCCCCCAAACACAAATACACACACACTCTTCCCCAATAACCCACCCATAACACCCACCCACTCCTCATCCAAACCCACATACATACACTCCGCAGGCAAACCCTACCACCATTCACAGACAATCCACACATATTCAGACTCCTTATACACCCCACCACAAACACACACTCCTCATGCAAACACACAGCCTTGTCTCCACCCTGCTCCTCCAATATCACACACTCCGCCCCACAGTCTCTCCCTCCTACATACAGCAACCAGCCCCTCAAGAGCATCTGCAAAACACACACACACACACACACACAATACCATTCTTTAATTAAGTTGCCATTCCATTCTAGACTTCATTTTAGGAATTTTTCAGACATTTTCTCAATATTTTATTTATTTTCCCTGCATAATGTTATTTTTCATTCACTTCATACTTTTTTACTTTCTCTATCAGCTTTTCTACAGTTAGCACACAGATTCCGCCACAATCTCCATCCTCTTTCTATATACATTTCTTAACTTGGATAAAATTCTTTAGTCATCTAGATTATCCAATTTAGTTTAAAGGCATTCTTTCGGCCAATTGATGACATTTGGCGTGATAAAAGTGATCCATTTTCTTGGATTTGTACAGAAAGCATCCTTTGTACATATGCAGAACAGCCACCAATCCAAGCCTTGCTTTAGAGGGTGAGCACAGACCATATTGTGTGAATTCTTTGAATTGCAGTAAAGGTTCTTGAGGAAAAAGGTAGGGACATATTTTTTGCTCTGTACTATTATTACCCTGCTAAGGACTTATTTAAAGAGTCAAAAGCCTAATTTCTTTCATTGTAAAGCTATTAGAGGAATGTGCCAGAGAGCATTCCAGCCTCTAAGCTGTTTGAAGTTCCTCTCTGCCAGCATCGTCTTGGCTTGCACAATTATATATACATGCCCAGGAGGTGCTCTCAGTTAAAAACGTCTTCTTGTCCAATCTGTTTTATAATGCATATGTAAGGAGATGCTCTTTGACCATGTAAATTTAATGGATATTTTTTATACTTGGCTATATTGTTGAAGACCAGATAATTACATAGGCTGATTGCATGACAGGGATGAAATGCATCTCATGGGCTCTCAAGACACTTAACTAAAATTTAGGTAAAGCTACAGTGCACTGGGAGCTTTTAACTGTATTGAGTGGTCAAGTAATTGTGCTAGGATGGGTTTCATTTGCAAGAGAAATAAAAGCTTTAATTATGAAACAGTTACCCAAACTGAGCAGTAACTGAAGCACCAAAGCTTGAAATATGCAGTTTCCTATCTGTCACTATAGAACAAAGGTCTATAGATGGGAAAGTGTGATTTATGAAGCCTGCATTTAAATGGATGTACCCAGGCACCGTGGTTCCCAACTTTTTTGATGCCAGGCTGGTTGGCTGACTCCTAAACTGGCATGGACTGACTGGCTGGCAGAGTTGGGGGGAGACTCCTGAAGAGTGGGGGAGAAGGAGTTACCTGCTATGGCTGAAGAACATGAGGGTCTCTTCTGTGCAGGAGCAGCTCAAGGCAATCTGCTTCCTGAGGCAAAGGATGAAATGCCACCCCCCACCCTCCGCCACCACCACCATAGCCCGGTGCAGGTGAAATCACCGAGGGCCAGGGCAGGGGAAAGGCAATGGAAGGTGAAGTGACTTACCCAAGGTTACAAGGAATGGCAATAGGATTTGAACCCTGGCTTCCCTTGTTTGCAGCCCACTGCTCTAACCAGTACCACTCAATTTTTGGGTCTATTGTTTTATTCTCAGTCTTCAGCATCTTCACAAGGGGGCACTGGAGAAATGTCTAATGGGGCGGGGCTGCCTTTGGCCGTCCCACCTCCTGGGTCTAGAAATAGGAATCCTCCATTCCCTATTGCCTGCCTCCCACCCTTCTCCAGGATCTGCCCCTTGGGAGTGTGAGAGGTTAATGAATGGTGGGAGTCTCTGTGTGTGTGACACACCCTCTCATAGGGCTGATACAAGGCTATTAGATGTCCTAGACCAGTGGTTCTCAACCTTTCTAATGCCGTGACCCCGAAATACAGTTCCTCATGTTGCGGTGACCCCTTGCCCCGCCCTTGCCCCGCCCTCGCAGGGCGAGGGCGGGGTGAGGGTGGGGCTTTGGTCATATGGGGGCGGGGTTATGGATGGGGTTGGATTTTAGTGCATACTTATTTATTATGACATTTATAAACAGAACCACCATTCCTCATAAAACAATAAAATTAAGAAACATAAAGCATCAGTTATAATAGTAAAACCATACTAATAAAAGAATATTTTAAAATTACTGATAAATAGAATTTCTATTAATTAAAATCATATACATTTTTATAATTTCCCACACACCAATAATATTTCAAAACAGCACATATATCAAATAACACACAATAATTAAAACTAATAAGGATTTAAAAAGCCCCTGCTGTCCATACATGGGAGCTCTTGATTTCCAGTCACCCTGATATTGTCGAGGATTAGGAGGTTATCCTCTCTCTCTCACACATACACTCACATGTCCATTCTCTCTCACACATACACTGTCACATACTTACACATTCATGCTCTTATACCCACCATAACCTCTCACTCTCACAGACACTGATACACTCTCAGGGTATAAGACACTCTCCCCACCCCCCCCCCCCCCCCCCACTCACACACACTCTTACTCCCCTGGATTTTCTCATACACACTCATGCTCTCACTCTTACTGGCTCCCTCACAACCTCAGAGCCTCTCAGATAAAACTCTATGCAGCAGAAATAATGCTGAATGTTGAGAATTGTGTTATGCAGACTAATCTGGAAAATGCACTAATTTCTACATGAGTCATAATGAATCAGTCCTCAGCTGCAGGCATCAATTGATTATCCTGGCTCCCTTTATGTTTGCCAAATACAGTTCATGTGTAACAGCAATCCTAATTCTCCACCAGATCAAGCTGATTTCACATCCCACTTCATACTTTGTCACCTCCAGCTGAGTCAAACAATTAATCTAATTACTGCCACTGCTGCCACGTGGCTATTGGGGAGGCACTGATTGCTGCTATTGGCACTGAAGCCCATTCTGCTGCCTCCTCTGTGCAGGCCCCGTGGGTTTCCACTTCCTCCATGTTGATCTCGTACATTGTGAGATCCGCCATAGAGAAAGTGCTACTCTTGCACATTCCCAAAGATTACAAGTGCCAATCAGTAAAAAGTATTTTTTTTACATCTGCTTCCCTTTCTAATTTTTTGCCATTTCCTTTTATATTGCCTTTTTTTCTATTTCTTTTCTCTCCACCTGTCTTCTTCCCTCAAACACACAGTCAGGTTCTCATTCTCACATGCATTTCTCTCTCACACACACATACACAGGCTCTCACTGGCACAGGCTATCTGAGTCTCACACACAGGTTCTCTCACACCCCCACATGCTGCCTTGCTCAAGCACAGGCTCTCACTCTTACATGCTGTCTCTTTCACACACACAGAGGCTCTCACATGCTGTCTCTGCAAACACACACAGTCTCTCAACTCATCTCATACTCGCACACACCTCTCTCTCACCTCTGGGCCTCTTCTTTACGGGTTGCCACAGGATGGGCTCTGCAGTGGCCCTAGTCTTCCCGGCCCCGCTGCTCCTCTTCTGCACGCGGCTGAAGCGCCTCTTCTACCCACGCGGCTGACGCGCCGCCTCCTTCCTCCCCATGCGGCTCCGGCAACATTTGTCTTCCGGGGCAGGGCAGGCAGGAAGGCAGTAGGAGGAGCACCTGCAGTGGCTGATACACCTCCTTCCTGCCTGCGCGGCTCCAGCAACATACGTCACTGCGACGCGCTACCTTTTTGGACCATGTCTCTTCTCTTTTGGGGTTGGAGGAGGCAGGTCGCCAGCTTCGCCCCGCCTCCCCGCAGCAGCCGTGGCGCCACGGACCGGCAAAAACCCCCAACGGCCCGGTACTGGTCCGCGGACCGGTGGTTGGGGACCTGCTTTAGGCGCAGGGCCGGTGCAAGGGTATTAGGCGCCCTAGGCGAAACGTCAGCTATGCCACCCCCCCCCCCCCCCGCCTCCACACACAATTAACTCACATTGTGCATTAATGAAAATAACGAAGTCTGTATTTATAACAGAACACTTATTTGACATTTTTATGCCATGTAAACCATTGAGATGATTTGTCTTATCGACGGTATAGAAACTCTTTTATAAATAAATAAATAAAAATATATAAAATAAACATAAACCAAAGCTATACTTGTTGCTCAAACAAAAAAAGCAGACACATCACATAATATTAAATAATTAAAATGGCAGTCAATCAAGAAAAATGAACTTAAAAAGCCATCTTTACTTACCCCCTCCAGCAGCTCTCTTACTCTTCTTCCATGCAGGCTGTAGTACTCACCAGAAGCAGCAGTAGTGGCTAAGCTCTATACCAGGGGTCAGGAACCTTTTTGGCTGAGAGAGCCATAAACGCCACATATTTTAAAATGTAATTCCATGAGAGCCATACAATATGTTTAAAACTAAATAGAAGTAAATGTGTGCATTTTATGTAAGATCACACTTTTAAAGTACAATAAGTCTCTGAAAATATTACACCAGGCCTTAAGACACCAATACATCTCCTATTAGGAAAACGGACCAAGTCAGGCTGCTATAGAGTCCTACACAGAAACAACACACCAGCAGAAAACCTCACCTGAATCACGTGCTGTCCCTCACCTAACATAGAATAAAGAGACCAAAACGCATAACAAGAAGCATGCAGAAAAAACTGAATTGGAAACTGCAACAAGCCAGAGTCTCTGTATGCAGTGTAACAAAGGAAAAAAGAAACATCACCCATCCTTATAAAACAAATCAAGAAATATAAAATCATCAGCAGTAAAACTGTACTAACAAAAAGAACATATTTCGAAACAGCTGATGAGTGGAATATCCAATAATTAAAAACTCATATAAAACATTTCCAGATAACAACAAAATATTTAAAAATAGCAGACACAAAGACCCAGTAATGAAAAATAATAAGGATACAAAAATTTTTTTTGCTCTGCATACCTGGGAACATTTGATATCCAGGTGTCCTGAGATTGTTCTGAATTAGCAGGAGGTGGGGTGGTTTGCTTGGAACTTTCTCCTCTCTCAGTCACATACCAGTGCTCTCTCTCACACTGGCTCTGAATGACACACCTATACACACATGCTCTCAGTACTCACATATACACATGTTTTTTCTCTCTCATATAGGCTCTTAATTACACATTTACACACATGCTGTCTATCTTTTCACGCTTACACACACACACAGGCTTTCAATCACATAAATACATGCTGTCTTTTTCTCTCACACACAGACTCTCATTCACATGCTTACAAACATGTCCTCTCTTTCTCTCATTTACACACAGGCTCTCAATCACATACTCACATGCTCCGTCACCTAAATCAGCTCTCAATCACACACAGACACACATGATCTCTCTCTCTCATTTAAACACATGCTCTCAATCACATACTCACATGCTCCATCACCTAAACCAGCTGTCAATCAGACACAGACACACATGATCTCTCTCTTACTTATACACACAGGCTCTTAATCATACATACACATGATTTCTCTCACACACAAAGGATCTCAATCATACACACATACTCTTTCACACAAACTTACACATACAGGTTCCCAATGGTAAACTTACATTCATGCTCTCTCTCTCACAGGCAGGCTCTCAATCACAGACATACTCTCTTTCACATACACAGGCTCTCAATCATTCACATACATGCAATCTCTCACTCACACACACAGGATCTCAAACACACACATGCTTGCTCGTTCATTCACTCTCTCTCTCCCCCACCCCGGGAACTCGCGGCAGCAGCAGCCTCCTCCCAACGCTAACCTCTTCATTTTCAGCCTTCGCGGAGGCGGAGTCCCATCGGCCGCGGTTGAAACTCCATTTTCCTCCGAGCCGCACTGCAGTCTTCTTCCCGTCGGACACTAGCGTGGCCTCTTCTTCCCGCGCAGGCACCCGATGCTCTCCACTTCCTCTTCCGGGCCGCGGGAAGAAGAGAGCACGCCGGTGCCGCTGCGGCACCGGCGTGCTCTCTTCTTCCCGCGGCCCGGAAGAGGAAGTGGAGAGCATCGGGTGCCTGCGCGGGAAGACTCCAGCGCTGGCACCCGGCTGACACCCGATGACTCCCGCGCAGGCACCCGGCTGACACCCGATGACTCCAGCGCTGGCACCCGGCTGACTCCAGTCGTGCCCGGCGTGCCCTCTTCTCCTCCCCCCCCCCCCCCGCGGCCCGGAAGAGGAAGTGGAGAGCATCGGGTGCCTGCGCGGAAGAAGAGACCACACTAGCGTGGTCTCTTCTTCCCGCGCAGGCACCCGATGCTCTCCACTTCCTCTTCCGGACCGCGGGGGGGGGGCGGGAAGAAGAGAGCACGCCCGGTGCCATTGACTCCAGCTGTCCTGCCGCGTTCCGCCCGGGCTGACAGCAAAGGACTCACACGCTTGAAAGCGCGGCTCTCTTAATTTTACCGGGGCAGTGCCGCCCCCGGGAAGCTGGCGCCCTAGGCGACCGCCTAGTTCGCCTAGTGCTTCCGTCGGCCCTATTTAGGCGACCCCTGCGTTTTGGTCGTTCGACCCCCGCCGGAGTCGCGACCCACAGGTTGAGAACCGCTGTCCTAGACAAACCTTACAGCCTTTCATTCCCCCTTCCCACCCCTCCCAACATAATTAAAACTGATGCATTCTTTTCCTTTTTAAAATTTAACTTCCCCAACCTAAAAAGGCAGATTGCATATGGAAAATAGACATTCAAAGTACAATCTTTTGAAGAAATATTATATAGGCATATGCTGCAAAAAAACATATTTTCAATAATAATAGTTTAATAGGCTTAATAAACTACCTTTGTCATTGTAATCAAGGCGGTTTGCTGGATCCCATATGGTATTAGGCTTATAGCTGAGTGCCCTGGGTGTGGACTTGGCCCACAGAAAACCAGTAATAAACTGAACTACATTTCCAATATAGTAAGCCTTCCATATCATAACTACCAGCACTCAACCTATGAAAAAGCCATACTGCAAATATTACATCAGGCCCTAAACACCAATACACCTCCTGTGAGGAAAACAGATTAAAGCCAGGTTGTTGTAAATCCCTACACAAAAACTACATGCTGGCAGAATACCTAAAGTCTCAGTCACACAAGCAGAACACAGGTAGACTCTCACCAAATACAGAATAAAGAGATCATAAAATATAAATTGAAACATGCAGACAAAAATTGAACTAGAAATCACAAGAAGCCAAACTCTGTAAGCAATGCAAACACAATCAAGAAATATAAAACATTAAACATACCAATAAAAAGAATGTCAAATCTGCTGATAAATTCAGTCAATTAAAGATGTATAAAAATGTTTAAAATATTACTAAGTAATAAAATATTTCAAAACAGCAGATATATCACATCTAATAATTAAAACTATCAAGGATAAAAAAAAAATCTCCCACTCTCCATACCTGGGAAGTTTAGATTTCCAGTCCTCCTGAGATTGTCTCACACACATATATACAGTTACTTTCACACACGCACACACATGTGTACAGGTACTCTCCCTCACAGACACATACATAAAAACCTTCTCATATATACACACATACACACACATCCACCCTCTCATACAAACACATATACATACATACACACACACACACCCTCTCATATATACATGCACACACCCCACCACTCTCTCATACACACACACACAAGCAGGCTGCCTCACACACAACACGCACACACAAAACACATACGCACAAGCAGATTGCCTCACACACAACACACACATACATACACATAAGCAGATTGCCTCACACACAACTAGCACACACACACACAAAAGCAGCCTGCCTCACACACAACATACACACACACAAGCAGGCTGCCTCACACACACACACAAGCAGGCTGCCTCACACACACATAAGCAGACTGCCTCACAACACACACACACAAATTGTGCCTTTTCCCATTTTTTCACCCCCACCAATCTGGGCTCTGGCAATGGCCTGTGGCATCCTTTACCTTTTCTTTGACCTCCACTGGCGGAGGCAGCTCGCAGCCTCTTTTTTCCTCTCAGCCATCTCTCTCCCTGATTCCGGTGGTGATATTTGGCCTTTTTTCCATTTCTTCAGCCAGAGCTGTAGCTAGGCAATTTGGCACCTATGGCTCTCCCCCTTTATTGGACTGGAAACTACAACAAGCCAAATTCTGTATGCACTGCAATAATGTAAACAATAGAAGAACATAAGAACATCTATATAAATTTTATTTTATTTTATTCTTATTTTATTTATTTTAATTATTTAATGCATGTGATTATGTTATAGTCTTTATTCTTTTTACACTATAAGTTCTAATATGTCCAATTTTTTTTAATGAAGTAATATTATAATTATTATATATGTATCTTTTCTGTTTCATTATTACTTTTACTGATTTTTAACATTCTGTAAACTGTTGTGATGGAATATTTCTTAATGACAGTATATAAAAATTGATAAATAAAACATAAATAAATAAAAAATACTGGGTCAGATCAAGGGTCCATCAAGTTCAGCATCTTGTCTCCAATAGTGGCCAATCCAGGCCATAAGAACCTGGCAAGTTCCCAAAAACTAAGTCTGTCCCATGTTATTGTTGCTAGTAATAGCAGTGTCTATTTTCTAAGTTAACTTAATTAATAGCACAAAAATATTAATATTTCAAAACAGACACATCAAATAACACCCAACAATTAAAATAAGGATTTTAAAAAATTCCCCGTTATCCATACTTTGGAACTTTTGATTTCCAGATGCCCTGAAATTGTCATGGATTAGCAGGCAGAAAGAAACTGGGGTAGTAGTGCACACATGTGCTCCCTCTCATACACATACATGCTCTCTGTCACTCCTCCACATACATACACACATGTTCTCTCTCACTCTCCTACACACATGCACACATGCTCTCTCTCACTTTCCCACACACAAGCACACATGCTCTCTCTGTCTCCCACACACATGCAAACATGCTTTCTCTCTCCCACACACGAGCACACATTCTCTCTCACTCTCCTACACACATGCATGCATGCTCTCTTTCTCCCTTATATATGCTCTCACTCTCCCACACACATGTACACATGCTCTCACTGTCCCACACACAAGCACACACTCTCTCTCACTCTCCCATACAAATGCACACACACTCTCTCACTTATTTCCTCCTTGACCTAGTAGGCAGCAGCAATCTCCTTCTTCAGCCCCCGTGGCCAAGGGAATGACTTCCAGCCACGGGGACTGCGCCAGCATTGGACTACTTCCAGCAGGGGCACTCCTTCTTCTCTAAAGCAGTGCAGCCCCACCGAAATTGTCGACATGATAAGCGTGGCCTTAGTAAATGGAAAAGCAGCGTGACCCCGCCAGAATCAACAGCATTGCCAGCGAAGCCGCGCTGATTTTCCACTTACTAAGACCACGCTTACCACGCAGTCACTTTCGACGGGACAGTGCTGCTTTTCTCTTCCATTTCTTCCAGCTTGGGCTCTGGCGGCGGCAGTTCACGGCACCTCTTTCATTCTTCAGCTGCCGCCGGCCAGGATGAGCTCTACCACATCCATGCAGGCCTCTCTTCTGGCCATGACAGGATGGCTCTGCTGTGGCCCCACAGTTTTCTCTTCAGGCCGCAGCATCAGCAGCCCCTCTTCTTCTCTTCCACCGGGAAGTAAAAACAAAAAAAAAAAGCCATAATAAAGTTAGGGTGAGGTGACTGTGACAGAAAGGTTTTGGGGCAATGTTTCCATCTCAAAATCTTGCCGCCTGAAGCAGCCGCCTCACCCTGCCTCATTGTAGAACCGCCCCTGCCTCTATGGCTAAAGTATGGAGGAGATTACATGCACTTTCCCCTTTTAGGAGTCTTCTCAAGTCTCAACATAACCCTTAATGTTTTAATTACAAGAATTATGACAAAGGATCTAGAACGCAGAGCAGGGGAGGGGAAAAAAAATCAGGACTTCTCATTAGAGAGGATAGTATATCTAGGGGCAGCATTTTTGCCAGTCTGTGGGGTGGCAGTCATTGCAGGAGGAAGCAGATTTTCGCTAGTAGCAGCTTCAGTCCAGGCCCCATAGACAGGCAAAAATGCTGCCGGGGACCATTGTCTGTCCGCATTCCAATGGTTGTGAAACACTGCCCAGGAAATGTAACAACACCCTCGATCTCTCCATTTGCAGAATGCTGGGATAAAACTTGTCAGAGGGCTTTATTTTTAATTCCACCTCACTAGTGACTGGTAATCCCATTAATATAGTAATATAAATTAATTCCAGCTACATTTGATGAGATTGGTGATAGACTGATTTGTTGTTTCGTGTCACAACCCTTTCTCCCCAAGCTCATAAAAGCTAGAATGTGTGGTGGTGACTTTTCATTATAAGCATATGTTCTTTGTAAGGGAATAAATCAGGATAGGGGAGTTAGTTAAGATTGCAGGCAAACTCCTTCTGAGTCAGAGGAGGTGGAGGGGAGGGGGGAATCTGTGGTGTGGTCCAGATGGTGCTCTAAAGTAAATCAGACTAGGCCCACCCTTCTACCCCATGCCAACCTCAGTTCAGCACAGATTCCCCTGTATGATGACAAGCACTGAGCCAAGGCAAGGAAAGCTAAATTCCAGCTCTCCTTTTACAGTTAACTGTCGATTAACTGGAGACTACTGTGGAAAAAGTCATGGGTAAGATCAGAAGCCCACCTAAGGGGGTGACCTGCATAGAGCAGCACTTACAGCTTAAAACATCAGTTATGAGGCTGCATTGTGCTTCTTAGAAGGCACGGGATAACCTACATAAAGCAGTAATTGCAACCCTAGGAGGGGCTTGGGGAAAGGGGGAGTAGATGTCAGGTTCCATGTGGGAATTTGTATGCTTATCTACCCAAAGTGTACAAACTGGCTACTGGGCAGACTGGATGTGGTATTTTTGGCCTTTATCTGCCATCACTTACCATGTTACTGTGCACACAGCTTCCGCTGTTATTCTGGAGATTAAAAAAAAAAAAAGTAATGGAATAAAACAACTGAGTTTTGGGTAGACAGACACTAAACGGTTTGGTGATTATATTAAAGAGATAAACAAGGCAGATAGCAAACAGAAAGCAACATAGTGCCCGGTGCTTGTGGAAGTGATTTTTGAACTACACTATATCATCATTCTCATCCTAGACACAGGGAATAGCCTAGGGTGATAGCAGGTTTTTCAGGGTAGGTAAAACAATGTGATCAGAAAGAAGGAGCCCAGCATTGAAGGAGAGAAAGTGGGAGCATTTCTAATCTGCACTACTGTTTGTCTTGCTGCTGCCATTGCTGCTGCTGCTGGGGAGAAAGAGTCCTGCAGAGAGCCCAAGAGCAGGAGTGTTTCCAATCCATGTACAGTAGCCCCCAAAACACATCTCTCCTTCATCCCAACCGAAAAAGGAAGCAGCTGCTGCCTCTGCAAGGATGATATTCCCACTATAGACACAGACACACACAGCCCTCTCCCTTCCTTTGTATCCACACCAGCTGGCAAGCTCCTGATAGCCAAGGCAATTAGAGCACACCGAAAATTGGGATTTCAATGAGAACTGGATTACGAGCTGGACAAAATGTGGCCGTACGCCAGGGTATGGTAATCTGAGCCAGTATTTAAGATGGGACATAGAGAGTCTGCCCATACCTAATAAATGGGCTTGAGAAGGAGAGTAGCCCAGAGGAAATTAGTCATGCTGGTAAAATAAATGCAGTGTGATCATGAATGTGCACGTTCTGCATGAAGGGCTATGGCCAAAGCTATTTATTGCTCAGTTTATTCACAGGCAAGTTAGTACTACTGGTTTAATTTGATACCAAAGAATTGATCCTTTTCTTAAAATCTGGAGACAAGGTTAAGCCACCTAAAGTACTTTACATTTTCTTCAGTTTGGTGCAGCATATGCATGATCTCATTGACTATAGTGATAACTCATCCAGAATCAGAAGAAAAATCTGGCATATCACCTGTGCTGATTCTTAGTAAAGGAATTTTGGTAAACCAAGTAGCTCATACGTAAACTTGGATACAAATAGAATGGTGAAATTAATAATAAAATCAATAAAGAACACACTGAACACATAGGGGCGGATTTTCAACCCCGAAAACCCGCTCCTGCGCACGCCGAGCCTATTTAGCATAGGCTCGGTGATGCGAGCAAGCCCCGGGACATGCATATGTCCCGGGGCTTGAAAAAAGGGGCGGGGCATGGGGAGTCCAGGGCGGGGCGGGGGCATGGCCAGAGGCCTCCAAAGGCCTGCTAGGCTGGGGAATCGCACGCCGGCACTTGGCTGGCGCGCACAAACTATGCCTGCCCAGAGGCAGGCACAACTTAAATAATAAAGGTAGGGGGGGATTTAGGTAGTGCTGGGGGGCAGGTTAGATAGGGGAAGGGAGTGGAAGGTGCGGGGGGTGAAAGGAAACTTCCCTCCAAGGCCGCTCCGATTTCAGAGCGGCCTCGGAGGGAACGGGGAAAGTCATTGGGGCTCCCCTAGGGCTCGGCGCGTGCAAGGTGCACGAGTGTGCACCCCCTTGCACGCGCCGACCCTGGATTTTATAACATGTGCGCATGTTATAAAATTGTGCGTAGATTTGTGCGCGCCGGGTTGCACACACAAATCTATGCCTGCGCGTAGGTTAGAAAATCTGGCCCATATTTAACTGTATATGCAAAGTGGTGAACAGATTGGATACACTCCATACCTTTCAAGTATATTACACATGTTTTTCATTAGCATGTTCAATATAAATGATTCTGCATTTTCAATGAATTATGGATGAATTCTAGAACATAAGAAAATGTCATACTGGATCAGACCAAGGGTCCATCAAGCCCAGTATTTTGTTTCCCAATAGTGGCCAATCCAGGTCACAAGTACCCAAACAGTAAAACATGCAGTGATAAATAGTAACAATTTCTGAAGTCTACTTGGTTAATAACAGTTTGTTGACTTCTCCAGGAATTTATCCAAACCATTTTTAAACCCAGCTATGCTTACTGCCTTAACTACATCCTCTAATAATGAATTTCAGAGCTTAATTGTGCATTGAGTGAAAAATAATTTTCTACAATTAGTTTTGAATGAGCTACTTATTAACTTCATGGAGTTTCCCCTAGTCTTTGTATTTTTTGAAAGTGTATAACCGATTTACATTTATCCGTTCTATTCCATTCATCATTTTATAGACCTCTTATCATATTCCTCATCAACTGTCTTTTCTCCAAGCTGAAAAGCCCTAACTTCTTTAGCTTTTCCTCATTTTGGTCACCCTTCTCTGTACCTTTTCCACTTTAACTATATATCTTTTTTGAGATATGGTGACTAGAATTGCACACTTGCACAGTACTCTAAGTGCAGCTTCACCATGAAGTGATACAGAGGCATTATGTCATTCTCTGATTCCCTAACTCTGTTCATTTTTATGAATGCTGCCATACACTGAGCTGAAAATGTCAAAGAATTCTCCACTATGACACCCAGATCTTTTTCCTGGATGGTAACTCCTAACATGGAACCCAACATCATGTACCTAAATTGTGGGTTACTTTTCTCCATGTGCAGCACTTGTTCACATTAAATTTCATTTGCCATTTGAATACCCAGTCTTCCAGTCTTGCAAAGTCCTCCTGCAATTTATCACAATCCACTTGTAATTTAACAACTTGGAATAATTTTGTATCATCAGCAAATTTGATCAAATCATTGTTCCACTTTCCAGATCATTTATAAATACATTAAAAAACACCAGTCCCAGTACAGATCCCTGAGGCACTCCACTGTTTCCCATTCTCCACTGAGAAAACCGACCATTTAATACTACTACTCTCTGTTTCCTATCTTTTAACAAGTTTACAATCCACAATAGGATGTTGCCTCCTATACCCTGTCTTTTTAATTTTCTCAGAAGACTCTCATGAGGGACTTTGTCAAACACCTTCTAAAAATCCAAATATACACTACATCTACTGGCTCACCTTTATCCATATGTTTGTTAATCCCTTCAAAAAATGTAACAGATTGGTGAGCCATGTTGGCTGTGTCCCTTTAAACCATGTCTTTCTATATATTCTGTGGTTTTGTTCATTAGAATAGTTTCCATGATTTTTCCCAGCACCAAAGTCAGACTCGCCAGTCTATAGTTTCCTGCATTACCCCTGGAGCCCTTTTTAAAGATTGAGATTACATTGACCTCCCTCCAGTCTTTGGGATCAATGAATGATTTTAATGATAGGTTATAAATTACTAGTAATATATTTGCAATTTCATTTTTTAGTTCTTTCAGAATTCTGGGGAATATACCATCTGGTCCCAAAGATTTGCTACTCTTTTGTCAATCTGCCTTATTACTATAATGTCTGGTTGGGCACAGGATGGTTCTACAACCAGCCACACTCACCCTATGTCACCGCAGTCCAGTCCATGGCAGAGATGCCGCCATTGCCTCTCCTCTGTCTCACTCAAGGCCTGGCCCCTAGCTGCATGCACATTCTGCATGCTGCCTTTAGTAGACTCCATGGTGGGAAACAGTGAAATGGCACCCTGAGAAGAAGTCAGCCCATCAGAGCATTTAAACCCTCGCCATGCTCCCAAGCTGTGCCTCAGCAACAGGTTTCCCTGCTTTATCTGCTGTATCCATGCCTTGCTGCCCCACTTGCTCCTTGTCCCTGCCTTGCTTGCAGACCTCCTCCTCGCCTGTTCCTTGCTCCAGTCTTACTCCCCATCCTTGCCTTGCCTCCTGTCCAGTTCTTCACTTTGCCTTTCTCCTGTCCTTCTCACTTGCCCTAGTTCCTTCCCCTCTTGCCTCCCTCGACCTCTTGTGCTTCACTTGAGCAGCTGGGTTTATATTAGGTAAAAACAGATGTGATGACCATATTCTTGAAAAAACACAGTTCTGACTAAAACTTCTCATTATATCATACATGATAATCTTATCAAGGGGATAATCTTATGTACAAGGGGATAATCTTATATAAGAAAATAACAAATGCCATGCTGGATCAGACCAAGGTCCATTGAACCCAACATCCTGCCTTTGACAGAGGCCAATCCATTAAAACAAATCATTAAGCCTATCCAGACTCAAGAAAAATCTCTCAGAGTGAGACACATACAAAACTGTTAACTCCCAGCAGTTTCCACCCACATTCAGACCTCCTGGTAAAATCCAGTGAGAAAGATCCTTGGGTTGAGTTCATAGAGCTGGAGTAGACAAGTGCAGTCCTGAAGTGCCACAAACAGTTCTGCTTTTCAGGATATCCACAATGAATATGCATGAGCTATATTTGCATGCACTGCCTCCATTGTATGCAAATCTATCTCATGCATATTCATTGGAGATGTCCTGAAAACCAAAGTTTGTGGCACTCTGGGATCAGAGTTATCTATCCCTGTTATAAAGCTCTGATCACTCCATGGACCAATCTCATCTTTTAGAGCAGTGGTTCCCAAGCCTGTCCTGGGGGACCCCCAGCCAGTTGGCTTTTCAGGATATCCTCAATGAATATGCATGAGGTCGATTTGCATGCACAGCCTCCACTGCATGCAGATTTATCTCATGCATATTTATTGTGGATATGCTGAAAATCTGACTGGCTGGGGGTCCCCAGGACAGGTTTGGGAGCAACTAACTGTTTTAGAGCACATCATTTCATTAAATGGAATAATTCCAGATGCAAATATACCCCTTATAGATTTAAGGCAGGTGAAACAGAGCATTGTTTCACTGACTGGGTCTCCAGCAGTTACACACGGTCTCAGAAGGAATTTTTGCTTCTCTGGCTCACCAGCTCTTCTCATCCTAGTTGTATTTTTCTCTCCAGGGAATCATCTAGAAAAAGGCAGCCACTATGACAGAACTAGAGTGCTAGTGGTCTCTGCTCAGAAGAAAGTCCCTACCTGAAGGAATATTGAAGGTCCATCCACCAGATTTTTGCATGGAGCTGAGTTGTCTATCACCTGCTGCTGCTGACTGGTCTCACAAAGTCTCTGACAACAAACAGGATGGCTTGTGCCTTCTCTCTTAAAACTGCATGAGCCCATTTAGGTGAATAATGGAAGGGTAAACTAGGAGTAAACCAGCCTTATTAGAGCCAAGGGGTTAAACACGACATCATAACATAATAACTTAATGATTACTGTGGATCTCCATGAAGGAATGCTCTGGTATTTCCACCTACTTTTCTGGTCAGGGCTTAATTTGTGGGGGAACAGGGTGGAACACACTTCTGACATTTTTTTCAGCCTTAAGAGGCAGAACAACAGGGGTGTTTCTTCTCCAGCCCCTCCTCTCCTGGCAACCTGTAGGGAAGAGAAGAGGAGAGGCTGAGTTTGAAGCACACAATCCAGGGCCTCCTCTCCTGTTCCCCCTCCCCGCTACTTCTCCTCCTATATTACAGGGAACAGAAGGGGAAGGGGTGATACTGAAGCAAAGAACAATCCTAGAGGCGCAGTCCATATGTATTCCACGCATTAAGAAAGGTGGAAGGAAGGCAAAACGATTACCGTCATGGTTAAAAGGTGAGGTGAAAGAGGCTATTTTAGCCAAAAAATCATCCTTCAAAAATTGGAAGAAAGATCCATCTGAAGAAAATAGGATAAAACATAAGCATTGTCAAGTTAAGTGTAAAACATTGATAAAACAAGCGAAGAGAGAATTTGAAATGAAGTTGGCCATAGAGGCAAAAACTCATAATAAAAACTTTTTTAAATATATCCAAAGCAAGAAACCTGTGAGGGAGTCGGTTGGACCATTAGATGACCGAGGGGTTAAAGGGGCTCTTAGGGAAGATAAGGCCATTGCAGAAAGACTAAATGAATTCTTTGCTTCCGTGTTTACTAGTGAGGATGTTGGGGAGATACCAGTTCCGGAGTTGGTTTTCAGGGGTGATGAGTCAGACGAACTGAATGAAATCACTGTCAACCTGGAAGATGTAGTAGGCCAGATTGACAAACTAAAGAGTAGCAAGTCACCTGGACCGGATGGTATGCATCCCAGGGTACTAAAGGAACTCAAAAATGAAATTTCTGACCTATTAGTTAAAATTTGTAACCTATCATTAAAATCATCCATTGTACCTGAAGACTGGAGGGTGGCCAATGTAACCCCAATATTTAAAAAAGGCTCCAGGGGTGATCCGGGGTAACTATAGACCAGTGAGCCTAACTTCAGTGCCGGGAAAAATAGTGGAAACTATCCTCAAGATCAAAATTGTAGAGCATATAGAAAGACATGATTTAATGGGACACAGTCAACATGGATTTACCCAAGGGAAGTCTTGCCTAACAAACCTGCTTCATTTTTTTGAAGGGGTTAATAAACATGTGGATAAAGGTGAACCGGTAGATGTAGTGTATTTGGATTTTCAGAAGGCGTTTGACAAAGTCCCTCATGAGAGGCTTCTACGAAAACTAAAAAGTCATGGGATAGGAGGCGATGTCCTTTCGTGGATTACAAACTGGTTAAAAGACAGGAAACAGAGAGTAGGACTAAATGGTCAATTTTCTCAGTGGAAAAGGGTAAACAGTGGAGTGCCTCAGGGATCTGTACTTGGACCGGTGCTTTTCAATATATATATCAATGATCTGGAAAGGAATACGATGAGTGATGTTATCAAATTTGCAGATGATACAAAATTATTCAGAGTAGTTAAATCACAAGCAGACTGTGATACATTACAGGAGGACCATGCAAGACTGGAAGATTGGGCATCCAAATGGCAGATGAAATTTAATGTGGACAAGTGCAAGGTGTTGCATATAGGGAAAAATAACCCTAGCTGTAGTTACACGATGTTAGGTTCCATATTAGGAGCTACCACCCAAGAAAGAGATCTAGGCGTCATAGTAGATAATACATTGAAATCGTCAGCTCAGTGTGCTGCAGCAGTCAAAAAAGCAAATAAAATGTTAGGAATTATTAGGAAGGGAATGGTTAATAAAACGGAAAATGTCATAATGCCTCTATATCGCTCCATGGTGAGACCACACCTTGAATACTGTGTACAATTCTGGTCGCCGTATCTCAAAAAAGATATAGTTGCAATGGAGAAGGTACAGAGAAGGGCAACCAAAATGATAAAGGGGATGGAACAGCTCCCCTATGAGGAAAGGCTGAAGAGGTTAGGGCTGTTCAGCTTGGAGAAGAGACGGCTGAGGGGGGATATCATAGAGGTCTTTAAGATCATGAGAGGTCTTGAACGAGTAGATGTGACTCGGTTATTTACACTTTCGAATAATAGAAGGACTAGGGGGCATTCCATGAAGTTAGCAAGTAGCACATTTAAGACTAATCGGAGAAAATTCTTTTTCACTCAACGCACAATAAATCTCTGGAATTTGTTGCCAGAGGATGTGGTTAGTGTAGCTGGGTTCAAAAAAGGTTTGGATAAGTTCTTGGAAGAGAAGTCCATTAACTGCTATTAATCAAGTTTACTTAGTGAATAGTCACTGCTATTAATTGCATCAGTAGCATGGGATCTTCTAGGTGTTTGGGTAATTGCCAGGTTCTTGTGGCCTGGTTTGGCCTCTGTTGGAAACAGGATGCTGGGCTTGATGGACCCTTGGTCTGACCCAGCATGGCAATTTCTTATGTTCTTATGTTCTTATGTAAGTTTGAAAATTGTGAGCAGTGGTGCCAGTTATCAAGGCTTTAACCCTGGTCTTCGAGGAATGGCACTACTCCTCACGACTTTCAAACTTCGGCAAATTTAACCCCTTTCTGTGTCCATTACCGAATGCTTAATTTCTGGCAGAGCAACCCAGAACGGCATTCTACCACCTCTTTTTTGAGACACAAGAAAATGGAGCACAGCCGGCAGTGCATATCAGTTTTGGTTCTCCTGAGGAACTGGAACAGAGCCAGCAGTTTCTTGGATCATTCATGGCCCCTTCCCCCCCCCAGCCTTTGGAGGAAGTAAAAAACAGAAAATGTTGGAGCTGCTTACCCTGAGATAAAGGCAGCCACATGACTCTGATTCGGATATGTATGTATGTGTATGTCTGCGTATGTCTGTGTGTGGGTGTGAGAGAGAGAGCTCACACCTGGCCCTGGCCCTGGCCCCGGCTCCACCCATCTCACTCCCTCCACAGTTCCACTTCCTTTCTGTCCACAAATTAAGCCCTAGACCTGGTTCTTCCTGGTAGTGTGAGTGCACTTGTACTCCTCACTTGCTTTATTCCTGCTTAACAGAGGGATGTCATTCTCTGTGAAAATAACTAATACCGAACAATGTGAAGTCTCAGAGAATTATAATATGGATAGCACGTGCTATAATACAATCAGATAAGGGTAAACCAAGAGGCAGAGTATGGTAGGTCTAAAAAAGTTATACCATGAAAGATAGAAATAAGAACATGCTAAATTAAATGTAAACATTATAACATCTAAAAGCAGACCCCAAAGTATATACCATTGAATATAGCTTTTCCTAGAAAATGTATGTGCAAGGCCACCAAACGTAATGCCAGAAGAGAACCAAGACATGGAAAAGAATGCCAACAAAGTCATGAAATAACAAAACTGATCTCATGACCAAAGTATGCACAAAACAATGGGCAATCAATGTTCTCCCACAAAACGTGAATGGACTCATGCACAGAAACAGATCACACCAGGCATAGCTTCACGTGAGCATAAAATGAAAGACTTATGACAAGAAAGCAACATAGCTTATTCACACATCTACACACACACACACACACACACACACATCCATACTGTCATACAAATGCAACCCCCTGTTACTGGCTAAACTGGTTAAGCTAGTATGTTTCAGTTAACCCTGTGCAGAATGCAATAATTTTAGCCCTGCCTGTACTAAGCATCCTTATATCTGCAGTAGAGGAAGCCTGTTGAGAGAGAAATGTTGGATTTGTGCAGGGCCGATGCTAGCTGTTTTGCTGCCCTGTGTGAACAATTACTGTGTTCACCCCCCCCCTCCCCCCAGGTTCATTCAGTTTCTTTCCCAGGCCCACAAAAAAAAAAAAAAAGTCCAGCTCCCTCCAGTGATACAAACTCTAAAAACTGACAACTCTCCCACCCCCTGGATCTTCACCCCTGCCCTGGAATCCATGGCCAATGCAAGGGTATTAGATATAATCTAGGTGAACCTTATAACCTTGCACACACACACCCTCCGCCAACCATCCCCAGCCCACTCCACATACACAGTTATGCATTTATAACAATAGTTAGGCATTTATAACAAAATTGTACATGCATTTATAACAACATTTTACATTAACAATATAAAAGTACAGTATTCTGAGGTACAATTAGCACTCACATTATATTTAATCCACTGCTGGGATGCCAGGTAGAAATCCCTGCAAAAAAAACCACTTGGAACCCATATGATATTAGGCCTATTATGATGTGTGTTATGTGTGGGCTTGATCCTCCGAAAGTCCTAAAACACTAATACACTTCCTATTAGAAGAATACTTCACCTCAGTCACACATGCAGAATATAAACAGATACAGAATAGAACAACCATAAAGTAGAAATACAAACATGCAGACAAAGCCTGAACTGAAACCCACAAGAAGCCAGAGTCTCTATGCAATGCAACAATGAAAAAACAGAACCATCACTGTTCCTGAAACATCAAACAATAAAAACAAGAAATATAATAAATACATAATCATAACAGTAAAAGCAAAAACAGATGACAAAAAAATATCGAATAATTAAAAACTCATATACAATTTTTTTTTGTGTCCCAAACACCAATGAAATATTTCAAAACAGCAGGCACATCAAATAACACCCAAAAAATAAAAAACTGAAAAGAATTTTAAAAATTCACCCTATCCATAGCTGGGAACTTTTGATTTCAAGTTACCCTGAGATTTTCGTGGAGTACTGGAAGTGGGGGGGCACAAACTTTATCCTATCTTTATTTCTTATATATATATATGCACACACAAGCTCACACATACCCAAGCATCTCCAGCTCTTCTTTGGTTGGGATCTGCCAGCAGCACCAGGCTGCTTTATTTTGGCTGCTGCAGGTTGGAATCCACCTGCAGCCCCAATTTCTCTTTCACACACAATCTAGGCAGGTTCCCATTCTATCTCACACACACATTCACACATACACACAATCCAGACAGCTCCCTTTTTCAGTCCCTCTCCTATACACACAACCCAGGCAAGTTCCCATTCACTTTCTCACACACATACAATCCAGGCAAGCTCCCATTCATACACATATAACCGAGGCAAGGTCTCATTCACACACCCTTACCCACCCAAATCCTAGGCAGACTCCTATTCACACCCACCCAAATCCCAGGCAGGATCCCATTCACACACACAAACACACACACACACACATACACGCACACATATGCATCCCATTGACCTTCTCTTGCAACCTTTCCTGCAACTGATTCTCCATCCTAAAATAAAAAGTGTTTTTCTAATTTCCCATCTTCAGTTTTGATTTTTGCCTTTTTCCTTCTCTTTGTATCACAGAGAACGTCAGTCTCTCAAATGGGACCAAACAAACCCCTAAGAAAGCTCACCTTGCAACTTTTCCCTAGCAGGCAGGGTTCACAGGACCTCTTATTCTTCTGTGGTTGCTGCTGCTGCTGCCAGGAGATGCTTCTCCTTCACTGGGGAGAGCAGCCGTTCTGTGGCTCCTCCTGCATGTCCCCATGGTATTCAACACTCGCGGTACTAGCAATTCCTCTATGCTCATTTCGTGCATCGCAAGGTGAGCATCAACGAAGTTCTAGCACCATGACCACAAATGTTGAATACCATGGGGCCAGCACATGAGGAGTTGCAGGACGGGCTTCCTCTTCTGCTATGGGAACAGCAGTACGATCTTCCTGATTCTTCTGCCTCTGGTGGGATGGGATCCACCGGCGGCCGCACTGGCTTTCTGCTTCTTATGCCACTGGTGGGATCGGAATCACCAGCAGCTGCATGGGCCTGTCCATGCTCACGGCTCTGCCCTTCAGATATGCCGCCCTGTACAATTGCATAGTTTGCACACTCAGTGGAGCGGGGCCTGGATTTGTGCTAGTGGCATTCTTCAACAGATCCAAGCCCAGAGAAACCAGCACCCTATAAAGCAAGTTTAAGCTCCAGGAAGGTGAAGGACAGATAATCTGAATTGGATTCTCAATCTTGGACGTCTCAAATGAAGTACCCTGAAGTGTAAGTACTGTGGACCTTTCAGTGTTCACTGCAACAATGGGCAGTGAATAACTCAGCAGTGAGAACAGAATTAAGGGGCAATAAAAGATGTGTCATCTGCGAAGCATTATTAAACTTGTTCAGAAATGTTTTTTGAAGAACCAACATTAATTACACATTCTGTTGTCCTATAGACTGTGGTGGTTATGTGTGCCAAATCTGTATAATAAAATGAGACAATCTGAACATCAACGAGAGAATGCTGGACTGGTTCTTGAAATGCATGGCACAAGTACTTAATACAGCGATACAGAGGAAGTTTCTTTAGCAGAAGGTGAAGTACCCAAGACCCACTTCTCCACCCAAAAGACCAAGCGACTGTTCAGAATCCAAAGCCTAACTGATCATGTGCTAATTAGGCTCTTACACAAGCACTGGAGAAAGGATACCAATTGGGCAAAAAATGGAGGTTAGACGCCAAAGAAATGTCCAAATGCAACTTTATTAAAATGGAGACCAATGATTTTTATATGTGCCCGAAATCATTGGTCTCCATTTTAATAAAGTTGCATTTGGACATTTCTTTGGCGTCTAACCTCCATTTTTTGCCCAAACGGCTTTTTTAGATAACCTACCCTCCTGCTTTTTTGAAAGGATACCAATGCCAGAAAATGATATGCCATATCCTCATTTGTGACCATTCTATCATTTTTTTCTCTAGTGCAAAATAAACTTGCCTTATTATTATGATACAATTTTAAGAAATAACACTGGCTAGATTCTTCAAAATAGCAACTTACCACAGTGTATAGAGCTCAGCACATGCATGCTGTAAGTGCTGTTTAAGTGGGAACCACACAGTTTATAAAATACAGTATATCACCACTTTGAAAGGATACATGTACGTATGTTTCATTACATGCACATTTTTTAAGGCAGGGATCCACATATTTTCTACACCTATTTTATAAAAGTATGCACATATATTTTGCACATTAAATAATTGTAACACGTGCATAAGAATCCTCAGTTTATGCACAAAGGCAGGTATTTTATAAAGTTGGCAGATGTATGCAAGTATCTTGCTCATGGAAGTACTTACTTGTGTGCGTAATTACACCACTTGATCTTGGCCCTCCAGCAGCTCACCCACAACCTCCACTGCTTGCTCAAGACGACCCACCAAAAACTGCAGACAACTTAATTAGCAGATGTAAAAGCATGTGTGTTTGATGATGTATACATGTACTCCATTTATAAAATACATACATATGTGCGCATACTTCCAAACTCCACCCCAGAATGTCCATGAAACACCCTCTAATATAGGTGCATACTTAACCGCTCAGCAGCAACAGTACCCATGTACTCCCGTTCTTCTGAAAATTCATTTACTGCATACAGATCCTACTTATGTGCGTATGTGCTTATTTTATATACCCAATATATGAAAATTTGCCCCAAATTGTTTAGTGCATGCTATTTCATTTTACGGCACACTATTTCATTTTTATTGTGCACTATTTCAAAATAGAGTGTACTAAAATAAAACAAAAAATAAACAAAAGAAAAAAAATTATTGCCTTGCACACCCCTAAAACTTTCCCTGACAATATATGCATATACGGTCAAATTTTATAATGTATGCATGTAAATCCTAATCTCTCCTCAAATCTTTCCCCAGGAATGCTTTCACTAAATGTGTGTAAACTAATGAAACGGAAATGACATATGCAAATAAGTTTACCTACATATCAGCCAGGCAATTTTGTAAAAGGCCACTTCTGCATATAAAACAGTGTTTTGCGTGCAGAAATCCCTTTAAAAATTCCCATCTAAATGTCATACTTTTTGGAATGAAAGCAATGTATTTAATGATGCCACACTCTTGGTTTTTAATAATCTCATTCGCTGAGTCCGCTCTTCAGTTGTTTCTGCTACCATCATAATTTGGATATATCAAGTGATATATTATGTACTAGAAGTCTGACTACAGTTCACATGGGGTGGATTTTCAAAATGCTGCTAGGCACCTAATTTAGCCAGCAAACATTTTGCTGGCAAACATAAGCTGATTACCTGCTGAACCTAGCTGGTAAGGGTTTTGACTGAAAATCATCCTAAATGGATAATTCTAGTGGTTAGAGCAGTGGGCTATGAACCAGGAGACCAGGGTTTAAGTCCTGCTAACACTCCTTATGACCTTGGGCAGGTCACTTTACCCTCCATTGCCTGAGGTACAAACTTAGGCCTGGATTTATCAAAATGCACTAAATATCTCATGGGATAGGAAAAGGGGTGTGTTTTATGATAATAGGCAGTTTTTTGCAAAATGTGCTATCTTAGCACTTCACATAGGTATTAGCAGAAACTGCAATAACTTTTTCACATACAACCACTGTGAGTGAGTGAGAGAGAGAGAAAGAGAGTGAGAGACTAGCCATAATGTCCTCTCCCTAGATAGGTATTAATATCCCTATGGGAGGCCCACCTAGTAACTCGAGGTGAGGTTTAGGTATTAGTGTAGGGTTTAGGGGCCACTTTGACATTCAATGTGAGACGTACGAAAAGAACAGTACTCTCTTGTGAAGATTTGATGACCTTCGGAGTGAGAAAACTCACACAAAGATGAGATTTGTGCAATGTTCTCTCAACTTAGCATGATGTTACGCAGGTAGAGAGAGAATAGTTAAAATCCATGATAAAGCCGTGCGCTATGGCTTCGCAAAATTGTGAAGCCAGTCCACTTGGCCACAAATCCCGCCCCAAACTTCTCCCGTTTTTCTGACTTGCATCACACCATGCGTTATGGTGCTTTCGCATGTGTTAAAGGTGCTTAATGCAAGCGAAAACACCATATAGTACTTTGATAAATGACCCCCTTAGATTGTAAGCCCTCTGGGGATAGGGAATTACCTATAGTACCTGAATGTAATCCACTTTGAAGTGTCGAAAAAGTGCAAAAAGCAGAATATAAATAAAAATAAATAAAAATAAAAAAATCTGGCCAACTAGATTTAGGAAGCCCAGCTTGGACTGTTGAGATGGAAGCTTGCCCCAACCAAACCTCCTCTGCTGCTTATCTTGGGACCCTTACTTTTCAATATATTTATAAATGATCTGGAAAGAAATACGACGAGTGAGATAATCAAATTTGCAGATGATACATAGTGGATAACACATTGAAATTGTCGGTGCAGTGTGCTGCGACAGTCAAAAAAGCAAACAGAATGTTGGGAATTATTAGAAAAGGAATGATGAATAAAACGGAAAATGTCATAATGCCTCTGTTTCGCTCCATGATGAGACCGCACCTTGAATACTGGGTACAATTCTGGTCGCCGCATCTCAAAAAAGATATAATTGCGATGGAGAAGGTGCAGAGAAGGGCTACCAAAATGATAAGGGGAATGGAACAACTCCCCTATGAGGAAAGACTAAAGAGGTTAGGACTTTTCAGCTTGGAGAAGAGACGGCTGAGGAGGGATATGATAGAAGTGTTTAAAATCATGAGAGGTCTAGAACGGGTAGCTGTGAATTGGTTATTTACTCTTTCAGATAATAGAAAGACTAGGGGGCACTCCATGAAGTTAGCATGGGGCACATTTAAAACTAATCGGAGAAAGTTCTTTTTTACTTAACGCACAATTAAACTCTGGAATTTGTTGCCAGAGGATGTGGTTAGTGCAGTTAGTATAGCTGTGTTTAAAAAAGGATTGGATAAGTTATTGGAGGAGAAGTCCATTACCTGCTATTAATTAAGTTGACTTAGAAAATAGCCACTGCTATTACTAGCAACGGTAACATGGAATAGACTTAGTTTTTGGGTACTTGCCAGGTTCTTATAGCCTGGATTGGCCACTGTTGGAAACAGGATGCTGGGCTTGATGGACCCTTGGTCTGACCCAGTATGGCATGTTCTTATGTTCTTATGTTTTCATCTGTTAAATTTAGGCAGCCAGTGAATCTAGCTGGCCAAATTTAGCCATTCTGCAGGGTGATATTTTCACCCCAAAGAATCTTACTGACTAACCCTTGAGAAAGCCAGCTAGATCCTTCTGAAAATTAATTGCATAAGACCTATACATTTACAATGGAGGTGATGATCAAGTAGAAAAGGCTTTAAAAAAAATTAATCACACATTTCACCATAGAAATGAAATAACATCAGAATGAGAAAAGAGTATCTTAATGAAGCTGCTTGTCAACTGAATTATCAAAAAATATTATTTGTACTGGTAACAAGAATTTATACAGAATAACTGATAGGAATAATTCCGTGGAAGAATATATTCCAATTGAAAGATATGGATAACATTATAAACATGAGATAATACACTGAATGCTTTTTCAAGTTCATCAGGTTCCTCCAAGTGGTATTTTCTAGCAATATTCACAGGATTTCTTTTTTTTTTTTTTTTGTTAAAGGGCTAATTTAAAATATTTCACTTAGCAGCATTCCACATATAATCCTCAACATATTCTGATTAAGGTGACGTTTATTTTTGTATTTGTGATTTCCTAGTCTTTGAGCAATTTGCGATATCTCATGGAATTCGCTAGAATTCAATGTCCAGTGTCAAAGTTTCAACTGCTCTTATACAAAAGCATAGCAGAAAGCTGCAGTCTGACATGGAATGATGTTATAACATTTGGCTGGCTGCACTTACCCCAACATATGCCACAGCCTGGAAACACCATCGACGCAGCTGAGACAACACTATGACTACTCCTTCTCTGGTTCTGCCTATTCAAGCATGAGCACAGGGCACACCGCCAGTTAAAGGCCCCATGGCGGGAAACTTCAGTGATGGTGCTCAGTGATGACATCACACGGCTGGGTATTTAAACAATCTAATACACCTACGGGAGGGTGATGAGTGAAAGATGGCATTCAACACCCAGGTCGGCTATCATGAATATCTGGTAATGCTATTTGGCCTTTGCAATACTTAGTCCTGGAGGAATTCTGCGCACAAAAATTGAAAATTCTGCATACTTTATATTGGTCAAAATAACACAATATACATGACAATCTTTAAGTAATTAATTTAAAATGTAATACAGGAAAAATTTATTATGTAAAGATGCAGAGTTTTAAATATTTTGAGCAGAATTTCCCTAGAATTATATTGTAAAAATGTCCCTTACACCCTCTCTCCATGCTCCCCTGGTAAGTCTCCATTCACTTTACCTTCTCAGGCCCCCCAAATCCTCCATCCTTCACTATCTCTCCCCTTCCCCGCTAAGCTCAACTCCTTCCACTCTATCTCCACTCTCAGAGCTTGGCCTCTCTCAGTACTGCCCCTCACACAGGCTCCCTCTGTCCCTCTCTTACACACACATAGACTCCCTTCTCTTGTGCACATTCATATCCCCTCATACAGGCTCCCTCCCTCTCTCTCTTATGCACACACCCCCATACACAGGCTCCCTTTCCCTCTCATGCATACACCCTCACACAGGCTACCTGTCTCTCACACACCCCTGCGCATTGGCTCCCTCTCACATTCACATATACACCCCTACACACAGGCCCCCTCTCTCTCTCTCTCTCTCACTCACTCACTCACACTTACACACACACACACACACACACACACACACACATGCACATACACACACACATCCCTTCACACAGGCCCCTTCTCTCACAAACAAACACCCTCAATCCCTCACATACACCCACTCCCTTTTTCACACACACCAGCCCCAATCTCACACATATACACATTCCTTCAAATATCCTCATGTAGACTCCCTCTCTCTGGCACACACACATATCCCCACTCATGCTCTCTCTCTCACACAAACACACACACACAGACACACCCCTACACACAGGCTCGCAGTATTACACACACACCTCTACACCCAGCCTAGCAGTCTCTCATAAAACCATCCTCTACACACAGATTTACTGTCACCGGGAACTCCACCATCTTCGCCGCAAGTGGGATGCACTCCACTTTGTTGTGTTCGTGGCTGCTCTATGCCCTCGCTCCACCCTACCTCTGTGGCGACTCCCTCCGGGCCTGATGGACGACTTGCTGCCACGGCGTCTCCATGCCGCTTCTCCCTGGCGTCCCCGGACTGGCTCAACGCTGTGGATCCACCATGTTCCTGGTGACGTAGGGCACGTGTGCACTCCGAAGTATGTACCAGCAAGGGCGCGAACCTCAGGGGCATCCCCCCTGTATTGACGTCATCCACTTCCAACATAAAAGGTCTTCACATTCGCTAACTAATTGAGTTAGCAAGGGATTCGTTCCAAGCTTCTCTGCCTCCTCGGACTTACCAGAGGTACCCGCTCCTCGGGGGCCTCGCTCTCTTTTCTCTATTTCAGATTGCAGATAGGAACTGCTACTCGCTCCTCAGGGGCCCATGTTCCTGAAGACTCTGAAGATTCTTTACTGCCTGGAAGCTATCGCAGATACAGACATTCGTGAGTTACCACCGCTCTCTCAGAGCTTTCCCTGGAACCAGGTACTCGCTTCTCGAGGGCCTAACTCTTTCCAGCAACTTAGCCTCCTTAAGAATCTATGTGAGATTGTCATCTACTACTGGCTATGAATATAGCATACCCTGCCTACTCACTATCTATAGTTTCTCTACAGCTCAGCAACCCTGGGATCGCAGTTCCAGTATCTGAGGGGCTTCAGCTCTACCGGGCATATCAGCTCACTACTGCCACCTCTGGTGGTTCTATTAACCTGTCTAATAAAAGAACTATCTGTGTCTGTCTCCATAACCAAGCCTAGCCAGTGGTCCCTCTCAGGATATCCTCCTGGGGGTGCTGTCATCTGCCATCGTCCCAAGGATTCACCTATTTATATTCCACTCCATCTGAGTACCCTCTCTAGCACTCCGCTGGTACAAATTGCCAACTCAGCAGTCTATATCATAATAAGATTGCTAGTTCCGCCTACGGAGCATATCAGATTGCTAAACTCCTCCTTCCACGGGAGCCAGTCCCTAACTGATTGCTAATGCCGCATGGTGACTCATAACAGATTGCTGACTCCTTCCCCAACAGGAGTATCCAGCAGCAGAATTATAACAGATTGCTCACTCCTCCTACTTCAGGAGCAGAGCACAACACATCTTTGCCACAGCAGAATGGGGTCCATTCATGGCATGCTGGGGCCTGCTCCAAATTCTGCATAGAAAATAGAATTTCTGTGCAGAAAATGGAAATTCTGCACAGGAGGGGAATTCTGCATAAATTCTGCTCTCCACAGTAGTGCAGAATTCCCCCAGGAGTATACACTCCAACTGTCTTTCAACATGGTCAACGAGATTTTTGGGGATCTCTTGTACTCCCATTTTGTGATATATCTGGACGACATCCTCATCTTTTCATGCTCCCTGGCTAGGCACTGTGAGCATCTAGGACAAGACTTACAGAAACTCCGTGAACACCACTTAATGCTAAACTCAAAAAATGTACGTTAGAGCAGGAGGAATTTCCATTCCTGGGCTACATTGTCTGCTGGCACAATCTGCATATGGACCTGGAAAAGGCAAAAGCTATTCAGGACTGGCCTCAACCCATTGGGATCAAGGCCTTGCAATGCTTCCTTGGCTTTGCTAATTATCATCAAGAAGGGTGCTGACACCAGACATTGGACAGAAGAAGCCATTTAGGCCTTTGGCTGCCTCAAACAGAAATTTCTCCGGACCCCTGTCTCCACACTCTGGATCTCTCTAAATCCTTCATTATGGAGGCAGAAGCCTCTGCCATTGGGGTAGGGGCTGTCCTTGCTCAGCACAGTGATCAAGGGACCCTCATGCTTTTTTTTTTTTTTCCAAGAAATTCACTCCCACAGAAAAGAACTATACTAGTAGGGACAGGGAATTCCTGGCCGTGAAATTAGCACTGGAAGAATGATGCTACATATTAGAGGGGGCTAGCCACCTGATCATGATCTACACGGACCACAAGTACTTGGAATATGGACCACAGGCCCAACATTTGAACCATGACAGGCCAAATGGTCATTATTCTTCAATCGCTTCAACTTTAAACTCTGGTACCATCCGGCAGAAAAGAACCAACAGACTAATGCCCTTTCATGGTCCTTTGAGACTGAAGAAACATCAGATCCTCCTCACCACATCATCGATCCAACAAGAATTGTGGTCACAACTGCAGTGCCTGTCCCACTGGGGAAGACAGTAGTCCCCAAACATTTGCGAGAAAAAGTGCTTAAATGGGCCCATAATTTGTGCTTGGCTAGGCACCCTGGAGTCCCTAGAACCCTGGAGTTATTCCTCCACTATTATTAGTGGCATCAAGTGAAGCATGATGTACAGCACCACATGGAATCCTATGCCAATTGTGCAATTCAAGAGTTCCCATGTTTGCCCTTGGGGGTTGTTTTAGCCATTTATAGTCTCTGAGGAACCCTGGACCCATCTGGTCACTGACTATGTCACTGACCTTCCCTTCTCTAATGGCTGCATGACCATATGGGTAGTGGTGGACCAGTTTTCCAGGATGGCTCAATTTACACCTCTCCCCAGCCTTCTATCTGCACCAGAACTGGTCCTCTGTTCAATATATTTTCCGCCTGCACAGGCTACCTAATCATATTCTCTCTGATCAAGGAGTGCATTTCACAACCCACTTTTGGAAAAGTCTTTGCAAGACATTTGAGATCTCCTGGCATTTTACCTCTGTATACCATCCACAAAACAATGGTCAGACAGAATTAACCAGGTTCTTAAAAGATTCCTGAGATCATACGTTAATGAATGTCAAGATGAATGGGCCTCTCTTTTTTCCTGGGCAGAGTTCTGCCACAACAACCCTATGGGAAGTTCAGCAAGATCGTCACCTTTCCAGATTGTGTTCAGTCAACATCCACAGGCACCGCTTTCTATCCCAGTTTCTGCTCATGTCATGCAGCTACCACCATGGGTCAAGTCTTCAAGAACTTGTGGCAGAAGACTCACCAACTCCTTACTGTGGCTGCCGAGAGATTTATGAAGCAAGTGGTCAAAAGGTGCTGGCCGACATCCCAACTCAAGTCCAGGGAATTGGTTTGGCAAGTACCCACAACCATCAGCAAAATAATCCTTATGCCAAATTTTTACCATGGCTCATTGAGCCATTCCCCATTATTCATTAAGAAGGACCAGTGGTTTATCACCTAAAACTCACACCCACTCTCAAAGTCCATGATCTATTCCATGTGTCTCTCCATAAATTCCTGTCTTGGCCCTCACATTCTCCTCCCAGACAAACAGTAGGGGTATTGGAAGAGGGCACAGAACATGAAGTCCAGGAGATTCTTGATTCTAGAAAACTTCAGTACCTCATCTCAAGGAGAATACTTGGAAATCAGTATCCAATGTTCAAGCCCCCTAACTCACTAAATAATTCCATCAATGTTTTACCCAGAAAACCCCAACTAAAGCCGGTGCCTCAGCAACAGGCCCTCCTACTTAATCTGCAGTGCATGCTGCTATTCTTCGTGCCATGTGTTCCTGCTTCTCTTGGTGTCCTGCAGTGTTCCCTTGCTGTGCTTAGGCCCAGCGCGACCGGGTATGCATACCGTGCATTTGCACGGGGCGACACACCCAGGAGAGTGGCAGGCCGGCAGCAACAGAAGAGGCCATGGGCCACCAGCAGAGCCTAACCCGCTGGTGGCCAAAGAAGGAGAGAGGCTGCAGGTTACTGGCACTCAGTCCACCAGTGGCCGAAGAAGGATAGGCCCGTCTTTTGTTTTAAGTGCATGCGTGCACATGCTCACGTGCACAGCTCTGCTCCCCCCCAAACAGGAAGATCAGTGGGCCATGGTGGAGTTCTAAGACCTGAAGACAGCAGGAGGCCCGCGGGGTCGTGGTGGAGCTCATCCCACCATGACCCAATGGCAACTGGAGACCATGTATGTATGTGTATGAGCCTGTATGCATGTGTGAGTGAAAGCCTGTGTGTGTGTGTCTGTGTGAGATCCTGTGTGTGGGTGTCTGTGTGAGAGCCTGTATGTGTGTATGACAGCCTTTGTGCCTATGAATGTTTCTGTGTGAGAGCTTGTGTGTTTGTGAATGTTTGTGTGCTTGTGAGAGCCTATGTGTCACACATAGGCTCTCTCACAGGCACGCACGCACACACACATACACACATAATGTATCTGTGAGAGTGAAAGGGAGCCTGTGTATATTAGAGAGAGAGAGTGGGTAAGAGAATGAATGTGTTATTGTGCAATGCGCATGTGTGTGAGAGAGAACATAAAATTTGTGTGTCCTTACTTCCCCCAATCCACGACAGGGTGACTGGAAATCAGATCCCAGGTATGGAGAGCAAGAGAATTTTTAATCCTTATTAGTTTTAATTATTGGGTGTAATTTGATGGTTCTGCTCTTTTGAAATATTACATTTTTTTTGGGGGGGGGAATAGAACATTTTTTAATTATTGAATTTTTTATTAATCAGATGTTTTGAAATATTTTATTGGTGTTTGGAAAATTTTTAATATTCTATTCATTAACTGGTTTGAAATATTCTTTTTATGAATATGATTTTGCTGTTATGTGTCGCAGACAGCTGTGACCACTGCCTTACCTCTTTTTCTCCCCTTTCACTCTCTTTGGGCAAGATGGCTGCCTCCAGTGCCAAGGCATTTCCAAATCAGCACAGGTATCCCCATCCACCATGCTCACTCCTGTGGCCTCCTAGGGCGCAAGCACACACAAATACACATCATGGCAGGTAGCCCCACCACATGACATCAGTACATCTGGGAAGGTATTTATTTATTATATACTGACATTTGATCTGAGATATCACATTGGTTTACATTCAGGTACTGTAGGTACTTCCCTATCCCAGAGGGCTTACAATCTAAGTGTGTACCTAAGGCAATGGAGGGTAAAGTGACTTGCCCAAGGTCACAAGGAGTGACAGCAGGTCTTGAACAATGGTCTCTTGGTTCATAGCCCACCTCTCTAACCACTAGGCTATAGCCTCTGCTACCAAAGTTAGCAAAGACTTCGCTTCGCTACTCTGAATGCTCTAAGCTGCACGCTTAGATGCCGCTTTCACGATAAGGGCCTCGCTTCAGTAAGAAGCTCTAGAGACCCGCTCCTCTCGCTTCCAACTTCCCTTCGGGGTTCCTCACTAAGATAACCGCTCCTCGGGAGTCTTTCTTTCTATTCTATTTTCAGGATATTGGACAATTGGGTTCTCCTCCTCAAGGGCCTATCTACTTTATATCCTGCACCACTATTCTACCACCAGGAAGACGCCTTCACTCTGTGAGTACCTCTACGATCCGGCGCTCCAACTCCACCCACCAGCCGTGGCGTTACCCGCACTGCGGGTTCCCACCTATCGTGAACATCTGGGTGAGACTATACTTCTGAGCCTGTTGAACGTACTGGCACTTCGTGGATCAGTGCCTTACCTTCCTGCTTTCACCATCTATCTACAGCAGTACAATAAAGACTCTATCCATTCTGTGTCTGCTATCTGTGTCAGCCTATTGCAGTGGTTCCCCACGGGACTCCTCCCCGTGGGCAGAGTCATCTCCATTGAGACCAAGGGTCCACAATGCCTCAAACACAACATTATGATTGATGTTTTATATTTCTTGATTTTATTATTTAATGTTTTATGAAGAATGGTACTGTCTCTGTTTTTCCATTATTGTTCTACATACAGAGGTTGGCTTGTGTGGGTTCCAGTTCAGTTCTTCTCAGCACGTTTCTGCTGATACTTTCTGATCTCTTTATTCTGTATTTGGTGAAGGTCTGCTGTGTTCTGCATATGTGACCAGGTGAGGTATTTTGCTGGCATGTAATTTCTGTGTAGGGATCTATAGAAGATTGGTTTCCTAATAAACGTTTTATTGGTGTTCAAGGGCCTGGTGTAATATGTATTAATATTAATTAATATGTAATATGAATTACGCCAGGAACTTTGCCACAAAAAATTTAAACAAAACTTAAAAACCTGGTTATTTAAAAAAGCCTACTATTAATGAACTGAGTCCTCTTCTATTCATCCTAGTTTATTTCCACAGACACTCATATATTGATTTTATTCTCTTAATACAAAGTTATACATGGTATTGTATTCTTTCAGTTATCATGTTATATTGTAAAGCGCTATGCTGATTTAATGTTTGAATGTAAACTGAGGTGATGTTACCTACGTGCCCCGGTATATAAAAATCTGTAAAATAAATAAATAATAAAAATGTGCAGTGCTGCCTTTTCACAGATAGGTTGTTAGGGTTGTTTTGATATGGGAGATTTACTATATTGTAATTCTGTTTGTTCATGGCTTTCTGAGGGCCAAGCCCATACCCAACATGCATTATACAAAGTCTAATTCCAAGTGCTTTTTTGCAGAGTTTTTTGGTTCGCACTAGGGATGTGCAGAGCAAAATTTTATGTTCATATTTTTTATGTCCGAAAGGGGGTCCCACTTGCGGCCAATATGGACATAAAAAAAATCCAATGAGTTGGGTATATGTACATATGTGCAAAAAAAAAATTTAAACCCCCTCACCCTCCTTAATCCCCCCCCCCAGACTTACCACAACTCCCTGGTGATCGAGCGAGGAGTGAGGACGTCATTTCTGCAATCCTTGGCGAGAAGCATGTGACGTCGGTGGCACGTCGAGTGACGCGGCGTCACGTGATTCCCGGCGAGTTCGCGCCGGACGGCTCGTTCGGCCCAAAAAGAACTTTTGGCCAGCTTGGGGGGGCCTCCTGACCCCCCCAAGCTGGCCAAAAGTTCTTTTTGGGCCGAACGAGCCGTCCGGCGCGAACGAGCCGGGAATCACGTGACGCCGACGTCACGTGATTCCCGGCAAGTTCGCGCCGGACGGCTCGTTCGGCCCAAAAAGAACTTTTGGCCAGCTTGGGGGGGCCTCCTGACCCCCTCAAGCTGGCCAAAAGTTCTTTTTGGGCCGAACGAGCCGTCCGGCGCGAACTTGCCGGGAATCACGTGACGTCGCGTCTGAGTGACGCGGCGCCACGTGATTCCCGGCTCGTTTGCGCCGGACAGCTCGTTCGGCCCAAAAAGAACTTTTGGCCAGCTTGGGGGGGCCTCCTGACCCCCCCAAGCTGGCCAAAAGTTCTTTTTGGGCCGAACGAGCCGTCCGGCGCGAACGAGCCGGGAATCACGTGACGCCGGCGTCACTCGACGTGCCGCCGACGTCACATGCTTCTCGCCAAGGATTGCAGAAATGGCGTCCTCACTCCTCGCTCGATCACCAGGGAGTTGTGGTAAGTCTGGGGGGGGGATTAAGGAGGGTGAGGGGGTTTAAATTTTTATTTTGGCTCAACAATCGCGATTTCCCACATATCGAACATATCTATGTTGGATATGTGGGAAATCCGATCGTTTATGTCGAATCAATTTTTTAAGTAAAAAAAAAATATGAGTTGCGTTTTACTAATGCGGTCAATCCGAATGCACACCCCTAGTTCGCACCACATCAGTCCATGTAAATATAATATGCATGTTGAAAGTGATATTTCTGACTCAGAAGACTGTACCTTTGAATGTTCTTTTTCATGTAAAATTTGTTATAAATGCATAATTTAAGTGTGTGTGTCTGTAAAGGATGTAGGAGTGTATGTGTGTGGGGTGCGGGGTGTGCAAGAATATAAGGTTTGCCTAGGGTACCTAATACCCTTCTCTATCCATGAGTTCTTGGGGGGGGGGGGGGGGAGGGGACATGTAAGTTTTTAAAAATATAGATTGCAGGACAGAGCTGGGCTTTATTTGATGGGCCTGGGACAGGTGCTGAATAAATCGGGAAAGGGAGGGACAGCACCGTACTTTTTTGCACAGGGCAGCAAAAAAGCTAGCATTGGCCCTGGCTGGGCTCCTGCCTTGCCTTGTTTCATTTTTCTCCCTGCCTTGCTCCTGCCTCATCCATCTCTCTGTTGCCTTGCAAGCCTGTCCTGTCATGTCTTCATCCTCAATGTCCATCCTTCCTTGTTCTGTCTGTCTGGCCTGACTCCTGGTACTGACCTCTGCTACAGACTTTGACCATTCTCTTGCCTCCCATCTAGCATCAGTCCCATCTGGTACTGACCATCTGCTACAGACCTTGACTCCTTTCTTGCCTGTCATCTGGTATTGACCTCTGCTATGGACATCGACTCCCCCTTACAAGCTGGCAGCCCCAACTGCAGTTTATATCTGGATCCAGTCTTCTCACTGACAGCCCTGACCACTGCCACTGGACGCTCTCTGATCACTACTTAAGGGACACTCACCTAAACCCCGCAAGCCCCTGGAACCCAAGGGCTCAACCTATGGGAATGGGGCTGGTATAGGTGAAGCTCCAGCTCCAGTCCCTGTAAAATCATGTCCGCCAGCTGTCAACGTGTGCCAAGGAGGTTTGCCTACGGGGCTGCATCAACCATACCACAGCCCAAGTGCTCACATCTATGACAGATGTCAAAACTTAAATCACTATCAAAAACTGATGATACCATTACTGCACATATATGAGACAACTCTAGCTCTGTAAGTCTACGGAAAACTGTGTCCACTGGATACAATAACTTTAGATACAGCCTATGTTTAGAATGCTGTACTAAATTGTCTCAGAAAATGTAGCTATATTAAGGAAAACAACTCTGCAAGGATCTTGCTTTGGGGATTTGAGCATTAGGAAGTTTTTTTATCCTGGAAATCCAAAGTCATTATTTCCTCTAAAGGGCATGTAGTAGGTATTTAATCACACTATACTTCAATAGGCACAAATGAGTTTTGTTTATTAGTTTGGAAAACTATAGAAATTACATCTTTTCTCTAGATACTAAAGAATTCTTACCTTCTTTGGACTTTCCTCTATGGGATTTCTTTTAATTCATTCAATCTCAAACAATACTCTTTTCTTAATTTTTGAAATTTGAAGTACACCAGAATAAAGATAACAGCCTTTGTTATTGGTAAAGCTCTCTTCCTCAGGCATCATTTGTTAGTTGTCTTTGAGGATCATATTTTGAATTGGTCAGGATTTTACCAGAATAAGTTTTTGATGATTGATAATACTGGAACCCAGTTTCTGCGGGCCTCTCCCTGCATCCACTCCCTTTACAATTACACTCACATCCAACAGATGAGATAATTAGGAATCGACCATGGCTGTATCTTAAAATAAAACATCCAACAATGAACCAAGGAAAAATTGCAATAAGTAAACATGCCTAGTGGGCATCCATCATGTCCCAGCAGAAAGTACCACCCCCAAGCCACCCCAACCTATAAGCACCTGGAAAAGTCTGCCACCTCGGTAGGAGGGCAACAACCATCGATGTGACTGAACCCAGTCAGAGGGGGGATATGAAAGTGGTCTATAAAATTTTGAGGTCTAGAATGGGTAAATATAAATCAGTTATTTACTCTTTCAGATAATAGAAGGACTAGGGGGCATTCCATGAAGTTAGAAAGTAGCACATTTAAAACAAATTGGAGAAACTTCTTTTTCACTCAACGTACAATAAAGCTCTGGAATTTGTTGCCAGAGGATGTGGTTAGGTCAGTTAGTATAGCTGGGTTAAAAAAAGGTTTGGATAAGTTCCTGGAGTAAAGTCCATTAACTGCTGTTTATCAAGTTGATTTAGGGAATAGCCACTGCTATTACTGGCATCAGCAGAATGGGATCTACATAATGTTTGGGTACTTGCCAGGTACTTGTAACCTGAATTGGCCACTGTTGAAAACAGGATGCTGGGCTTGATGGACCCTTGGTCTGATCCAGTATGGAAACTTCTTATGTTCTTATGTTCTTAACCAATTCATACAGGGCCACCGGAATTGATCATATAGCCACCTGGCCAATCTGTCAATGCCACCCAGCCCCCCTCTGAGTTTCAACCACTAAACCTCCCAAAAAATGACAACTTCGGAAAATACAGAGGACAGGTGAGAGGGAAACAGCGCACAGGACAGGCTTCAGCGCAAAAAGTGTTATGACCGTCTGTCACAGACGGCCGTGACCGACTCAACTCACGTCTTGTGCTGCCCTTCTCTCTTCTCCAGGTCTACTCACAGCTGAGGCTAGCTGCTACCGCCACCTACCTCTGGGCTCCTTGTGGTGGCCGGGATGCTGCTGCCACCCACGCCAACTCCAGGCCTTCTTAGGTGTGCACACGCACCACCAGGCCTCTCTTTGAAGGCCCAATGGTGGGAACCTCAGGGGCGTCCCCGACTGATGACATCACTAGGTTGGGATTCTTAAGCACCGCCTTCAACCCTTGCAAACTGACTTGGCAATGAGTTCCTTCGCTACTAGTGCTGTTCCTTGGACTGTGGTTCCTGATTCGGACCTTCCTGCGACGCTGGACTCTGGCTCAGGTACCTGCTTCTCGGGGGCCTGCTTGCGCTCCAGTTGGAGATCCTGTCTCCAGGCTTTCCCCACTCCTTGGTCTAGCCCTGCGCCTTACAGAGGTCCTGCCTACCGGCCTTCTTGCTCTTCGGGGTCGTCCCTTGAACTGCCTTACTGCTTTGGAGAGTTGACTCGGCGCTTCCTAGCCCCTCGGGGCAGTGCCTACACCAGTGACTGTACTTGCACTTCCCTCCTCAGGGCAGTGCCTACGTTCTATACCAGTGACTGTGCCTGCGCACTCCTCAGGGCAGTGCCTCTGTTTCTCTATCAGAGATTCCTTCATGCACAGCCCTGCTCCTCGGGGTCACTGACGTCACTACTTCAGAGATTCGGACAGCCTACTCCATCACACCAGAGCCTCTCTCACTATGCAGCCCCGCCCCTCAGGACAGTCTCTTCTGCATTCCTCCAGAGATTCCTGTCTCATGCTCCCCGCTCCTCGGGGCCTACCTAGTGCTTCCCTTTTGGAGGTTCCTGCTCTGGTACCTGTATCTCCAGTTCTGCCTGAATACTGTGGGTCCCCCTCCAAACTCTGTCTCTTACCCCACTCCTCAGATCCCTCACAGTACTCTCTCTACAGGCTTCTACGATCACGTGGCTGTGACGTAGGTCACTCTATTCCTCTACCACTATACTATTTCCTGCTGCAGCTGATCTCGCCTCCCGATGGTGAGGACCTGTGGGGCTCCTCCTCACAGGTGGTACCAACCCTCACCTCGGGCCAAGGGTCCACGAAACCCATGAATCCTAACAAAAAGTGGGTACACACATGCGTGTTCCTCCCTTTATGCCACCCAGGGACCACCTCCTGTCTCTTGCTTCTCTGAGGCCAAACCAATCAAATAAAGAATTTCCCTTCAGCTTGATTTGAAAGCCCCACAGGATCAAGAAATTCAGCCCCTCCTCTAACAGTATTCCTACACCCCCCCCCCCCCCCCCCCGAGGAGCAGTATGAGCCAGGAATGTTGCCCACATTATCAGGTGCAGATTGAGACTGACTCTCCTGCTCTGTTTCATAATATGGGCATCCAAGACCTGTTGGTCTCTCCCTACATCCACTCACTTCACAATTACACCCACATCCAACCAAATAATCACAGACAACATAACTGAGAATCAACAAAGCTGCAGCTTTAATAGGAAATAATCAACAATGTACCCAAGCAAAGGTTTACAACAACTATAAATGCTCCAGTGGGCATCTGCCATGGCCCAGTAGAATGTACAACCCCCCGGACCAACCCAGCCTGAGGGCACCTAGCAGTGTCCGATGCCTCCGTAGGAGGTCCCTACCATGTTCCAATAAGGGCAACCTCCATTGATGTGACTGAACCCAATAACACAAATCCATATAGGGCCAACAGAATTGACCATACAGCCATCTGGTTGATTGGTCAAATCCACCCTACACCCAAAACAAGCTTGGGTATCCTTCCACAGGCACAGGATAGGCAGCGTATACTGTGACCCCCAAAGATGCAGCCTAAGATTCCTGAAGCAGAACATCATCCAAGGCCTCCCGAAAGCGTTATTTAAAAGATCTTACCCCACATCAGATAAAGGAGTCCTATCAGATTGAACCAATCCACTACAAGCATCCCTAGCCCACACATGCTTCACATCCCTACTCTCCTAACCCCACAGACAAGAACCATTCTGTTGGTTAATTTTGACCTGGCCATGACCCCAAATAACCTGATCTAAACAAGCAAGCCTTGGAATGATGTCAGACCAACATATCACCATATTAGGAAGGAAGCTAAGCCATAATTGTAGAGACATCTTTCCACACTGAATCCAACAATTGACAACATGTCCATGTCCCCAGATCATTTCCCCAAGATGATTCACCATCACTTAGGGCCAAGTTCAATACTTCATCAAGGGCTACAGGAAGGACAGCAACTGATCCCTGAGCATTCCTCGTTGCCCGAACCAATGCTTGTGCGCACTATGTAGTGCAAGTCCAAATGCAAACTATAAGGATGCTGCAGAGCATGCCTATATGCTCATCCCATTTAGGATTGCTCTAAAATCCAAATGTTCTTGCCCCCATGACACTAACCTGAAAAAACCGAAAGATTAATGTGATACCCAATTCAAAAATATGAACTCTCAGTACTAACATAAGACTGAAAAGCTCTAGATTTCCACTGCCCAATGACCCTTTTTGGGAGGCCAGACACCATTGCAGTTTGCTGCCCCAGTCCAGAATAAATGCATCCTATAACACTTTGCATCCAAGCCCAAGAAAACCAAAATTTTACACAAAATAGTCGCAAACTGATAATGAATAAAGGAGCAAGAATCTGCATGTACCTAGATCAAAGCCCTAGGGATGTGCATTTGTTTTCAACGAATATGGCATCCACAACAAATATGTCCCTATTCGTTGGATTTGTGGGACAGCAAAATGAATGGCAATCCTTCACAAATGAAATATATCATATTAGTTTCATTCGTTTGGTTCACAGTGCTTTCTTAGCAACCTTTTGAATTAGGAGAAGGTCATGTGGAAGTATCTATAGCAACACCAACCCTTTCCTGTGACTCATAAGGGACCTCACAGCCTTGTCAAAGAGTGGGCCACACAGGTTGGCAAGGAGACCAGAATGCCAACGTATCAGAGCAAAGCATTTTTCTAATTCAGCCAATCACTGCTCTGTGATGCTGTTCCTGCTGGGGTCCATGTTTCGAACGCTACCATTCTTTTTCAAAGGCTAAAGATCAGCGTTTCCGCCATGTTTGAGATCTTAGATTCTTAAAGACTACAAATACAACACTGATCTTTAGCCCTTGAAAATGAACGGTAAGGTTTGAAACATGGACCCATGTTGGGCGTGTTGAGAATCCATGGCTTCAGAGCTCAATATCATCAGCAATGTTTCACAAGATAAGTGATATGAATTGCAAATGAAAATATCTAAAAAAATTTATATT
Organism: Rhinatrema bivittatum; assembly: GCF_901001135.1. NCBI lineage: Eukaryota > Metazoa > Chordata > Amphibia > Gymnophiona > Rhinatrematidae > Rhinatrema > Rhinatrema bivittatum. The sequence continues at coordinate 340,614,570 of NC_042616.1, read as the reverse complement.
GTTTTGGACACTGACCGATGATTAAAAATAAGGCAAATCATCTAGCAATTCTACTTTCACGATGAAGCCTATTATGACTGGTCAAAACTAATAGAAAGCGTCTATATGATAAATTTGATGTACTTTTGGAATAAAACAGAATATCATAATGCCTTTGTATCGCTCCATGGTGCTATCATATCTTGAGTATTATGTGCAATTCTGGTCACCACATCTCAAAAGAGATATAGTAAAATTAGAAAAGGTACAGAGAAGGGCAACCAAAATGATAAAGCAGATGAAATGAATCACCTATGAGGAAAGGCAAGCGGTTCTGGCTCTTCAGCTTGGGGAAGTGATAGCCAAGGGGGGATATGATAGAGGTCTATGAAATAATGAGTGGAGTGGAATGGGTAAACTCAAAATTGTAAAAAGAGGAAGAATTTTCAAAGGCTTAACATGCTTAATTTGCTTCTGGCATGAAATAGAAACAAAAAGTGAAATGAATACAATGAGGTACTGGCTTTAACTCCTGATTGCATTGTTTAATAATGGCCATCTGGCCTCTTTCATGCTTGCTTCCTGTACTTGTTATCTAATTCTACTACAAGTGAACTTTCTGAAATCGATTAAGTTAAATTTTCTAATTTAATACTGTACGCAGCTCTTTGTTTTTAAACAGTCAGTTTTGCAGAGAAGTATATTGATAAATGGAAACAAATGATTAACCAGAGGGTATGTGGTGGTGGAATAGTTTTTGATTTTGTTTGGGGGTTTTTTCAAACTTTGATTTGCAAATGTGTTTAAAGAATCATGTTTGTACAACCCATGAAGATGAATTATGTACCTGAACCATGTCTGTTATTGATGTCAGTGCACTCACCAGTACCTTTGCAAATGTAATAATCTGTAACCCTCAGCAATAAGTAATTGAAATTATATGTCAGAGGCTATAGATAACCACTGATGATAGCAGCATCAACTGACAAATTCATTAAGAATTTTCTGGTGTACTATAACACATGCAGTACTTGTATTCAGTTCTAACTTTCTACATATTAAAACCCCCCACAATACAGGGAATTTTCTGGCAATGAATATTCTGTTTGTTGGAGCTGAAAACCTGAGGCTGAGCTCAGAGCCTTTAAACCAGATAACACATTCAACTGACAGTGAATATCTAGTCCAAAAAGAGTATTGATACATTATTGAAAGACAAAATAGAGTTGCTTTGTTGTATTTTTTGTTAGCCTCTATTTTACAAAATTTATTTATTTTATTTAAAAGGATTTATTGACCATTCCCTCCAAAGTTTGGGGTGGTTTACAGCAAAACAAGCATAATAAAATACTGAATAAAACATTATCAAATTATATATAATTTAAATAATTAAAATAACAAAATGATAAAAGTAAGTTAGACAAATTCTACGTCAAACAGATGGTGCTGACGTACTCAGCATTGAGGACAATATTGATGAGCATCATATTCGAACATAGGTAAAATGATAGAAGATATTTGAAAGCTTGCTTGAAAAGATGGTGTTTTAAAGCTTTCTTGAATTCTTTTTTAGAACATAAGAAATTGCCATACTGGGTCAGACCAAGGGTCCATCAAGTCGAGCATCCTGTTTCTGACAGTGGCCTATCCAGGCTGCAAATACCTGGCAAGTACCCAAACACTAAGTAGATCCCATGCTACTGATGCTAGTAATAGCAGTGGCTATTCTCTATGACAACTTGATTAATAGCAGTTAATGGACATCTCTTCCATGAACTTATCCAAACCTTTTTTAAACCCAGCTACACTAACTGCACTAACCATTTCCTCTGGCAACAAATTCCAGAGCTTGTGTGTTGAGTGAAAAATAATTTTCTCTGATTAGCTTTAAATGTGCTACTTGCTAGCTTCATGAAGTGCCCCTAGTCCTTCTATTATCCGAAAGAGTAAATAAGCAATTCACATTTACCCATTCTAGACCTCTATCATATCCCACCTCAGCCATCTCTTCTCCAAGCTGAACAGCCCTAACCTCTTTAGTCTTTCCTCATAGGGGAGTTGTTCCATTCCCCTTATCATTTTGGTAGCCCTTCTCTGTACCTTCTCCATCGCAACTATATCTTTTTTGAGATGCGGCAACCAGAATTGTACACAGTATTCAAGGTGCAGTCTCACTATGAAACAATACAAAGGCATTATGACATTTTTTGTTTTATTCACTATTCCCTTCCTAATAATTCCTAACATTTTGTTTGCTTTTTTGATTGCAGCAGCACACTGAGCTGATAATTTCAATGCATTAAACTCTATAACACCTAGAATCTTTTTCCTGGGTGGTAGCTCCAAATATGGAACCTAACATCGTGTAACTACAGCATGGATTATTCTTCCCTATATGCATCATCTTGCACTTGTCCACATTAAATTTCATTTGCCATTTGGATGCCCAATCTTCCAGTCTTGCATGGTCCTCCTGCAATTTATCACAATCCGCTTGTGATTTAACTACTCTGAATAATTTTGTATTATCTGCAAATTTGATTACCTCACTCATCATATTCTTTTCCAGATCATTTACAAATATATTGAAAAGCATCAGTCCAAGTACAGATCCCTGAGGCACTTTACTGTTTATCCTTTTCCACTGAGAAATTTGACCTACTCTCTGTTTCCTGTCTTTCAACCACTTTGTAATCCACGAAAGGATACCGCCTCCAGTCTCATGACTTTTTAGCTTCATTAGAAGCCTCTCATGAGGGACTGTTGCATTGGAGGTGGACCCTTGCCCTGGTACAGGCCTTCCGAGGGATCCCAGAGGACGCCTGCCACCAGGAGGCGGAGCACACAAGGAGACAGAGGCTGACAGGAACTTCACCAATAGAAGTCCGGGGGCTCTGTGGGTTGAGCCCTTGGATTCCCAGACTGCCTGGGCTTAGGTGGGCCTCTGCGGGTCTCCCGGAGAGCTGACGGAGGGGTGTGCCCACCAAGAGGAGAGGTGCGTGGCTGTCAGCGAACAGGCGAGCTAGATTGGAACTGAGAGTACCGGAGACCACTGGAACTGAAAGTCCTCTGGGTAGGATTGTTACGATTGTGGACCCTTGGGCTGGCTAGAAGATGGTGATGCAGCGCTGAAGGGATACCCACAGCAGAGCCGTAGCCGGGAGGCGGACTTGAACCAGAGATCCAAGAGAATCTTCACCACTGGAGACCCGAGATCCCCTAGGGAGGAGCCCTTGGGGACCCGAGCCACTTGGAATTAGGTGCGGACTCTGGAGATGAAGGTAGGAAGAGGATCCGGGAATATAGAGTCTAAAGTAGAAGTCGGAGCCGGGAGACCAACAGGAACTTCACCACTGGAAGCCTGCGATCCCCCCAGGAGGAGCCCATGAGGACCCGATCCGCTTGGACTTAGAAGCGGTCTCCGGAGGACGAGGGTCTTTCCCTGGAGGAAAGGAGGAGCAGAGGTCATATGATACAGACTTTCAGATACTTGAAAGGTTTTAATGATCCAAAGATAACGACAAACTTTTTCCGGCAGAAAAAAATCAACAGAACCAGAGGTCACGATTTGAAGCTCCAGGGAGGAAGACTCAGAACCAATGTCAGGAAGTATTTCTTCACGGAGAGGATGGTGGATGCCTGGAATGCCCTTCCGGAGGAAGTGGTGAAGACCAAAACTGTAAAGGACTTCAAAGGGGCGTGGGATAAACATTGTGGATCCATAAAGTCTAGAGGATGTGAATGAAGAGTGGGTGGCTCACGGGAACAACGGCTACTACCTGGTGATAATACCCTTGTTCAATAAACGTACACATGGTTAATGCGACTCCAACATTGCTCTAAGCTTCAGCGGCAATGAGGAAATGTGGAAAAAAGGATTTGCATTCACAAAAAAGCGGGGAGTAGCTTGCTTGTTACGGTGGTTACTACCCCAAACCAAATAAGCCTGATACTTCACTTTCAATGCATATACAGCATAGCTCTCTGCTTCAATGGCAAGAGAGAAAGACTGACACTGCATTTTCAATGCATATCCAGCATGGCGCTCTGCTTCAACGGCAGGGGAGAAAGTCTGACACTTCACGCATATCCAGCATAGCTCTCTGCTTCAACGGCAGGGGAGCAAGACTGATACTTCACTTTCAATGCCTAGCCAGCATGGATGGCTCTCTGCTTCAACGGCAGGGGGGAATGAAGAAATGTGGATCTATATTCAGGCAACAACCAACAAGGACTGAATTATATAGTCTGGATAAACAGATAAGCATGGGTGTAGCTTGCTTATTGCGGTGGTTAATAACCCTAGCTAATTAAGCTATTTCACTAAGATGCAGTTCCAACACTGCTCTCTACATTAATGGCAGGGGTGGAAGGGAAATAGAATAAAAAAGGTTACTAAGAGCCAAGAGTAACAGATAAGTATGAGAGAGAAAAAAAAGTGCAAAAGCTTGCTGGGCAGACTGGATGGGCCATTTGGTCTTCTTCTGCCGTCATTTCTATGTTTCTATGTTTAAGATAAATCCGAATCAAGACAGGCAACAGAGATGCAAGACATGGAGGCAAACCAAGGGTCGGGGCAGGTGGCAGACAGCAGAGACCGAAGACAAGTCAGATGTCAGGATGGGCAGCAAAACAGGATACCAAAGAACAAGCCAAAGTCAGGAGCCAGGAAGACAAGCCAAGGGGACACAGGAACAGGAGCAGGCAAGGACGGGCTGGAACAGGAACAAGGCTGGAGCAGGACTCAGGAACACGCTGGGACAGGAACAAGCAAGAACGAAGACAGCAACTAGCAAACTCCGAGAGTGAACCTCATTGCAAGGCAAAGAAGGAGACTGTGAGCACGGTTTAAATACTTGCCAGCGTCTGACGTCAGTACAAGGAAGATTTGAATTTCCCGCACTGGTCCCTTTAAATAAGCCGGCTCTGGGCGCACATGAGTCTAGGGGAAGCAGAGCGCCATCGCGACAGGAAGTTCAGGAGCTCAGCGGTGTCTCCCTCATGGAGACGCCGCTGTGGAAAGGCCAGGCTGCGGCCCAAACGGAGCAGCGGAACACCGAGTGTTGCTCCGGGGCTGGCTGGAAGAAAGGTAGGGGCCCGGTCGCAGCGTCCTGCAACCGGAGATCATAACAAAGTTATGTTTTGTATATTATTATGAAAAACTTAATAAAGAGAAAATAAAAAAATAAAAAAGAAATACTTAGGAAAGTAGTGTCTCAGCATGAGACCTCTTCCAACCCCCTTCCCTCCTCCCCAATCCTAATTCAAGTACTTAGAAGGTGTTGCATCAGCCTTGTAGAAAAGCTTCTTTTCCTGGTATCATGCTGGTGTATAAAGATTTGTCTAATTAGGTGTCCTCACATAAATTTTATGAAAACTCTCTATATAATGTGCTTAGCAGGAGATGGTATCTGTATATAGCAGAAGATTGGAAGGCTCATTTATATACTTCTCCCAGCAGCCCCAGCAAAGTAATACAGAGTACACTATGAGCCATCTAGGTTTCAGGTTACACAGCCCCACACTATTTCTAACAGCAAGGATCTGATGACTCATTTGTATACTTTTCTCAGAAGCTTTAGCGGAGGATGCCAGCGCCTATTGCGCGCCGGTGGCCTATTGTGCATAGGCCGCCGGCACGCGCAAAGCCCGGGGCTTCGTAAAAGGGGCAGGAGGGGGCGTGTCTGGGGTCAGGGGGCGGTCCAGGGTGGGTCTGGGGGCATGGTGACGGTTCAGGGGTGGGCCGGGAGGGCGGTCCCGAGTCCCCCAGCACTGCGGCCTGTGCCGGGGGATGCCGAGGCGCCGCACACAAGTTACGCCTGCTTCAAGCTTCAAGCAGGCGTAACTTGCCCAACAAAGGTAGGGGGGGGGGATTTAGGTAGGGCTGGGGGTGGGGTAGATAGGGGAAGGGAGGGGAAGGGAGGGGAAGGGAGGGGAATGTGGGGGGACGTGGAAGGAAAGTTCCCTCCGAGGCCACTCCGATTTCGGAACGGCCTCAGAGGGAACGGAGGCAGGCTGTGTGGCTCGGCACAAGCAGGCTGCTGATTTTGCGCACCCTTGCGCGCGCCGAACCCGGATTTTATAAGATACGCACGGCTATGCGCGTATCTTATAAAATCCTGTGTACTTTTGTTCGCGCCGGTGGCGCGGACAAAAGTACACACGCGCATATGTTTTTAAGATCTACCTCATTTTGTTTAGTTACCTTAACAGAGGATTCTAGAGAATGATATGAGCTGTCTAGGTTAGTGTTCCCAGTTCTCTTCTGGAAACACACCTATTCAGTCAAGTTTTTAGGATTGCCATAATGAGTATGCATGAGAGAGATTTGCATACAATGAAGATCTACTATATAAAATCTCTTTCATGCATATTCATTATAGATATCCTGAAAACATGACTGGTTAGGTGTGCTTCCAGGAGAGGGTTGGGAAACATTGGTCTAGATTTTGGCTTTCATAGCTCCTTTCACTCTAACAGTAGAGGATCTGAAGGCTCATTTGCATACTTCTAATAGCCCCCAGAGGACTCTGTGAACTAAGACTTGATTTTCACAGCCCTCACACTGAGAGGACCTAAAGGCTAATTTACATACTTTTCCTAGCAGCCACAGCAGAAGACTCCAGAGAATACCATGAGCTGTCTGTTTCAGCTTTCACAGCCCCCTTACTCTAATAGCAGGGGATCTAGAGGCTTATTTGCATATTTTTCTCAGCAGCCCCAGCAGAGGACTCTAGAAAACACTCAGGCCGATAAAGTAAAGTCCGCAGGAGAGCAGGCGAATGCCCGCTCTCCCGGCGCGTGCACAGGCCACTCTCCTGTGCACGTGATTCTGTATTTAACTGAGGCCCAGCGGTAAAAACAGGCAAAAGGAGGCGCTAGGGACACTAGCACGTCCCTAGCGCCTCCTTTTGGACCGGAGCAGCGGCTGTCAGCGGGTTTGACAGCCGACGTTCAATTTTGCTGGCATCGGTTCTCGAGCCCGCTGACAGCCACGGGCTCGGAAACTGGACGCCAGCAAAATTGAACGTCCGGTTTTGGACCCGACAGCTGCGAGCCGACTTCAAATTTTATTTTTTTTTTACTTTTTTTACCCTTCGGGACCTCCGATTTAATATCGCCATGATATTAAATTGGAGGTCCCGAAGTGCACAGAAAAGCAGTTTTTACTCCTTTTCTGTGCACTTTCCCAGTGCCCGAAGAAATTAGCGCCTACCTTTGGGTAGGCGCTAATTTCTGAAAGCAAAAAGTGCGGCTTGGCTGCACATTTTGTTTTCTGAATCGCGCGGGAATACCTAATAGGGCCATCAACATGCATTTTCATGTTGAGGGCGCTATTAGGTTTGGGGGATTAGACGCGCGTTTTCGGCCTCTTACTGAATAAGGGGTAACGCTAGCGCATCAAAAACGCGCATCCAATGGCGGGTTAACAGTGCGCTCCATCGGAGCGCACTGTACTGTATTGGCCCGACTGTGAGTTATCTAGGTTTTGGCTTTCATGCAGTTTTGGCTTTCACGCTGTTTTTCATAGCAGATGGCTTGAAAGCCTGTTTATATGCTTATCTAGGATACTCTGAGCTGTTTAGGCTTTAACCTTTACTGCCTCCTTTCTTTATAATAGCAGAGGATGGGATATGTGTATTAAAACATCACTTCCTATAAATTTTTAACAACAGATTTATTTAATTGTTACAATAATATAATTCATTCAAAACAAGGGTCAATAAGGTGTAATCAGGGAGTTACAAGTAGATTAATTTTAGTCTCTGAAGAATCATTGATAGACAAATGGAAAATAAACAAATAGATTAAAAGTACTTTAGATTAGTTTGAATATCCCTTTTTTAAATTGCTAATAATTGAACAAAATTAGGATGCAGGCAGTAGTTCAGCAATGAGGGGGGCTATCCAGGCTTTTGCACTGAGTGCCATATATGTATGATTATCTACCGGCTGGTGAGACGTTTTATTTGTACACTCGGTACAAACAGCTCCTAGCACTCAGAGAATGATTCTGATATGTGGAAGCCAGAGTGGTTGGGGCTCAGGCTATTGGGGGGAGGAAGTTGCACTGTGGCTGGAGGGGGAGGGGCTCAGCTTGTGAAGGGCAGACTGTGCTGGGGCTGCGGTGAGGGCCTTGACCTAGGTGGGACTGGCTGTGCTGAGGCTGCTGGGGAATGAGGGCAGGTTATGATGGGCCTAGAAGAGGAAGGGCAGGCTGTGCTGTGGCTGAGGAGGCTGTGCTGGGGCTGGAGGGGAGAGGGCAATAAATAGGAGTCACTCTGGAATTTCCATGAATGACTGTGCTGCAGCTGGGGTTGGGGCTGGCAGGGGGAGGGAGGGAGAAGGCAGTGCTGCTCCTTGAGCTGCAGTGTGTGTGTGTATGGGGTGGGGGGGGGGAGGGCAGGCTGTAATGGGGCTCGGAAGGGATGAAAAGTTATAGGGGGCCTCCAGGGAATTTTCAAAGGTATCAGGTAGTACAATATGCATACATATGTGCACATGGTATAAAATAGGCTGAACGCACATACATGTGTGCACTGTTTTATACAGATGCGCACATGTGCACACAAATGCTGCCTTTTCTGCTTAAGTTGGAGAATTTTATAAGGGACGCACACCGTCGCCATAACTAGTTTCCCAGTTTGTTCCCGGTTCATCCAGTTAAGTGACAGGGCTTCCAAACCCAACTAGATTATTAGCCTCCCTTTCCCCCTGTTAGCCTCAACCGTTAAAACTCCACTGACCAGCTTAGTTTTTTTCATTTTATTACTTACACGCCATCCATAGCAGTGGTAATGTTATCCGGCAGGGGACCCAAGCATGCACTTCTGCATGTAAATAAGAGAACATTTCATGTTAATGTCCCAGAACACCCCTGTCCCACCCATGCCCCGCCCCTTTTATGGGCTTCCTCACTTGTGTGCATAACAGGAGATCTGTGCGTACATTGGCGCCTTTTAAAATACACACGGTGCATACTGGCCAGATATATTTGCATATCTCCTGGCTTGGGCGCCACGGGGCTTTTAAAATTCACCTGTATGCCGGAGATGTGCAATACCAGCTGCATTCATAGTACCTTGAGTGTTTCAGCCTTTATGCAAAAGAATATGTTCTGGCTTGGGAAATTTCTAATTGGAAGATTTGTAGAGGTTAGTTTTCAAAGCCCTTTCCAGGCATAAAAGTGTTTTATGCATAGAAATGGCAAGATATAACATTTCTCACCTGATATACTGGTAAGCTAATACACATAAGCCATTTGGTGCATACATTTACCTGTATTCAGAAGAGGCGTTCTAGGGAGTGGGGTCTGGCTAGGTTTTTTCCATTTACGCACAATACTTTATTTTAAAAAAGTATGTGTATAAATTCTGTTGTCAAAATTACCTGCATCAATTAGGCAGGTGTAAGTCATTTTTGCAGAGTAGTTTTCAAGGCTTAAGTGTACATGTTTACATTGAAAATTGGTGTAATGTCTGTATGTAGCCTCCTGCAAATTTCTGCAGACTCTTACAAAATTATTCCCCGTGGGAGTAATTTTCAAAAGGATTTAAATGCATAGACTCCAGTTTATGCACCTAAATTGCCTTCTGAAAAACAAGACAGGTATTGTGCGGGGAAAAGTACACACATCACATGATTTTTTTGAGCACTTTTCCCCTCATTTGTGGTATGCATCTTGGGGAGGGGGTGGCAGAGTTGCGGCAGGGAAAGCATTTACATTCATACTTTACATTTACATTTTCAAAAGTATGCACACAAATGTACATGTGTGTACCAACCCAAACCAGGAATTTTCAAAGCAGACATAGGCGCAGGGACGGTAACTTTAAACCAGCCTCGCGCACGTACATGAATGCGCGTATACCGGCTAGCGCCCATGGACTCAGCCATTTTATAACATGCGCGCGTATATGCACACATCTTATAAAATCAGCTGAATGCGCATAAATGTGCGTGCCATTTTATATGGATGCGTGGCGTGCATGTGCCACCTCTACTGCGTAAGTGTGGGGGGATTTTAATGTACATGCGTGCTGACGCAATTATCAGTTAAACCAGTTCGTTCCCACTTTGCCCAGTTACAGGATAGGACTTTCTACTTCCCTCCCAGCTAACTAACCGCTCTTGTACCTTACCTGCCCCAACCCTTAAAACCCCATTAACTAGCCTGGTTTTTTTTGTTTTATAAATTATATGCTATCTATAGCAAAAGTAAAGTTACACGGTAGGGGACCCTGGCGTGCACTTCTGCGCACATATACTTACACGCTGTTTTATTTTTAAATTCCAGGAATGCTCATGCCCTGCCCAGGCCATGCCCTGCCCCTTTGAATGTTTTCTTTTGTGCACATACCAGGAGATAGGCGCGTCCATAGATGCTTCTTAAAATATGCGCACCGCATGCCAGCCCGAGAAACACACATATCTCCCTGATTTGGCGGGCTTATGGCTTTTAAAATCGACCCCATAAGTTCACTTTGAAAATTCTAGCTGAAGGCAGCTGAAAATTACCCTCCCTAGGTTCTATGACTACTGCAGAAAGTGGTGCTGGGTGGTATTTCAGATGGTAGGGATGTACCAATGCTCCAATATGTAATAGGGCCAGATGTATTAAACATTTTTTCCAGGAACACATAAATGGGGAAAACCCTTTAGTGTATCCAACACTATGTACTGCTATATGTAGCTAAAAGTGTCATTTTCTATTTTATAAAGATAATTTTTTATCATGTTTTAACCATCTTCCAAGTGCCTCAGACACTTTAGTAGCCATCTGTACTAAAAGGTTTTTCTCATTTTATGTCTAAGGGAAAAATGCTCGGTACATCTGCCCCCTAGCCACCTGCCTTTTATTCTGCCAATCCAGTATTCCTGTACCTCTTTATATTATTAATAGCTAAGGATAAAATATTAAACCAAGATCTTGCTTACTCTGTGGAAATTAAAGATTCCTTTCATAAAAGCATGGATGCCCCTGGCTAAATTTCAGCATAAATTTTGGCAGACCAGATTTACAATTTATCCAGTATTAGGGTGATGGCCACATACCTTCTCCTTAAAACGTAGAGGCTGAGCCAGGCCTGATCTGGGTCGCATTGCAAACATGGGCTTGGGACTTGTGGTTCCAATTCCTTCAGAAACTGCTGCAAAGCTAATAAAATCAGAACTGGGTCAGCCTGTATCCTTTTGGTATGGAGCTAAGTGGTCGGTCTACTGCTATGGAAAAAAAACAACTCATTAGGCTTAGTAATAAAAACTCAGCCTCTTGTTAAAAATGTACAATACTTTGGATCAAAAATATTACAAATGCACAAATAAAAAGAGTATGTTGCTGACATCAGAAATCTTCCTGCAGAGAAAAAAAAACTTGATGTAGTTCCAGCAGTAATAAACATCATGCATTGTCAATTGGTAACATATTCTGTAAAGCAATTTGCTTTCAGGGTCTTTTTAGGGCACGTTCAATGCCAGGCCTGCTAAAGAGCAGATCTGGCCCTGGCCCACTTTTGCATCTGTGCTTAGACACAGCTCTGACTGCAGGAACCTGCTTCTAATGGATGAGGGCCGGGCACAGTCCCCTGTCAGTTTTCAATTAAATCCATTGTTTGGTACGTTGAAATCTGCTAATACAAAGAGGGATGGACATAGCAGAGAATTAGAGATGACAAGATTCAATTGCTTTTATGTGGAAGAGCAGACCGTAGTTCTAAAAATTCCTATCCTTATTTATGTGGGTTAGAGAAGCTGATGCTATGGTGGGGAAGGAGGGAGGGGATGTCCTCTTTTGATTCAGTCAGTTTTAGGGTCTCCAAATAGGTGCACCTAAAATGCAATAGAATGAATGCATGAACAGTCAATTTAGAATTGACCTTTTACCATTATGTCAAATGGATCGTATATTTTATCAAAGAGTGATATTTTGTGACCTTTAACTAGACTATGCTCTTGGTTATTCATTTTGTTACCTTTCTGGGTAAGTGCAAATTAATTTGAAACTATAGGGATCAGTCAAGAATTTTTTTACACTTAATACTGTAGAAAATATGTTGTTTTTTTTCAGCCAGTGTTTTTCTTCTGTGTGAATTATCTATGGCCAAGTCTTCAGCTAATCTCTGAAAGATTATACATATAATACACACACACACACACACACACACACACATATATATATATATATATATGTACCAAAAATCTGAGTCATACCCATAGTCATGGATATTTTTTTTTTATTCTTTATTTATTAATTTTTTCCATTCACTTATTCAGCAAAATAAAAAAAAGGTACAACAGGTGTAAAGACATCATAATGCAATGGAGAAAAACTTTAAATGAGAAAAAAAAGAAAAGGGAAAAAAATTCTTATTCTTATAATTACCTATTGGTAATATTACACAAATTCCAGATAACCTTCAATATTAATTAAATTATATATGATGTCATTACATTAAAGGAAAACAATGAGACTAACATATTGAGTATTCTGTTAAACTTACGTGGAGATTTTAGGATAATCTACATAGAAAAAGCATTAACATAGATACCAGCTGGCTATTTTATTTGTGCCTGGATAATTACTCACTTAGATGAGTAGCACTACTTGATGGTTCAATAATTATGAGAGACATTTCATTAACAGATATAGGTGAGGATACTGTAAGTTGCTGTGCTTTAATAAATTTCTGCAATTGCTCTATCTGATGAAAAATGTAGGTGTGATCTCCTTTTTTGAGTTCACACCTACAGGGATAGTGTAGCAGAAATACTGTAGAAAATATGTTGGTTTTTTTCAGCCAGTGTTTTTCTTCTGTGTGAATTATCTATTAGAGATGTGAATCAGAACCGGAATCAGTTCTGATTCCGGTTCAATTCACATTGTATATTTGTTTCGTCTGGCCCGATTGCGGTTTTGTTTATCGGCTGCGCCCGAGCCGATAAACAAAAAACCCACTCTGACCCTTTAAAACTAATCCCTTAGCTTCCCCCACCCTCCCGACCCTCCCCCCAAAAGTTTTTACAGGTACCTGCTGGTCCAGTGGGGGTCCCGGGAGCGATCTCCCGCTCTCGGCCATCGGCTGCCACTAATCAAAATGGCGCCGATGGCCCTTTGCCCTTACCATGTGACAGGGTATCCATGCCATTGGCCAGTCCCTGTCACATGGTAGGAGCACTGGATGGCCTGCGCCATTTTTAAAGATGGCGCGGGCCATCCAGTGCTCCTACCATGTGACAGGGGCTGGCCAATGGCACGGATACCCTGTACATGGTAAGGGCAAAGGGCCATCGGCGCCATTTTGATTAGTAGGGGGGTCGGGAGGGTGGGGGAAGCTAAGGGATTAGTTTAAAGGGTCGGGGTGGGTTTAGGGGTTATTTTTGTGTGCCGTTTTTCCCGCCCTCCCCCAAAACGATAAGAGAACCCTCACAAACAATTTTGTGGGGTTTTCCTATCATTTTGGGGGAGCCCCCGATTTCTGACGATTTTGAAAATATCGTACACACACCCACATATATATATATATATATGTACCAAAAATCTGAGTCATACCCATAGTCATGGATATTTTTTTTAATTTCCAAAATTTCTAATTTAATTGCAGCTTTGTAGGTGACTGAGCTAAGAAAAGTAGTGGCCTAGTGGTTAGCACATTGACCTCTTTCTCAGGAAAAATCCTGGGATATAAGTTTGAAACTCCACTCTAACCACTGACTCTCTTTGGTTTGAAGAGCAGTTAGAGGGGAATTGTTTCCCTAGAAGTCATTTGAGGACAGGTTAAGAGCTTGGCAGCCTTAGCTTATTATAGTCAATCCTGTCCTGGTGATATGGTAAATAAAGATGGTGCTAATACAGACCATATTTCACAATAGTGCTAGCCTCAGATCAGTTGGTACCATTTTTAAATACTGTACTGTCAGGCAGGAGTGACTAAGACTTGATCCTTCTTCTGTTTGGTCACTACGTTTGTGGGTTGCTTTGGAAAGGGCATGGAGGAGATGTTCAGAGAAGACAGATCACAGATGAGATAGAGAAATGGAGAAAAGAGAAAACTGAAGAAATGATAGGAAGAAGGGAAACTAGACACAAGGATTGGAAAAGTGTTTAATTTTGGCAAGGATTTCTGCCTTTCTTTACAGTTGCCAACTTTCAACTGAAAATTGTGAACACTCGGTCATCTTTAGCGCCAGTGAGTGAGTGACGGGTGAGGCTCCATGGCTCTGAAAGAGGTCCTCCTTGCTATAATGGCACCCCCTTTAAACAGCCCACCTCCTCCCCCCAGTGAGTAGGGACTATAGGAAAGTGGCTGTAGAGTTGCTGGTGAGGCTTAACCGCAGATGCGCTGGAGCCACTGAAACTTTCTGCTGAGTGCTGTCAGGAAGACTGACTGTTGGGATGGTTGGGTCTGTGGCCCCTGATTTGCTGCTATGCGACTTGAGTGGGGGATGCCTCTGTAGTGGAGGAAGCCAGGCCAGACAGAGATGAAGAGAAGAATCCTCCTGGGACCATGCAAGTGCTGCTGCCATGGCAGGAGCAGTCCGAGAATCAGTAGCAGGAGATGGGAAAGGCCTGCAGCCGGCATAGAGGCCTGGGCCTGAATTGTGCAGCAGGCCAGAGAGTGGAATCCCCTGACTCTTAGTGCTAGGACAGTGGAAGCTGGATCTTAAAGGGGAACACACAGCCACAGCCCAGGGAAGGGGCTGTCTGCCCTGGTACCCACACTTGCACTAGAGTCATGAGCTGGGTTGTCACTCCAGGGTTAGATTGATTCTCTTATGAAGAAGCCAGAGAAAAAGTTCCTCTGCCAGAAAGGACCCTTATCACAAATCAGAGCGATGCTGAGAGCACTGCCTCTGCAGAACATAGACTAGAGTTCCCTGTGGTGAAGCCAACAGCTCAGTGCTACCCAGTGCTTTTAGGAGAGGAGGAGAATAGAGACTGTGAAGCCCAAGGTTTGTGCTAAGCCATTTCAATTGGCCCTTTAAGGCAGGGCTTCCCAAACTTTTAGCCAATCTGACCCCATTTTGTCACTCAAAAATTCACATGATCCCAAAGAATGACATAAAACATTTGCAGGGGTGAAGTCCCCCTCCAACAATCACTCCACTCTCACCCTCTCTGCACGTCAGCTGATCCCTTCACGCAACCTCCACCCTCTCTAGTCAGTCTTTTCTCTCATCCTCCATCCCCTCCAGTGAGCGTGCTCTGTCAACCTCTGCCCCTCCAGATGATCCCCTCTTACATCCCCCAGCAACTCACCTCCCCAGCCCACTCTGCCTTTACCCCATTCAGCCCTATTTGCATCCTCCCCAGCTGATCCTCTCTTATCCCCCAAGCCCTTCTTATAACCCCTAACTAATCTTCTGTCAATCCCTTCCTTTTACCCATCCCATCCCCTCCTCACTCTCATTCCCATCCCTTCTCTTACCTCTCAGCCGCCATCCTCTAATCTTCCCACATCCCCCCCCCCAGCTGATCCCCTCTTACCCCACAGCTCCTCTCTCTTATATCCCCCAGTTGATCTTCTTCTGTTCTCTCTCACATTCCACAGGCAATCCATGTTCATCAGGTCCAGAGAGACAAAGATAGGTATTTCCATGCACCTTCTGACCAATACACTACCAGTGCAGGAAAACCCAAGACATCACCCCATGCAGGATATTCCCCTATTCAAGGCTGGTATGGAGGGGTGGCCAACTCTGATACTCAAGAGCCAAAACAGGCCTGGTTTTCAGGATATCCATAATGAATATGCATGAGATAGAATTGTGTGCCCTGCTTCCTTGAATGCAAATATATCTCATGCAGATCCATTGTCAGTATCCTGAAAACCAAGTCTGTTTATTGCTATTGAAGACCAGAATTGGCCAACCCTGACATTTTCAATCCTTTATCTTAGAATATTTGCTAGTATTTATGTCACAGTTTAGCAATGAAATAGGTCTGTAGGTTGTACATGTCTCTTTCACTAAGATTTTGGCTCTTTTTATTATTTCAGGGAGAGATTATGTCTCCAAAATTCAATTAAATACTTTTGTTAATGGCAGAGATAACTTATTAGGTAAGAATTTGTAGTACCAAGCTGATAGACTGCCCAGGCCAACTGTCTTCCTCAGGGCCAATTCTTTTATGGCTTATTACATTTCCTCAATTGTAATAGGTGCAGTCATCTCTTTATTGTTCTGCTGGTTAATTCAGTTCTTGTTCATGCTTTGTATGTATTCAATTATCTCCTGGTTTTCTTTAGTGACCTCTGAGATGTATGATACCTTATAAAGTCTAATTGCCTCACATATATCCTGTTACTTTTCTTTTGTTAATGAGCCTCCTCTATTTTGATTTCATGTACATAGCAACTTTGTAATTACAAAGATGATGGTAGGCTCTAGAGGAGAAACCTTATTACAATAAAGAAGGTAAAATGAGAACACTAAGGTATTTTCCACAGACAAAGAATGGGACAAAAGCCTAAGGGTCAAATGGGTTTTACACTTGTAAATGTACTTTACCTATGTAAGTGGGCTTTTGAAAATTGCTACAATATATGCCATTGAATTGTCCATAGGATTTACTCGCGGAAGTGCACTTTACACAGGGCACATGGCTTTTGAAAGTTACATTAACATATGTGAATCCTTTTGAAAATTACCCCATTAGTGAATTGGGCCCTAGGTAGGGCTTCCTGTATATATCCATATATCTGTGCAGTTCCACATTTCTAATAATAAAATAGGTGACAATAAATTCCTCAGAGATAGTTTTGAAAATGTATGAAAGTGAATTTTATTGCATTTCCGTACTGAATACTGTTTGTCAGGGGATCAAGCCTGGAGCCCCACTGCTCAAGGCCAGGAGACATGCCAGTGAGTGACAGGGACTCTTATGCACAAAATTGTGAAAGGAACTATTAAATGAATCAGAATAAGGAACACATGCCTCTGAAAGTTACCTATTGGGTCAGCAGTTTCCCAGATTGAACTCCACAAAGACTGTTGGACCAGCAAAGGCAAGTCTTAAATTGAGGGCTGGACATAAGGAGCCCTAGCCCAACACGCCTTTGCTGGTCCAACAGTCTACAGTCTGGGAAACTGCTGTTGTGCTATCTGATTCCTACTCTATTTGATTCCTGCTTCCTGCTAGGGATTACTGCCATCTGCCCAATAGGCCCTGGTGGCCGCCTACACCCAAGGACTTAACTTGCATGGAATGGCAACTGCTACGGGCTGAAGATTGCCTGCTCCAACTTCAGTAACACTTGAAATTTCTGAGGCGTGCTTCTTGTCCAGGTGCAGTACCTCCTCTTGGCCGGTTTCACTAGAAATCTGAATGATGAGTATGACGCCACCTGTACCCTTTAAAGCAATAAGTTATATGTTTAAAAGTTGAATGGTTGGAGTAAATATTTATCTTTTGTTACTCTTTTCTTTAGAAACCAGTATATAAATGCAATGCATGGGTTATACAAATAGCTTATATAAGGCTGAATTGCTGAAGCCATCAGAAAGGGCCAGCAGCATTTTCCCACCACGGGCCCTTTAAATGTCAGAAGGAGGCACACACACACACCTAGGAGGAAGTCCTGTGCAGGAGGAGGTCGGCGGTGTCCCTGCCGTGGAGAGGAGTGATCTGTAGCGGCGGCTTGGGGCAGAAAATGGAACGCCGCAACGGCAGTGGCTCCCCGCTGCTGCCAAGGACCCGGGACCTGCTTGTGCTGCAGCGTAGCGGCAGGTGAGAGAAGCCGGCCACGTCATACCGCAGCCGGCGAGCGTAACACATAGAATGACTGAAACCTTATAGGCACACGTATAATAATGCTGTAAGGAAGAGATGCTATTTACTTTCTCAGGAATAAGAAGATCTTTTCCTGCTATCTCTAGCAATGCTTCTCAAGCCTGTCCTCAGGGGACACCAAGGCAGTCAAGGATTCATGATACCCATAATGAATATGCATTAGACAGTCTGACATGCACTGCTGCCATTCTCTGGAAATCTATATCATGCATGTTCCTGGAGGATATCCTGAAAACCTGCCCCAATGACTAGATTGAGGAGCACCGACTTATAGGATTGCAAACCATTTAGAAGGCATAGATTAGGCCAAGTTGCATGGTTCTTGGTACTCCACAAGGATATTCCTACTAGTTGCATTGCATAGCTACTTGACTATTGATCTGGTGTATCATGGCCCTTCATGGAGGCTAGCTGTTCATGTGCAGGTGTAATCAGACCACTTCTATGTGCATTAATGGACTGCCAAGAGCCGCAATTCAATTCACATAATAGTAGCATACATTGTCCCATTGTCACATACCAGTATGGAGGTCACATTACCAGCTACAGAGTACATTCAATGTTCTTATCCTATTTCTTCCTATAGATTGAGGACCTGAAGAAGAAGGTCTGGTGTCTATGTCTCTGGAAGAAGAGGTGGCTAGATCGGCTGCGCGCTCAGCAGGATGGGGCTGGTGGAAAGTAAATCTTCAAGACTACTGGGCACTGTCCCCATTTAAAAAAATGTCTCTGTGTACCTCTAAGTGGACATCATTATCACACACACTTGCTTTTGTCTTAATAGGGAACACCTCGTCAATGTCAGGTGATGAGGAAGAGGTGGAAAGGGACAAGGATGGCGGTGACAAAGCCCCAGCCCACGAACAATCAGCAGCCGCCGCTGGGGGGAGCAGGATACTCCTTCCCCACCCCATCACCACCTAGGGAGGAAGCGGCGGTGATCCAGCCCCACCTCCCAGAAGAGGCACACTCCAGGCTTACAGCCCTTAATGACCCCAGTCCCATTCCCAAAGGGCCTCCTACCCATTTTGCCCAGGGAGTTGGAGTTAGAGATGCGGAGACCCAGACCGGCCAGCTTTTGCTGGCCAAGAGAGGTATGCATTGCCCTCTGTGTTGTCTGCTACCCCTCCCCCCCTCCCCCCCATCACCACCACTACCTCAAAAGGCATGAGTTTCATACTTTTCTGAGGAGGATCGCAGCAGAGCAGAGAGCTTTGCATGCCTACCAAAGGAGGGTGCTTGAAATGCTGGATGCCCACCTACAGGCCTTACATATCTTAGGGGCATTGGTAAGGATCCTGGGTAGTAGGATGCTACCATCCTGCGCATCCTCCTACCTTCCTTCCTAATTCCTTGTGATTTCTTTAGCTTTTAACTTTTGTAAATTTTAGTCCCTAGATGTACCCTCCCCTGCCTGTTATAATTTATTGGGGGGGGGGGGGGGGGTTGTGTATATACTATTAAAAAGTAAAACCCCAAAAACTTAATTATTACAATCACGTGTCTGTGTTTATAGAGTACCTAGTGAGAGGAGGAAGGGGGAAGTAGAGGGATTGGGAGAGGGAGTAAGTAGTGAGAATGAAATAACTAGAAAATGAAGAACAGACCCTTATAAAATAAACACAAGACATGTATTATCAGTTCAGGTAGATAATTTCACCTTAAAGAAATGGGGCAACGGTCGAGGAGGGAGAGGCATCTACGAAAAGATAAGGCATACAGGTATGAGATGTATCTGCGCTAGAAGGAAATGCCGGAGCGCAAGCACCATTTCCACATACAGCAGCGATGAGCAACGGCAATGACATCCACCTGAAAAAAAAATTTAAAACATTTAGCACTGCAACACATTTATGCATACCCCAGGGACCCAGAAATGATGGCACCACTTAAAATTATGGATGCAGCTACTCACGTTTAGAGAAGAGACGAGCGAGGGTGGACGACAGGACAGGCAATGGCAGAGTTGAGGAGGGAGAGGCATCTGCAAAGAAACGAGGTGTGCATGTGTTGGTTAGGGGTGTGCATCCGTTTTCCACGTATTTGTGATCCTCAACGTATTTTGTCCTATCTGTTAAATACGTGGGGAGGCGAAACGCATCGCGACTCCCCACGTATTTAACGGATTTCTGTTTTATTTGGCCACCTAAATAAAAATTTAAACAAACCTTCCTGAACCCCCCCAAGACTTACCAAAACTCCCTGGTGGTGCAGCGGGGGGTCCGGGAACTATCCCCTGCACTCACACCCTCGGTGCTGGTTTCATCATGGCGCCGATAGCCTTTGTCACAGGGGCTACCGGTGCCATTGGTCAGCCCCTGTCACATGGCCATCGGCGCCATCTTGTGCTCCTACCATGTGACAGGAGCTGACCAATGGCACCGGTAGCCCCTGTGACATAGTATGGGCAAAGGCTATCGGCGCCATTTTGAGTCCTGGCATCGGACGGCCGGCGTGCAGGAGGTCGCTCCCGGACCCCCGTTGGACCCACAGGGACTTTTGGCCAGCTTGGGGGGGCCTCCTGACCCCCACAAGACTTGCCATAAGTCCAGCGGGGGTCCGGGAGCGACCTCCTGCACGCCGGCCATCCGATGCCAATACTCAAAATGGCGCCGATCGCCTTTGCCCTCACTATGTCACAGGTACTGACGGTCGGCCCCTGTGACATAGTGAGGGCAAAGGCGATCGGCGCCATTTTGAACACCGGCAAACGAGGGTATGAGAGTGCAGGGGATAGCTTCTGGACTCCCCGCTGGACCACCAGGGAGTTTTGGTAAGTCTTGGGAGGGTCAGGAGGGTGGGGGGTTGTAGTTAATTTTAATTTTAGCTGGGACACGAATATAACTCGCCGTATTAACGCATCGGGGCACCATATGGCCGAATGCAACGCATTTGCTCCCCGACGAATCCGAATCACGAATGCAACGTATGCCGTCCCTCTGCACATCCCTAGTGTTGGTATCCTTTCTTTATTAGCAACTAGGGCCTAATTTGTAGGCAAATGGCCAGTAATGCTGTCCACAACTTCTTATCAGGCTTAAGAAGCCAGCCTGCAGAGCTGTTCTTCTCCAATCTTCATCCCCCTTCCCCCTTGCTCTTACCCTGTATTGCTGGGAGAACAGGAAGGGGGTCATGGTGTGGCTCCCACAGTATAGCACAGAACACACACACACAAAGGGAGGGATTTAGCATTAGTCAGAAACTTTTGAGCTGGTGAATGCCGCTCTGGGAAATTGCTTTACCCACTCCTGATGCCTTCCAGCTTCTTAGCCTATCATCCCAGGCCTTGTTGCTTCTGCTGCTGATGACCACATAAGTGAGGGTAAAAGGTGGAAGATAGTAAATCAGGGGATGGGGGAAGGAGAATGATGATGGAGGCTCAGAGTAACCAGTGCAGAGAAAACCAGGCCTTATGAAGAGAGAAAGCCCCATTCTCCTCTTCAGCATTTCTATCCTCCTGCTGCCCTTTTCTACCAGTACTCATCAAACAATTGTTGCGCTCGGGGATGGACCCTTGTCCTGGGACAGTGAAGGAACGTCTCCTGAAAGGGAACAGGAGGTAACTGCCCCCAGGGGGCAGAGCACTGGAGGAGACAGAGACTGTGAAGAGCTGCACCACTGGAAGCCCGTGGTCCCCCCAGGAGGAGCCCATAGGGACCCGGGCCGCTTGGACTTAGGTGGGCCTCGCAGGGTCTCCTGAGAGAATGAAAGTCCGGCGTGCCCACGGACACAGGGGGAGTGCGATCGGGTTCAAAGTTGGAGGCTGGTTGGAACAAGGAGAACCAGAACAGAGTTAGTGATGACAAGGCGAGTAACAGAGCCAAAATCTGGAGACAAGGTCAGGCAGGCAAAGGTCAAGATCCAGAGGTCAGTGTGAGGAATGGTCAGTAAAGCAGGGGTCAGGTACAGGAGGTCAGACGAGGTCAAAGGCAGGCTGAGGTCTTGAGGCAGGCAGGTAGGCAGGCAGGTCAGGAACAAGCTGAGGTCTTTGAGGCAGGCTGGTCAGGAGCAAGCTAAGGTCAGTACCAGTAAGACAGTCCGAGGGTACCACCTGGGTAGACAGACAGATGAACACAGGAACAAGCAGGACGCAGGAACAAGTCAGGAACAGAACTGGAACAGAAGGATCCTGGAACGAGACTAGGAACAGGCAAAAGCAGGAACAAACGCAGAGGCAATCTTAGAACAAACCGACCCGATTGTCAAGGCAAGGAAGCATAGACAGGAACTTCCTTATATCGAGGAATCAATCAGGGCACGCAGCCGCCCTTGGCCCTACATGAGTCCGGGCGGTCCGCGCGCGTGCGCGCGTCGGGGCGTGGCAGGGCTGGCAACTACCGCGAGGGAGGTCTTCCCAGGACCCGCTGTGGAACCATGAAGGTGAGCAGGCCCGTGTGCGGGCCGGCCACGGGTGGGGTGCGTAAGAACAATAGTGTAATAGTATTCTAAAAAGTACTATTAAGATCGCTCTGTGCCCCATGGCCCAAAATTGTAAAAGAAAGTAAATGCTATAGTTCAGTTCCTAAACACAGACTATGCTATACCTACCTGTTTTAAAAGAGCTGTCTTAATTATGAGCTGTACCTTACCTAGTCCTCTCCATTAGGGATGTGAATCGTTTTAGGACGATTAAAATTATCGTCCGATAATTTTAATATCGTCTTAAACCGTTATGGAACACAATACAATAGAGATTCTAACGATTTATCGTTATAAATCGTTAGAATCGTGAGCCGGCACACTAAAACCCCCTAAAACCCACCCCGACCCTTTAAATTAAATCCCCCCCCCTCCCGAACCCCCCCCAAATGACTTAAATAACCTGCGGGTCCAGCGGCAGTCCGGAACGGCAGCGGTCCGGAACGGGCTCCTGCTCTTGAATCTTGTTGTCTTCAGCCGGCGCCATTTTCCAAAATGGCGCCGAAAAATGGCGGCGGCCATAGACGAACACGATTGGACGGCAGGAGGTCCTTCCGGACCCCCGCTGGACTTTTGGCAAGTCTCGTGGGGGTCAGGAGGCCCCCCACAAGCTGGCCAAAAGTTCCTGGAGGTCCAGCGGGGGTCAGGGAGCGATTTCCCGCCGCGAATCGTTTTCGTACGGAAAATGGCGCCGGCAGGAGATCGACTGCAGGAGGTTGTTCAGCGAGGCGCCGGAACCCTCGCTGAACGACCTCCTGCAGTCGATCTCCTGCCGGCGCCATTTTCCGTACGAAAACGATTCGCGGCGGGAAATCGCTCCCTGACCCCCGCTGGACCTCCAGGAACTTTTGGCCAGCTTGTGGGGGGCCTCCTGACCCCCACGAGACTTGCCAAAAGTCCAGCGGGGGTCCGGAAGGACCTCCTGCCGTCCAATCGTGTTCGTCTATGGCCGCCGCCATTTTTCGGCGCCATTTTGGAAAATGGCGCCGGCTGAAGACAACAAGATTCAGGAGCAGGAGCCCGTTCCGGACCGCCGCTGGACCCGCAGGTTATTTAAGTCATTTGGGGGGGGTTCAGGAGGGAGGGGGATTTAATTTAAAGGGTCGGGGGTGGGTTTTAGGGGGTTTTAATGTGCCGGTTTTGCGATTTTTCGATTTTTCGATTTTTCACGATTTTTCACGATATTTTACCCCCCCAAACGGCAACAATACGATTCCCTCCCCCTCCCAGCCGAAATCGATCGTTAAGACGATCGAGGACACGATTCACATCCCTACTCTCCATGCTCACAAGTGTTAGCTGGTAATCCCCTGCTAATCAGCTGCAGGATGACATAAGGACATCTCTTCAAAGACCACAAAAAACACAACTTCTGAAACACCTACCTTTATCTGTCCCACAGCATATTTGAAAAGTAAGACATGCAGGCT
Organism: Rhinatrema bivittatum; assembly: GCF_901001135.1. NCBI lineage: Eukaryota > Metazoa > Chordata > Amphibia > Gymnophiona > Rhinatrematidae > Rhinatrema > Rhinatrema bivittatum. The sequence goes on along the minus strand of NC_042616.1, from coordinate 340,590,954 downwards.
CATGTGCTTTTGTTTGACTCAAACACCCAAGCTCCCAGATGAGAGCAACCACTCACTCCACAGCTACCTCTATATGGTAAAAGCAGAGTGACCCAATTGAAGGTAAACCTGAGAACTTGCCTCACATATGGAGGCTGACGTGAGGTGTCATTGTCAGCAGCTCTTTCACATTCATTCAGATTAATAGGTGGCTCACCAGTATGGTAAAAAAATAAGGCATGCATATAAATCAAAGGTATTTACATGTGTACTAATTAATTCATGCAAAAATGCTATTTTAACCATATACACATGTATAATCTCTTCGTATAGTACATGCCCATATATAATTGCGTATATTGGGCCTATTTGCGTGTTACTATTTATGGTGCTGTTATATGGCCACAACATTTTCCACTTCCAGCAGGACAGAGAGGAAGGCTGCTCTGCTGCGTAAGCCCAACTTCCTCCCCAGAGAGGTGAACCTTCTAGTAAGTGAGGTGATGAAGGTCAAGAATATCCTGTATGGCCCCCAGTCCAGGAAAGTGGGGTCCTATAGGAAAGAACAGGTATGGGCACAGATCCGGAACAGAGTGAATAGAGTGTTCCACAACCATCACAGCAGCAAAAAGTTCAGCCACAAGTGGAGAGGCCTCAGACTGCTGGTAAACAAAAAGCAGGCCACGCTGAATGCTGAGGGTCATGACAGCCAGGTCACCTTTACTGCTGCTGAAAGGTTGGTGCTGAGCACCATATCTGAATCAGCTGTGGGTGGTGTGCACCACTTAAACGCCTTCCAATCGACACAGCAGCAAGGTGAGCATTGCATATAGGGTCAGAAGCTGTAATGTGTGTATGTCATCCAAATTAAGATTTCATTATCATATGTGTGCTATTCTAACCATCATGCCCTAGTAGGCCACGACACCTCTACTGCTCCTTTGTTATAGTCTTCCTCTAAACCCAAAGGCCAACAATGGAATGAAAGAAGCTTGATTTATAGATGTGTTAGAATTGTATGTGGAGACAGCTAGCTTTTCTGTGTTTTTGTACAGGAAAGCTTTGTCTTGTTACCTCCAGACCCACCACACTGGATAAGTCTTTAGCACTGGCAGCCCATTCCCACTGTTCTCCTACCCCCAGTATGTATATTGCAATCTCATTACCAAAAGTCAGCAAACCTACAGGCAGTAAGGAGCCCAATTCTAGAGCCACTCCGTTAACTCTGTCCTCTCTACGGCATAGCTTGCTGGTGCTGAAAGGTGTTTCCAGGGCTTCTATCTGTAATACAGGAAAGCTTTGTACACAGTGAGTGATGTATCAGCAGGTGCTATATTAGGGATCATGGAGCAGTTCTCACACAAATATGAAAGAGTCCTGAGTGGGAATAGATATAGCACCAGTGCATATATGTTCAAGTCAACAAATATTTTCTGTATTGCAGAGGAGCAATATACTGAGGAGACCAAGTCACTCCCAAAGGAGAAGACGGCAATCAAGGGTGCTGCCTGCCACCTCTGAGGAGGTGAGAGGGAAGAGGGAGTTATAGAGGAGAAGCGAGAGGAGGAGGAGGAGCAGAAGGCTGAACATGATGGTGGTAGAGTCTCAGCAACACCAGATGTCAAGCAGCTGCATGCTGAACCACAGGCCATCTGAGGAGGAGGAGATGATGGCACCGCCCCGAGGATCTGGAGTTAACACCAACAGACAGGACCGTGCTGGACATCAATGTCCACTTGGGAGAGGAGATCTGTGGTCTATGAAGGGATATCCAGGGCTTGCAACAGGTTGTGCAGGTGGAACTCCAGAGCCAGCAAGAGTTTGTGAAGGAGGAGATCCAGGGCCTGCAAAAGATAGTGAGAGAGGAATTCCGGGGCCTTCAGGAAGTGGTGCACAAGGCGATGAGTGGTATTTGGGATTCCATAGATGTGCAGACTGAAGTTTGGAGGGAACTACTATAGAGAATGCCACCCTGACAGCCACCACGAACAACACCACCCTTCTATTACATGGAACACTAAATGTATCCATCAGCAACATTTGCTGAACACCAGGCTGAATGTGCCCTTCCCAGGTTGCAGCTTCACCAGCACCAGTGGCTGCACCTCCATTTCCAGGCATCCATCTACCACCTCCCTTGATGGGACCACCACCACCTCTAGCCATGCAGTGTGAGTTCTCACCACCACTGCTACCTGTTCAGGGAGAAGCATCCACCTCTCTCAGGATTATGGATGCAGAAGATAAACTGCCCTCCACTTGTCCAAGCATGCTCCTTTACTACCTCACAGATTATACTGCAATCCTGTCCAAAGCTATCCCAGGGCAGCTTTACCAGTGACAGCACAACACTGCAGAGGCATGCAAGAAGCTGTGTCCAACAGGCTCCCACAGCTTTCCACTGTCCCAAAAAGAGGGTGACCAAGGAAGCAATAAATTTTGGTTTAATGTTCTTCACATCTTGCACATGTAAATAAATGCACAATCAGTGTCTAAAATGTCTGAGTATAAAAGTGTTCCTTTCCTGTATAGGCTGTTATTGACTCATGCGCTGTATCTCCTGCAATTGCTCCTGAGTCAGCTGCTCTATCTCTTCCTCCTCCTCCTCTTCATCCACATTCTCCTCCAGTCCATCTGGAGGAGGTAAGCATTAGGGATGTGAATCGGGCTTCGGACGACTGAAAATATCATCGATATTTTCAAAATCGTCAGAAATCAGGGGCTCCCTCAAAACGATAGGAAAACCCCACGATATTGATCGTGGGGGTTCCCTTATCGTTTGGGGGGAGGGCGGGAAAAATGGCACACAAAAATAACCCCTAAACCCACCCCGACCCTTTAAAAGTAACCCCTTAGCTTCCCCCACCCTCCCGACCCCACCCCAAAACGTTTTTACAGGAATCTGGTGGTCCAGTGGGGGTCCCAGGAGCGATCTACCGCGATCTTCCGCTCCGGGCCATCCTCGGGCTTCCGGGCCGTCGGCTGCCACTAATCAAAATGGCGCCGATGGCCCTTTGCCTTTACCATGAGACAGGGTATCCGTGCCATTGGCCGGATCCTGACACATGGTAGAAGCACTGGATGGCCGGCGCCATCTTGTGCTCCTACCATGTGACAGGGGCTGACCAATGGCACCGGTAGCCCCTGTGACATAGTAAGGGCAAAGGCTATCTGCGCCATTTTAATTATCTGCGCCAGTTTAATTATCTGACTGTAGTTTGTCCGTGTATTCCACATTTTTTTATCTTACCAAAAATTCATAAGTCCCTTGTGTCCCCGCCGGGTCGGCCCATAGTGTCCGGCATAGGTTCTATTTTTGAGCCATTGTCAAAATACTTGGATAAGATCTTGCAACCCCAGGCACTCCTTATTCCTTCTTATATAAAAGATTCCATTCATTTTCTCAACCAATTAAAGGCATTACCTAAGGTTGAATCGGATTGGCTTTTGGCTACAGCAGATATTACTGCCCTTTATACTAACGTTCCACAGTCCGCTGCCCTTGATATTATTAAAGAACTGCTTGGGTCTATGGATTTTTCAGAGAAGAAATTACAATTTTTAATGACTATAGCAGAAATTACACTGTTCAATAGTTATTTTACATATAAGTCTCGATTTTTTCTGCAAGTCAAAGGAATCCCCATGGGTTCTCCCATTGCGCCCACTTTAGCATGCCTTTATGTGGCAGCATTTGAACAACGGGTGGTTTATTCTTCCAATTGGTATACACAGGTTCTTTGGTGGGGTAGGTACATAGATGATGTTTTTCTGATTTGGAGGGGAGAAGTTGAAGACCTGAAACAATTTTTCCAAGTTATTAATTGTGGTGATCCAAATTTGAAATTTTCAGTAACTATGGATAAACATGTTGTGTCTTTTTTAGATATGAAGGTATTTTTTCAAAATTTTCAGATTATGACCACTGTATACAGGAAACCAACTGACAAAAATACACTCTTGCATTCTCGTAGCTTTCATCCGCTGCAATTGAAGAATAATATACCAGTGGGACAGTTCCTTAGATACAGGCGTTTATGTACCTCCATTGATGAATTTAAGATACAATCTGAAACATTAAATACCAGATTTAAGAACCGTGGTTATTCCAATTCGGTTTTAAAAAAGGCATATAAACGTGCCCTGTTTTCTAATAGGGATAACTTGTTGATTAATTTGCAGAAGGAACCTCTTTCGCGAATGGTGTGCACCATTCCTTATTCAAAGAAAGCTTTTCAAATCAAAGACATTGTTAAAAGATATTGGCAAGTATTATCCCCATTGAATATTTTTGTTGATGAACCTATTTTCTCTTTGAAAAAACGGAAGAACTTATGGGACAATTTAAAGCTCAGTGGGAGTCAGGACAGTGGAGCAGAATTTGAACGGGGTCAATTTGTTTGTGGTTCATGTTCCGTTTGTGAGCATGTGTTATCTTTGAAAGTGTTTTATCATTCGAATTTGAGCCAACCTTATGTGATTCCTGAAAGGTTTACTTGCACTTCTAATGGTGTGATTTATGCAATTATTTGTCCATGTCGGCTCATTTACATTGGGCAAACTGTTAGAGCTATTAAATTACGCATTGGGGAACACAGGAGTAGAATTAGGTCATGTGTGGAGAATGCCCCATTAGTTAAACACTGGATGGACAAAAGTCATTTGATTGAAGAATTAAAATTCTTCGTTATTAAAAAGATTAAACTCCAGTTTGGGGGTGATTTATCAGCTATTCTAAGACGGGTTGAACAACGGTATATTTTCAACTGGGACACCGTGAGTCCACATGGACTCAACGGTCCTATTGAATGGGGGGCTTTCTTTAAATAATTTTTTTTAAATAATTGGTTAGATGGAAATATTTTTTGTTGGAATTTGGTAGTTTATTATTTAGAGTGGTTTGGAATGGATTTACTGTGATTGGTTGATTGTGTGGCTTCCCCCAGTAAGTGTAGTACTGGATCATTGTTGATGAGTGTTTCTTAATTGGTTGATTAGGTGGTTGAGGACATATATAGAGTAGGCATTTCATCAGTTGTGCAGAATGGAGATTTTTGCAGAAAGGAAGTGATGATGTTACTTCCGTTTTTTGAAGGTACGTTTGGGTAGCGTTTGTTCAGGTAGTGTGCTGTCTTTCATTTTCTTTAAATTTTGATGATTAAATATATGTTTGTGGTTTACAGTTTCGTGACCAATAATTGAAGAACTGATATAAAGCTTTGATGAAATTGATATTAAAGATATTCGGAGAAATTCGTGATTTGGATAAGAATTTGTGTGTGTTCCTTGGTTGGACGCATATGGTAAGCATTTATAGTTATAGTGATGTAGGTGCCGGTTATATGTGGGATGAGGTAAATGTAATGATTTTGTTTAATCATTGCAGGGATATTAGAAGTTTCCCCTGAGGAAGCCTGCTTGTCAGGTGAAACGGAGATCTTCGTCGGGAGTTTTGTTGGGAATTGTGTCGGGGAGTTCACAAGTGAATTTCATTACGGCAGCAAAGTTGAAAACTACGAGAATCTGCATTGTTTGAAGCACTTTAGTTTTGTTGGGAATTGTGTCGGGGAGTTCACAAGTGAATTTCATTACGGCAGCAAAGTTGAAAACTACGAGAATCTGCATTGTTTGAAGCACTTTAATGTTTGAAGCACTTTAATATGTGAAGATTTACACTGTTGATGATCATATTATATTTGAAAATATTTTCTGCTCATATGATATCTATGTTTGATGTTTTTAATGTGTATTGTTTGTGTATTTAGTGGGGTTACATTAAGATGTGTCTTTCTTAATAAATGTGTGTTTTAAAATTAATTGTGTTATATTATATAAGGTTCTCCTTTATTGTGGGTAATTTTGGTTACTGGCAGCCGATGGCCCGAGTGCAGGAGAACGCTCCCGGACCCCCGCTGGACCACCAGGGGCTTTTGGCAAGTCTTGGGGGACCCTCTTGACCCCCACAAGACTTGCCAAAAGTCCAGCGGGGGTCCGGGAGTGACCTCCTGCACTCAGACCGTTGGCTGCCAGTATTCAAAATAGCACCGATAGCCTTTGCCCTTACTATGTCACAGAGACTCCTTCTCAGTCAGCACCCAGCACCACAGACTCTTCCCAACCAGCACCCAACTCCAGAGACTCCCTCCAGCCAGGACACACTGGTGTAATTGCCTCAGGGGTAGATTTTTAAAAACAGCGCAATCGCGTACTTTTGTTTGCGCAGCAGGCGCAAACAAAATTACGCTGGATTTTATAAGATACGCGCATAGCCGCGCATATCCTCTAAAATCCTAGATCGGCGCGCGCAAGGCTGCCGATTTTGGGCAGCCGGCGCGCGCCGAGCCGCGCATCCTGCCTCCGTTCCCTTCCTCTACCTAACCCACCCCCCCGGCCCTATCTAAACCCCCCCCCTTACCTTTGTCCGTAGATTTACGCCTGCCAGAAGCAGACTGCTGGCGCGCCGTCCTCTGACCCAGGGGCTGGTCCGAAGGCCTGGACCACGCCCCCGGGCTGGCGCCACGCCCCCGGTCCCACCCCTGAAACGCCCCACCCCGCCCCCGAAACGCAGCGTCATCGGATCCCGCCCCCGACACGCCCCCTTCCAAAAACCCCGGGACCTACGCGCCGGCGGCCTATGGAAAATAGGTGCGCCGGCGCGCAAGGCCCTGCTCGTGTAAATCCGCCCGGACAAAGGTAAGGGGGGGAGTTTAGATAGGGCCGGGGGGGTGGGTTAGGTAGAGAAAGGGAAGGGAAGGTGAGGGAAGGGCGAAAGAGAGTTCCCTCCGAGGCCGCTCCAATTTCGGAGCGGCCTCGGAGGGAACGGAGGCAGGCTGCACGGCTCGGCGCGTGCCGGCTGCCCAAAATCGGCAGCCTTGCGCGCGCCGATCCAGGATTTTATAAGATACGCGCGGCTACGTGCGTATTTTATAAAATCCAGCGTAATTTTGTTGGCGCCTAGTGCGCCAACAAAAGTACACGAACGCGCTTTTTTTTTAAAATCTACCCCTCTGGGTGCGTTCCTGCTGTGGATCTCACAGCCCATGACTTGAACTTATGACTTCTAAGTTTAGTGACATATCCTATTGCACCAATTCTGAGAGAGAGAGCTTCAAAACAGCCCCTGAAATTGGAAAGGGATGTGGAATTTAAAAGAACTGACACTGTCATCAGTAAGGAGCCAGAGATTTATTGAAGGAGGATTAATGTAATGGACTGTATTGAAGAAGCACCTGCAAAGTACTATTCTCTTCACTTTAAAATCAACTATCGGTAAAGATGCGTTGGAAACACATCCATCATCCAGCGTGATTATTACTGTACTTGTTAAAGACTGTCAAAACAATGCTCAGGGATTGGAAAGAAGGCTCCTTCTTCACAGGGAATCCTAGAAAGCAGTGAGCTTATGAAAGGTTCTTATGTTCTTACATGGAAAGTTTGGGCATATTAAGTCCTTGACACGAGGACCTTTTATTTCTGGAATTATAAAGCCCTATGTTTTATTCGTCAGCTCCCCAAGAATTTATCGAATATCTACAGAATACATTCCAAAAAGGGAGCACAAATATATTTGTCACCCTCATGTTTCTCCCAGACAACAGTTATTTTCTATTCATTGATCAATCAAGCCAGAGAAGGACCACTGTTTTCATTTTAGGATCCAGCTATACATTTAGGGGAAATTTTCAGACTGTCCACATTGGGACAAAGTCTGCAGGTACTTTTTACCTAAAAACTTTGCCTTATTTTTTAAAGGGAAAATAAGCGCGTATTTTCGCTTTGAAACTTACTGCGGATCCCAAATGCTCACAGTCACTTATGCCTGCTTTTTCTCCTGGAAGATTTTTGCTATAAAAGTACAGATGAATATTTGAAAATGTAATTTGCTCATGTGGACATTTCCTCCTCCGACCTAAACACATACTCTGAGAACACCTTTTCTCAAGGCAGCTAAACATCCGCATGTTGGGCTTTTATCCCATTAAAGGAGGGCAATTCTCAGACAGGCAATTGAGGCACATAAAAAACTTTTTACCTGTGGAATTACTTTTAAAATTATCTTCCCCATTAACTGGGCTCTTGGTTGCAAAGCACAAGAGCAGTGTTTCAGGTATTACTGTATCATGTTCAGAAAGGTATCTTAAGTTTTACATTCATTACATATGTTCAAGCTTAATTTTCCCATTTAATAAAACCGTTGTATTTGTAGTGAATTTGATGAATATAGTTGAAATAAATAATCCTATGGTTCATGCAAATTGTGATTGATTGTGTGCTCCAATTTATTTCTCGCCATACACAGTTTTATTTGCTTGAATAAATCTTTTTCCCCTTTAGTTCTCAATTTACTAAGTATTGCATCTCTTTAGATTAGCATTACTCTGCAGAGCTGAGACATTTTATTGATTGGTTTTCTACCACTGCCACATTTTCCAATTATGTCATTTTCATTAGTGCACCTCTGTTTGTCATGAAAAATAAAATGTGCCTAATCTGTAGGTACTGAAAAAATAAACATCTGGGGAATTCCTTCTCCATATAAGTTTGTTGGAATGACTTCATCAGCTCATTTTGGTGCATATCAGCCATAAATTTCACTTTTGTTTGTTTCATACTTGGAATACTGAGGCGTTCAAATCAACTGGAAGTTATTTTTTATTTCTACGATCCCTATTTACTCTATTAACAAATTATACACATCTGCGCATAATAGAGTCATTTAAAAATATATTATGTACCACCTCTCATGCATAAATTTATATATGTACAATGTATAGTGAGAGAGAAAGAGACTATATTTGTTGGTAACAATGAATAGTTTGAGGGTCCAATGTAATAAGGTGTGCTCAGCAAACTTCACAGTTTTACCTGCTGTTGTGCACACATTTCTTGTGTGCAAACTGTACTCACGATTCAGCAAGGAGTATTACGCACAAAAAAATGTGTGCATAATACTGTGGAAATCCCATACTATTGACAGCTATTAGCTATTAGCCCCCAGTGCAGAGAAATGCACTGGCTTGTTTTCTAAGCATTGGAAATGTTATTCCTGGTCATATGACTGGGCAAGATCAGGTCAGTGGCATTCTGGAAAATGGCGTTGACTGGGCTCAGGGCTAAGGGATGCCCTGGGCCCTTCTGCTTGTTGGAAATCTTCTTTTGGCATTAATGGGGTGCGGGAAGAAGGTTCGGGGGTTGCTCCCACTAGAACCCAACAATTTTTTATTGGACATGGAGAGCCTAGGGGAGGGGGATGAACTATACAACAACAATGTAGGGTTGGGGAAGAGGGGTAACCTTCCTGGACTTTGTTTTACCAGGCCTGGCACGACCTGGTGTGCACACCGTGCATTTGCACGAGGCAGCACATCTGGGAAGGCAGCAGCAGCAGAAGAGGCCTCGAGCCTGCAGTGGAGCTCAACTTGCCAAGCAGCGGCATTGGCAGCAGGAGAGCCAAAAATGAAGAAAGGCCACAGCAGTTTCTGCTTTTAGCTGCACACGTGCGCACAGCTTTCCGGCTCCTGCCCCCCCCCCCCCCCTTCACAGAAAGGCCAGTGGTGGGGCTGAAGAAAGAGTAGCCCGCTGGGCCGTGGTAGAGCTCATCTCACCATGGCCTGAACTGAAGCAGATGGAGGGGGCCATGGTGGAGCCAATCCCACCGTGCCCTGGGGAAAGGAAGCTGTGTGTGTGTATGTGTGTATGTGTGTTGTGTGTATGTGCCTGTGTGAGAGCTTGAGTGTGTGTCTGTGTCAGAGCTTGTGTGCATGTGTGTCTATGTGTTGCAGTCTGGGAGCTGCGGTTCGAGAGTGGACCCTTGAGCCGAACCACCCTGGGTAGAGTAGCTCGGGAAGCGGAGCCACAAGCACAGGTCTTCGCCCGGGAACCAGGAATCCCCCAGGAGGAGCTCGTAGGGTCCTGGAGCCTTGGGACTTAGGAGACACACGTAGGGGTCTTCACCCGGGAATGGGGAACCCCCCAGGAGGAGCCCGTAGGGTCCCAGAACCTTGGGACTTGGGAGTGCAGATAAGCTCTTCACCCGGGAACCAGGACCCCCCAGGAGGAGCCCGTAGGGTCCCAGTCCCTTGGGACTTCTGCACAGTGATAGTCTCTCTAGGAAGGCCCGGGCAAGGGTAAGCACAGAGTCCAGTAGCAAGAGCCAATAGGCCAGGGAGCACAGAGCAAGCGGAAGCAGGATCAGAGTCAGTAATGTCTTGACTGGAACTTGCAGGGTGCAAGATGGGAGCCAGTAACGAGTAGGCCAGAGCCTGGCAGAAAGTAGAAGGTAACAGGACCCAAGACAGTCTGGCAGCAGTTCCAGTCCAGGCCTGCAGGAGGCACTGTCCGGAGGACAGGAGCATAGCAGCTGTGGCAGAGAAGCCGAGGGCTGAGGCAGGCGGTAGGCAGTAGTCGAGTCAGGAACGAGCAGAGGTCGGTGGCTGGCGGCAGGCAGAAGCAGAGTCAGGAACGAGCAGAGGTCGGTGGCTGGCGGCAGGTAGAAGCAGAGTCAGGAACGAGCAGAGGTCGGTGGCTGGCGGCAGGCAGAAACAGAGTCAGGAACAAGCAGAGGTCGTTAGCTGAAGCAGAACAACGGAAGTGCAACTAAGAACTACACACTGTAGCGACCCTCGTTGCAAGGCAATGAGAGGACTGAGGGACGCCGGTTATATCGGGCTTGGGGCGTGGCAGGACTAGCTCAGGCGGGGTCAGGCTTCCGGTGCGCGTACGTCCATAACGCGCGTCCCCGCATGCGCGCGGGGCGGCAGCGAGACGGCCCAGCAATGGCGGATGCCCTGAATGCACAGCAGAGCCGCGGAGGCGGTGTTCCCGGTCTCGGAGGTGAGCCCTGAACACAGCTAGCAAGGGGGAAGCGGTGGAGACCGCAACAGTATGTCTATGTGAGAGTTTTGTGTGTGTCAGAGCTTGTGTGGATGTGTATGTTTTTGTGTCTATTTGAGAGATTAAGAAGCAGATTTTAAAATGTATGCACACGTACATTTGTGTGCGCAACCCGGCACGCACAAAGGTACGCCCGATTTTATAATATGCGCGCGCAGCCGTGCACATATTATAAAATCAGGGGTCGACGCACGCAAGGATGTGCACACTAGTGCACCTTGCACGCGCCAAGCCTTCGGGGAGACCAGCTGACTTTCCTTTCTCCCCACCTTCCCCTACCTGTCCCGCCCCAGCCCGAAAAAAAAAACCCTGTACCTTTGTTTCGGAAGTTACGCCTGCCAAAGGCAGGCGTAACAGTGCTGTGCCAGCGCGTGATCCCCCAGCAGCTGTGCCGGAGTCCTCGGCCATGCCTCCCAGACCACCCCTGGACCACCCAGCCACGTCTCCGGACCGTCCTGCCATGTCCCCGGACCATCTGCTCCACCCCCATCCTGTCCCCTTCCTGCCCCCTGCCCACCCATTCAGAAAAGCCCCGGGACATACACGTGTCCCGGGGCTTTACGATCACTGCTGGGCCTTTGGAAAATAGGCCCAGCGCATAGGTGTTTGAAAATCTGCCCCTAAGTGCATATTGTGTATTGTGTCTGTGAGAGAGAGCTTGAGTGTATGTCTGTGTCACAGCTTGTGTTCATGTGTATGCGTGTGTGTCTGAGTGAGAACCTGTGTGCTTGTGTGTGTGTCAGTGTGAAGGCCTGTGTGTGTGCGTGTGTGTGTGCTTGTGTGCAAGCACCTGTGTGTGTGTGGGGGGGGTGTGTGCACATGTGTGCCTGTGAGATCCTATGTATCACATATAGGTTCTCACGAGCATGCTCACACACATACACAATGTGCCTATGAGGGAAAGAGAGCAAGTGTATATGAGAGCATAGGCATGTATATAAGAGATAGAGTGTGTGAGAGAGTGAATATGTGTGTGTATGTGTATGTGTGAAGATAAAGTTTGTCTTTCCCTACCTCCCCAATCCATGACAATCTCAAGGTGACTGGAAATCAAAAGATCCCAGGTATGGAGAGCAGGAAATGTTTTAATCCTGGTCAGTTTTAATTATTGGGTGTAATCTGATGTTTCAACTGTTTTGAGATATTTTATTGTTTTTTTGGAAAATACTAGAACATATTTTAATTATTGGATTTTTTAATTTATTTTATTTAATTTATTTGTTTTTTATATACCGACATTCAACATGTCATCACATCGGTTTACATATAACAAATTAAAAAAGAAAAGGTTACATTGTAATAAATAGTAGAGAGTAGATTTCAATGTGTTATCCACTATGACGCCTAGATCTCTTTCTTGGGTTGTAACACCTAATATGGAACCCAACATTGTGTAATTATAGCATGGGTTATTTATCCCTATATGCATCACCTTGCACTTATCCACATTAAATTTTATCTGCCATTTGGATGCCCAATTTTCCAGTCTCACAAGGTCTTCCTGCAATTTATCACAATCTGCTTGAGATTTAACTACTCTGAACAATTTTGTATCATCTGCAAATTTGATTACATCACTCGTCATATTTCTTTCCAGATCATTTATAAATATACTAGCCGTTAAGCCCGTAACAACGGGCTACATTTTAAAAAACATTTTTGGTCCATTTCCTTCCCGCTTCCTCCCCCCTCTAGTCTCTCTCCCCCCTCCCCTCACTCTCTCCTCCCTCCCTCCCCTCACTCTCTCCTCCCTCCCCCACCTCACTCTCTCCTCCCTCCTTCTCACTTCCCCCCTCTATTCTCCCTCTCCTCCCCCCACCTCACTCTCTCCTCCCTCCCTCCCACCTCCCCCCTCTATTCTCCCTCTCCTCACCCCTCCCCTCACCTCACTCTCTCCTCCCTCCCCCCACCCTCACTCTCTCCTCCCTCCCACCTCCCCCCTCTATTCTCCCTCTCCTCCCTCCTCCCCTCACCTCACTCTCTCCTCCCTCCCCCACTTCACTCTCTCCTCCCTCCCTCTCACCTCCCCCCTCCCCTCCCTCACTCTCTCCTCCCTCCCCTCAGCTCACTCTCCTCACTCTCTCCTCCCTCCCCCCCTCAGCTCACTCTCTCCTCACTCTCTCCTCCCTCCCCCCCTCCCCTCAGCTCTCTCCTCCCTCCCCCCTCCCCTCACTCTCTCCTTCCTCCCCCCACTCTCTCCTCCCTCCCCTCAGCTCACTCTCTCCTCCCTCCCCTCCACTTTCAGCTAATCCACAACCGGCAGACAGGGGGGTGTCCCGCGCGCGTCGCCACCACTACTGCTCCTCCCTCCCTCGCGCGCGTGTGCCGCCGCCGCCGCTCCTGCTTGTCGCCGCCGCCGCGGTTACTGCGCCTCCCGCTCCTGCTCGTTGCCGCCGCCGCTCCTGCTCGTTGCTGCTGCCGCCGCCGCTCCTGCTCCTAAGGAGCAGGCACCATTTTTTTTGGGGGGGGGGCATGCTCTGCTCTGGCCGACGTGCTCGTATGCGCGGTAGAGCTGCTCTCTACTCCGCATTTGCGGCACGTCGGTCAGGGCTCCCTTATCTTGTAGATTGAAAAGTAAGGGTCCCAATACAGATCACTGAGGCACTCCACTGCCCACTCCCTTCCACTGAGAAAATTGCCCATTTAATCCTACTCTCTGTTTCCTTTTAGCCAGTTTGTAATCCACGAAAGGACATCCACAACCGGCAGACTTTTTACTTTTCCTAGAAGCCTCTCATGAGGAACTTTGGTTTGAAATATTTATTCTTTTTACAACTATTATTTTACTATCTTGATTGATATTATACATTGCTTGATGTTATTTTTTAATGTTTTATGAAGAATAGTAATGTTCTCTTTTTCCATTGTTGCTCTGCTTATTGAGGCTGACTTGTTCTGGGTTCCAGTTCAGTTCTTCTTAGCATGTTTCAATTTATACTTTCTGGTCTTTTTATTCTGAATTTGGTCAGGGTCTGTCTGTGTACTCCATGTGTGACCGAAGTGAGTTATTCTGCTACAATATAATTTATCTACAGTGTTCTGTAGCAGTCTGATTTGTTCTGTTTTCATTGGTGCTCTAGGGCCTGATGTAATATGTGTAGTGTTACCTTTTCATAGATAAGGTTGTTACAGTTTGAGTGCTGGCAGTTAGGGTTGTTTTGGTATGGGAGGTTAACTTTAATATATTGTAATGGTAATTCCGTTTATTCATGGCTTTCTTAGGGCCAAGCCCACACCCAGTACACATTACAAAAAATGTAATTCCATAGGAGTCCCAAGTGTCTTTTTTTGCAGGAGTTTCTGGTTTGCAATTGCATAGGTTACCTAATATCCTTCCCTTGATCATGGGTTCCGTTTGGGGGGGGGGGGGGCTGTTAGTTTCTGGGCTTTTTTTTGATGGGCGCAGGACAGAGACCGAATGATGAGGGAGCAGAGGTGAACAGCATAGTAATTGTTGGCACAGGGCAGCAAAAAAGCTAACACCAGCTCTGTGTTTTATTGAAAGGGTGGGTGGTAGGAAAACACTATGGAACCATTTATGTCACTGTTGACAGGGTTGGAGGGCCGTTGCTGTACAATCTGATGCTACAATTTTTATACTTTGGCAGTTGGGGCTGCCTTGAGTGGCAGCCCCAGGGTGAGAAGGGGGATCAGTTTTGAGCCCTGCACATCTTTTACCATTTTTTGCTGCCTTTTCTTTTTTTTTTTTTTTAACTTGCCCTTTTGCTCTATTCGGGCTTCAGAGAGAAGAAGCAGTTACCTCTGTTATCTGCCTGCTCCGATGTTTTCCCCAATGAGTCCCGAAAGAAAATGTCCGAGGGAGAGGTATGGGGCCCATGGGGAAGAGAGTCGCGATCATAAAGGGCCATGCTGAAAACCAATGAGAGAGCCGTTCCCATCAGGTCCAGATCCACAAGAAGACATCTGTGCTGGCATGATCATGCACAGAGGGAGAAGAGGCCAACGTGGCACAGCACCCAGATGTGCAGCTGAGCAGAGGTGGATTGGTGCCTAAGCTAGGCCGTTGAGTCTGATGCTGCAGACCCAGAAATGCAACAGAGTAGTGGTGGATCAATGCGGGAGCGAGGCCATTGGACCTGATGGTGGGAATGCGGCAGCAAAAAAGTGCAGGTCCTGACACAGTGAGGAGCAGCTATGATGGGCTACCTACCTGGAAAACATCCAGTGCTGGGAGGAGAGCCAGAGGGGCCTTGGAGCCAGCGTGGTTGCCGAGAGAGTCAGGATTGCCTAGTGAAGCTGCTGCAGCAAACTAAGATCAGAGCTTCCCTTAAAAAGGCATCTCCTCAATTACAACACACTTTAAAAAAAAAAAAAAAGTACCATGAGGACCTGGCAGGCCAGAACTGTGGCTGCTTTCTGATTTCAATCTGAGTGCTGTGTGCCTGCCTGCCTGCCTGTCAGTCTGGATTGATCCCAACTCCAAAAATATCCCATATTATGAATTTATTTGTATTTTTGTTTATTTCTCACTAAATCAATGCCAGATGCATTTCACTCTTCAGTCTATGCTTTTCCCAAATGACTTAGTCAAGACAACTTTTATTTTATCCCTATTGGATGGTAAGGCCCTGGCCTGGGCCTCCCTTTTGTGGGAATGCTCTGATCTCCTGCTTTCTAGTCTTCCATAGTTTATTTCTGCCATCAAGCAAATTTTTGAGAGCTCTGACATGTTACAGCTAAGACAAGGGACTCGCTCCTTGACCGATTATGCAATCGACTTCCGTACGTTGGTCTTAGAGTTGAACTGGCAGGGGGACAGTCTACATGCCATTTTTCTGGAAGGACTGGCACCTAGGCTTAAAGATGAACTTGCCGCATGGGAGATTCCCACATCCCTCGAAGGCCTTATCGATTTAACTGGGAAAATAGACGACTCCAGGAGCAGGCCCAAGAAAACCAGTCCATTTTGAGGAACTGCCCGAAGGTTCCACTTCCCTCCATCGGTAACCGTCCTCTGCTCTCAGAGAACTCCTCAGAAGAACCTATGCAACTGGGCCGTACCCACATCTCGGAGGAAGAAAAATCTCATTGTCACCAGCTCGGCCTTTGCCTATATTACGGGAACCTGGGTCATCATTGTCTTCAATGTCCCGAGAAAAAGGAACCTTCTTCATGCTGAGGGATCACGGATTTGGTAGCCCTTGGCCTTGCCACAGCATCACCTTTGTTCTTACTGCCAGCCTCCTTGGAACAGCCCCCCACCTGCTTCACCATTCAGGTCCTAGAGGACTCCGGTGCTGGAGGGAATTTTATCCAACAAGACCTCGTGGATCAATATTGAATTTCCACTCACCCCTTGACATCACTGTTGGCTCTTGTTTCTATTCATGGGGACTTCCTTCCCTGATTGGTGACTCAGGTTACACATCCTTTTACACTAAGGGTGGGACCTGATCACACTGAGCTCATTACCTTCTACGTCCTTCCCAAAGCTATGAACCCAGTTATTTTGGGTCTGCCGTGGCTACAAAAACACCAGCCACAGTTTGACTGGGCCTCGACTGATCTTATTCAGTGGGATCCACAATGTTCAGAAACCTGTTTAGAACCGGTGGAGCCTCCCCACTTTTTGATTGTGGCTACCGCTCTGCCTAACCTTCCGCATCCAAGTAAAAGGTCGCAGGAGACTCAGACTAATCCCAACTCCCTCTGTAAGAACATTTTGAGGACTGTCTTTGCACAGCTGAGGGAACAGCTGACACACAAGACGGTTGAATACGAAGCCTTGAAAAGGGAACACAAGCAAGCCATGAAAGGATTTGTGTCCCTCCTGTCCTTTAAAGAAGAAGAAATCCAGAGTCTACAGGTCCTTCTGCAACAAGAGAAAGGGAAGCAGCCTCTCGAAGCACCTGAAGTTGTGGACGCTCCGTGTCTCAGACTATGAAATTCCCAGAAGAGGGGCATTGAGGAGGGGGTACTGTTACATCGGCCGGCCACGGTACCCATGACCGGCCTTCCTCACCTCTCATTGCCTTCCTGGGGACAGGATCTGGTCTCTTCCCAACGTGGAGGGAGCGTCTCCAACGCTGCCCTTCTTATGGCGGCCCTGTCTGCTGTCGACAGCTTCGTGGTGCGGCAAAGATACCGCCACAGCTTCCTTTTCAGGCCTGGCTCCCTAGGTGCGCACGCGCACCTTGCCAGAATATTTAAAGGGCCCGCAGCATGTTAAAGCTGCCGGCCCTGGGGGCGCTAGTGAGCAGCGCTGAGAAATGGCCGCTTAAACTCTTTGCTCCCTTCAAGCCCTGCTCTCAGAGGTTGCAATAGCAAGACTAACCGAGGATATTTACTTGCAAAATATAATTGCTGTAAGGATACACAATCAGGATGGCTATGAAACGAAAAACAACCGACCTCAAGCAATTTTCCTTCAGTAAATTGTCTGAGGAGATTCTGGCCGACGCGGAGGTACAGGCCGCGAAACCACGTGGCGAACCGCTAGTGATGGAAGAGTCAAATGCTTCCCTAGAACATCTTGGTGATTCGAATCCTGGCACACTTCACCTGGACATTCCCACCAGAACTGAAATTCGGAACTGGTTTATGGAACTCCGATCCGATATGCATAGCTATAAAGCTGAATTAATGGCTCGAATGGAAGAAATGAAAGAGGACTTAAACAGCATGGGGCACCGAGTGGATGAGATAGATCTCAGAGCGGACAATCAAAGCCCTCACATAGATGCTTTAAATCAAACCACATCCCAACTAGCAACGGAGGTAGAAACCATGTCAGAAAAAATTGAAGATCTTGAGAACCGCTCCCGTCGCTCCAACATTCGAATTCGGGGAGTACCTGAGATGGAGCAGTATTCGGACTGCATGAAAACAGCGGCGGCCATCTGCAAAGATCTTATAACAACACATGGGGCCTCCTCGGAGGAGACGGCTTCTCCTCCGTCGATAGAACTGGAACGGGCCCACCGAGTGCTAGGCCCCCGACGCGATAACAAGCCTAGGGATATCATACTCAAGTTTCTAGACTTCCGACAAAAAGAGGAGGTCATAAATTTGGCCAGGGCTGATCCACACTGGAAATGGCAAGACCTGGACATTGCTATATATAACGACTTAGCGCCATCGACTCTCCAAAAAAGATTCCAACTAAGGGATGTGACCGCAGCACTGTGAGCTGAGGGAATAAAATATCACTGGACCTTCCCTTTCACACTGCTATTTCAGCGACAAGGCACTACCTACAAAATAAAATCCCTAGACGACGCTGTGTGTCCTTTGCAGACGCGGGACTTAAGCCGGAGTTCGCAACCGCAGTGCCCGCCACTTCACAAAAACCTTCGGGGTTGCTCCCAAGATGGCAGCGACCTGGAACAGGACGAGGACGTCTCCGCCAGCAACCCAGCAGATCGAGCGGCATCCTCGCTGACAAGGGATGAATAAAGCATACCTTGATGTCTCAATTTGCAGTTGCAGTGGATTGCTTATCTGCTGTTCCTAGAAATCCTGCGTGATTTAAGTTTGTTCACAATGGTACTGTCCTTTGAAACAGCACTTATCAGCTCTTATCAGAACCCGGTGGTTGATTTCGACTTGCTAACATTATTTCACCAACAACACTGATCTCATCTTAAAGATGGCGGCCGCCTGGGAGGGACCGAGAACGACTCTGCAGGCGGCTCAACTGTTTAGGTGGCATTCTGGTTGATAAGGGCTGAGTATGACATTCACCTAACTTTCCCTCACACGGGTGTTGTTGACTGTTTAGTTATCCTTTCTGAAATCCCCCAGGGACAAAGAAAGCTTATGTTTGAGCGATTCTTCTTTTTCTTTTTTAGATAACAAAGGACCTCGGTGGTTGATTAATATTTAGCAAAACTTTTGGGACCTCGAAATGCACATTCACAAGTTCTTTGTTTTTGTTTTTCTGCATGTTATTAGCAGAGCGGGGTTGGGGGGATCGGTTTTTCAGGCTATTGCGTTGTTCCATATACCCCCAGGACCAAGATTCGCACGGGATTAGAGCGAATCTCTTCAAGGTCAAGTAGGGGACATGACACGGTCACCAAAATTCTGGGATATTATTGTTGGGTATCAAATTGTGGTATGTTATATGATTGTTTATCTAATATTACTGCCATCTCTTTTTCCTCTGCCTCCATATCTCATGGGAAAGCCTCAATGGTCTCTTGGTAGCGGCATTACTACGTTCCCTAGATACTATGGTTAAGATTATCTCTATTAACGTAAAGGGGCTCAATACATATAGAAAACGCTTTCTTCTCAAAAAAGCCCTACGGCAGAAAGCGGATATAATATTCGTACAAGAGACTCACTTAAAAAGAAGGCACGACCACCTTCTTAAATTTAAAGAATTCCCGTATACATATCTGGCTGCCGCTGACAAACAACATAAATATACTGGCACAGGGATACTACTCTCTGCGCAGTTTGTGTTTGAGTATATCTCTCACGTAGCGGACCCAGCGGGGCGCTTTGTGCTCCTGACGATTCAGGTGGGAAACCAACTCTATACTCTAGTATCCCTTTATGGTCCCAATCGGGATTATGAGAATTTCTTTGATGGCCTCAAACAGTTGCTATTGGCCCATTCCAAGGGAGTCTTAATTGTTGGGGGAGACTTTAACCTCACTTTAAAACAGGATTTGGACAACTCGCACCCACAATCACACAATTTGGGGAAACCTAGGAGAGCTCTGCATGACATTATGGAGGGCTGGAGTTTGATTGATGTGTGGAGGAATCGGTTTCCCAGATCTCGATGTTATACATTTTATTCTGCGCCTCATGCGAGTTATTCTCGGATAGACTATTTTCTAATAGATAAGATACTTGGTAATCGAATCCTATGTTCTGAAATAGATGCCATCACATGGTCTGACCATGTGCCTATTAGCATAGAAGTGGACATGAGTAACGGTGATTTGGAAGACCGATTCTGGAAGCTCAATGAGTCCTTATTTCAAGATGCAGCTTTTACTAAACAGTTTGAGAGTCAAATGCAGGAATACTTTGAGATAAACGATGTACCCACCACCACTCCCAGCATTCTCTGGGACTGCTCCAAAGTGGTAGCTAGAGGCCTGTTGATATCTAGAGCTTCCGCGGTTCAGAAACTTAAACAACAAAAAAGGGACGAGTTGTCTCACCAACTGCAGATTATTTCTCAGGAACACATGCAGCATCAACCCCCCCGATGCTATCAGAAATTATTAGCCATACAATCTGAATTGAACAAATTAGACAACGAACAATTAATCCACCAGCTAGAAGTCACAAAGCAGGCGTACTACGAGGGTGGGGATAAAGCGGGTCGATTGCTTGCTAGACAACTCAAAGCTAAGGCCGCCCAAAGCATTATAACCAAAATTAAAAACAAAAGGGGAGACATACTAACAGCCTCACAGGAGATACGCACAGCATTCACAGAATTTTATAGTACCCTTTACAGTACAGATAACAATAATTCAGCAACCAGATATAAATAATTATTTACAGGATGTTAACCTGCCATGTGTCTCTGTTGAACAAAAGTGTTTCCTGGATGCTCCAATTACAGTGAAGGAAGTCCTATCAGTGATCAAATCCCTTAAACCGGGGAAGGCTCCTGGGCTTGACGGACTTTCCGGGGTCTATTATAAGAAGTGTGCCCACACGCTGCGGAACCGCTAGTGTGATTCTTCAACGGATTGCAAGAGGCAGACTCCCTTTCCCCTCAGGCAAATGTGGCTGGCATAACTGTACTCGCTAAACCGCGCCGTGATCCCACACAATGCGCCTCATACAGGCCCATCTCCTTAATAAATTTGGATCTTAAACTTTTAGCTCGAATATTAGCAGTACGGCTCAATAGCTTTCTCCCATAGCTAGTACATTCCGATCAAGTTGGATTTGTGCCCCATCGCATGGCCGCGGACAACATCCGCAAAGTATTAGATCTGATGTGGTGGGTGCAGAGGGAAAAGGTACCGGCCGTTTTATTATCTATTGACGCTGAGAAGGCGTTTGACTTAGTGCACTGGCCTTTTCTTTTTAGCGTACTGCAAAAGATGGATTTTGGCTCGTTCTTTATCCAATGGATACGGAAACTTTATGATCAGCCTCAGGCACGAGTTAAACTAAACAATGGCTATGGAGCAGCATTTGATATAGGTCGTGGTACAAGGCAAGGCTGTCCTCTATCCCCTCTCCTCTTTGCTCTTTACCTTGAATCTCTCACTACCGCTGTTAGGCGGGCTGATGATATAACAGGGGTACATTTCGGGGATTCTCACTACAAACTTTCCCTCTTTGCTGACGACGTGTTACTAATCTTAACAGACCCGACTTCCTCATTGCGAGGAGTCATGCGAGAGCTCAACAGGTTTAGTGCTGTATCAGGCCTTAAGGTAAACTTTGAAAAATCTGAACTACTCAACATTAATTTGGATATCCCTACTGTACAAAGCCTAAAAGAGAACTTCCCCTTTAAGTGGGCAAAATTGCATATTAAATACCTGGGAGTGCAACTGTCCTCTAACTTGTCGGATCTTTACCGCCTAAACTACCAACCTTTATTAGATAAACTTATTGTAGATCTGAGCCGGTGGAATAGTGGCTCCTTTTCTTGGTTTGGTAGGGTTGCTATTGTCAAAATGACGGTTCTGCCGAAATTCCTATACTTATTTGCTTCCCTACCGGTATATCTCCCGAGACCCATCCTGCGAAATTGGCAGAAGAAAATATTTGATTTTATTTGGAGACGGAGACCTCCTCGAATCTCTAGAGATATACTATATTTACCTAAAACACAGGGAGGCCTAGGAGTCCCGAATTTATAATGGTATTATGCTGCTTCACAGCTACGAGCCCTGTTGGACATTAATAGGGCCAGGTCCCCTAAACAATGGGCTTAAATTGAACAAATAATGGTGGGACAGATGGCGATTGGTGCAATGCCTTGGCAACCTCGGAGCTCCTGGCGCCCTGTGAAACATATTCCCTGGGCGTTGGCTACCACTTTGCGCATTTGGGCCCAAGCAAAGAGGACATTAGTTGGCTCTCACAGGTATTTCTACCAAACGTCCTTATTTCATAATGTGCAATTCCCCAGTGGACATCAAAATAAACATTTTCTATACTGGAAAGTAAAAGGAATCACGACCATTGGTCATTTACTTTCTCAGGGGATGCTCCTCTCTAGGGACCAGTTAATTAATAAATATCACCTATCATTCTGTGATTTCATGGCATATGCCCAGGTTACTCACTTTATACGATCACAACAATCGGAAACACAGCTAAGACCTGGGAGATCGCTGATTGAATCTTACTGTTTAAATAGTGATTACATTACTGGATCGATATCTAAACTTTATCAGCTATTTTTTTCGCTGAACAGAGGCCACTGTAAATATAAAGACATGTGGGAAAATGACTTACATATTAGTCTGGATACTAGTAGTTGGCAACAAACATGGCAGATGGCCCGGACATGTTCTATATCAGCGGCCATGCAAGAAAATTGCTACAAGATGATTTACAGGTGGCATCTTTCGCCTGATAAGTTACACAAAATCTATCCGCAGGTTGATGACCATTGCTGGCGTCAATGTGGAAAGAAAGGTACTTATACCCACATTTGGTGGTTTTGCCCTAAAATTGAACCTTTTTGGGCAGTATTGTTTACCTGGTTAAGCAACCTGTTGGGGCTGGAGGTGGCTCCCTCGGCGACCATGGCGTTATTGAACATATTTCCAGATGACATCCCGAAGACATAGGCCCGGCTTTGTGCCCAAATTTTTATAGCGGCGTGCAGTCTAATTGCAGCGCATTGGGAAAAGAACTGTATCCCCAACACAGATAAGGTTATAGAGAGGTTGCACGCTTACCACAGACTGGCCTCTCTGACAGCCATTAAAAATAATAGAGTGGCGACATTTCACAAAACATGGCAACCATTTATAAACTATACCACAAATCTATGAGAATGTGTACTGAATTTACATTATGACTTGATACCACTGTTTACTTGCTTCGAACACTTCTTTGTTAAACACTTGGTGACTGTGTCATATTGGGTAGGGTAGGGGGAGGGGGGCTGGGAATTGGACTGGGGATGGGTGAATTCACAAGTTTTCCTTTTCATTGAATTGTAGATTTCTTGTCATATACACAAATGTAGACTTACATTTCTCTAGTTTGATCACTGTATGTATGTAGTAGATGTAAGTTGGCACACCAATGTATGCTTCATAGTTTGGATTATTGTGAATTTGAAATATAAAATGAATAAAACTTAAATTAAAAAAAAAAAAAAAAAAGCTGCCGGCCCTTCCCTCAGTGACTTCACAGGGCCCTGTATATAAGGCCAGGCCTAACCTTTGTTAGTTGCCTTCGCAACAGGTCTCCTTGCTACTCGTTGTCTTGGGTGATTCTCTTTGTTCCTGTTTATCTTCTCTGTTCCCATGTTCCTGAGTACCCGTCCTTCTTTTGACTGACTCCTGGACCTGACCTTTGCATTGCCTGACTACGTTTGATCATTTCCGAGCCACTACCTTTGCATTGCTTGAGTACATCTGATCATCTCCGAGCCACGACCTTTGCATTGCCTGACTACCCTTGATCATCTCCGAGCCATGACCTCTGCATTGCCTGACTATGCCGTTGCTTCTCTCCAGTCTACGTCCTGGACTTGGCCTACTCAGGCTTTGGCCTGTTTTTGCTTGGGCGCCCCCTGTCTGACTTTGCTTCTGTTGGCACCCAGGTCTCCGGGACTCTACCTCATCCAGTACAGACTTCTCCATTCTATGGCTGCTGCCTCTAGGTCGACCTCTCCATCCTTCCATTAATGACAACATACGGAGGCCCACCTAAGTCCAGCTGGCCCTGGTACCCAAAGGCTCAACCCGCGGTGAACAAGGGCTGATATTGGTGAAGCGCCTATCGGCCTCCGTTCTTCAGCCCACTCCACCTGCCGACAGTGGGGACCCATAGGATCCCTCCTACAGGGTAGCATCAACCCCGCCTCAGTCCAAGGATCCACCTCCGGCGCAACAGCATCATGTTGGGTATAAGAGTGCCTGTACCAGGTGCAGCATCTAGATGGGAGTGGAGGTCTCGCCAAGACAAGGACTTGATGACATGGTCTCCTAGCAAATGTATTTGTGTATTTTGCAGTTATAGTATGGTTCATGTGCTGAGATACCTGTTCAGTACTGTTAATTTTTGGTGTTACTGTAAAATTTGTGTATGCGTCTCATCCCCAAAATTGAAAAACTGAGGGGAGGTGTGATGACTCTTTAGGATTTATGTATTTATTGATTGATTTATTGGTTTTATATACCTTTCGTTCAATAAAAAAAAACATCACAACAGTTTCCATTATTACAAGATAAAAAACATAATATCAATGAGAAGTAAGATAAAGAAGATAAATAATAAAATAAATTAAAAATTAAAAATCATATGTAAAAGCAAAGAGCACAAGAGGTAATAAATACATCCTAAAAATAAGACAAGGTATATATGCAAAATACATGCGTTGTTATAAATAAGCAATAATTTATAAGGTAATAAGATTATATAATAAAACATAGGGTCAGATAAATTGTAAGATACAACATAAAAGATTGACTAAAGTGTAAGTGCAAAGTACAAGCAGCTGCTTTGATTATGTGGGGTCCTGATATGCCTTCATAAAAAGCCAGGTTTTTAGTTCCTTTTTGAAAGTATTTAGGTTTGTTTGTAGTCTCAATTCGACAGGGAGCGAATTCCATATTTTAATAGAGATGTGCGTTGTTTTTAGCTATCGGGTCGGGCTTCGGGTAAGGATATTAATATTGAAGTTATATGGTCCTGCTTCTTTGTTCCTGTTAGTATTCTGGCTGCTGAATATTGTAGGATCTGCAATAGTTGAATAGTGGATAATGGAAGGCCAAGTAAGAATGCATTGCAGTAACCTATGTTAGCAAAAATCAATAGTTGTAATACTGTTCTAAAATCAGAGAAATTAAGAAATGGCTTTAGACTTTTCAAAATTAAAAGTTTGTGATACCCATCTTTGATTTTAGTAGAGATATGTCTTTTAAAATTGATCATGATAAGGCCCTAGACTTGAAGCCTGAGAGCTAGGATAGGAAATGCAGTGGGGGGAGGGGGCTCCATTTTTGAACAGCTCCTCCATTGAGGTTGCTGGAATGGCCAGCCCCCTGCCTCTTATAAAAACAGGCTAAAGGATATCACAGAGTGGCATTTTGGTTAAGAGTTCGTGAGAGTAGGAAAGTTTTTCATAAGTTTTTCCCCTCTTGGGCACTGGTTTCACAGCCTGGGCCAATATCCTAGTGGGAAGTGGATCCGTGTCCACCTTAGTGCAGGTTCTATTTTTTGATTGAGATGTTTGAATGTTTTTGACTTTTGGGGTTTTCTCCTTTGAGAGCCCTGGTACCCCTGGCTGGAGGAATTTGGGGTCTCCACCAGCTAGATTAGATCAGGAGGTCAGGAAAATTCCAAATGGTGATCCGCTGCAGGAAGATTCCAGATTTTCCACCATTGTGTGAAGATTTGTTCTATGTTCCCAGGAGAAAGGTTTTGGCCACCCTTCCTGCCTGAAGAAGGAACATCTGTAGAGAGATGCTGTGTTCCCTCCTACTGGACCTTTCCTAAGAAAAATCAGATTGCGACAACTGTGAGTAAGAACTAAATTTCTATTCTGAGAACACCCAGCAGAGTCGTCGCCCGAGAAAGAGACACTTAGGCGAGACTATGCCGAGATGATCATTCTTTTTGCCAATCGGTATTTTTAGAAGGGGTTTTCCATCCCATCTAAGGATAGCCTGCCCGACTGGGAACTTTGCGGGTCTAAACCATAATAAGTGAGAGCTTTCCTGCCTAATACTCAAGAGGCACTTGCACAGATGACTTGGAGGACTGTAAACTGCATTTTATCAAGCCAAGAACAAGTGTGAAAGTGACATTTTACTATTCAAGAACACTGATAGTAAAGATTTACGTTTGGACACCCAGTGTGAGCCCCCAGAGTCCTTTTGTGCCACTCACGTCCCTTAAAGCTGATAGAGACTTGTTACCCGCCTCCCCCTCCAGGGCAACCATCTGAGAGTCCCCCAGCCCCCTGTCACCTTGGACAGTGTCAGAGTGGGAGAAAGGTAACAGATTGGCCCTGGGAAACCTCCTGTGTCCCTGTCCTCCTGGCCCTTAAACCGGAGAAGGGGTTACACAGGTATATCTCAATGGCCTATATTATAGCAATTTTCCAAAACCCACTTTCATGGACAAAATGCATTTACACTTGCAAAACCCAGTTTTAAGCGTGTAAATCCTTTAGAAAATTACCCCATTATGTATAAGTATATATATGTTTATAAAACTGTGTGAGCAAACAAACTTGCAGACTTTGTGCACTTTAATCTAGCCCTCTGAGTGCAAGCTTACTCTGTAAAATTATATCTAAGTTCACAGTAAAGCAACTGAGACAGACAAATTAGGTTTTATGGCTTTAGTAATGATTAGAGTTATTATTATGTTAACTGGAGAGATAACTCACTTGCATTTCAGATAGTGTAGTGCAAAACTCCATTACATTTAATGCAGTTACAGTAAGATAACTGCAATTTATAACAGGATTTTGTGTGATAACTGAGCAAATGCAGTAGAATTGCTCAGGCTTGTTACACTTTACTTCTGCTGTTGCCTCACTCTTAAGTTGCTATCATTGTTAAGGGCTAGACAAAAAGAGAGAGGATCATTGGGTTGACCCATTGTGTTGACACAAAATTATTCAGAGTAGTTAAAACACAAGCAGATTGTGATAAATTGCAGGAGGACCTTGTGAGACTGGAAAATTAGGCATTCAAACAGCAGATGAAATTTAATGTGGACAAGTGAAAGGTGATGCCTGCATATAGGAAAAAATAACCCATGCTGTAGTTACACAATGTTAGGTTCCACATTAGGAGCTACCACTGAGGAAAAAGATCTAGGCATCATAGTGACTAATACATTAACATTGTCAGCTCAGTGTGCTGCAGCAGTCAAAAAAGCAACTAGAATGTTAGGAATTATTAGTAGGGAATGATGAATAAAACGGAGAACATATCACTCAATGGTGAGACCACACCTAGAGTACTGTCTGCAGTTCTGATCACTGCATCTAAAAAAAAAGGTATAAAGTTGCACTAGAGAAGGTACAGAAAAGGGTGACCAAAATGATAAAATGCATAGAACAGCTTCCCTATAAGGAAAAGCTAAAGATATTAGGGCTATTCAGCTTGGAGAAGAGATGGCTGAAGGGCAATATGATAGAGGTCTATAAAACCATAAGGGGCCTAGAACAGGTAAATATGAATTGGTTATTTAATCTTTCAGATAATAGAACAACTAGGGAGCACTCCTTGAAGTTAGTAAGAAGCACATTTAAAACAAATCAGACACATTTTTTGGTCACTCAATGCACAGTTAAGCTCTGGAATTTGTTACCAGAGGATGTGGTTAGGGCAATTAGTGTGTTGTGTTCTGCGTCCGCGGGCGTGCCCCCCTACCTGAGCCGTGGCGGCTGCGGCGGCGGCATCGGGGCAGACCGCCCTGCTACATGTGCCCGGTGCCCCCGCACATCGGCGCGGGCCTCCGGGCTGGCCGCCGGCTCAGGAGCCGTCCCTGCTCCTCCCTTGCGGCAGCTACTGGCTTTCCTCCGTGGCCCGAGATCCAAGATGGCCGCCGCCATCTTAGGCATGAGGCCGCGCCCCCTCACTAGAATTAAAGGGACCTAAGTCCTTTAATTACCTTCAGCTGCTTCCAATGATCCAGAGTAGAGGAAGTATAAAAGGAGGCTTCCTCTGCTCATTCCTTGACTTGGCAACCTCCTTGGTTAGTCAGGTCTGCTTGCTTCGGTGAGTTCTTGTGCTTTGGATCCTTGTTCCTGCCCCAACGCCGTCGCCGCCGCCGCAGCCACCACAGCTCAGGTAGGGGGGCGCGCCCGCGGCTGGCCGCAGGCGTGGAACACAACACACTAATTGCCCTAACCACATCCTCTGATAACAAATTCCAGAGCTTAACTGTGCATTGAAGTAAGTTGCACGCGCCGGCCAACTACCGGCGTGCGATCCCTGGCACAGCAGCAAATATGGTCACTGTGCCGGGATCCTGACCCCGCCCCGCCCGCCCTAGGGCCGAAGTAAGTTTGGAGATAAAAACAAAGCAAAGGAAAAGGTAGGGGGGAAAGGGCGGGGGAGGTAGAGGAAGGGAAGGAAAGGTGGGGTGGGGTAGGGATCGGGGGAAGGCAGCGCAGCTCGGCGTGCGCAAGGTGAACAATTGTGCACCCCCTTGCGCGCGCTGACACCCCAATTTTATAACATGCGCGAGCCTGTGCATGCATGTTATAAAATCAGGCATACATGTGCGTACGCCTGGTAGTGCGCCCACATGAACACCACGCGCGCTTCTTTTAAAATCTACCCCAATGTTTCTTGTAGCAGCAGATAAACATTTATAATTAACATTTAAATTTTGCATATTCATGGAGTTAAAAAGTAAAAGGTATTATTATTAGGGTAAATTGCTTACCTAACATTTATATGAAGTATTATAAAGTTTCATGACTTATAATAGCTTTGGAGATCACGTGAGGGAGATCAGACATGTTCTTGATCTCTTCGACGGCCCTCTCCCCTTTTAATCAATATATCAATGAGTTTACTTTCAAGATCTGCCCAGGATTTCAACTTTAATCTCCTTTTAATTTGTGGGGCAAATCGCTAATTTTTTAATCGATTTACACCTGAAAATAGTGACAAAAATGGCTAAAAAAGAGCAGGAGAAGGCGAAAGAGACTGAATCTAAATTGGCCGATGCTCCCAACTTTAATCTGGCGATGGAAGGTCCAGCCACGGTGGGCTCTGTTATTGCTGCGGCTGTCATCGCTGCCCTGAAGGGCAGATTAATTCACCTCTCTTTTCAGATCACTGGAGTAAGTATGCAGTTAACAACTATTCAGCAGCAACTTCACACAGCAGAACAGCGTCTTTCTGATGTAGAAGATGCCTCAGCCTCCATTGCGAACAAACTAAAAACACTGAAAGATTCTTGAGAGGCTCTTCAAATAAAGATTGAGGACCTTGAAAACTGGTCACAGAGAAATAAATTAAGGGTGACCTAGTGCCTTTAGATCTGCGGTTGGAAATCTGGCTGACACAAGCCCTCAATCTAGACAATAAAAATGGCGCTCTGAGGATCGAGCGGGCCCACCAACTAGGGTATAGGGATGTGAATCGTGTGATCGATCGTCTTAACGATCGATTTTGGCTGGGGGGGGGAGGAAATCTGATCGTCATGGGTTTTTTTGTTAAAAAATCGTCAAATCGTAAATCGGCGGGAAAACCGGCACACCAAAACAACCCTAAAACCCACCCCGACCCTTTAAAACAAATCCCCCACCCTCCCGAACCCCCCCAAAATGTTTTAAATTACCTGGGGTCCAGTGGGGGGGTCCCGGCGTGATCTCCCGCTCTCGGGTCACGGCTGCGTTAATAGAAATGGCGCCGGTGGCCCTTTGCCCTTACCATATGACAGGGCAAAGGTCGCGCCGGCGCCATTTTGGTTCCTGTCACCCGACGTCACGAGTGCAGGAGATCGGTCCCGGACCCCCGCTGGACCCCCAGGGACTTTTGGCCAGCTTGGGGGGGGGCCTCCTGACCCCCACAAGACTTGCCAAAAGTCCAGCGGGGGTCCGGGAGCGACCTCCTGCACTCGGGCCGTATTGCCAATATTCAAAATGGCGCCGGCGCTACTTTTGCCCTCACTATGTCATACGGGTCATAAATATAGAGGTAAATGGCGCTGGCACTACTTTTGCCCTCACTATGTCATGCGGGTCGTATGACATAGTGAGAGCAAAGGTAGCGCCGGCGCCATTTTGAATATTGGCAATACGGCCCGAGTGCAGGAGATCGCTCCCGGACCCCTGCTGGACTTTTGGCAAGTCTTGTGGGGGTCAGGAGGCCCCCCCAAGCTATCCAAAAGTCCCTGGGGGTCCAGCGGGGATCCGGGAGCGATCTCCTGCACTTGTGACGTCAGGTGACAGGAACCAAAATGGTGCCGGCGCTACCTTTGCCGTGTCATATGGTAAGGGCAAAGGGCCACCGGCGCCATTTCTATTAATGCAGCCGTGGCCCGAGAGCGGGAGATCGCGCTGGGACCCCCCCACTGGACCCCAGGTAATTTAAAACATTTTGGGGGGGTTCGGGAGGGTGGGGGATTTGTTTTAAAGGGTCGGGGTGGGTTTTAGGGTTGTTTTGGTGTGCCGGTTTTCCCGCCCTCCCCCCCTCCCCCGATTTACGATTTTTTGACGATAAATCGGGGGAATTGCTATTGTATCGCGGCTCTAACGATTTTTGACGATTTAAAATATATCTGACGATTGTTTTAAATCGTCAAAAAACGATTCACATCCCTAGTTTTTGCCTTCTGGGGACAATGTTGCCAACAAAGCCCATGTGGTCATCTTCAGGGCCCTTAACTTCGTGCATAAGATCAACATTTTGCATGCTTACCCGACGTCAAACAGAATTACTCCTTGAGGGGGAGAAAATTCTCTTATTTCAGGACTACTCTGCATCCATTGCCTCGCTTAGGAAGGCATTTGCTCCTGCATGCACACATCTAGCGAAGCTGAAGATCCAATCAACACTGCTCTTCCCTGCAAAATTAAAAGTTTTTCATAATGGGTAAAATCGCTCTTTCACCAATAACTTTATACAGGTTTTGCACTCTGGTTGATCGCAGCTATAAAACATATTATTAGCTTCAAAGTTCCTAAAGGCTTTTTCTATTTTTTCCCCTGTTGTATCATTATTAATATTTAGAGCTACTCCGCATTGATCATATCAATTCTGCTTTTCTTATTTTCTTTGAACTTTATGGCAGGTGTGGGGAGCCCTCACAAGGGTTTTTTAACTTTTGGCTACAGAATTGGGTGCAATGTATTTTCTTTTTTCCTTGCCCCATCTCGCATCCATATTGGGGTATTGTGTGGGGATTTTTGCTGAGAAGCCTAGGGATTTACAATTTCAAATTTTTCTTTTTGTTTGTGATGAGATTTTTATTTTATGCTACTCTATTTTTTTATTTTTTCTGTTATGGCTACTCATACTTTGGCTCTTTGGGATTCGCCATATTACTAGCTCCATTACTGCTTTCTTGGGGTGGGGTCTAGGCTGGGGGACCTCATGCCCACAGAAGCATCATGTTAAATCCTTATTGTATAGTGCTAGCCCAACTGAGATTTTATAGTAGGTATTCACTGTTGTACCTGGAATGTTAGTGGAATCAGTTCAGATACCAAAAGATATAAGATCCTGCAAGCAATGCATAGACATAATGTTGATATAGCCATGTTATAGAAGACTAAACTCTCAGATGTGGAGCATAATAAATGACAGAAACAATGAGTTGGGAGGGTTTTCTCTGCCTCCTCCGCCGCTCGGAAAGCGGGTGTAGCCATACTGTTTCACAAACCCCTCTCTTTTAAGTTACAACATTCCCTGCTTGATTCTGAAAGGAGGTATATTTTTCTAGAAATTGAATTATTTGGTTAAAAGCTTCTTTTAGGAAATGTTTATGCCCCAAATGTCTACTCTCAGACCTTTTTCATTCTGTTCTTAATATTTTCCTTTCATATTCCCATTTACCGATTATTCTTGGGTGGGATTTCAATGTTGCTTAAGATACTACTATGGATCAGCAGCCTCCCAGACCCGCTTCATGGGCTGATAATTCCAGAGGTCTCCCTTATCTTTGCCACAATTTGGGTCATATAGAGATTTGGAGAGCCCTCCATCCTGTGGAGGAAGACTTTACTCACATCTCTAGGGCTCATGAGTCCAAGTCTTGTCAGGGCTATTTGTTGATTAGCCAGGATTATTTTGCTAAAGTGGTGAGTTCTGAGATTGGTCCACTCATCATATCTGATCACGCCTCATGTGGGTGAATGTAACTGGGCTTTCCCCCCTACAGAGTAGTCAGAGATGGAAACTCCCAGCTTTTCTTTATTATGATGCAAAATTTCAGGATTACTTGTGGGAGAAATGGAGGGAATTTGCTCATTTTAATCAAGGTCACTAAGCTGAGCCAATTCTCTATTGGGAAACTGCCAAGACTGAAATGAGGGGGGAGTGATAGCCTATGTTGCAAAATGGAAAAAGAAGCTTGCTAATGGAATATTACACTTAGAAAAACAACTAGGGATAGCAAAATGAAGATATTGCCAAAATCCTTCAGCTGTGACCCAAACACAGTTCTATGCAACCCAAAGCACTCTCAATGAGCTTATTCAATAGAAAACACAGAAAAGCCTACTTTATACAAGCTCTTTTGTTATGGAAATAAGGCAGGGATGTTATTGGACAGTTTTATAAAGTCCTGGGAAGGTAGGACCCATATTAGCTTTGAATGGTGATAAGGGCCAGATGAGGAATTCTACTAAAGACATTGGGGATATTTTTTACCAGTATTATCAAGATGTATACAAAGCTGAGCCCTGTGAACTCACATCTAAAACAGACGTACTTAGCTAAAGTAGTTCTGCCTCAGGTGACAGAACATGATTTGCAATGTTTAAATGCTTAAATCTGGCTACCAGAATTGGTCATGGCAATTACATTTTCTGCTCTTGTTAAATCACCAGGTACGTATGGTTTGCCTAATGAATATTATAAGGTATTGTTGGACCAAGTCTGTCCACCTCTAGGTCACTAATTTGATACTTTGTCAGATCCACAGTTTTCTACTTGGCCTGCTAACAAAGCCACTATAGTAGTACTTCCCAAGCCAGGACGAGATCCTACTTTACCTAGTGTTATGCTCTCCTCCTCCAGAGGGGAGGAATTAGCAATCTGATATTGTTCACCCCGCCAGGAGGGCGGAGTTAGCAATCTTTTCTGCTTTTCTCCTGAAAGGGGGAGGAGTTAGCAATCTGTCATGATCTGCTCCTCCAGAGGGGAGGAGTTAGCTATCTGTAATGCTTACCCTCCAGGAGGGCGGAGTTAGTAATCTGGTAGCAAACTGCTGTTAGACGCTTCTGTTAAGGGAAGGAGGTAGCAGGAAGAGGAGTTGGTAATCTGTTCAATGATACTGTTCTGAGGAGAGGAGCTAACAATAGGTATATTGTACTTCGCTACAGAGATAGCAATCTATCATGCCTCCGCTACGGAGTAGCAATCTGTTATATATAGGCTGCTGACAAGTCCCATAGAAAGAGAAGGTAGCTATCTATATAATACTTCCGTTAGCGGTGTTAGTGGTCGGTAGTGGTTGGCTCCCACAGAGTGATAGTGGTGTAAGGAATGACCACTTGGAGGAAATGGTGAATCTCTGGGCTGATGGCAGATGACAGCGCCCCCAGGAGGAGATCCTGAGAGGAACCACCGGCTAGGCTAGAATATGAAATAAACACAAAGAGTTCTTTATTAGGCTGAAAGCTGGACCACCAGTGGTGGCAGTAGTGAGTCGATGTGTCCAGCAGGGCTGAAGTCCTTCTGATACTGGAATATAATCTCTGGGTCGCTGAGCTATAGAGAGAGACTAGAAGTAGTGAGTAGACAGGGTATACAGGATACAAGATGGTACACTCACAATAGTAGATGTCCGCGATGGTTTCTATGCGACAGAGAGTCTTCAGTATATTCAGGAACAGGAGCTGTAGGCGAGCACTGGTTCCTATAAACAGTCTGTAATAAGAACTCGCAACAGCTGTATATGAAATGGCTTCTAGAGTAGAAGAGAGTCTGTAAAGGATTCTAGGAACATGGGCCCTCATGGAGCAAGTACTGGTTCCTATCTGTAATCTTGCCAATGTAACTCTCAATCCCTGTACCTGTGATAACGTCTTGGACGGAAGGGAGTCTTCAGAGCTATAGGAATGTAGGCCCTCGTGGAGTGAGTATCAATTCCTATCTACAATAGAACTCACTATGTTCACGTCTGTGATTGCTTCCAGGCAATGAGGAGTCTTCCGAGTATTCAGGGACGTAGGCCCTCGAGGAGCGAGTACCGGATCCCGTCTTGGCAATCTGAAATCAAGAAGAGAGAGCAGAGCCCCCGTGAAGCGGGTACTCCTGGTAAGTTTGAAAAGGCCGAGCAGTGGAGAAGGATTCCCCTAGCTGACTCGGATCGTTGTTGCAAGTATCATGGACTGCCGAAGCAAGTCCTGTTGGAGTTCCTTGCTAACTCGTTAGAGGTTAGCAAAGACCTTTTAAAGTGGATGACGTCACTACGGGGGGATGCCCCCGAGGTTTGCGCCCTTGCTGGTACAAGTCTGGAGTGAGCGCGTGTGCCCTTACATCATCAGGAACATGGCAGATCCGTAGCATCAAGCCAGCCCGGGGACACCGGGACCAAGAGGCAGGGAGAAGCTGCAGCTGCATCTGTCCGTCAGAGCCGAAGGGAGTCGCTCCCAAGGTAGAGAGGATGAAGCGAGGGGCGAGAAGAGGCACAAACGCAACACCTAGTTCTTATCGGCTTAGATCACTTTTAAATTGTGATCTCAAACTATTAGCTAATATTATAGCAGACCGTCTGTCCTCTATTTATTTATTTATTTAAAAGTATTTATATCCCATACCCTCCAATGTTCTTCCCAAATTAATATTGCCAGTACAAGTGGGGTTTATTAAAGGAAGACAGGCGGTTACCAATGTACGAAGGGTCCTGGCTTCCCTGGATTTCTCTCTTAATTGTCAACTAAATTCTTTATTGGTCAGTTTTGATGCTGAAAAGGCATTCAATAGGGTCAATTGGCTATTTTTGTTTGAGGCCCTTAGGAGCTATGGTTTCTATGGCCAGTTCATTTCCTTTCTTATTATATTGTATTCAAGTCCTCAAGTGGGTATTTTGGTAAATTTGGAATTCTCCAAAGATTTTGTATTATATAGGGCAGGGGTCGGGAACCTTTTTGGCTGAGAGAGCCACGAACGCCACATATTTTAAAATGTAATTCCGTGAGAGCCATACTAACTACAACCCCCCACCCTCCTGACTCCCCCAAGACCTACCAAATAAATTTACTACAACCCCCTACTCTCCTGACGCCCCCAAGACCTGCCAAATTAATTTACTACAACCCCCCATCCTCCTAACCCCGCCCCCAAGACCTGCCAAAAGTCCCTGGTGATCCAGCGGGGGTCCAGGGCTCGCAGACAAATCTTTAATAAAAAAGTAAAAATCTAACAAAAACCCCCACTCTCCTGACACCCCCCAAGACCTCCAAAATTAATTTACTACAACCCCCACCCTCCTGACCCCCCCCAAGACCTGCCGAAGGTCCCTGGTGGTCCAGCGGGGTCCGGAGCGATCTCCTGGACTTGGGCTGTCAGCTGCCAGTAGTCAAAATGGCGCCGACGGCCCTTTGCCCTCACTATGTCACTGGGGTCTACCAATGGCGGCGGTAGCCCCTGTGACATAGTAAGGGCGAAGGGCCGTCGGCGCCATTTTGACTACTGGCAGCCGACAGCCCAAGTCCAGGAGATTGCTCCCGGACTGCTCCTGGACCCCCGCTGGCCCACCAGGGACTTTTGGCAGGTCTTTGGGGGGTCAGAAGGGTGGGGGTTGTAGTAAATTAATTTTGGAGGTCTTGGGGGGTGTCAGGAGGGTGGGGGATTTTGTTAGATTTTTACTTTTTTATTAAAGATTTGTCTGCAAGCCAGATGCAGCCATCAAAAGAGCCATATCTGGCTCCCGAGTCATAGGTTCCTGACCCCTGATATAGGGGTACTCGACAAGGGTGCCCCCCTGTCCCCTTTACTTTTTGTGCTATCTCTGGATCCCCTTTTGTGGATTCTAGACTCCTCTGTTGAAACTGGTGAGATAAGATTTGGGAAAGTGTCTTTTAAAGTGGCAGCATTCGCTGACAATTTAATACATATAACAGATCCTGTTAGATCTTTACATGAGCCTAGAAGTAATTGGAAAATATGGACCCCTGGCCAGATTCAAATAGAATTTGTACAAATCAGAAGCTATGGTGATTGGTACAGGTATTAATGCAGAGTGGGGGGACGAATTTCCTTTAAGATGGGCAGGAAATCAAATTAAATATTTGGGAGTGTGGCTTCCTAAAGATATCTCTGCTTTATATACTATCAGTATTTCAAAATTACAGGAGAAGACCCAGGCATCGGTCTTCTCCTGGATGCACTTACCATTGTCCCTCACACACCGTATCCATTTACTTAAAATGACTATCCTTCCACAGTGGCTATATGTATTGGGTGTTCTCCCATTAAGTTTGTGAAGCTCCACCCTCCAAAGATTTCATAGGATGATTAGCTGGTTTCTTTGAAAGGGGAAGAAGCCCAGATTGGCTTTGAAGGTGTTGATGAAACCTATTTTCAAGGGGGGGGGGGGCCTTGGGCCTCCCTGATTTAAGGGTCTGTAACCATGCAATTACCTTAATGCATGTAGGAGACTGGCTTTTGAATACCACTTTCTACTCTGAAACAGACTTGGAGGCACAATTGTTTTTCCCTCTGTCTTTGCGATACATGCTAAACTTTCATCAATATGTATAATCTATTTTATGCATAAACTCCTCTTCAGAAAACCTGATGATGGCTTACAATAAAGGCCTCTTTGTCCTCTTGTGCATCTCCTTTCCTACCTATCCGGGATAATGGGGACTTCTCTCCAGGATTGGGAACATCATATATCCAAAAATGGGAAATGAAGGGGCTGTGCTGTATTTCTCAATTGCTCACACCTAATGGGTCTCTGCTGTCTTTTTCTAATGTATGTACTCAAAAAGCTCTACCCTCCACAATTTATTTTTTTACTACCAAGTGAGACATTATCTCCATACTCTCAAGATCGCAGATTTGCAGAATCTGAACTGGCAATTTCTCTTGGAATGGTTTGACTTTGAGGATCCCAAACGTCATTCTATATCTTTTTTTTATAAGTCTTTGGAAACTAAATACCAAACTTAGGCCTGGATTTATCAAAATGCACTAAATATTGCATGTCATACAAAAAGGGGTGTGTTTTATGGTAATAGGCAGTTTATCACAAGTTGCACTAATACCTATGCAAAGTGCTAAGTTACTGATAACATTTTTGCACTTTGAGATGTGGCAGAATTGTGGTGTTTCCTACATACAACCACTGGGGGGACCATGTGTGCTATGGGGGGGGGGGAGAGGGGGGGAAGGGAGAGAGTGACTATCCAACAATCCCTTACACTGATAGGTATTATTTATATCTCTATGGAAGGCCCACCTAGTAACTCAAGGTGAGGTTTAGGTATTAGTGTAGGGGTCAGGGGCCACTTTGACATTCAAAGTGAGACGTACGAACAGAACAGTACTCTCTTGTGAAGATTTGATGACCTTTGGAGTGAGGAAACTCACTCAAAGATGATATTTGTGCAATGTTCTCTCAACCTAGTTTGATAACATCAAATGGCCCCTGACCCCTACACTAATTCCTAAACCTCACCTCGAGTTACTAGGTGGGCCTTCCATAGAGATATAAATACCTATCTAGTGTGAGTGCATTATGGGTAGTCTCTCTCTCTCTCCCTCAAACTATTAAAACCAGCATTTGAGAACACCTCCCAACATGCAATAAAGCCTTAACACTACTGAAAAAGGTGTCATTAGAGCTTTGCAAACTGGTGAAGCCCACTCCTCCTCTTTTTCTGATTTGTATCACACCATTCCTTATGGTGCTATCACATGCATCAATATGGCCTAGACTAAATGGCAATAGGAATTGCAGAGCAACTTCCTACTCTCAACTTGTATTGCTTCCTTCTTGACCATTCCCAAAATTACTTGCAACACTCTGCTGAGAGAGACCTGATAGAAAGCATTCTATCGGCTTTATTTTTCTCAGTGTAAAGCATACCTGGCCAAGATCACAGACTCTGATTTATGTATAAAATGCCAGAAGGAGGTGGAATATTTGGTCATTCATTTTGGAAATGCAACCTAATCCAACCATTCTGGAAGGAAGTTTTCCATTTTGTCACTCAGGTGTTGGACCTCTCAATTCCATTCTCTTCACAAATTCCATTTGGGATCTTTGCGCCATCCTTTTCAGGTAATTTGCAACACAAATTCTGGATCAACAAAGTTTTTATCTTAGCAGCCACAGCTGTCCTATATGTTTGGTGACAGCCTGAGGAGTCCTCTCTTACACACTGGCACAATAGTATTCTTTTTTTTTTAGACATTTTCCGCTTTTCACACTTTTTTCAGCGCTTCAAAGTGGATTACATTCAGGTACTGTAGGTATACTCTACTTCTAACTATGGAAACTCTCTCCAGTAAACATGCTTCTTTTTTATCCAAGCAAAGGACATTATCTGTTTGGATGCCCTACATAATATCCTTGCTGCACAGAACACATAGCCATTTCATAATAATTTAGATTATTAATCCATTTTTAATTTTAAAGTGATGCAAGCCTTCTCAGAAAAGAGAGGGAGGGGTAGTTTGGGGTGGTTGGGATTTTAGAATATTCTAGGCATGAATGTACACATGTGATACGCAGAGTACATTATATATCATATGTCAATGTTTGTTTTTGCCAGTTCTTGAAAATGTGAATAAACAGATTAAGCATAATAGATAGCTTTCATGACAATATGTATACATGATTTTTATGCCTAGCTTTTCAACAGTTTCCTCTTCTTCATAATGCTGCCACATTACAATTTTGACAGATTCATGGCAGTGTTGATCCAATTATTAATGGTAAAAGAAAAATCTTTTCTGAAGACTGCTGAATGAAAAATAACCTCAGTTCTATTACTTGCTGTAAATGGATTTCATAGCACGAACAGGTCGATATTCAAAAGTCATTTAGATGGATAACTAAAAAGTTAGCTGTCTAAATAGATAGCCAGGGAAATTCAGTGCCATATGCACCTAAATTCTAAGCACATATATGCGGAGGTATTCTGGGGCCAGATGGGAGATATTTTGGGATGGGCCAGAGTTAGCCGCACAAGTTATGTGGCTAACTCCAATATTCAGAGTTAGCCACTTAACCAATCTAGCTAACTCTAGTCGGCCCTAGGGCGATCCTAAAGTTAGCCAGATTGACATAGCCTAGATTATTCAGCAGCGCGGTCATTCCACTGAATATCCCCATTAATTTAATTGGATAGCTATATCCGGTTAACTTAACTAGCCACCCTGCAGCTGAATTTCAACC
The DNA here is from genome assembly GCF_901001135.1 of Rhinatrema bivittatum. NCBI lineage: Eukaryota > Metazoa > Chordata > Amphibia > Gymnophiona > Rhinatrematidae > Rhinatrema > Rhinatrema bivittatum. The sequence continues at coordinate 340,551,888 of NC_042616.1, read as the reverse complement.
TCAAAGATTTCTAGAAACAAGGTTTTACAAACATTGGACAATACTACTCTTGATCTGTCCAACATAACAATGCTCCAGCTACTGCTCCTCTAAGAATTTCTATTCTTAGCACTACTTTTCCAGTAAAATCACCATACATAAAGTATAGCAAAGTAAGTCGATAGAATATAAAAATGAAGAATAAATAATGAATTTCTGTATAAATGATTTGTATACTATTCTGACATTAATAGATATAAAGGTTGCAGTGTAGATTGCATTGAATAGATTTTATTAAGCACTGTTGTCAGGCAGCTTTAAAATTTACCTTGTGTTTTAGAAATTCATCACAGATAATGAATAGTTCCTAGTATAGGATTCTGCAAACAAACTCTTTCGGTTTATGCATTGAAATGGTCAATGAGTAAATTTGTTAATCTTGCAGGAGACAGACTTGGCATTACTTTAAAAAGAGCAATTGATTGATTAGCTGAGTTACATACAATTGGTACACATTAAGTTTTAATTTGATTTTACAATATAGCTTGCAGTTTCAGTTGTGCGAAATTATTTTTGTATTTGCTTATATCATTTTTTAAAAATGTTTGTAAATTCATTTTAGGCCCAAACTAAAGAAGAATGCATGAGACATAATAGATATCTTGATCATCACTCTTGAGTAACTGAAAGTTAACCAAACATTAGTAAGTATCTAGAATATTTAAGGGAACTGTATTTATGTTTCTCAAGAAGACAATCACTCTAAGTACCTAACAAATTCTTCATATTGGTTGGAAGAAGAGAATGAGCAGAACAGGAAAGCCATGATAACTTTAGTAAGTGAAGAACTCAGGGAAACAGAAAAATATTATGATGGCAAGATTAGACCTGAAAAGTTTATCTAGTATAACTTATTTCCTGGTATAAAGCTATAGACCTTGGTTGCTCTCTGTACCTCTTCTTTCATTTTATATCTTTTGACTGTAGATTTTTTTCTAAAAGGGTAATTTTAGAACAGCACACACAGGGCTAAAGTCTGTGGGTACTTTCTATCCACAGACTTAAACACAAATTTTCAATGTTGACGTATGTGGATAAATCTGCTTTGAAAAACTGTGGATGCCCTCAGTTAGTCCCGAGTAGGTGTCACTTTGTGCAGATAGATTTATGCGCACGCCTTTTGAAAATTGAAAGCAGGCACATAAATCCTTCCCCCACCCTAACTCTGCCCCGTAATGCATCTTCCTGCTGCAAATAAAAGTGCATGCATAATCAAGTTTTGCTTATACTTTTACCCGCAGAACGAACAGATATCACAAGTACTTTACCTGCAGAACCCACAGGTTGGTCTTGAAAATGAAATAAAAAATGAAAATCAAACTTTAAATATCTTTATTCTGGATACTTTATACCAAGAAAGTTTTGTTTTCACAGAGATAATACAAGCATAAAAGAGCTTGGCCATGCAGAGCTAAGCTGCCTACACAGCAGGAGTGAGTGAAACCTGGAGGCCAACACAGCTTGGTGCTACATTTAATTAACCTTACCATAATCAAAGTTCTAGAAAAAGTAAGGGGAGTAATGAAATCAAAACTAATTAAATTGCTCATATGGTAGCTTCTTTTACCTCTAGAGTGAATTAATGGAACCTAAAAGTGCATTAGATTCTGTTTATTAAATTATTTTAAGTTAATTGATTCTTTGTCTAAAGTGCCACAATTTGAGAAGAGTGTGACATTTTACTCAAGAGGACAGAAACTCTGAAGAACAAATGCAGAAGATGCATTGAATGGATCATACCAATGACTGGTGCTCTAAAATCTTTCTGAAGACAAGGTAATGCTAGTGGCATTAGGTCCTATATTAACAATTTGCCATGAACATCATGTGAGAAACCCTTTTAAAAATAGACCATAGAATTAAATGAATTTGCAGGACACAAGGTAACTTGGATTGATAGAATCCACCATTAATAAATTGGACTGTTAACAAATGCCTGTTTTCTCAATTGACAAACTCCAGGAATTGCAGAACCTTAGATTCAGCAAAATTAATTGGTAAACAAAGATTTCAGTCTAGACTGTTCATTTTTTCAGATATATTTTAAAAGCTTCTTTGTAATCATTAAAGATTTGAATCATTCAATTTCATATTGACCTCTAGAGAGTTAATAGCAAGAAATATTCAGATTTTGAAAACTTGTGACTTATAAAAGTCAGAAGATATAAAGATTTATAGAATGCCTTAAAATGGTATTTGGCATGCATAGGAGGAGTCATGATAGATGCTCCACTGATACCCTCCGTTCCACTTGTGAATATATGGACAAACACCTGTTCAACGAAATGCATGCCTTTTATTTTCTTTCTGAAAAGCTCAGATTCAAATATGCTTCTTCATGTCTGAGGCAGAAGGAATTCCAGACCAGTGTACTTCCTTAGCCACACATCTTCTATTACTTCATATTGTGGCAAATTCTGATATGGTCTTCATGTCGTTAACCCAGTAGCTTTACTTCACCAAATTTACTAGCATCAAAATCTTTAATGACTGATGAGTTATCCCCATTCATTGGAAATCATGGCAGAATCCAGCAAATAATGGCTACTACATTCAGTATTCTCTTCTTGACATCCCAAAGGATCTGCATATTCAAGGAGTGAATAAGTCCTATTATGGTATACTTCCTCCTTTTCATAAGGCGCAACAAATATAAATCAATTGAACCAATCACATTAGGTAGTCCAGCAAGTCCTTTCACTTGGAAAGCATATGTAATTCCTAGTGTGTATTTTCAGCAGCTGAGATATGTCACAGAAACATCTTGTTATGATCGTGAACCCTTGGGCCGGCTGAGACGGTAGATGGAATACTGTGGGAACCCACAGGAAGCGTCATAGCCGGGAGGCGGCACTGAAGAGACTCTGGAGAAGACTTCACCACTGAAGCCCGAGGTCCCCCCAGGAGAAGCCCGTAGGAACCCGGGCCTTTTGGACTTAGGCAGGACCCTATGCGACCAAGGATCCGGGCAGCGTCTGGAGAGGTAGATGAAGAGTATGGCTGGGCCCAGGAGGCTGGAAGAGTCTTCACCCTCGGAAGCCCGTGGCTCCCCCAGAAGGAGCCCGAACCACTGGGACTTAGGAGAATCCTCTGGGTCAGCGGGTAATGGATACCTGAGGAGGTGGAGAAGCCGAAGTCAGAGTCCAGGAGCGAAGCCGGGTCAGAAGCCAGAGGTCAGAGATCCAAACCAAATCCAGAGGCAGAAGCTAAAGACAGAGTCGTGGGATGGAGCCAAGTCGGAAGCCAGAAGTCGAAAGACAATACCAAAGCTAGGAGCGGAAGCTGAAGACATAGTCAGGAGACAGAGCCAGGTCAGAAGCCAGAAGTCAGCAGAGAGGAACCATGATCAAACGCAGCAACTAGTAGCTCAGGGGGACTGAGCGAACCTTGTTGCAAGGCCCTGTCCAAGTGAAGCTGCAGGGTTTAAATACCCTGCAGCGTCTGACGTCATCCAGGGTGTCCTCCTTTCTTTTCCCGCGCTGGCCCCTTTAAACTTCAGCCCCTGGGCGCGCGCGCGCACCTAGGGAGCGGGTCCAAGCGCGTCGGGTTGGCGGCATCTCCCTCGCACAGGGAGAGTCGTGGCAGGCTGCGAATCAGGCCTACGTGGCCAAAGAGGAGTCCATGCGTGCCGGGCCGGCCTTGAGGTAGGAGGAGGGAACGGGCCATGCCCCGGTCCCGTAACAGTACCCCACCTCCTACACCCCCTCCCCGGGGGTCCGGGCTTGGCAGGATGATCCAAGTGGAACTGATGAAGGAGGGACTTGTCCAGGATATGGGACGAAGGGTCCCAGGAATTCTCCTCCATGCTGTACCCCTCCCAGAGAAGAAGTACTCCCACCGGCGACGGTGGAATTGAACGTCCAGAACATCCTTCACCATATAGGTGATGTCGGTGTCGGCCTCAGTGGCGGTATGTTCTGGAGGTTTGTCATGAAAGTTGGAGAGCACCACAGGCTTAAGCAGAGACATGTGGAACACGTGTGGATCCTCAGGGTGGATGGCAGACATAACCGGTAGGAGACTGCCCCTACTCGCTCCACTACCGGGAATGGACCAATGTACCTAGGAGCCAGGCGCATAGAGGGAGTCGATAAGTGGATGTTCCTGGTACTCAACCATACTTTCTGCCCCGGAAGGAAGGCCGGGGCAGGTCGCCATGACCGGTCTGCATATTTCTTAGCCTTGTCTGCGGTCAGGCGGAGTTTCTCCTTGGTGGTTCTCCAGAGATAAGAACATAAGAACATAAGAAAATGCCATACTGGGTCAGACCAAGGGTCCATCAAGCCCAGCATCCTGTTTCCAACAGTGGCCAATCCAGGCCATAAGAACCTGGCAAGTACCCAAAAACTAAGTCTATTCCATGTAACCATTGCTAATGGCAGTGGCTATTCTCTAAGTGAACTTAATAGCAGGTAATGGACTTCTCCTCCAAGAAACTTATCCAATCCTTTTTTTAAACACAGCTATACTAACTGCACGAACCACATTCTCTGGCAACAAATTCCAGAGTTTAATTGTGCGTTGAGTAAAAAGAACTTTCTCCGATTAGTTTTAAATGTGCCCCATGCTAACTTCATGGAGTGTCCCCTAGTCTTTCTACTATCCGAAAGAGTAAATAACCGATTCACATCTACCCATTCTAGAACCTCTCATGATTTTAAACACCTCTATCATATCCCCCCTCAGTCGTCTCTTCTCCAAGCTGAAAAGTCCTAACCTCTTTCGTCTTTCCTCATAGGGGAGTCGTTCCATTCCCCTTATCATTTTGGTAGCCCTCTCGTACCTTCTCCATCGCAATTATATCTTTTTTGAGATGCGGCGACCAGAATTGTACACAGTATTCAAGGTGCGGTCTCACCATGGAGCGATACAGAGGCATTATGACATTTTCCGTTTTATTCATCATTCCTTTCTAATAATTCCCACATTCTGTTTGCTTTTTTGACTGCCGCAGCACACTGAACCGACGATTTCAATGTGTTATCCACTATGACACCAAGATCTCTTTCTTGGGTTGTAGCACCTAATATGGAACCCAACATCGTGTAATTATAGTATGGGTTATTTTTCCCTATATGCATCACCTTGCACTTATCCACATTAAATTTCATCTGCCATTTGGATGCCCAATTTTCCAGTCTCACAAGGTCTTCCTGCAATTTATCACAATCTGCTTGTGATTTAACTACTCTGAACAATTTTGTGTCATCTGCAAATTTGATTATCTCACTCGTCGTATTTCTTTCCAGATCATTTATAAATATATTGAACAGTAAGGGTCCCAATACAGATCCCTGAGGCACTCCACTGTCCACTCCCTTCCACTGAGAAAATTGCCCATTTAATCCTACTCTCTGTTTCCTGTCTTTTAGCCAGTTTGCAATCCACGAAAGGACATCGCCACCTATCCCATGACTTTTTACTTTTCCTAGAAGCCTCTCATGAGGAACTTTGTCAAACGCCTTCTGAAAATCCAAGTATACTATATCTACCGGTTCACCTTTATCCACATGTTTATTAACTCCTTCAAAAAAGTGAAGCAGATTTGTGAGGCAAGACTTGCCCTGGGTAAAGCCATGCTGACTTTGTTCCATTAAACCATGTCTTTCTATATGTTCTGTGATTTTGATGTTTAGAACACTTTCCACTATTTTTCCTGGCACTGAAGTCAGGCTAACCGGTCTGTAGTTTCCTGGATCGCCCCTGGAGCCCTTTTTAAATATTGGGGTTACATTTGCTATCCTCCAGTCTTCAGGTACAATGGATGATTTTAATGATAAGTTACAAATTTTTACTAATAGGTCTGAAATTTCATTTTTTAGTTCCATCAGAACTCTGGGGTGTATACCATCCGGTCCAGGTGATTTACTACTCTTCAGTTTGTCAATCAGGCCTACCACATCTTCTAGGTTCACCGTGATTTGATTCAGTCCATCTGAATCATTACCCATGAAAACCTTCTCCATTACGGGTACCTCCCCAACATTCTCTTCAGTAAACACCGAAGCAAAGAAATCACTTAATCTTTCCGCGATGGCCTTATCTTCTCTAAGTGCCCCTTTAACCCCTCGATCATCTAATGGTCCAACTGACTCACTCACAGGCTTTCTGCTTCAGATATATTTAAAAAAGTTTTTACTGTGAGTTTTTGCCTCTACAGCCAACTTCTTTTCAAATTCTCTCTTAGCCTGCTGTCGCGCAACTGTCGTGCCATAAGTTGAACTACAGGGGACGGTACCATCAAAGGCAGTGGCAGAGGAGGCCTCGGGGTCTTCCCATAGACCAACTGGAACGGGGACTGGTTGGTCGCAGAGTGCTTATGGCAGTTATAGGAGAACTCTGCCCACGGTAACAAGGTGACCCAATCATCCTGGAGGTCCCCCACGAAGGACCGGAGGAATGCCTTTAAGGTCCTATTAGTGTGCTCGGCTTGCCCATTGCCCTGGGGGTGGAAGGCTGTCATAAGGTCGAGTTGCAAACCAAACTTCCTGAAAAGGGCCTTCTAATATTTTGCAGTAAACTGCGGACCACGGTCAGAGGCTATGTGCAAAGGGAGTCCATGTAGAAGGAAGATATGTTGCGTAAAGAGGGCAGCTAATTCTGGCGCCGAAGGCAGTTTAGCGAGAGGCACAAAGTGAGCCATCTTCGAGAAACGGTCGACAATGACCCAGATCACGGTCTTCCCCTCTGAAACCAGGCAAATCGACAATAAAATCGGTAGAAAGATGGGTCCGGGCTCGGTAGAATATGGGCAGCGGCTAAGGAGGGCCCCAGGAGTGTCCTGCAAGGGTTTCTGTCGGGCACAGGTAAGAACACGACTGAACGTAGCGTCGGACATCCCTCTTGAGCTGCGGCCACCAGTAGAACTCTGACAGAAGTTCCAGGGTCCTGGCTGTTCCTGGATGCCCAGCAGTCAATGAGTCATGGGCCCACACTAACACTCTCTGGCGGTAACGAGAGGGCACCACAGTCTTTCCCATGGGGGCCACCTCGAATGCTTCCAGAAGAACTTTGGCTGGGTCCAGAATGTACCGAGGTGGGTTGGTGATATCTTCGGTCTCCGTCATGCAAGAGAGGATATCCGCTCAAACATTCTTGGATGCCGGTCGGTACGGAGGGAAAAATTAAAATGGCTGAAGAAGAGTGACCAGCGCGGTTAAGGCGCTGGGCGGGGCACAAATACTCCAAGTTCTTATGGTCTGTGTAGATGATTACTGGGTGTTGGGCCCCCTCCAACCATTGGCGCCATTCCTCGAATGCAAGTTTGATGGCCAGTAGCTCCTTATCCCCTATGCCGTAGTTCCTCTCGGCGGGGGAGAACTTGCGTGAGTAGTAGGAACACGGCAGGGGTTTGCCTCCATTGGACAACTGGCTCAGAACGGCCTCGACAGCTACATTAGTGGTGTCGACCTCCACGATGAACTGGCGTTGAGGGTCAGGGTGGTGGAGGCAGGTGTCTTGGAGAAACGCATTCTTCAAATCCTGGAAGGCTCGTAGGGCCGTCGGCGGCCAGTTCTTAGCTTCGGCACCCTTTATAGTAAGGGCCGTCAGCAGAGCCACCATCTGGGAATAAATTGGGGAATAATTGCCGGTAAAAGTTGGCGAACCCCAGAACCGTTGGAGTGACTTCACTCCCAATGGCTGCGACCAATCCTTGATCGCCGTGACCTTCTCCGGGTCCATAAGGAAACCTGTGGAGGATATGATGTACCCAAGAAAGGGTAGCGATTCCTGATCGAAGAGACACTTCTCAAACTTTGCGTAGAGTTGGTTATCTCGGAGTTTCTGTAGCACAAGGCGGACGTCGTAGCGATGTGTCTCCAAGTCCTTGGAATAAATGAGCACAATCATCAAGGTAACAGTTACCGAGGTATGTAACATCTCCCTTGGGACCTCGTTCATGAGGTTCTGAAATACTGCTGGGGCATTGCAGAGACGGAAGGGCATGACCAGGTATTCGTAGTGGCCATCCCTTGTGTTAAAAGTGGTCTTTCATTCGTCTTCCGGCCGAATTCTCACTAGATTATATGCCCCACGGAGATCCAACTTAGTAAACACCTTGGCCCCCTGTAGTCTGTCCAGTAGTTCCGGGACCAAGGGCAAAGAATACCGGTCCCGTTGGGTAATACTGTTCAGGCCACGGTAATCTATACAAGGTCGGAGGGACCCATCCTTCTTCGCTATGAAGAAAAAGCCCGCTCCAGCCGGGGACTTAGATGGTCAAATGAACCCTCGGTCCAGGTTCTCCCGGATGTATGCAGACATGGCCTGTGTCTCGGGAAGGGACAACGGGTATACCCACCCTTGTGGTGGTGTAGTACCCGGGAGCAAGTTGATCGCACAAAGGGGCGGTGCTCCGGGAGGATCTCAGCTTTTTCCTTAGAAAAGACATTGCGGTAGTCCTGGTAGTGGGATGGCAGTGCCAAGGAAGTCGACAGCAGGGGTACTGGTGCTCGTGGGACAGCGGCCAAACAGGAGTTGAAGCACGAGGGGCCCCAGGACACCACCTGGAGGGTATCCATGAGATTACAGGAGAGTGCTTCCGCAGCCAAGGTAGCCCCAGGATGACCGGATGCATGGACTTTTCCAGGATGAGGAATGAGATCTCATCCTGATGCAGGATGCCAGTGCGTAGCATGAGAGACTTGGTACACGTAGCTATGGTCCCTGGAAGAAGTTTCCCCTGAATAGAAGACACACGGAGAGGGGGGTCTTTGGGGTTGAAGCCCAATCTGGAGTTTCTGGACCAAATCTTTGAGGATGAAGTTCCCCCCCGGCTCCAGAGTCGATCAGAGCTAGCATATCGAACTCTAATTCCGGAAGGAGTAAGGTACAATGGATGATTTTAATGATAGGTTACAAAATTTTTACTAATAGGTCTTGAAATTTCATTTTTTAGTTCCTTCAGAACTCTGGGGGTGTATACCATCTGGTCCAGGTGATTTACTACTCTTCAGTTTGTCAATCAGGCCTACCACATCGTCTAGGTTCACCGTGATTTGATTCAGTCCATCTGAACCATTACCCATGAAAACCTTATCCATTATGGGTACCGTCCCCAACATCCTCTTCAGTAAACACCGAAGCAAAGAAATCATTTAATCTTTCTGCAATGGCCCCTTTAACCCCTCGATCATCTAACGGTCCAACTGACTCCCTCACAGGCTTTCTGCTTCGGATATATTTTAAAAAGTTTTTACTGTGAGTTTTTGCCTCTACAGCCAACTTCTTTTCAAATTCTCTCTTAGCCTGTCTTATCAATGTCTTACATTTAACTTGCCAACGTTTATGCTTTATCCTATTTTCTTCTGTTGGATCCTTCTTCAAGTTTTTGAATGAAGATCTTTTGGCTAAAATAGCTTCTTTCACCTCCCCTTTTAACCATGCCAGTAATCGTTTTGCCTTCTTTCCACCTTTCTTAATGTGTGGAATACATTGTCTGTGCTTCTAGAATGGTATTTTTTAACAATGACCACGCCTCTTGGACATTTTTTACTTTTGTAGCTGCTCCTTTCAGTTTTTTTCTAACAATTTTTCTCATTTTATCAAAGTTTCCCTTTTGAAAGTTTAGCACGAGAGCCTTGGATTTGCACACTGTTACTCTTCCAGTCATTAAATCATATTTGATCATATTATGATCACTATTGCCAAGTGGCCCCACCACCATTACCTCTCTCACCAAGTCCTGTGCTCCACTGAGAATTAGATCTAAAATTGCTCCCTCTCTTGTTGGTTCCCGAACCAATTGCTCCATAAAGCTATCATTTATTCCATCCAGGAACGTTATCTCTCTAGCGTGTCCCGATGATACATTTACCCAGTCAATATTGGGGTAATTGAAGTCTCCCATTATTACTGCAATACCAATTTGGTTAGCTTCCCTAATTTCTCTTAGCATTTCACTGTCCATCTCACCATCTTGACCAGGTGGACGGTAGTATACCCCTATCACTATAGTCTTCCCCGACATGCATCTCTTTTATTTATTTATTTATTTATTTAACAGTTTTTTATACCGACCTTCATAGTAGATAACCATATCGGATCGGTTTACATTTTAACAAGGGAAAACTAAGGTAACAATTCTGGTTAATAATAGATAACAAAGGAAAAAGGAATAAGTCAAAGTTACAATCAACAAGGAATGGAAAAAACTTGGAGGCTTGAAGACAAGCTGGAAGGAAGATAAAGGCAGGTAGAATAAATATAACGTGATACGAATAAATTAACGGGTTAGAGCATATGCTTTAACCTGGAGGTGCCAGTGTCCATTGTTCAGGAGGAAGTGTGTCAAAAGACCTTGTAAGAAGTGTGGCTCAAACTAGTGATTATCCGGTGGATCTGGGAAGGCTTGGTGAAAGAGCCACGTCTTTAGTCTTTTCTGAAGGTTAAGAGGCAGGGTTCCAATCTGAGATTTGCTGGGATGTTATTCCAGATAGATGGGCCTGCTATTGAAAAAGCTCTGTCTTTGGTCGTAGCGAGGCGTGTGGCTTTAGTCGGGGGAAATTTCAGAGTGCCTTTGTGGATATCTCTCGTTGGTCTGTTAGAGGAGTGGAGTTTGAAAGGGATTTCCAGGTCGAGTTGGAGTTGCTGATGAATGGTTTTATGTATTAGGGTAATAGATTTGTTCAGGATTCTGAAATTTACTGGTAACCAATGTAGATTTCTGAGGATGGGTGAGATGTGTTCACCCGCGGCTGGTGTTGGTCAGCAGTCTCGCTGCCGCATTTTGTAACATCTGCAGTGGTTTGGTGGTGGATTTGGGGAGGCCTAGAAAGAGGGCACTGCAGTAATCTATTTTGGTGAACAGAAGAGCCTGGAGGACAGTCCTGAAGTCTTGAAAAAATAGGAGTGGTCTTAGTCGTTTCAAAACCTGTAGTCTGAAGAAGCTGTCTTTGGTAGTTGTGTTGACCATTTTTTTAAGGTTTAGACGATTGTCTATTATTGCCCCAAGGTCTCTAACGTGCGTACAGGTGAAGTGAGCATTGTGTGGTGAAGTTGGAGGAAGATTGTTTTCATTGGAAGAGATGAGGAGAAGCTCTGTCTTTGAGGCATTGAGGACCAAGTTTAAGCTGTTGAGTAGATTAGTAATGGATAGAAGGCAGTTATTCCAGAAAGTGAGAGCTTTAGAGATGGATTCTGTTATTGGGATTAGAATCTGTACATCATCTGCGTACAGATAGTGAATTAGGTTGAGGTCTGTCAGTAATTGGCAGAGGGGGAGGAGGTATATATTAAAGAGGGTTGGAGATAAGGAGGATCCTTGTGGTACGCCAAGGGAAGATTTTGTTAGAGGTGACTCCTTGTTATTGATTTTGACTTTGAAAGTCCTATTGCTAAGGAAGGACCTGAACCAATTGTGGGCTGATCCGGAGATGCCGATATCCTCCAGGCGATCCAGAAGGATGGTGTGGTTGACGGTGTCAAATGCCGCCGAAATGTCTAACAGAACTAATAAGAAGGAATGTCCTTTGTCTAACCCCATTATAATATGGTCTGTAAGCGAGATGAGGAGGGTCTCCGTGTTGCGTGATTTCCGGAAGCCATATTGCGAAGGGTATAGGATCTTATGGTCCTCTAGATATTCTGAAAGCTGGGTGTTTACCAGTTTCTCTGTAAGTTTGGCAAAGAATGGTAGATTGGAGATGGGTCTAAAGTTGGCTAGTACATTAGGGTCTAGATTGTGTTTCTTGAGGAGGGGCTTAAGAGAAGCGGTTTTTAGGCTGTCTGGGTAGCTTCCTTGAGTTAGAAGGCTGTTAATGATATTTGTAAGAGGTCCTGAGATTGTGTTTGGGATTAGAAGCAGGAGTCTTGATGGGATATTATCAGCTGGATGACTAGATGGTTTCTGTCTTTTTAGAAGGGATTCAATCTCTTTGGTGGAGATTAATTCGAAGCTGTCCAACTTAGGTTTAAAGAAGGAATTGAGATTCTCATCTGATTTGAGAGGTGTTGTATTAGGAGGAAGGAGGGCGAGAGTATTTAGAATCTTCAGTTGGAAAAATGAGGCGAGTTCATTAGCCTTGGATAGAGCTTGTTCGTCTGGAATAGGTGGCGGGGTTGATTTAGTTATTTGTGTTACGTAAGCAAATAGGGCCTGGGCGTCGTACTGGTAGTGGTGTATTTTGTTGGCGTAGTATTCCTTTTTTTTTTGTAGTATGCAGGTCCTATAGCGATGTAAGAAACCCTTGTATGCTGAAAGGGTAGTTGAGTTGGGGGTTTTTCGCCATCTATTTTCTTTATGGCGTAAGTCCTGTTTCATCTGTTTTAGTTCGGTGCTGAACCAGGGTTGATTCCCCTTTTTTTTAGGATTGATTGTTTTGGAGGTTATTGGGCACCATTTGTTTGCGACTGCTTCAGTAATTTTTTGCCAGGAAGATAGGGCTGATTCGGGATTAGATAGGTCCAGGTTGGAGAGTTCCTTGGAGAGCTGCTCGCTGAGTATATCTGATGGACATGATTTCCTGAATTGAATGGTGGAAAGGTGCGGAGAGGTGTGAGTCTGTTTGTATGTGGAGAAGGAAGATTCTATCAAGAAATGATCTGACCAAGGGATAGGGGTACATGTGGGATCTACCGTGCACGTGAATTTAGAGTTAATGAATATTAAATCCAGGATGTGACCAGCTTTGTGTGTGGGGCTGTTGATAGTCTGAGAAAATCCCATTGCAGTGAGGGTGGTGAGGAAGGCTTCGCAGTTCGCAGATCGCGGAATAGCGTCTGTATGGAGGTTGAAATCACCCATAATCATTGTTGGTAGGTCTAAGTTAATATGTTTTGCTATGGATTCTATGAGGGGTGAAGGGTCGGTTTCTAAAACTCCTGGAGGAGCGTAGACTAACAAAATTTGTAGCAGTTTTGACTTGACTAGTCCTAGTTCCAATTTGGATTCAGTCTTGATGGTGTGAGCGGTCAGTCTGAGTTCTTTCTTGGAGGCTAGAAGAAGTCCGCCTCCTCTTTTTTTGTGTCTATGAAAGGTGAAGATGTCATATAACTGGATAGGTAGTTGGTTAGTTAAGGCAATGTCCGAGTTTTTTAACCAGGTTTCTGTGATGGCACAGATGTCTGGGTTGGAGTCCAGGAGGTAATCATTGAGGATGTGTGTCTTTTTAGTTAAAGATTGTGCATTGAGGAGGGTTACTGAGAGTAGCGTGAGGCCTAGAAGTTGGTTCAGAGGTGACGTCATGATTGGAATAATTCTTTTTTGTAAGACGTTTGTGGAGATAGGTAAGGAGATTCTCCTCTGGCTGTAAATGATTGGGATGTTGTATGTGAACATGATGAAAGAGGTTGGATACGACTGGTGAGAGTCTGTATGAATAAGAGAGATGTCTGTGGATGGATGAAGGAAGGTGTCTGTCTGAATGAAAGGCGGTTTGGATGATTGCTGAAAGGATGTTTGTAAGCTTGTTGGATTGATTGGAGGAGTGCTCTGTCCTCCGTAGGTGTGGGTGGTTGTTTGATCAAGTGGTGGTAGAGCTCCACTTCTGGAGGTCTCTAGGACTTAAGCAGTGGGTTAGTAACAAGGGTACTAACTATGCTCCCTAAAATGATTAAGGTTAGTGTGGTGTATCACCATACGTGGAAGAGTTGATGATGGCACCTGGATAGATGAATGGCTTCTGCGTATAGAGTTGGACCTGGGCCTGGGGCTCTCCAAGGGGCGCGCTAAGGGGCAGGCCCCTTAGGTCACGCTCCTTCGGGCGCGCGACGCCTGGCGTGCGACGCCGCCAGGAATGGCTTAAATTTAAAGGATCTATAGATGCCTTCTGATTGGCTGAGAGGCTGGTGCTGCGCTGGTCGGCGGGGCTTGGGTCCCAGGCGGGGCGGCGCCGACGAGGTCGGGATGACCGGCAGAGAGGCAGGTGAGCCGCAGCAAAGGGCTGGCCGGAACAAGGAGCCCCGATTTAAAGGGCTTACCTTTTTTTATTTATTTTCTTTTGGCATCAGTTCCTGTGCTCTGCTTCAGGCCTCCTATTGGTGGAGCGGGTCCCACGTGGTCGGATCGCTGTGCTGGCGATTCGGGGTGCTGAGAGGCAGAGGCTGGGGCTGCGCTGGTCGGCGGGGCTTGGGTCCCAGGCGGGGCGGCGCCGACGAGGTCGGGATGACCTCGTCATTGTTTAATATATTGTTATTAAACAATATATGGAACCACCAGAGGTGGCAGTAGTGAGCTGGAAGTGCCCGGCTGGGCTGTAGTCCCTCAGATACTGGAACAGCGATCCTGGATAACTGAGTTGTAGAGAAACTGAATATAGTGTGTAGGCAGAGTATGCAGAGTTCAGGAACAGAACCTTGATGGTAACACTCACACAATAGTCTCTTAGAAGCAACCCAGGAGCTAGAATGAAGTAGGCCCTCGAGGAGTGAGTACCTGGTTCCAGGGAACGCTCTGAGGGAGCGATGGTAACTCACTGGTGTTGTAGGCTGCGATGACTTCTTGGCAGAAGTGATATTTCAGTAGCAAGTCTGGGAACAAGGGCCCTTGAGGAGCGAGTACCGATTCCAGACTGTAATCTGAAAAGCAAAGAGAAAGCGAGGCCCCCGAGGAGCGGGTACCCCTGGTAAGTCCGAGGAGGCAGAGTAGCAAGGTATGCGGAGAGCGAATCCCATCCACCGATACCTGGAGGAAAACCCTTACTAACTCCATTCGTTAGCGATTTCTGAGACCTTAAATATCCAGTGAAGATGACGTCACCTCAGGGGGATGCCCCTGAGGTTCTCACCACTGCTGGTACTTGAGTCGGGGCGCACCGCGTGCGCGCCTTAGGCTGCTGGGAAACATGGTGGTGTGCAGCGTCCAGCCGGTCCGGGTGGACACCGGAGGAGAACAGTAAGATGACGCCGCGGCAGCCAAACTTCCAACAGGCAAAGAGGGGTCGCCAAAGAGGGTAAGGTGGGGCGTAGTGGAGACGTGGGTAGCGACGGTCACAACACCAATTTAAACAGTTCATCCACGAGTTTGCCCAGTCTATATCTAGGTCATCTAGACCTCCCTGGTTCTTAGCCTGCACGTCCCCCCCAATTTACCCAGACCCGTCAAGTCCTTCACAAAAAATGTTTAAATAAATAAATAATAAAATAATAAATAAATGTGGGTAAAAATAGTTTTAATTTATACTTGATCAATAGCAGAAATAAATTTGTGCAGAAATGAACTGGATGCACGTCACATGTAAGGTGCTACATACGTGCATATCTCTTGGGCGCCGCCTCACCTCCATTCACCCTTTTTACTCCATTCAAGATATTCATACATCAGTACTTGTGACGTATATGGCAGGTTTATAAAATTGGTCAGAGATGCACATGTGCTACATGGCGTATATCTGCAGTTTTTAGGGCATGCATCTCTTTTAAAATTCATCATGAACTCCTAATGTCAAACTGGAAGTTTGAGTAATGGACTTGTTATTCTCCCCAGTGCATAGAGATGATCAACCACGCCTGAAACTCAAAATATTGATATAAAAGAAGATGTCAGCAAGGCCAATCAGTATTTGGTACATATATCCAACACACAGTTTTTATCTACCATTACCTTCAGTCATACAGTGTCACTTCAATAGACCCTGAAAATAATCTTGAGTGAATGGTTTTTTTTATCTTTTTATTGAAACATTTTTCAATTGTAATCCGCTTTGAACTATTGAATTTAACGGAATATAAATGTTGAAATAAGATAAAGACGATGTATTGTGCCTGAGATCAGAAAGCAGAAAAAAAAGGATCCTGAAAATAAAACCCATATATGAGGTGAAAAAAAAAAAGCTATTTTAAAAATGCATAAACTCTTCAATAACAGATAACAAACAAATGTGAAGTATAGAATAAAATATCAGCATCCAAATTACATAATGATCTCACACAACACAAATACTTTAAACAATGTATACATTAAAAAAACAAATGAGCAAAACCAAATAAAAAAACAAATGAGCAAACCAAAGTCATGCAAAGAAAACTGACACAGAAGCCAGACTAAGGATCTGCCCAACACGTGTTTTGGCTGAAGACCTGTCTCATGGGTAAGTCAAAGAAATATGAATGCTAGACATGTTGTAGTCGTGCTGAGCAAAATGATGGGATAACCTCTGTCCTCTAGTCATTGAAAGTAAATGTCAGCTGAAAAGGACCACCGGTAATACTCTTTGCAAGAAGAGAACGTCTACGGGAGATGAAATTTAAAGTCTTTTCTTTTTCTGTATACATTTTGAAATTATATATCTTGTGTAAGATTATACAGTATTTAGTTTATTGCTCATTTTTAGAGGCAAGGTTTCTGGTTATCTGGGCAACTTCAAAATTTGATGACTCTTCCCCCCCCCCCCCTTCTTGCTAACACCACTTCTGATCATGCCTCCCTCCCTCCCTCCCTCTGCTGATGGTATCCGATGCCCCCCAGACACACACATTCCCCCAGAGCCTCCACTTTTGCTAACATATCTGTTCAGCTTCTCAAATGTATACTGGGCATGAGACTGCCTCTTTCTCTTACATTGAAAGTATGCCAAGGAAGGGAAGGCAGTAGGTCTGTGGTATTGCTCTGATTGGGAATATTATGCAGCCAAAAGCCTGACCCATGGCTGACCAGCATGGCAATGAGAAAAAGGAAAAGCATGGCAGTGAGTTGCTAGGGAGCTGCTGCAGCAAAGGAGTAGGAATGAAGAGCTGAGGGAGTGCAGATGAGGGCAGGGGGTGGCAGCAGAGGGGGATTTTTTCAGCCTTTGCAGCTTAACAATAATAAACATTTGTGATGTAATACATTGTAATGCATAGCTGTGTAATGGTAATAAGAATTCATGTATTATAAAAACCGTGAACAGCAAGGCTGCTGCACCCCCCCCCCCACACACACACACACACACACACCCTGGGTCACACCTTTCTCACACACAATTAAAAGTTATGTATTTATAATAATTTTACATGACAAAGAACATTCAAAATATAATCTTCTGAGGTAAAAAATATAACTTATAACATGTATATTGGGATAGATTTTCAAAGGGTTGCACGCGCAAGATACGTGCACAACCCCTGAAAACCTACCCCTGCATCCCCCTGCGCATGCCGAGCCTATCTTGCATAGGCTCGGTGGCGCGCACAAGCCCCGGGACATGCGTATGTCCCGGGGCTTGCAAAAAGGAACGGGAGTGTGGGTGGTCCAGGGCGGTCCGTGGGGCGGGGCGTGGCCTGATCCTCCAGGCACAGCGGTCATTGCCACTGTGCCAGGATCGAGGGCCGGCCATCAGCTGGCGTGCGTAACTTCTTCAACAAAGGTAAGGGGGGTTCTAGGTAAGGCTTGGGGGCGGGTTAGGTAGGGGAAGGGAGGGGAAGGTGTGGGGGGGTGGAAGGAAAGTTCCCTCTGAGGCCGCTCTGATTTTGGAGCGGCCTCGGAGGGAACGGAGGCAGGCTGCGTGGCTCGGTGCGTGCAACTTGCACAATTGTGCACCCCTTGCGCGCGCCAACCCTGGATTTTATAAAATGCGCGCGGCTGCGCGTGCATGTTATAAAATCGGGCATAGATTTGTTCGTGCCAGGCAAGGCTGTCCTCTTTCTCCATTATTATTTATTTTAGGAATAGAATCCTTAGCTCAAAAAGTTACAATTAGACCCTCAGATTGTGAGAATTCAATGTGGGGTTGTGGAAGTTAAGAAACATCTCTTTGCTGATGATTTGTTGGATTGTCTTTCACAACCCTATGTTTCATGGCCAGTTTTAATGGATTGTTTATTGTCTTTATCTCCTTTTCTGGATTTTCATGATATCTCAGGGAGAGTTAGGCAGTATTGATCGGGAATATTTCCCTTAGCTTGGGCTGGGGATCATATTATATATTTGGGTATTAAGATTCCTAGGGATGTCTCTAGATTGTATAGTTTCACTTTTGGAAGGGACAGCTTGGCTATTGTGTAGCTGGAAATATTATTGGATTTCTTGGTTTGGTAGAATACAAGTAGTTAAAATGCTAATTTTGCCAAAATGGTTGTGTTTTACAACAATTACCAATTTGGTTGTTGCAACAAACAGTTGTAAAGTGGAATACATTGGTATCAGAGTTTATCTGATGTAGGAAAAGACCTTGACTGAATTTACTACATTTATAGTTAGCTAAATCAAAAGAAGGGCTAAACTTCCCACACCTTAGGGTATATAATGTGGGTTGTATTTTCCATATTATACAGGACTAGATATTAGGTACGGAGAGGTTTACAGATTTGTCTTTGGGTAAAAGTTGGGTGCATCCATTTCAGTTAACTTCTATATTGCAGGCCCCTGGGTCAGCTTTATCTGACAAGAAAAGATGGGATATTTATTTTTCTACTATCCATAGAGGATGGTATTGGGCAAGGACTAAGTATGGATTGTCCCAAAGGATTTCAGTATTTGTGCCTATTGTTGGGAATGTGGATTTTCTGCAAGGTAGGCAGCTCTCTGTTTTTACTTGTTGGACCAGTAAAGGTCTTTGTTTTATAAAAAGGTTTTGATAGAAAATAGGTTACATGTCATTGAATATCAGTCTTTCAGGAAGAAATTTAGTCTAGACAATAAGAACTTTTTTGCCTATTTGCAACTTAGGCACTATATTGATTATTTATTATGAATACATATTGACATTTTTAAAGCAACAGATTTTGAGTGTGATCTTATAAATTGTCGCCTTCCTACGGGTATGATTTCCTTGCTCTATAAAAATATAATAAATGTATTTGCAGGGGATTCCCTCACTAATATAATTGATAAATGGTGAGCAGATGTGAGGGGAAATATCGAGAAGATGCCATACAACGTTCTTTTGTGGATCTATATTCTCTTGTTGAAAGTGCAAACTTGTAGAAAATGCACTATAAGTTTTTGTGTAAAATGTACGTGTCCACTTAGTGCTCAGAAAGCATGTATAATACAATGTGGCAAATGTCCTAAATGTGATTGTACTGACAAGACTTATCTGCAAGCTGCATTGCTTTTGGAGCTGTCCTCAGCTTATTGCATTTTGGGAATCTGTTTTTGCACAAATTTCTGCTGGGATTGGGCAAACTATTACACTTAGGGCCGCATTCACCAGGCCTATTTTAAAAAGGCCCGGCGACGCGCGTAAAGCCCTGGGACGCGTGTAACTCCCGGGGCTTTACAAAAGGGGTGGCCCGGGGGCGGAGCAGGGGTGGGGCCAGAGACCTCTGACAGAGCAGCCATTGCCACTCTGTCGGAGGATTGCTTGCCGACAGGCTGCCAGCAGGCGCAACTTGCGCCTGCCCAGAGGCAGGCACAAAAGGTAAAATTAAAATTTGGGGGCTGTTAGAGTAGGGCTATGGGGAGGAAAGGTTAGGGGATCGGGTGGGAAGGTCAGGTTATGGGGAAGGGAAGGTCCCTTCCAGGCTGCTCTGATTTCGGAGCAGCCTGTGAGGGAACGGGGGAAGGCAGCGCGGCTCGGCACGAAAGGTGCAAAATTGTGCACCCCCTTGTTGCGTCGGAGGTGGACCTTTGGGCTGAGGTGGAGTTGACGCAACCCTCAGGCAAGGGCCTACGGGTCCCCACCCTCAGCAGGTGGAGTGGGCTGAAGCTAGAGGCCACTGGAGCTTCACCTATACCAGCCCTTGTTCAAGGTTAGCTTGAGATGAAAGGCAATTCAGCCCAAAGACAGCAGCCGGTAGATGGCATAGTCCTGTCCTGGACTGGATTTGGTACTGGAACTCAGGCACCAAAGGAACGATGAGGAGCTGGAGGCGCTTGAGCAAAGGAAGGCCTAAGCCTTGTAAGTCCATGTCCAGAGCATAGGCGAGAGGAGGCATCACTGACAGGCTAGGATCAGAGCCGGCGAGTGGAAGTTGTGGCAAGCAACGTGGAACTTGACTCAGGAAAGTCTGTAGTGTAGTCGTTCAAAGCAAGGATCAGGGCATGAAGAAGGCAGGTGTAGTCAATCAAGGCAGTGGTCAGGGCACGGAGAAGGCAGGGGTAGTCAATCAAGGCAGTTGTCAGGACACAGAGAAGGCAGGTGTAGTCAATCAAGGCAGTGGACAGGGCACGGAGAAGGCAGGTGTGGTCAGGCATAGCGGAGGTCCAGGGCTGGAGAGAAGCTGAAGAGTAGTCAGGCATAGCGGTAGTCAAATCCAAAGAGTCAGTCCAACACATAGACGAAACAGGAACAAGAACAGGAACCGGGAACCACAGGATAACAGGAACACACGAAGAGACAATTCTAGGATCAGAGACCTGTTGCAAAGGCAATGCTATGGAGCGAGGCCTGAGCTTTTATACGCTGAAGAGTCTGACGTCAGCATCCGGGTCTGTGGCCAGGTTCCCGCAGTGGGTCCTTTAAAAGAATCAATGATGCGCGCGTGCACACCTAGGAAGGGGCACGGCGCTGATGGCAGCGTCTCTCTGTGTGGCACGCGGAGAGGCCCGACAAACAGAGACATCTTGGCTGGCAACACTGGTTAGCGAGGCAGGGCCGGCGGCACTGGAGGGAACCTGAGGTTGGAGCTGGTGGCCCACCACCACCAGTGAAGAGGAGCCAGGAGCTGGAGTCTGTCTGAAAAGGTGAGAGGGCCACACCACAGGGCTGCCACGGGCAGCAAATGTAATAGTACTCCCCCTTTTCGCCCCCTCCTGGAGGTCAGGGCTTGCCCGGATGAGCATGGTGGAAATTCAATAGAGGGTCTTATCCTGGATGTTTCGGGCTGGCTCCCACAAATTATCTTCGGGTCCATATCCCTCCCAGGAAAGGAGGTATTCCCATCGGTGGCCCCTCCGGCGGACATCTAGGACTTAGTGGACCTTGTAAGTCGTGTCGGTTTCTGCCACGAAAGGAGGTGGCTCAGGGTCTTTTCGGGCAGGCCAAGTCAAAATCACAGGCTTTAAAAGTGATACATGGAATGTATTATGTATTCCAAGTGTATTAGGCAGCCGAAGCTGGTATGTAACAGGTCTGATGCATCTGGTAACAGGGAAAGGCCCGAAGAATCTAGGTGCAAATCTCTGCGATGGAATTCGAAGTCGGATGTATCTGGTACTTAACCAGACTTTCTGGCCAGGAAGGAATTCAGGAGCCGAGCAGCGTCGGCTGTCATCAGTTCTTTTGGCCCGGGAGGCGACCTGATGCAGGCGGAGATTTGTCTGTTCCCATAGTGTTTTAAGGGAATCCGTAGTAGCCTGTGCCACAGGAGGTGGCATGGATAGAGGTATGGGTAATAATGGTTGTAGTTGTTTCTCATAGACGAATGAAAACGGGGATGTTCCTGTAGCTCTGACGATGTGAGAGTTGTGTGAAAACTCTGCCCAGGATAAGAGGTCTGACCAGTTATCTTGTCGGTCATTGATGTAAGCACGCAGAAAAGCCTTCAAAGAGCTGTTCATCCGTTCAGCTTGCCCGTTGGCCTGGGGATGATAGGCGGTCATAAGGCTGAAGTTAATACCAAATGTTCTGCAGAGAGAGCACGAATTGAGGAAGAATTGAGGACCTCGATCTGAAATGATATCCATGGGTAAACCATGCAATCTGAAAATATGGTGGAAGAATAATCACGCTAGCTCTGGAGCGGATGGTAGGGCCTGGTAGAGATACAAAATGGACCATTTTAGAAAAGCGGTCTATGGTGACCCATATTACGGTGTGACCCTTAGAAGGTGGCAGATCCACAATGAAATCAATAGGTGAGTCCACGGTTCTTTGGGTGCTGGAAGTGATTGTAGAAGACCCCAAGGTCGCCTGACTGTGGTTTTTGCTGTGCACAAACATTACAGGATTCGACATACGCTTTCACATCAGAGACCAAGGTAGGCCACCAGAAGAACCGCTGGAGCAGTGCTACGGTTCGTGCTCATCCTGTGTGACCAGCAAATTTAGAATCTTGTGCCCAGCGGAGAACTCTTTCTTGGAGTCGTCAGGGCACTACCATTTTTTCAGTATGAACTGGATGGGTAGCAGACAAAGAGATACAAACTGGGTTGATAATATGGGCTGGCTCGTCCGAAATGTCCTCAGGTTCAAATGACCATGATAGGGTGTCTGCCTGGAGATTCTTGTTGCCTGGGCGATAGCGGTGTTCAAAATCAAATCTAGAGAAAAACAAGGCCCATCGAGCTTGGCGAGTGTTGACATTGTGCTTGACTCAAATGTTCCATGTTCTTATGATCAGTGAACACTGTAAATTTATGCTGTGTGCCCTCTAGCCATGAGCACCACTCTTCAAGAGCCAACTTTATGGACGAGTTAGAAGGTAAGGTTTGTCTGCGGATGACACTAAGATCTGCAACAGAGTGGACACGCTGGAAGGAGTGGAAATAATGAGAAGGGATTTAAGGAAGCTGGAAGAGCTAATTAAGCTAGATATTCACTTAGATGCAGTTCCAACACTGCTCTCTACATTAATGGTGGAGGTGGAAGGGAAATAAAGCCAAAAGGTTACTAAGGGCCAAGAGTAACAGATAAGTATGAGGAAAAAAAAAAAGAGTGCGAAAGCTTGCTGGGCAGACTGGATGGGCCATTTGGTCTTCTTCTGCTGTCATTTCTATGTTTCTATGTCATTTCTATGTTTCTATATGGAGCAGGTACGCCAGAGGACGTAGCAGCCATGGGAACCACAGGAGATGGTATCACTTTTTGAAGGCGAGATTGATGGCAAGCGGAACCCCACTCTACTAGTTGCAATGAGGCCCAGTTGAATTGAGGGGAATGCTTCTGTAGCCAGGGGAGCCCAAGTAATATAGGGTGGATAGACTTATCTAATACTAGACTTATCTAATACTAATAATTCAAGCCCCATTACATAACTGGACAGGTTCAGTAGTCAAGGAGATTCGGCCAGGTAGCAGCTCTCCGTAGATAGAAGCAATGCATAAAGACATATCAAGCGAACGGGTTTTTATACCCAAAAGTTGCACAAGGTCTTTAAGATAAAATTACCTCCTGCTCCAGAATCTACCAGAGCAAGAACCTGGAAGGCCCGGGAGCCCCAGATTAAAGTAACCAGTACTGATAATTGAGGGGCCAGAGAGGTTGCACCCAAGTTCAGGACCCCTACTGAACTCAAGCCAAGGAGTTTCCCGGATGGATAGGGCAAGTCTGTAGATGGTGACCAGGTGCTCTGCAATACAGACACAAGCCAGTTTGTCTCCACCGGAGGCGCTCTTCCACTGTCAGCCGCCCGCAACCTAACTGCATAGGTTCTTCCGCTTTGACCACTCTGGTGTCGCTGCAGGATGCAGGGTTGGTAACTGGTGGTGAGCGGGAGTAAACCCGCGAAGGCTTCTTGGGCATCCGAATCTCCCGGTGACACTCTTGAAGACGATGGTCAACTCAACCTGCCAAATCTATAAGGTCCTCCAGAGAGGAAGGGAGCTCCCGTGCAGCCAGCTCATCTTTTAGCTGCGGAGAGAGTCCATCCAGGTAGATAGCTCGGAGGCAGTCTTCCTGCCAAGCGAGTTCGGTAGCCAAAGCCCGAAACTCAATGGTATAATCAAAAATACTTCTTTGTCCTTGACGGAGGTATAGTAAGCTGGTGCTTGCCATGGCATGTCGCCCAGGATCATCAAAGGTCCATCTGAAAACAGCCACAAACTGAGCCAGTTCCTTCAAGGCGGGATAGGATGAATGTGACTTTCGTCAACTCGTCCTGGAAGACGGAAGGCTGCAGAGCAAATTGCATGTAGGATTGGTTTATGAACCCTCTGCAAAGTCTGGTGTCACCATTGAAGCGTGGGGGTGCTGGAAGTGCCAACAAGACTCGAGGCATCAATGGAGGTGGCTGTGGAGGAGGAGGAGCCAAATTATTCATAAGGGCATCAAGCCGGGCGTGAAGACAATCCATGGAGGAGGCCAATGCTTCAAGGAACTGCTGCTGTTCTTGTACCTTGGATGCCAGGCCTGGCATGGCCTGGAGGGCATGTGGCTCCACCGAGTCCATGGACTTTGCAAACTGTTGCATCGGAAGTGGACCCATTGGCTGAAGTGGGGTTGATGCAACCCAAAGGCAAAGGCCTATGGGTCCCCACCATCAGCAGGTGAAGTGGTCTGAAGCTAGAGGCCACTGGAGCTTCACCTATACCAGCCCTCATTCCCCTCAGGTTGAGCCTTTGGGTGCCGAAGGCGATTCAGCCCAAAGACAGCAGCCGATAGATGGTGAGGTCCTATCCTGGACTGGATTCAGTACTGGAACTCAGGCGCCAAAGGAACGATGAGGAACTGGAGGAGCTTGAGCAAAGGAAGGCCTAAGCCTTGTAAGTCCACATCCAGAGGATAGGTGAGAGGAGGCATCACTGACAGGCTAGGATCAGAGCCAGCGGTGAGTGGAAGTTGTGGCAAGCAAAGTGGAACTCTGGACTCAGGAAAGTCTGTAGTGTAGTCGTTCAAAGCAAGGGTCAGGGCACGAAGAAGGCAGGCGTAGTCAATCAAGGCAGGGGTCAGGCACGGAAAAGGCAGACGTAGTCAATCAAGGCAGTGGTCAGGGCACGGAGCAGGCGTAGTCAATCAAGGCAGTGGTCAGGGCACGGAGAAGGTAGGCATGGTCAGGCGTAGCGGAGGTCTGGGGCTGGAGAGAAGCTGAAGAGTAGTCAGGCATAGTGGTAGTCAAATCCAAAGAGTCAGTCCAACACATAGACGAAATAGGAACAAGGAGTACAGGAACTGGGAACCACAGGATAACAGGAACACATTAAGAGATGATTCTAGGATCAGCAACGAGTGCTCAGAGTACGAGGAGACCTGTTGCAAAGGCAAACCTATGGAGCGAGGCCTGAGCTTTTATACGCTGAAGAGTCTGACGTCAGCATCTGGGTCCGCGGCCAGGTTCCCACCATTGGCCCTTGAAAAGAATCAATGATGCGCACATGCCTAGGAAGGGGCTCGGCGCTGATGGCAGCGTCTCTCTGCGGGCCATGCGGAGAAGCATGACGAACAAGGACATCTTTGGCAACACATGGTGGCGTAGTAGGACCGGAGGCACTGGCGGGAACCCGAGGTCGGAGATGGCGGCCCACTGCCACCAGTGAAGAGGAGCCAGGAACTGGAGTCCGTCTGAAAAAGTGAGAGGGCCGCATCGCGGGGCTGCCACGGGCGGCACACTTAACACCCCTTGCATGTGCCAACCCTGGATTTTATAACTTGCACGCGCCTGCGCACGCAAGATATAAAATCAGGTATACATGTGCGCGCGCCAGGTAGCGTGCATATATGTACACCCACGCGCACCTTTTTAAAATCTACCCCGTGATGTTCTTTTTTGTCTTTTAAATATTGATGATAATTTTGATGTGTCCAATGTGTATTTGTATTGTTTTTACAGAAATCCTGTATTGTGGTTTAGAAATGTATTCTTTTTCAAATGTTGAAATCTGAATCACTCTTCCTGAGAATGTAGAAAATCCAGATGCACACCCTCATGATTATAGAGAAAATGTCAGCATAGCAGTCATCTATGGCCCCGAGGAATTCACTGACTATGTAACTAGTAGTTTTTGGATAAGTGGAGGGATTTGGGTGGGGAGCTGGTGAAATGGTAGGAGTTTTTGGAAAATAGGATGGAGATTGTATTAACATATATTTCATTTGTTCTAGTTTGGTACTATTTGTAATTCTTTAGGTCTTGTGTTTAGCAGTTTTGTGTGTGATATTGGTACCTCTAGCAATGATAACATTAATGTTAATAATAAAAAGATTTTTCCATAAAACCACTCCTGAAGTTTTCCAAATTTCAAACTGCTCTTCAAGCTCTTATCTTGCCTGGGATCGATTATAGCAATTCATTATATACAGATTTACCACTATCCACATTCCGATCTCTTCAGATCATTCAAAATGCCACAGTCTATTTATTAACAGGCACAAAGTTTCGTGAACACATCACATCTGAGCTCAAAACATTACATTGGTTAACAGCTTCCTACTGCATTCAATATAAAAATGTCATGATTATCCACAATCTACTTCACAATCTGGCCGCTACAGTATGGACGCACTAAAAAAGTGAGTCTGTTTTGAGTTCCTGCTCTTTGAACGTGTGCTCAGCCCCCTCTCCTGGGCGCGCATTACAGAATGCAAATGAGGGGTCACACTAAATGGAGGCGCTAGGGACAATTGCGCGCCCCAAGCACTTCCTTGGCTCAGGAAAGGTGGCTGTCAGCGGGTTTGGAAAATGGACACTTGTAAAATTGAGCATCCGTTTTCCTAACCTGACCAGCTGGCACATTTTTTTTTTTTAATCTTTTTTTTTTTTTACCTTTTGGTTCCTCCAACTTAATATCTTGTACCTTTTGGTTCCTCCAACTTAATATCAACTTAAAAATGTGTATAGAAAAGCAGTATTTTCTGCTTTTCTATACACATTTTCGGGCTCCTCAGGAATTAATGCTTGCTCTTGCGCAAGCGCTAATTTCTGAGCATAAAATGTGCAGATAGAAGATTTGTACCAACATTACTGGGCAGGCCCCTCTACAGAGTTCCTGTGCCAGCTAGATGGAAGAAACCTGCTGGGCTCGTCTTCACTACAGAGTTTCTGTGCTGGCTAGATGGAAGAAGCCTGCTGGGCCCATCCTCACTAGAGATCCTGTGCCAGCACGCAGAAGGGATGGTCTACTGTCAGCCATTATGATCCAGCATCCTAACTCTAAAGCCTTCCTCGATGCTCTGCCCGTATTCTTTGATGCAGCTTCCAGCTGCTACCTCTTCTCATCATGTCTCATCACATCTCAGCTCATGCAGCTGCTGCTACATCCATGTTGCTGTGTCATCTCCTGGACCTCCTGCCTTCATGTTGCTGTGACTTCTGCTGGGCCTCCTGCCTCCATGCTGCTGTGTCTTATCTCGGGCTTCCTGCCTCCATGCTGCGCTCTTGGGTCTTGGTCCTGCTGCCTTCACTTGAACTCTGATGCCTTGCCCCTTAGGCTATCTCCTTTTAGTGTACTCTTTCAACATGGACTGTCTGGGGCCTTCACTTGAACTCTGCTGCCTTTCCCCTTTGGCTGTTCTCTTGAGTGCACTCTTTCAACATGGACTATCTGGGGCGTTTTCTTAGCCATCATGTAGCAGGGATGCTATCAGCTCCAACATTAGAGCTATTCTCTAGCTATCGGGGGTACCACTTCTGCTTTCTATGGTCTTTGTTGTAATCATGATTGTGCCAAAAGATTAAGATGCTAAGCCTGTATATGTAATGATGCCATTTCAAACATTGTATGTACAGGTCTACACAGAATGTGCTGTGCATATAATGTATAATGTTTTGTGCTATTTGCTATCTTATCCTTGCAGATTGTGATTACTTAATACTTTCACTTGATTTCAAACAGTGGCCTATATGTCTTCCCTAACAAAGTGGTCACTGGTTTGAAAAATACATTTCCTGGTTGGTTCCTTTCATTGTGTGGTCTTTATGTAAAGGGCTCACTAGGTACAAGGTTTGCCCTCCTCATGACCTTGCATGCTAGAATGCCCTGGCATATTCCAAGTAGCCACTTTTCTAGCAGTCAAAACCATATGGACTAGGCTATACAACTGAACGCTCAGTGAATGCTCCTAAGGAATACAGCAAGAGGTAAAGAAGATGTTTATTACTGGGGGACCTTCAGTATTGCTTCTTGTTGCCTTCTTCACACCTCATATTCTTAGCTAACTCCTGCTTACATGGGCCTGCATGTAAGGTGGACAGTAGCTAGTAGGGATATGCAATCGTTTTTCCCGAAATAGGCAATGTCAAACTATGAACTCTGTGTTGGAAGTCATTCACCAACTCACGTGTCACAAATATCACTATGAGGCAAAACACATTATGGCAGCCACATGTATTTTATGTCATCTTTACTTTCACAACTGCTTTTCCAGTACACTATACGGCTTCATTGTCAAGAAAATTCAGAGTAGGAATATGTGTTTTCTATTACATAGTGACCCAGACAGAGAAGCAGTGAGAGAAAGAAAGATGATAGCGAGGAGAGCAGCAGCTAACAGTCTACTGGCCTCCCTTCCCTGGAAGGGGATAGGTGAGGCCTATCAGGCAAAGAAGCATTGTATAAGTTTTTGGCAAATCTGCCTGCTACTCAGCATAATGTCTTCAGCTGGGACATGGTGTATGTTATGCGTGCCGTCCGAGGCAGACCCGCGGCAAGGCCCTCTCACCTTTTTACAAGGACTCCAGTTTCTGGTTGCTCCTCGCTAGCAGCGGTGGGCCGCCAGCTCCAAACTCGGGCCTCCCCTGGTGCCTCCTGCTCCGCCCTAGTCCCAAGCATTTCAGGTCAAGATACCAGTGTTCGTCGGGCCTCTCCGCGTGGACCACGGAGAGACGCCACTACCCGTGCCGCGCCCCTCCCTAGGCACACTCACGCATCGCTGATCCTTATGAAGGGCCCGCTGCAGGAACCTGGCCGCCGGCCCAGATAATGATGTCAAACTCTTCCGTGTATTTAAGCTCAGGCATTGCTCCATAGCGTTGCCTTTGCAACAGGTCTCCTCGCTACTTGAGTACTTGTTTCTACTAGAAATTCATCTCTACTCTTCATCCCAAGCCTCATTGTTCCTGGTTCCTGTTCTCCTTGTTCCTGCCCTGCCTATGTTTTGGATTGACTGCATGGACTTCGACCGCTTTAGCTGACTTCGCTACAGCCTATCTCCAGACCCAGACCTCTGCTACGCCTGACTTCGCAACAGCCTATCTCCAGATCCAGTCGTCCGCTATGCCTGACTACGCTACTGCCTATCTCCAGTCCTTGACCATTGCTTCGACTGACCAGTGCTATTGACCTCTCTGTGATCAGACCATTGCTTCGATTGACCAACACTATTTATTTCTCCGTGATCAGATCTCAGCATCGCTTGCCACGACCCTCGCATTGCCGCCGGCCCTGATCCAAGCCTGACATTGACACCTCTCCTAGCTACTCCCTGGACGTGGACTTAATAGGCTTCAGCCTACCTTTGCTCAAGCACCCCCAGTCAGCCTCTGTTCCTTTGGCGCTCAAGTTCCAGTACCTATCCCAGTCCAGAGTAGGACCACGCCATCTATCACATGCTGTCTCTGGGCTGAACCAATGTCTCCTGTTATCCAACTTCGAGGCCCACCTAAGTCCTGCAGGCCCCGGCACCCAAAGGCTCAACCCGTGGGAAATGAGGGCTGGTATAGGTGAAACTCCAGCAGCCTCTGCCTATCAGCCCACTCCACCTGCCGACAGTGGGGACCTGTATGTCCTCGCCTACGGGTTGCGTCAACCCCACCTCAGCCCAAGGGCCCACCTCCAATGCAACAATGTAGAGTGAGATTATGGAAGACATAGCAGAGCAGTGCTATATCTCTAACTTTGGATGGGGCATACATTAAAGCTCCACTCATCTTGTCCAAGCAGTGAAATTGACTTTTGAGAACTCCGAACGTATGTTCGATGACACAGCGGGTAGCACATAAGGCGTCATTGTATCTAATCTCTGCTGGCGTGTTGAGAATGGCAACAGGGTGAGAAGCCAGGTCCTGCAACCATACCCAGAATCTCCTGTGGCATCAATCATAGCATAGTCACGTGCAGATCTGGCTTGCAAGCCACAGCATATTATAAGACTATATAAGGTTGCCTGTACCTTTCTCTGAGTCTTAAAGGTCAATTTGCCTAGCCTATGGGCATGTCACATTGTTCTGGGCCAGTATATGTGCAGGATAGCAGTAGCTAAAAGTAGCTTTGCTCTTAAGAACATAAGAACATAAGAAATTGCTATGCTGGGTCAGACCAAGGGTCCATCAAGCCCAGCATCCTGTTTCCAACAGAGGCCAAACCAGGCCACAAGAACCTGGCAATTACCCAAACACTAAGAAGATCCCATGCTACTGATGCAATTAATAGCAGTGGCTCTTCCCTAAATAAACTTGATTAATAGCCGTTAATGGACTTCTCCTCCAAGAACATATCCAAACTGCACTAACCACATCCTCTGGCAACAAATTCCAGAGCTTTATTGTGCGTTGAGTGAAAAAGAATTTTCGATTAGTCTTAAATGTGCTACTTGCTAACTTCATGGAATGCCCCCTAGTCCTTCTATTATTCAAAAGTGTAAATAACCGAGTCACATCTATTCATTCAAGACCTCTCATGATCTTAAACACCTCTATCATATCCCCCCTCAGCCATTTCTTCTCCAAGCTGAACAGCCCTAACCTCTTCAGCCTTTCCTCATAGGGGAGCTGTTCCATCCCCTTTATCATTTTGGTTGCCCTCCTCTGTACCTTCTCCATCGCAACTATATCTTTTTTGAGATGCGGTGACCAGAATTGTACACGGTATTCAAGGTGCGGTCTCACCATGGAGCGATATAGAGGCATTATGACATTTTCCGTTTTATTAACCATCCCTTCCTAATAATTCCTAACATTCTGTTTGCTTTTTTGACTGCTGCAGCACACTGAGCCGATGATTTTAAAGTATTATCCACTATGATGCCTAGATCTTTTTCCTGGGTGGTAGCTCCTAATATGGAACCTAAGATCGTGTAACTACAGCAAGGGTTATTTTTCCCTATATGCAACACCTTGCGCTTGTCCACATTAAATTTCATCTGCCATTTCGATGCCCAATCTTCCAGTCTTGCAAGGTCCTCCTGTAATGTATCACAGTCCGCTTGTGATTTATCTACTCTGAATAATTTTGTATCATCCGCAAATTTGATAAACTCACTCATCGTGTTCCTTTCCAGATCATTTATATATATATTGAAAAGCATCGGTCCAAGTACACATCCCTGAGGCACTCCACTGTTTACGCCTTTTCCACTGAGAAAATTGACCATTTAATCCTACTCTCTGTTTCCGTCTTTTAACCAGTTTGTAATCCATGAAAGGACATCGCCTCCTATCCCATGACTTTTTAGTTTTCATAGAAGACTCTCATGAGGGACTTTGTCAAACGCCTTCTGAAAATCCAAATACACTACATCTACCGGTTCACCTTTATCCACATGTTTATTAACCCCTTCAAAAAAATGAAGCAGATTGGTTTATATGGAGGACTACTAAATCACATCAGGCCCTTGGAACTGAGCTAGGGCTACTGGTGTGTAGCAGGCTTCCAACCTTGAAGCAATACATAAGATTTGCCACACCTGTGTTAGCTGAAAAATGGTACCTCCTGGAGTGATTGAGAATGTCCCTGCTGGCTCTGCAGTATGTCCTCCATATAAACCAATTTGTGAGGCCTGACACAGGGAATATGCCACGCCACCAACATGCACAGGACACTACTTCTGGTTGAGGTGTGTCAGGCTCAAGACAAACTGTGGCCGACACTCTGGATGACGCTTCACTAACCGATCACACGTGATAATTTATTTATTTATTTTTAGTTTTTATAAACCGACGTTCCTGTATAATATACATATCACACCGGTGTACAAGGAAGTAAAACTGTCGCCTCGGGGGCGGCTTACATCGTAACAATTAACAGAGGAGCATAAAGGAGCTTAAAGGAGCATAAATGAACTTAGAGGAGTTTACAGTAAAACAATTATGACTAATTAAGTTTCAATAACGAACTCTTCAGGAACTTATGAACAGGGGGGGGGCGTCAAAAACTGTCAGAGGCTAAACTGATATAGTAGATCTTCCTGCTCTTAGTTCTCCGGGAATGCTTGTGTGAAAAACCAAGTCTTTAGTTTCTTTTTGAATGTATTATGGCAAGGTTCAAGGCGAAGGTCTGGAGGGAGCGCATTCCAGAGTGTGGGGCCCGCTGTGGATAGTGCGCGTTTCCTCAGGGAGGTTTTTGCCGGCTGGGTGATTAGCATGTTCTTATACGCACTTCTGGTCGGTTTCTTGGAGGTGTGTAGCTGTAGTTGATAAGTTAAGTTGAGAGGAGCGATGTTATGTAGGGCTTTATGTATCATCATAATGATTTTAAAGTGAATCCTGTATTTAATCAGTAGCCAATGAAGCTGCTGGAGGATGGTGGTGATATGTACCCCTTTTTTGGTGTTTGTGAGAATTCTGGCCGTGGCGTTCAGTACCATCTGAAGTGGTTTGGTGGTGCAGGCGGGAAGGCCCAGAAGGAGAGAATTGCAGTAGTCCAGTTTTGGGAGTATGATGGACTGTAGAACCAGGTGGAAGTCTCTGTAGTGTAGTAGTGGTTTTAGTTTCTTTAGTATTTGCAATTTAAAGAAGCATTCTTTCGTGGTGTTATTTACGAACTTGTTGAGGCTGAGTCTGTTGTCCAGAAGTAAACCCAGGTCTCTTACTTGTGGCGAAGTAGAGGTGACAGGACCTTGGCTAGCCGTTGGAGAGATGGGTGGGAGGTAATTTTCAGGAGCTATAAGAAGGATTTCAGTTTTGTTTGTGTTTAGGACTAGGTTGAGGCTGGCGAGTAGGTTGTTGATTGCTGCGAGGCAATTATTCCAATATGACATAGTTTTGTGTAGAGATTCCACTATAGGGATGAGGATTTGTATGTCATCCGCGTATAGGAAGTGTGTTAGCTTGAGGTTGGTAAGAAGGTGACAGAGTGGGAGAAGATAGATATTGAAAAGAGTGGGTGAAAGGGAAGATCCTTGCGGTACCCCCATCTTGGATTCTATGGGGTGAGACTCTTTGTTGTTTACTTTGACCTTGTAGAACCTGTTTTCTAGAAACAATTTGAACCATTTGAACGCTGATCCTGTAATGCCTATGTCAGTAAGACGCTGACGTAGGCACGCGTGGCTCACGGTATCAAACGCTGAGGATAGATCAAGAAGTGCGAGGAGGCAAGGTTGACCTTTTTCCAGATTAAAGATAATAGTGTCTGATAGTGAGGCTAATAGGGATTCGGTGCTCCGGGTCTTACGGAAACCGAATTGGTTTGTGGTGAGGATGTTGTTATCGTCGAGGAATTCTGAAAGTTGTCTATTTACAATTTTCTCCATAATTTTGGCAATCATTGGAAGGTTTGCTATAGGTCTGAAGTTGGCTGGGTCGGTAGTGGGAAGGTTAGGTTTTTTGAGGAGAGGCTTAAGCATTGTCAGCTTGAGTTGATTGGGGACTTGGCCTTCAGTGAGGGAGCAGTTAATGATGTCGGCCACGGGTTTGGCAATGATATAAGGGATGGAGCTCAGCAGATTGGAAGGAATGTGATCCAAAGGATGGGATGAAGGCTTTATCTTCTTGAGGATATTCTCTATTTCTACGGAGGACGTGGGCTCGAAGGTATCGAGAGTCGCTTGGGTTGTATTAAGTTGTTGGCCGGTTGGGTCCGATGGTTGAGAACTGTAGGAGATTGAGTAATTTGAGAGCGGTGCCGGCCCATTGAGGGGGGCGACGAGTGTGGAGATTATTTTGTCAAAGAAGTCTTCCAGTTTGTTGGCTTTGTTGAGAGCTTGTTCATCTGGTATGATGGGCGTGGATGGTTTAGTGAGGGCTGATACGTAAGAGAAAAGGGCTCTTGAGTCGAATATGAAGTGGTGTATCTTTTTGGAGAAGAATTCTTTCTTGGTTTTGTTGATGTCGTTTCTATATGCGTTTAGGCACAATTTGTAGGTAAGGAAGGTTGTCGTAGAAGGGCTTTTACGCCATTTGTTTTCCTTGCTTCTGAGTTCCTGCTTGCGTGACTTCAGATCCTAGGTGAACCAAGGTTTCCTGTTGTCTTTGTCTGGATTATGAGATTTTGTCATCATGGGGCACGCTTGATCTGCGGTCTTGTTGGTGATGTTGATCCATGATGACGTGGCCGCGTTGGCATCCGATAGGTCCAGATGCACTAGTTCCTTGGCAAGGTGTTCGCTGAGGCGATCTCCGGTGCACGGTTTCCTGACGGATATTGTGATTGATTGTGTTGTTTGTGGAGGGTGCTCCTTGACCTCTAGCACAGAGGAGATGATTCGGTGATCTGTCCACGGTACCGGTAAGCAGGTTGGAGTGGTGTGGGGTAATATTCTTTCATTTATGAAGATAAGGTCTAATGTATGACCTGCATTGTGGGTGGGCTCTTTCACAATTTGTCTATAGCCCATATGGCTGAGAGAGGAGAGTAGAGTTTTGCAGTTGGTGGAGTGCGGTTGGACATCGACGTGAAGGTTGAAGTCTCCCATCAGTATGGCTGGTTTTCCGGTGTTAAGGTGTTTTGCTGCAAGTTCAATGATAGGTGATGGGTCTGCTTCCAGAACTCCGGGAGGAGCGTAAATTAATCCGATTGCCAGGTGTTTTGATTTGAATAGGGCAAATTCTATATTTGCTAGGTTGTTGGAAGTCTGCAATGTCAGACCTAGTCCTTTTTTGGCTGCGAGGAGGAGCCCTCCTCCTCTTTTTTTGAGTCTAGGAATAGATAGGAAGTCGAAGGCCTGAGTGGGTAGCTGATTTATTAGGACGGTGTCTGAGGCTTTTAACCAGGTTTCTGTGATGGCACAGATGTCTGGTTTTGAATCTGATAGGAAATCGTTGAGTATATGGGTTTTCTTGGAGATGGATTGTGCGTTGAATAGGGTAAGCGAGATCAGAGCCAGGCCGAGTAGTTGGGTGACGGGTGTCAGCAGGATGGGCCTGAGCCTCTGTTGGCGGTTGCGGGGGGGGGGGGAGGGGGGCTTAGGTGCTCTCCACATGTGATTGTGGATAATAGGAATTGTGAGGAGGTGCATGGTAGCAGGTAGTGTCGCAGATCGAGGCGGAGGGTTCAGTGGCGTCTCTTGGATGGTGGTATCCTAATGTAGGCGAAGGTCAGGGCGTGGGCCTTACCCTGTTGGGAAGTAGGGTGAGGTGTGCAGGCCTGAAGGGTGTGGAAGATTTGAAGATGGACCTGTAGCTTCTACTAGAGGGCCGAGACCCGGGCTCTGAGAGATACAGGCGGGGGTTGCAGTGCTTGGCCTACCTCAGAAAGCAGCTCTGGATCAGATTTAAAGATTAGGGGGCTGCTCTGCAGGGCTGCACTAAGGGGCGCACAAAGGGGCAGGCCCCTTTGTCGCGCTCCTTTGGTGCGTGGCACCGAGAAGAGCTGGGTTTAAAGCCCAGCAGGACCTGCTGTGATAGGTGGGAGCTGGCTCTGTGGGTGTGTCTCGGCGGGTCCCGGCGCGTTTCCTGTTTTTTTCAGCGTTTGCGATTTTGCCCGCTATCGGCACTGAGGCCGCTCGAGTGGGGAGCGATTTTACTAACCTTCCCCTGACAGGGCTCGGCGCCAATCGCACAGGCCTTCCCCAGAGAGAGCAGCAGAGAAGAAGAAGAAATGGCGCCGAGAAGAGCTGGGTTTAAAGCCCAGCAGGACCTGCTGTTAATATTATTTATATTATTTATTATTGTTATAATGCAGTACCAGCAGTGTGGACACTTCAAGCTTGTCATTAACCAGTGAGATTTAAATGGCTCCCAATGGCAGGATAGGAACAAGGCCATTTTGAAATTTAACATGTTGAAAGTGTATAATGTCTGCTCACACACCAAGCTTTAGGGCCGGTGCATTGTTTGCCATCACAAGATTAGCAGACCTGTGCATCATGGGGAGAACAAGGCAGGCCCTAGGGCAAGGGCCTGCAGATGTAACTTTACAATCCACTTGTCATTGCAGCAGTGCTTTTCCTCCACCTCCAGCCGCCCCCCATGTCATACCATTTGCCACAAAACATAGCCAGAGATGGAATATAGAAAGACATGTCTCTCTTACCTATGAGCCAATTTTCGCCGAACAGTCCGTCCTCAAAATTTTCACACAGAACCAATTGCCTAAATATAAAGGAATTGTGCACGGCTCTCAACTACCTGGCCACCACATCAAGGATGTGATATCGAGCATCACAGACCACTTGCACATTGATGGAGTGGAAGAGCTTTTTGTTTCGGTACATTTCCTCCCTGTCATGGGGTAGAATGATGGCCACATGAGTGCAGTCGATAGCTCTAAGAATATTGGGAAAGTTTGCAAAGGCATAAAAGCCTCTCTTCAAGTCCATCAAGTCCTGCCTGTCCCAAGGAAATGCTATGTAGCTATGCTGTGATGACCTGGTCCATAAGCATAAAAACATGGTTTGGGACATTCTCCCTACAACCCCTACTGCTGTTTGGAAAGAGCAGGTTGCCATGAAATGCAGGGTGGCCATCAATTTGGTGAGGCCAAGCAAGGCATGGGACCTTTCTGTGACCGGATCCAAATCCTCTTGGATTTCTTCATATAATATTAATTCCAGGATAGCCCCGAGAGCTGAGGCGATACCTGCAAACCATATAGTCTTCTGGATCGCCCAGCAAGGATGTTCATGGAGGAAAGATGCACTCCCTGTATCTCCTCCGCCATGGCTGCCTGCATGCCAGGCACTGCCCTGGGTCCCAATGCATTTCCCTAGGAGGGTTTGGAACAGGCCTTGCCTGGTCTTAAGGTTGTTGTTGTCTGTGGCGAGCCTCCCGAAGCATCCAATAACCCCTACAATTAAACTTTCCACAAACATTATGGCTTTAAGAAGCTAGACCAGGTAACAGGTGTTTTTATTGGGGCAGGAAGGCCTGGTAGGTGACCATTATAATTCTTCTTTTTATCGCATGTGATAATCGCTGCGATAATACCCACGATCTGCAATATCAGCCACAGGAGCTCGATAAATAGTTTTTTTCATTGTACCACACAAAAAAAAGGTGTAGGTATTTCCGGTGTTAAATCCCACGATAGTGTGCATAGTGTGCATTACTCTATCACATGCCGTGCTAGCAGATCCTCATTTGCATTTACTCTGCCTAAACTCCTCCCACTCAAATACTCAATTTTTAATTTGCATACGCATGTTGCATTGCATTTATCGCTTGTATTATGGAATTATCATCGGCGTTATCACAAGTAATACTGCAGTAACGCGAAATGATAAATGACCCTGTTTGCCGGACAATTTTCAATATTCAGACTTATCTGGTTAAATTAACCAGATAAGTTAGACTTGCTATCAAGCAGGTCCAAAGTTAACTGGATAAACTTATCTGGCTAACTATTAGTTATCTGGGTACATTTGGCAGTGCAGTCACACCACTGGATATCTTTTTTTTATTTTTTATTTATTTATTGTTAGCCAGATATGTTTATCTGGCTAACTTGTACAGCTAGATAGCGGTTGAATTTAGTCCTCTTAATTGTAAGAAAAAATATAACTACAAAAGAAGTTTCAAAATTGCAGAAAACAGGCAGCATTAACAAATAGGGAATATATAAAGCAATTTTCTTCAGCAGTCTAAAGGTGTTGTTCAGTGATCTACCAAACAAAGACACTATGATGAACCAGGGGATTCACATTTGTCAAAGCAAACAGAAATAACAGGGCAATCAGGGTCTCCAACAGAAAGATGGAACTCTGATAGAAAACCTATAGAGAACCCTGTTCCTGAAGGAGGAAGAAAGCTAAGCCAGAATTGACTAGGCGAAAATAAAACCTTGAGCAACAAGAAACACAGGGTTGATGGGAAAGATAGTCTAGTCCAGTGGTTCTTAACCTTTTTCCCATTGTGACACACCTGATAGACCACACTCACATGTGTGACACACTGCTCATTACAATTCATGGTGAAAATAAAAAATAAAGGCCCAGTATTATTTTTATTGTTAAGAATGACATAAGAACATAAGAAATTGCCATGCTGGGTCAGACCAAGGGTCCATCAAGCCCAGCATCCTGTTTCCAACAGAGGCCAAACCAGGCCACAAGAACATGGCAATTACCCAAACACTAAGAAGATCCCATGCTACTGATGCAATTAAAAGCAGTGGCTATTGGCTATTCCCTAAGTAAATTTGATTAATAGCCATTAATGGACTTCTCCTCCAAGAACTTATCCAAACCTTTTTTGAACCCTATAGAAACAGAAACTTAGAAATGACGGCAGAAGAAGACCAAACGGCCCATCCAGTCTGCCCAGCAAGCTTCACACATTTTTTTCTCATACTTATCTGTTTCTCTTAGCTCTTTGGTTCTATTTCCCTTCCACCCCCACCATTAATGTAGAGAGCAGTGATGGAGCTGCATCCAAGTGAAATATCAAGCTTGATTAGTTAGGGGTAGTAGGGGAAGTAACTGCTGCAATAAGCAAGCTACACCCATGCTTATTTGTTTTACCCAGACTATGTTATTCAGCCCTTATTGGTTGTTTTTCTTCTCCCCTGCCGTTGAAGCACAGAGCCATGCTGGATATGCGTGAAGTATCAGTTTTTCTTCTCCCCTGCCGTTGAAGCAGAGAGCTATGCTGGATATGGGTGAAGTATCAGTTTTTCTTCTCCCCTGCCGTTGAAGCAGAGAGCTATGCTGGATATGCATTGAAAGTGAAGTATCAGGCTTATTTGGTTTGGGGTAGTAACCGCCGTAACAAGCCAGCTACTCCCCGCTTTGTGAGTGCGAATCCTTTTTTCTTCTCCCCTGCCGTTGAAGCAGAGAGCTATGCTGGATATGCGTGAAGTATCAGTTTTTCTTCTCCCCTGCCGTTGAAGCAGGGAGCTATGCTGGATATGCGTGACGTATCAGTTTTTCTTCTCCCCTGCCGTTGAAGCAGAGAGCTATGCTGGATATGCGTGAAGTATCAGTTTTTCTTCTCCCCTGCCGTTGAAGCAGGGAGCTATGCTGGATATGCGTGAAGTATCAGTTTTTCTTCTCCCCTGCCGTTGAAGCAGAGAGCTATGCTGGATATGCGTGAAGTATCAGTTTTTCTTCTCCCCTGCCATTGAAGCAGAGAGCTATGCTGGATATGCGTGAAGTATCAGTTTTTCTTCTCCCCTGCCGTTGAAGCAGAGAGCTATGCTGGATATGCATTGAAAGTGAAGTATCAAGCTTATTTAGTTTGGGGTAGTAACCGCCGTAACAAGCCAGCTACTCCCTGCTACACTAACCCTGCTAACTGCTACACTAACCACATCCTCTGGCAACAAATTCCAGAGCTTTATTGTGCGTTGAGTGAAAAAGAATGTTCTCCGATTAGTCTTAAATGTGCTACTTGCTAACTTCATGGAATGCCCCCTAGTCCTTCTATTATTCGAAAGTGTAAATAACCAATTCACATCTACTTGTTCAAGACCTCTCATGATCTTGAAGACCTCTATCATATCCCCCCTTAGCTGTCTCGTCTACAAGCTGAACACTCCTAACCTCTTCAGCCTTTCCTCATAGGAGAGCTGTTCCATCCCCTTGACACAAAGGAAAGATACATATACTGTCTGAACAGAAACTGCATAAATAGTAAACATCCCACACCAAAACAGCACCAGTTTCCAGCACTCAAACAACAGTAATAACCTTACCTAAGAAAAGGCAACACTGAAAATATTATACCAGGCCTTAAGACACCAATACATCTCCTATTAGGAAAATGGACCAAGTTAAGCTGCTATAGAGCCCTACACAGAAACTACACGCCAGCAGAAAACCTTAAGCGAATCACATGTGCTGACCCTCACCTAACAAAGAATAAAGAGACCAAAACGCATAACTAGAAGCATGCAGACAAAAACTGAATTGGAAACTGCAACAAGCCAGGGTCTCTGTATGCAGTGTAACAAAGGAAAAAGAGAAACATCACCAGTCCTTATAAAACAAATCAAAAACTATAAAATCAATAGCAACAAAACCATACTAACAAAAAGAACAGATTATTTCAAAACAGCTGATGAATGGAATATCCAATAATTAAAAACCCATATCAAAAATTTCTAGATACCAATAAAATATTTCAAAATAGCAGACACAAAGGCCCAATAATGAAAAATAATAAGGATACAAAAAATGTTTTGCTCTGCATACCTGGGAACATTTGATATCCAGGTGCCCTGAGATTGTTTTGAATTAGCAGGAGGAATGATGGTTTGCTTGCAACTTTCTCCTCTCTCTAGTCTCTCTTACACTGGCTCTCAATCGCTCACATATTCACATGCTTTTTCTCTCTTACTTATATAGGCTCTTAATTACACATTTACACACATGCTGTCTGTTTTTTCACGCTTACACAAACAGGCTTTCAATCACACACATACATGCTGTCTTTTTCTCTCACACACAGACTCTCATTCACATGCTTACAAACATGTGCTCTCTCTTTCTCTCATTTACACACAGGATGTCAATCACATACTCACATGCTCCCTCACCTAAACCAGCTCTGAATCACACACAGACACACATGATCTCTCTTTTACTTATACACACAGGCTCTTAATCATACATACACATGATCTCTATATCCTATATCTCTATATCTATATCTATGGACTATATCCCTAATCAGTTTATGAACAATATACCATTGAAACTTGTAAATAGTTACTCTGTTTCCTTGTTAGTTTGTTAGTTCCTGTACTCATAGTTATTGTTTCATGTAAAGGCACTGCCGAAAAGTTACAAGTTATTTGTAAACCGATACGATGTGCAAACGGTTGTCAGTATATAAAAAAATTCTAAATAAATAAATAAATAAATAAATCTCTCTCACACACTAAGGATGTCAATCACACACGCATACTCTTTCACACAAACAGGTTTTCAATCACAAACTTACATATACAGGTTCTCAGTCATACATTTCCATTCATGCTCTTACACACAGGCTTTCAATCACATACATACTCTCTTTCACATATACAGGCCTCAATCATTCACATACATGCTGTCTCACGCACACACACAAACACACAGCACCTCAAACACATATGCTTGCTCATTCACTCACTCTCCCCCCCCCCCCCAAACTAGCGACAGCGGCAGCCTCTTCCACTTCCACTACCAACCCTAAAGGCAGCAGCAACCTCCTTTACTTTCAGCCCTCGCGGAGAAAGGAGTCCCATCGGCCGCGGGGGTTGATGTTGTTCTTCGTTTTTCTCCGAGCCGCTCTGCTCATTCCTCAGGCTGTGCCTCTGTTCTCTTCTTTGGGCCGACGCTGCCCACACTAGCATGGTCTCTTCTTCCCGCGCACACACCTGCTGCTCACTAATTCCGGGCCGCGGGGGGGGGGGGGGGGGGGCGGGAAGAAGAGAGCATGCCGGTGCCACTGACTCCAGCTATCCTGCCGTGTTCCGCCCGGGATATCAGTATTTTAAGCCCAGGTAGAGGACCTATTTTGCTTGGGTAGGGGGAGCAGCTAGGTCAGCGGGGGACCGAGAAGTGCTTGGCGACACACTGGTGTATCGCGACACACCGGTTGAGAACCACTGGTCTAGTCAGCTCTCAAAGAGAGCCAATCAAGGTTAAGCTATTACAGAGAGCTGTGCTTGTGATTAGAATACACAGTTGCACCTAATTAACGGGCCGATACAGTAAAAAACGCAGGAGAGCGCCCGCTCTCCCAGAATGCACACAGGACACTATCTGTGCGCGCAATACAGTAAATACATTTATTTAAATTAGGCCCGGTGGTAAAAAGAGGCACTAGGGACACTAGCGCATCCCTAGCACCTCTTTTCGGACAGAAGCGGCGGCTGTCAGCGGGTTTGACAGCCGACGCTCAATTTTGCCGGCGTCGGTTCTCGAGCCCGCTGACAGCCACGGGTTCGGAAACCGGACGCCGGCAAAATTGAGCGTCCGGTTTTCAACCTGCGAGCCGCGGGCCTATTTCAAAATTATTATTTTTTCTTTTTACTTTTTTAAACTTTTGGGACCTCCGACTTAATATCGCCATGATATTAAGTTGGAGGGTGCACAGAAAAGCAGTTTTTATTGCTTTTCTGTGCACTTTCCCAGTGCCCGGAGAAATTTTTCTGAAAGTAAAATGTGCGGCTTGGCTGCACATTTTACTTACTGAATCGCACGGGAATACCTAATAGGGCCATCAACATGCATTTACATGTTGTGGGCGCTATTAGGTTCGGGGGGGGGGGGGGGGGGGGGGGGGTTGGACGCACATTTTGGACGTGCTATTACCCCTTACTGAATAAGGGTTAAAGCTAGCTCGTCGAAAAAGCGCGTCCAAATGCCGGCTAACAGTGCGCTCCATCGGAGCACATTGTACTGTATTGGCCTGTAAAGAAGCTACTGCAGGAAGTCAAGGGGCTTTTAAGGAAAGGAGCAGACCCAGGTGGGGAGTCTCAGAAGCAGAAGGCCTCAGTTGTTGGTTCAGAGACAAAGAACATGTAGAAAGGTATTGTTGTTATGGGGAATATAGCATAATAATAGAAGCTACTTCTAACTTTGTATATAAAAATTTGAATTTATTTTGATTAGAAAATTTAGAAGAATTATCACTGTTTTACACATCAGAAAATATATTGTTAAACAAACTTGATAACAGATGACAAGCAATGAATAAACATCTTATTAATTACAGTTTACATAATGTATAAGAACATAAGAAATTGCCATGCTGGGTCAGACCAAGGGTCCATCAAGCCCAGCATCCTGTTTCCAACAGAGGCCAAACCTGGCCACAAGAACCTGGCAATTACCCAAAAACTAAGAAGATCCCATGCCACTGATGCAATTAATAGCAGTGGCTATTCCCTAAGTAAATTTGATTAATAGCCGTTAATGGACTTCTCCAAGAACTTATCCAAACCTTTTTCGAACCCAGCTACTCTAACTGCACTAACCACATCCTCTGACTACAAATTCCAGAGCTTTATTGTGCGTTGAGTGAAAAAGAATGTTCTCCGATTAGTCTTAAATGTGCTACTTGCTAACTTCATGGAATGCCCCCTAGTCCTATTATTCGAAAGTGTAAATAACCAATTCACATCTACTCATTCAAGACCTCTCATGATCTTAAACACCTCTATCATATCCCCCCTCAGCCATTTCTTCTCCAAGCTGAACAGCCCTAACCTCTTCAGCCTTTCCTCATAGGGGAGCTGTTCCATCCCCTTTATCATTTTGGTTGCCCTTCTCTCCATCGCAACTATATCTTTTTTGAGATGCGGCAACCAGAATTGTACACAGTATTCCAGGTGCGGTCTCACCATGGAGCGATACAGAGGCATTATAACATTTTCCATTTTATTCACCATTCCCTTCCTATACTTCCTCTACTGTGTAAGTAACTTTTATCATATTGTTTTCTAGGGATCTTTAAGAGTAAAATAGTAGTAATGTGGTGAAATTTTAAATTCCTGTCTTTCATCTCTGCAATGGCACTTATTCCAAATCATCCTGCTGAGCCAAGTCAGGGTAAGTGGGGAGATAGAATGTGGCAATGTCTTCTTCTCTGTGTTCTTCTTTTTCTCTGAAAATGCAGTATTAATAACATCTTTTTATAATTTCTCACCACCTTAAGAATGAAGTTAAGAACACGTGTCTCTTTCTGATTGGATGTTTGTTCCAGTCCTTTTTTCATAAAAGGACTTCATTTACCAGTCCTTCATGAATAGCCATGCTACATAATGCTGCTAGCCATAAATGGTCATAGCTATTTTGTACCATATAACAACAAATATCCATCTGAAATATTTTTAAACTAATCAATGACTGCATCCTCGTCTGCTGGACAGAAGCATATGGAATACTATTTCAGACCCTCAGCAGTCCTTGTCAGTCTTCCAACATATCACTGTCCATTGTAGTATATTTAAACAAATGCAGAAGTCTTCAGCCCTTTTTATGATTAAACAGTTAATTTCTATATTTGTGTGACAATGCAACAAACAAACACAAGAGTCAATTATTCCTCCATTATGCTACATTGTGTAGGAGTTGGCTCTAGGGAGACTGTGAAGGGACTTGGATTGTCCTACAAGTGTTTATCCACATGCTTTGTTAGAGAAATCCTGGTGTTTCACAAGGTAGTTAAAGCTGCCAGAGAACTATTAATTACTTTGCTGAGAAAATCTTTGTACATGGTTCCAGTTTGCTACTGCAGGATAATTAAAGCTGCCAGAGCACTTTACCAAGAGGAATTTTGTGCATTGCTCCAGTGTGTTACTGCAATATAGCTAAAGCTGCAGAGAACTATTAATTAATTGCTTTAATGAGAGAATCTTTGTGCATGCTACTGCTGGAAGTAAAAGCTACAACTATAAAAAAAATTCCTTTGGCACATGTAATAAAGTGGCTTATTACTGCAAGTACCTATTTGTGAGCATGTGTTCTAGGCTACTATCACTAGGTTGTGCAGACCCAGTGTTACGGATGTGATTGT
This sequence comes from Rhinatrema bivittatum, assembly GCF_901001135.1. NCBI lineage: Eukaryota > Metazoa > Chordata > Amphibia > Gymnophiona > Rhinatrematidae > Rhinatrema > Rhinatrema bivittatum. The sequence continues at coordinate 340,507,857 of NC_042616.1, read as the reverse complement.
GAATCCCTTAGTAGACAATAGTCTTAACCTTAGGCCGTGTGGAACACCCTATAGCGGAGGCTTGAGTGGACAGTGGAGAGCAATTCCTAAGAATAATCCAGAGTTAGGGCAAGCAGCAGGCAAAAGGAGAATCAGGTCCAGTCTGGGTCGGGGGTAGGCGGCAAGAAGGCAAATCCAAAAACAGTCCAGAATCAGGGCAGGCAGCAGGCAAAGAAGAATCAAATCCAATCCGGGTCGTGGGTAGGCGGCAGGCAGGCAATCCAAAGGAACAGTCCAGAGTCAAGAACAGCACTGCAGAAAAAAACAAACGAGAGCACCAGCACAAGCAAGCCTGTAGCCGAGGCATTGTGTTGCATCCATCGGTCGCAGACGGCTACGACCGCACTGCCTTACTTCTTTTTCTCCTCTTTCACTCTCTTTGGGCAAGATGGCTGCCTCTGGTGCCGAGTGCTGAGGGTCTCGGTGTTTCCAAACCAGCATGGGCTTCCCCATCTGCCATGCTCACTCCCTTGGCCTCCTAGGGTGCGAGCGCGCACATCTCCTACGCTCAAATACACGTCATGGCGGGAACCTCAGGGGCAGCCCCACCGTATGACATCAGTACCTCCCAGGTATAATCTAGCCTCCGCTTCCGCTACCACCTTGAGTTAGCAAGGACTTCGCTTTTAGCTACTCTGACCACTCTAAGCTGCACGCTTAGACGCTGCATCCACTCCAAGGGCCTCGCTCCTGTAGAAGCTCTAGATACCCGCTCCTCGGGGTCTCTCGCTTCCAACTACCCTTTGGGGTCCTCTCTAACTAAGATAACCACTCCTCGGGGGTCTTGCTCTCTCTTCTACATTTCAGGATATCGGACCATCGGGTACTCGCTCCTCGAGGGCCTACCAGCCATTATATCCTGCACCACGGACCTTCGGTCCCAACTTTCCACCATCATCAGGAAGACTCCATCATTCCTGTGAGTACCTCTACAATCCGGTGCTCCAGCTCCACCCACCAGCCGCAATGTTACCTGCACTGCGGGGTACCGCCTATCGTAAACATCTGGGTGAGACTTCACATCTGAGCCTGTTGAACGTACTGGCACTTCTTGGATCAGTGCCTTACCTTCCTGCTTTCACCATCTATCTTCAGCAGTACAATAAAGCCTCTATCCATACTGTGTCTGCTATCTGAGTTCAGGTAGGCCCTGGAAAATGAGTGCAGGAGCCGCTCAGGTAGGAAGTAGGAAACGCGTCAACCCTGCATGGGCAGGAAGTAGGAGGTGCGCCATCCCCATGCGGACAGGAAGTAGAAGTCATGTCGGCCCTGTTGGTCAGCATCTCTGAGGCCATGGGGTGGGCCATAGTTCAACCAATTAGCCCTCTATGGTGTCCAAAAATCAGCCCTGTAGCAGGGCTGCCATGGATCCCATCCCTTGGCAGCCCAGAAGAGGAGGCCCAGCAACAGGACTGCCACACACCAGGCCTAGAGGCGCGGGAGAGGCTGGAGCCCGATTGGTGTGTGTGTGTGTGTGTGTATGTGTGTGTGTATGCGAAAGAGAATGCTTATGTGTGAGAAGCTCATGTATGGGTGTGTTTGGAAAAGGGAGAGAGGGGTGGGGGAGAGGAGGTAGGTGGCGAGGCGGCATCTCATCCCTCACCTCAGGCAGCAGATTGCCTTGAGTTGCCCCTGAGCATGGATATAAATGATGATGCACATTTGGCAACTGCTACAAGATATTGTGCTTCCAAAGAAACCCAAGGGGAGTTTTGTTTCCTAAAACCTTTGCATGGCACAACAAATGGGGAAGACATTGCACAAACTTTGAAGAATGTGAAGTTGACTTCATACAAATATTTTGTGAGACAAAAGATGGTGCTGCTATCATGGTTGGGTAATGGATCTAGCATAGCTGGATTTATAAAGGGTTTGGACAAGTTTCCAGAGGAAAATTCCATAAACAGTTATTAGCCAGGTGGGCTCGATGAAAGCTACTTCTGTCTTTGGAAATGAGCAACATGAAACTGGATCTTCTCTTTGGTGCCAGAGACACGCTGCTGAGCCTTTGGTCTGACCCAGCATGACACATCTTATGTTTTCCTGAGGGTAATTTTCAAATCCATTTCCATGCAAAAAATCCAGTTTTTTGCATCTAATTGACTGTTCTAAAACTGACCCAGGCTCAGTGCTTGTAAAAGTACATGCATCTCCAGGCATGTACTTTTACAAACCTTCCAGGAGGCAGAACTGGGGCAGAGCTGTGAATGACATACATTCTTTTTTTATTTTAAAAAATATGAGGTGAGACTAAGGAAAGAACATGAGCACAATGGATTCTAAGAGATTTCTATCATTGTACTGAAGATGTATTTATTATCCCCAGGTGTAGCTCCTTAGTTTGGAGTTTTACCATATTAAAAGGTTTCTATGGTGAGTTTAGGGGGAGGGGGGAGGTGGAGTGTATAAAAAATATTTTACATTACTTTTTTAATGTAACTGGATATACATCAGTGTTCAATGTATATCTAGCGTTTTTCTATCTTATTTTGTCTTGAATAAACAGTTTTAAATATAAAAGCCAAAAAAAACCAAAGATATGCTCATAAGTTACCCTACACAAGTTATACACTGCTTGGAGCAGGTGCAGTTTTGGGTGAAGTAATTTGTGTGTGAAGTCAGCTAGTTACCGGAAGATTTTCCAAGCAAACTTATGTGTGCAAGTTTGCTTTGCTAATACTTGGTAAAGTTTGCCTGCACAAGAGTGAATTTTCAAAATGTCACTGTTACGTCAGTATGACACCAGACAAGAGTGTGGACCCCTTACCCAAGGTGGAGTTGACGCAACCTGAGAGGGCGAACCCCCTCAGGTCCCCACCGTCAGTAGGCGAGGTCAGGCTGATGCAAGGGCCGGCTGGAACTTCACCAATACCAACCCCTTTCCCCACAGGTTGAGCCTTTGGATGCGGGGGCCGGCTGGTCTTAAGTGGGCCCCTGTGAAGATGGATGGGTAACAGCCAGGAGAATCATCCAAAGTCAGTCCAAGATCAGCAGCCAGAGGATCACTGATAGCCAGTCCCGGGTCAGAAGCCAGAGGATTGCTGATAGCCAGTCCGAGGTCAGAAGCCAGAAGAGTCACCGAAGCCAGTCCGAGGTCAGAAGCTAGAAGAGTCACCGAAACCAGTCTGAGGGCAAAAGCCAGAAGAGTCACCAAAACTAGTCCGAGGTCAGAAGCCAGAAGATCCATCTGCAGGAACCAAGGCAGGGAGCAGGAGCAGGAACAGGACACGGAAGGCAAGAGTAGGGCTCAGAAGGCAGGAACAGGACTCGGAAGGCAGGAGAAGGGCTCAGAAGGCAGGAACAGGACTTGGAAGGCAGGAGTAGGGATCGGAAGACAGGAACAGGACTCAGAAGGCAGGAACAGGACTCTCAGAACACCACCGAAACAGGAAGATTCTGCCGAAGCAAGTAGACTTGTTGCCAAGTCGTCCTAGGATCATTGGGAGTGAGGCTTTAAAGGGCCGAGCCCTGATGTCAAGGAGGGAGGGCCAGTGGCATTTTCCCACTGCGGGCCCTTTAAATCTTTTCAGAAGGTGCACGCATGCGCCTAGAGCCGGAGGATGCAGGGAGCTGTGCCAGCAGCATCCTGTGCACCGGTAGGGTCGCGCTGACGCCAGCAGGACTGGAGGTCCTCCGGGTTCGGGACGCGGCGCAGAAGGGATGCCCGTTTCAGCCCCGGGACGTAAGTATAACAGTACCCCACCTCCTAGGCCCCCCTCCAGGGGGTTTTGGCCTTTTGGGGTGAGCAGCGTGGAATCGAAGTAGTAGATCTTTGTCAAGAATATTGGCTGCCGGCTCCCAGTTGTTCTCTTCGGGACCATAACCTTCCCAAGATAGGAGGTACTCCCATCTCTTTCCATGTTTCCTGATATCCAGCACATCCTGAACCTGGTATGTGATGTCTGCTTCAGAAGATACAGCCTGAGGTTCCAGGTACTTTTGGGAGAAGACGGATAGGACCAGAGGTTTCAGAAGCGATATGTGGAAGGCATTGTGGATTCTGAGGTATGAGGGGAAGCAAAGATTGTATGTGACTGGACACAGCTGGCGGAGAACTGGAAAAGGCTCAATGTATCTAGGCGCAAAACGGACCAATGATAGTTTGAGTCGAATGAAGCTGGTACTTAACCAGACCATGTCCCCTGGTTTGAAGCGCGGCGCTTCACAATGATGGGCGTCTTAAAACCTTTTGGAGGTCTGAGCAGCCTTTTGAAGCAGTTGTTTGGTGTGGTTCCATAACTGGTGTAACTCCTGAGCAGTCGCCTGAGTCGCGGGTGACGGAACCGATAATGGAAGTGGCAGAGGAGGCAGTGGTTAACATCCATACACCACCTGGAAGGGCGAGGATCCTGTAGAGGCGGATAGGTGGGAATTCAGCACAAACTCTGCCCAAGGGAGGAGGTCAGCCCAGTTGTTCTGCTGCAAGTTCACATAGGATTGAAAGAACTGCTTGAGCGTCCTATTGGTTCTTTCTGTCTGACCATTAGCCTGAGGATGGTACACAGAAATCAGATCTAAGGAAATGTCAAACTTCCGGCAGAGGGATTTCCAAAAGCAAGCTGTAAATTGGACTCCGCGGTCAGACAATATGTGTTTAGGCAGTCCGTGAAGCCCGAAGGTATGCCGGACGAACAGGTTGGCTAACTCGGGGGCGGATGGCAGACTCGGAAGTGTCACGAAGTGTGCCATCTTTGAGAAGCAGTCTACCATGACCCAAACTGTGTTGTTGCCACTCGAGAGGGGGAGGTCCACAATGAAGTCCGAGGCTATATGGGTCCATGATTCATCCGGCGTGGGAAGTGGCTGCAGAAGACCCCAAGAGTGACTAACGGGAGGCTTGTGCCGGGCGCACATAGGACAAGCTTCCACATACGCCCACGTGTCTTCTTTAATCGTGGGCCACCAATAGTACCTCAGAAGGGTAGGAAGCGTTCGGGCCTGACCAGGATGCCCTGCCGTTAATGAATCATGTGCCCACCGGAGTAGTTTTCGCCAGAGCTGTCGGGGAACCACAGTTTTCCCTGGGGGTATGGGAACGGTGGTGGAGAGCAGTACTCTAGCTGGGTCAATGATATGCCGGGGGCCTCTGGAACGTCCTCTGAGATGAAGGATCAAGAGAGGGCATCTGCTCGAGTATTCTTGTCACCCGGACGGTATCGCAACACAAAATTAAATTGCGTAAAAAACAGCAATCACCGGGCCTGACAGTGGTTCAGTTGTTGGGCATGATGGAGATATTCTAAGTTCCTATGATCGGTATACACCGTTATTTGATGCTGAGCCCCTTCCAGCCAGGGGCGCCATTCTTCAAAAGATAGTTTTATAGCCAGTAGTTCTTTGTCTCCGATTGCGTAGTTGCGTTCAGTCGGAGTAAAGCGTCAAGAGAAGAAGGAGCAGGGATGTATTGTGTGATTAGTCGAGTATTGACTAAGTAGGGCCCCAACTCAGACATCAGAAGTGTCTACCTCGATGAGGAAGGGACGCCGTGGGTCTGGGAACGAAGGCATGGTTCTTGAAGAAAAGCCTCTTTGAGGTCCTGAAAGGCAGTCATAGCTTCAGGAGACCATTGAGAAGGGTTGGCCCCTTTGTGTGTCATGGCAGTAAGTGGGGCAGTCAAGGTTGAGTAATGTGGAATAAATGACCTATAGCCGAGGAATCTCCGTAAGGCCTTGAGACCAGTAGGTTGAGGCTAGTTATGGATGCTCATAGTCTTCTGGGGGTCCATTTGGAAGCCTTGACTGGAGACTATCCGAGGAATGGAACGATCCCCTTTTAAAAACAGCATTTCTCCAATTTGGCGTATAAGTGATTCTCCTGCAGTCGATGAAGAACTCAGCTAACATCTTGGTGGTGGGTTTGAAGATCATGAGAAAACACCAAGATGTCGTCTAGGTAGACTACAACACATTGGTACAGCATATCCCTAAAGACCTCATTCATCATGTTTTGAAACACTGCTGGGGCGTTACAAAGGCCAAATGGCATGACCAAGTACTCAAAGTGCCCATCATGTGTATTGAATGCTGTTTTCCATTCGTCACCTTGATGGATGCAAACTAAGTTGTAAGCTCCCCTGAGGTCCAACTTAGTAAATATCCTTGCCCCTTGGAATCTATCAAAAAGTTCAGAAATTAGAGGCAGCAGGTAGCGATCTTTGATGGTAATGTCATTTAGACCACGATAGTTGATACATGGTCGGAAGGAACCGTCTTTCTTGCCCACAAAAAAAACCGCACCAGCGGGTGACTTCGAGGGCCAAATGAAGCCTTTTGCCAGGTTCTCCTGAATATATTCAGCCATGGCTTGGGTTTCTGAGATGGACAACAGATAAACCCGGGCCTGGGGAGGTTCCGAATTAGGTAACAAATTGATCATGCAGTCATATGACTAATGAGGCAGAACATCCGCAGCCCTTTTCAAGAAGACATCCGCGAATGAGGAGTATTGCGGAGGAAGGTCCGGCAGTGATATCATAGTGGAAAAAAATTGTATTGGCGTGACGGACTCCAGGCATTTGTGATGACAAGAAGGGCCCCAGCAAGAGAGTTGTAGATTGGCCCAATCGAATTGTGGGGAGTGCAACTGAAGCCATGGCAGGCCAAGGACCAGCGGGTGTATGGCTTTGTCTAAAACAAAGGGTAGGGTTTTGACATGGAGCAACCCAGTGCGGAATTGAATAGGAGTCAAGGAAAATGCGACTGTCCCAGGCAGAGGTTCTTCCTGTATGGGAGGAGAGAAGGAGAGGAACTGGAGAATGGACAGTGGGTATTCGGAGGTGTTCTACCAGTTGCCTCAGGATAAAATTGCCCCCGGCCCCAGAGTCCAAAAGGGCCAGGGTATGAAATTCCTTGTTGTTTACTTTGATGGCGACGGACAGAGTCACTGGAGCAGGCGAGGTCAGACCTAGAAGAAGTCCTCCTGCAGGACCTTGGCCTGGAAGTTTCCCGGACCAACCAGACACATTGGCATAGCATGGGATGTTGTCAAGCTTTGGAGAAGGCATTCAGTGGATCCAAATTGGACCGGGCATGGTTTTCTGGGCTGTTTCACCCTCTGCAGAGCGTTATCACAGACGAGAGACGACAGTCAATGCGTCCCGTGAGATCAATTAGAATCCAGGGACTCAGGTAATTCCCGAGCTGCGAGTTCATCCTTGATTCGTGGGCTAAGGCCCTCCAGGAAGATGGCCCAGAGGCACTTAAAGTCCCATTGGAGCTCAGAGGCGAAGGATTTGAACTCAACGACATAGTCAAACAAGGTTCTTGAACCCTGCTGGAGGTGTAACAGAGAAGATACGGATATGGCCCTTCGACCCGGATCATCGAAGACTGAATGGAAGAGGTTTAAGAACCCAGGCAGGTCGTACAGAATGGGATCAGCCCTTTCCCATAGGGGCGACGCCCAAGCCAAGGCTTTCCCATCTAACAAAGAGAGGATATAAGTGGTCTTGGTAACTACATCTAGAAAGTAGATAGGTTGGAGAAAAAAATGCATATTGCACAAATTTTAAAAAACCCTGCACATATGGGGATCTCCAGAAAACTGAGAAGGTGTGAGCAATGTCACTGTAGGGCGGTGTTCAACAGTAAAGGAAGAGGAACTTAACTTGACGGACAATGAGGCAGTATTCAAGCGGGTGGTCAGGTGATCAAGAGCTGCTGATAGGGTCTCCAAGAATCTCTGCTGTTCCAGGATGCGCTGTGCCAGGCCAGGAATGCCCTGTAGGACTGAGACCTCCGCCGGGTCCATGGACTTGGCAATCTGTTACGTCAGTACGACGCTGGATGAGAGTGTGGACCCCTTGCCCGAGGTGGAGTTGATGCAACCTGAGAGGGCGAACCCCCTCAGGTCCCCACCATCGGTAGGTGAGGTTTGGCTGATGCAGGGGCCAGCTGGAACTTCGCCAATACCAACCCCTTTCCCCGCGGGTTGAACCTTTGGATGCGGGGGCCAGCTGGTCTTAGGTGGGCCGCTGTGAAGATGGATGGGTAACAGCCAGGAGAATCATCCAAAGTCAGTCCAAGATCAGAAGCCAGAGGATTGCCGATAACCAGTCCGAGTTCAGAAGCCAGAAGAGTCACTGAAGCCAGTCCGAGGTCAGAAGCCAGAAGATCCATCTGCAGGAACCAAGGCAGGGAGCAGGAGCAGGAACAGGACATGGAAGGCAGGAGTAGAGCTCGGAAGGCAGGAACAGGACTCGGAACAGGAACAGGACTCTAAGAACACCACCTAAACAGGAAGACTCTGCTGAAGCAAGTAGACTCGTTGCCAAGTCATCCTAGGATCATCGGGAGTGAGGCTTTAAAGGGCCAAGCCCTGATGTCAAGGAGGGAGGGCCAGTAGCATTTTCCCCCCACTGGCCCTTTAAATCTTTTCAGAAAGTGCACGCGTGCGCCTAGAACCAGAGGACACAGGCAGCTGTGCCGGCGGCGTCCTGCACATTGGTAGGGTCACGCTGACGCCAGCAGGAGTGGAGGCCCTCCGGGTTCGCGAAGTGGCGGGGAAGGGATGCCCAATCCTGCCCCGGGACGTAAGTATAACAGTTTCATGTGTAAATATTACCATATACGCACGTGAGTAGCTTCTTCTCATATATTCCGTATTAGTTGGAAATCTGCATACTTTCACGTGCATAAATATGCATGTAAAAAAGGGGTAGTCCAGGGGCATTTAGGGGCAGGGACCAACACTTACACATGTACGTTTGCCATCTTGCTTGCATCTTGTTACCTGCTGATTATCTGTTGTAAGGGAATAAGGGATAGAGCAAGATACCCTTAATGGGAATTAGATGGGTCTACCTTAAACAGAAACCTGCTGACTCACTGGGGGAGTCAGCAGGTTTCCTCCCATCCAAGGCTTCCTCCAAGGCTTCCTCCCATCTGCCTGGAAAGAGATGGGAGGAAGCCTTGGAGTCCTAAAGCAAGGAGCCAAGAGAACCTGGAATCCTAGCAGGAGAGACTAACCAGGGTGTTAAGATTCATGGGTTTCGTGGACCCTTGGCCCGAGGTGAGAGTCCATACCATCGGGAGGCGAGGTCAAGTGCAGCAGGAGCTCGAGGAGAAAGTCTGTGGAGCGGTCCTGAGGAGCGGGGTGAGACACAGCACTGAGGGACCCCACAGTATACAGGTTGGGCTGGAGAGCAGTACCTGGGCAGAGACCTCCAAGAGAGCGGATTCAGGCAGGCCTGAGGAGTGGGGAGCAAGAGGCAGGAAGTGCAGGAGGTATACTGCTGAGACATCCCCGAGGGGCGGTGCTGCGTAACGAGGAAGGTACTGATGCTAAAGAAGGCACTGCCCTGAGGAGCGGGGAAGCACAGACAGTCTCTGATGTAGCACATAGGCACTGCCCCGAGGAGTGGGGAAGCACAGACAGTCTCTGATGTAGCACATAGGCACTGCCCCGAGGAGCGGGGAAGCATGGACAGTCGCTGATGTAGAAAGTAGGCACTGCCCCGAGGAGCGGGGAAGCACAGACAGTCTCTGATGTAGCACATAGGCACTGCCCCGAGGAGTGGGGAAGCACAGACAGTCTCTGATGTAGCACATAGGCACTGCCCCGAGGAGCGGGGAAGCATGGACAGTCTCTGATGTAGCACATAGGCACTGCCCCGAGGAGCGGGGAAGCACAGACAGTCTCTGATGTAGCACATAGGCACTGCCCCGAGGAGCGGGGAAGCATGGACAGTCGCTGATGTAGCACATAGGCACTGCCCTGAGGAGTGGGGAAGCACAGACAGTCTCTGATGTAGCACATAGGCACCTCCCCGAGGAGCGGGGAAGCACAGACAGTCTCTGATGTAGCACATAGGCACTGCCCCGAGGAGTGGGGAAGCATGGACAGTCTCTGATGTAGCACATAGGCACTGCCCCGAGGAGCGGGGAAGCATGGACAGTCTCTGATGTAGCACATAGGCACTGCCCCGAGGAGTGGGGAAGCATGGACAGTCTCTGATGTAGCACATAGGCACTGCCCCGAGGAGCGGGGAAGCATGGACAGTCTCTGATGTAGCACATAGGCACTGCCCCGAGGAGCGGGGAAGCATGGACAGTCGCTGATGTAGAAAGTAGGCACCTCCCCGAGGAGCAGGGAAGCATGGAGATGAGCCTCCCAAGTGGTGAGGCAGTTCCAAGAGGCAACCCCGAGGAGTGGGGAAACCGGCGGGTAGGACTCCCGGAAGGCGCAAGGCTAGCCCAAGGAGAGGGGAAAGCCAGGAGACCAGGTCTCCGAGAAGGGCGCAAGCAGGCCCCTGAGGAGCAGGTACCTGAGCCGGGGTCTAGAGTCCAAGACGGGTCCGAGACAGCCACCATGGTTCCGAGGAGACAGGACCGAGTGGCGATGGAAATCGTTGCCAAGTCAGCTAGCAAGGGGCAAAGGCGGTGCTTAAGAACCCTGACCCAGAGTCGGCGTGGGTGACAGTGGTGTCCTGGCCGCCACAAGGAACCTTGAGGTACGCAGCAGTAGAGGCTTAGCCCCCGGCACGAGCAGGCCCGGAGAGGGGAGAAGAGTAACATAAGAAGTGAGAAGATGTGGTCGCAGCCATCTGCGACAGACAGTCATAACCCAGGCAAGGTCCTAGAACTGGTAGGAAAGGCTGCTGGCTAAAGTAAACCAGTAACTGGAATTGCTTGCTCGCTGTAAATCTCTTATGTTCATGAAAGATAGACTAATTCAGCATCATAAGGGGCAAGCACATATATCAATTTCAATGAACTTTTTTATTCACAATACCAAAAAATGACTTCTCAAATCAAATCACATCAATTCTCATTAATTCATAACAATTTTAACAATTTTAATTTTACATTTATTAACCTTAATTATTATTACATTTCACCATAATCAATCCCTAAAAACATCCATAAAATTACATACTCATTCATACAGACAAAATACTTCTACATCTAGTAACATTCCAAACCTTAATGCACACATCCATAAAAACACTTTAACCCATCCCATCAAAAAAGCCAAGCTGTCACACTTCATTCAATTTCAGTTACTGGTTTACTTTAGCCAAGAGCAAGTTCATCATTGTCCTCATTGCAGCAGCTATCCAGAGGAGTTAAGGGGGAGAAGCTGTCCTACCACTACACTGGCACACTGCGGGGGGAAAGAGAGGACGTTCCTGAGCAACTGCAAGTGCTGTCATTGTCTAGATAGCAGCAGGTGAGTTAAGGCAGTGGTCCCCAACCCTGTCCTGGGGACCTACCAGCCAGTCTGGCTTTCAGGAGATCCACAATGAATATGCATGAGAGAAAATGTGCATGTTATGGAGGCAGTGCATGCACATTTTTTCACATGCACATTGGGAAGGGGGAAGAATTCAAACAGCAGGGGCAGCCATGGGGAGGGAGGGAAGGATTCAGGCTGCAGGGACAGCCACGGGAGAGGGAGGGAAGGATTCAAACAGCAGGGACAGCCACGGGAGAGGGAGGGAAGGATTCAAACAGCAGGAACAGCCATGGGGGGAGGGAGGGAAGGATTCAAACAGCAGGGGCAGCCACGGGAGAGGGAGGGAGGGAAGGATTCAAACAGCAGGGGCAGCCATGGGGGGAGGGAGGGAAGGATTCAGACAGCAGGGGCAGCCACGGGAGAGGGAGGGAAGGATTCAAACAGCAGGGGCAGCCATGGGGGGAGGGAGGGAAGGATTCAAACAGCAGGGGCAGCCACGGGAGAGGGAGGGAAGGATTCAGACAGCAGGGGCAGCCATGGGGGGAGGGAGGGAAGGATTCAAACAGCAGGGGCAGCCACGGGAGAGGGAGGGAAGGATTCAGACAGCAGGGGCAGCCATGGGGGGAGGTAGGGAAGGATTCAAACAGCAGGGGCAGCCATGGGGGGAGGGAGGGAAGGATTCAAACAGCATGAGCAGCCATGGGGGGAGGGAGGGAATGATTCAGACAGCAGGGGCAGCCACGGGAGAGGGAGGGAAGGATTCAGACAGCAGGGGCAGCCATGGGGGAGGGAGGGAAGGATTCAGACAGCAAGGACAGTCATGGGGGTGGGAAGGAAGGATTCAGGTGGCAGGGACAGTCATTAAAATAATGAGCTCTTACCTTCAGGAAAATGAGCTTTGAGAAGAAAAAGGGAGCATCTTATACTGTATCGCTGAAACTGAAGGTTATAGAATGTGCAAAGGAGATCAATAATTGTGCAGCTGCAAGAGAATTTGACATTAGTGAAAACTAGTCAGAGATTGGAGAAAAAATGAAGAAAAGGTGCTAGAAATGCCAAAGTAAAAAAAAAGCCTTAAGTTTCAAAATTGCGCCTTTTGAAGGAATGGAAAAGGATTTGCATGACCGGGTAATGGAATGCAGACAGAATGGCACACTCACTTGAGCATTATGATTTGTGCCCTTCAAATGGCAAAAGAAGAAAAATATTCAGTGACCAAAAGTCTGAAAGAAATCACAGTAGCATCTGGTTGGTGATCGCAGTTCATGAACCGATATGGATTGTGCCTTCGTCAGAGCACAAAGATTTCACAGAAACTGCCTAAAGAGCTTGATGAAAAGATCTGTTCATTCCACAAATTCATTATTCAACAGAGAATAAAGAATCATTTAGATATGAATAATATTGGTAACATGGATGAAATGCCTATTACATTTGATATGCCTGCCAATCGCACTGTAGCTGGCATTGGTGAGAAGATCATACTTGTAAAAACAACTGGTCATGAAAAGACCCATTTTACAGTGATCCTGTCTTGCCTGGCCAATGGCACAAAAATGCATCCAATGGTAATATTCAAGAGGAAAACGATGCCGAAGAACCTAAAAATTGCAGCAATATAACTGTTTGGGTTCTCCTAAAATCTGGATGGATAAGGAGGGAACAAAATGGTGGCTGTGCGATGTGTCGGGTAGGTGACCAGGCACGGGCCTAAGAAAACCACTGTCTCTATTGGTGTGGGATATGTTCCTCGCACATCTAATAGAGGATTTGAAGGACAAAAGAAATAAAATGGTGATCACATTAGCAGTGATTCCAGGAGGTTTGACATCAATGCTCCAGCCATTAGATGTCTGTCTCAACAAGCCTTTCAAGGACCAATTGAGGCATATGTGGCAACAATGGATTTTTCTGGTCAAGAAAAGTTAACGAAAGGAGGGAACCTGGAAGATGTGGTAGGCCAGATTGGCAAACTGAAAAGTAGTAAATCACCTGGACCAGATGGCAAACACCCCAGAGTTCTGAAAGAACTTGGCAATAGTGATCATAACATGATTAAATTTAAACTAATAACTGGAAGGAGGACGATAAGTAAATCTACAGGTCTAATACTAAATTTTCAAAAGGGAAACTTTGTGTTGTGTTCCACGCCCGTGGACGGCCGCAGGCGCGGCCCCCTACCTCCGACGACGACCAGGGCAGTGTCAGGGCCGACTGCCCTGCCCCGAGCTCCGCACCCCCGCGCGGTGGCGCAGGCCTTCGGGCTGGTCGCCGGGATCGGAGCCATCCCTGCTCCTCCCGCGCGGCTACAGCTGCTCTCCTCCGCGGCCCGGATCCAAGATGGCCACCGCCATCCTTGGACGCGAGGCCACGCCCCTTCACCAGTTAAAGGGACCTCGTCCCTTTAATTGCCTGCAGCTAGTTCTTACCTCCAGGGCCAGAGGAAGTATATAAGGAGACTTCCTCTGACCATTCCTCGACTTGGCAACATCCTCCAACGCTATCTAGTCTGCTTGCGTCGGTGAGTTCCTTGTGCTTGGACTCTGGTTACTGTTTCGGCTTGGTGTTCCTGGTTCCTGACTTCGGATTGGCTTATGGTGATTCTCTGGTTCCTGACTTCGGATAGGCAAGCGGTGATTCTCTGGTACATGACTTCAGACTGGTGAGCGTCGACCCTCTGGCACTTGACTTAGGAATCCTTCAAGACCACCGTCTCCAAGGGCCCACCTAAGTCCCAGCGGCCCGGGTCCCTACGGGCTCCTCCTGGGGGGACCGCAGCCCACCAGTGGTGAAGACTGCTCATCCGCTCATCCGTCTCCACTGAAGCTTCTGTCTTCAGTGCCAAGGGTCAGCTGCTCTCCTCTTCTGTCCTGCCTCGCCACCCGACGAGAGAACCTACGGATCCACCATGCGCGAACAAAAGTACGCTGGATTTTATAAGATATGTGCGTAGCCGTGCGTATCTTATAAAATCCGGGGTCGGCACGCGCAAGGGGGTGCAAATTTGTGCAACTTGTGCGCGCCGAGCCCTGCGTGCGCTGCCCGTTCCCTCCGAGGCCGCTCCGAATCTGAGCGGCCTCGGAGGGAACTTTTTTTCTACCCCCCGCACCTTCCCTTCCCTTCCCCTACCTAACCCACCCCCCCCCCGGCCCTATCTAGACCCCCCCCCCCCCCCACACCTTTATTGGAGAAGTTACTACTGCCTCCGGGCAGTAGTAACATACACACGCTGGTGCGGCAGGCCCCGACACAGGCCGCTATGTCGGGGCACTCGGCCATGCCCCCGGACCACCCACACAACCCCCAGACACGCCCCTGATCCCTAACTGCACCCTCTGGCCACGCCCCCGACTGCCCCTTTTTGCAAGCCCCGGGACTTACGCACGTCCCGGGGCTTGCGCGCTCCGCCGAGCCTATGCAAAATAGGCGCGTACCCCTTTGAAAATCTACCCCATATTGTATTTGGATTTTCAAAAGGTGTTTGATAAAGTCCCTCATGAGAGGCTGCTAAGAAAACTAAAATGTCATAGGATAAGAGGTGATGTCCTTTCGTGGATTACAAACTGGTTAAAAGACAGGAAACAGAGTAGGATTAAATGGTCAATTTTCTCAGAGGAAAAGGGTAAACAATGGAGTGCCTCAGGGATCTGTACCCGAGTGAGGTTATCAAATTTGCGAGTGATACAAATTATTCAGAGTAGTTAAATCACAAGCGGATTGTGATACATTACAGAAGTACCTTGCAAGACTGGAAGATTGGGCATCCAAATGGCATATGAAATTTAACATGGACAAGTGCAATGCATATAGGGAAAAATAACCCTTGCTGAAGTTACACAATGTTAGGTTCCAAATTAGGAGCTACCACCCAGGAAAAAGATCTAGGCATCATAGTGGATAATACTTTGAATTCATCAGCTCAATGTGCTGCAGCAGTCAAAAAAAGCAAACAATGTTAGAAATTATTAGGAAGGGAATGGTTAATAAAATGGAAAATGTCATAATGCCTCTGTATCGCTCCATGCACTGGACCCATGCACTGGAACTCACTCCCGACCCACCTCAGACTAGAACCATGCATCATAAAATTCAGAGCCCAACTTAAGACTTGGCTTTTCAAACAAGCCTTTCCCCAAAATCCTTGATGACTCTTGAATTGTGATGTTATATTGTTCTGAATTTGACTCTGATTTTGTCCTTAAGGCTCGATAGTACACTTGTTGATTTGTTCCTATGCCTTCTTGTTTTCTATTGGTTCTTTGTACCCCTACCCTCTCCCCTGTTTTTTGTAATTTCCTTCCCATAGTTCGATGTAAACTGATGTAATGTTTCGACTAATGTCGGTATAGAAGACTCTTTAAATAAATAAATAAATAAATAAATAAATAAATGGTGAGACCGCACCTTGAATACTGTGTACAATTCTGGTCGCCGTATCTCAAAAAAAATACAGTTTCGATGGTAAAAGTACAGAGAAGGGCATCCGAAAATGATAAAGCGGATGGAACAGCTCCCCTATGAGGAAAGGCTGAAGAGGTTAGGGCTGTTCAGCTTGGAGAAGAGACAGCTGAGGGGGGATATGATAGAGGTCTATAAGATCATGAGAGGTCTTGAACGAGTAGATGTGAAGTGGTTATTTACACTTTCAGATAATAGAAGGATAGGGGAGCATTCCATGAAGTTAGCAAGTAGCACATTTAAGACTAATTGGAAAAAATTCTTTTTCACTCAACGCACAATTAAGCTCTGGAATTTGTTGCCAGAGGATGTGGCTAGTGCAGTTAGTGTAGCTGGGTTCAAAAAAGGTTTGGATAAGTTCTTGGAGGAGAAGTCCATTAACTGCTATTAATCAAGTTTACTTAAGGAACAGCCAGCCACTGCTATTAATTGCATCAGTAGCAAGGGTTCTTCTTGGTGTTTGGATACTTGCCAGGTTCTTGTGGCCTGGTTTGGCCTCTGTTGGAAATAGGATGCTGGGCTTGATGGACCCTTGGTCTGACCAAGCATGGCAATTTCTTATGTTCTTAAAGAACTAAAAAATGAAATTTCAGACCTATTTCAATTAATTTGTAACCTATCATTAAAATCATCCGCTGTACATGAAGATTGGAAGGTGGCCAATGTAACCCTGATATTTAAAAAGGGCTCCAGGGGTGATCCAGTAAACTATAGATCAGTGAACATGACTTCAGTGCTGAAAAAAATCATGGAAAATGTTATAAAGAATAAAATCACAAAACATTTAGATAGACATGGTTTAATGGGACACAGCCAGCATGGATTTACCAAAGGGAAATCTTGCCTCACAAATCTCCTACTTTTTTTTTTTGAAGGGGTGAATAAACATGTGGACAAAGGTGAACCGGTACATAAGAACATAAGATATGCAATACTGGGTTCATCAAGCCCAGTAGGGAACACTGAGAGGAGAGGATCACCTTGCTGGTGGCTGAAAGGAATCAGTAAGTTTTTGCTTGGGACATTGTCTTTTTTAAAAGTATTTTTATTTTATTTACCGACATTCATCTCAATTGAGATATCACACCGGTTTACATTCAGGTACTGTAGGTATTTCTCTATCCCCAGAGGGCTTACAATCTAAGTTTTTGTACCTGAGGCAGTGTAGGGTAAAGTGACTTGCCCAAGGTCACAAGGAGCGACAGTGGGACTTGAACCTTGGTCTCCTGGTTCATAGCTCTAACCACTAGGCTATTCCTCCTCACCTCAAGGCAAAGTTAACTATTTGGGAATATTATTTAGTGTGTTTGTGCTTTTAATAGTCAGAAAGGCAGTGAATAAACAAGTTAGACTGTATTTTTAAATAGTCAGTTAATAAGGTAGCTAGTAAGCAATAGGTAGTGTGTTTATTTTTAAAAGGCTGAAGAACTGAGTGTCCTGCAGACTTTTAAAGAACTGAGTGTTTGTATTTAATACAAACTGAGTGTTTGTATTAACAAAAAAACAAACAAACCCAAATAGTAGCCAGAAGCTAGAAATAAGCTAGGAGCAGTGTATACCTAAGTAAAAAGGTTGAATAGTTCAGCTCAGTTACTCACCTTGGAAAGGTGTTGAGGTAGTGTGATTGGGTTTGAATAGGTACCAACATTTGTTAATCAAGAGAGCAGTGAGTCACTCTGGCTGACTAACTGAAGTTAGACTGTTTGGATTTCCCAACCCTCCCACCCCTTGCCCACCCACCTCTAGCTCATCCCTTAATTTATAGGCAGGTGCCACTTTCACAAAAAAAAAAACAAAAACCATCAACAAAAACTTTATTGAGAATTCGATCAGACCCCGGTAGGCCACTACCAGACACATAGTGAATTCACTAATACATTTAAAGGACGTCAGACACATTCCTACTCCCATAGCAACCTAAAACTTAACTAGGAACTGATCAAAATTCAGATGAAGGCAGCAGTCCAGCAGCAAGAGGGGGGCTTCCCAGTCTTTTGCATAGAGTGTTACATGTATGATTTATTACCCACCGGTGAAAAGTTGTACATGTGCATGCGATGCAAAGAGCTCCTGGCTCTCAGAGAACGAGTCCGATCTCTGGAGGCTAGAGTGGCAGACCTGGAGGAGCTGAGGCAGACAGAGAGGTATATAGATGAGACCTTCAGGGACATAGTTGTCAAGTCCCAACGTCAGACTGGCAGCCCTGGTGCTGCCTTGGAGGAAGAAGGTCTCATGATGGGAGAGCATCAACCGGGTGCAGCAGGAAAGGATCCTGTAGCAAGGACCTGCTCTCCAGGTGATGCATTGTCCTTTTGCACTCAGGATATCTCCCCAAGGCCTACTGCCCAGGAGGGGTTAGGTCGGCCATCATAGTTGGTGATTCGATTATTAGGAATGTAGATAGCTGGGTGGCTGGTGGGCGTGAGGATCGCCTGGTAACATGCCTACCTGGTGCGAAGGTGGCAGACCTCACACGTCACCTAGATAGGATTTTAGACAGTGCTGGGGAGGAGCCGGCTGTCATGGTACATGTGGGCACCAACGACATAAGAAAATGTGGGAGGGAGGTTCTGGAAGCCAAATTTAGGCTCTTAGGTAGAAAGATGAAATCCAGACCCTCCAGGGTAGCATTCTCTGAAATGCTCCCTGTTCTACACACAGGTCACCAGAGGCAGGCAGAGCTCCGGAGTCTCAAAGCTGGATGAGACGATGGTGCAAGGAAGAGGGATTCAGTTTTGTTAGGAACTGGGGAAACTTTTGGGGAAGGGGGAGTCCCTTATGAAGGGATGGGATCCACCTTAATCAGGGTGGAACCAGACTGCTGGCGCTAACCTTTAAAAAGGAGGTAGAGCAGCTTTTAAACTAGAACAAAGGGGAAAGCAGACAGTCGCTCAGCAGCGCATGGTTCGGAGAGAGGTATCTTCAAAGGATACTAATGATGCATTAGAATTAAGGCAAGATGGCGGCAGTATAGGAGTCGGTATCGGGCATCTCTGTGTTTTCCTCCAAATTAAGTTTCCTTAATCTACTATGCTTCCAAAGAGGAAGGGAAAAGTCAGGGTTTATCCCTTGACGCCCCCACCATCTTCGGCGGTTCTGCAAGAGATCACCCGGTTCCTTACCTCCTCAGCTACAGCTTCTCCAGGAGTCGAGGAGCCCTTGGCGCGGCTTCAGCAGAGAGAGGAAGCTGCGCCGGAGGAGACGAGCCTGAGTCTCGAACTAAGGACAGCACCGTCACAGGGAACGGTCTCAGTGTTTCAACCCCGATCATTGGTAGAAGGAACTGCTTCTGGGCTACAAGCAGAGGCAGTAACGCTGAGTACAGTGTTTACAATGCGGAACATCGGCTTTGCAGACCCAGGTGAAGTAACCGCCAATGAAGGACTATCTATCGGACTGGGACAAAGGAGTCCTGGGGTAAGTCCTGTGGATATATTTTTGCCTCTGCCACAGTTAACTCCCCAAGTTGATACTCCATTGAAAATCCCAGAGAGACCCAAAAATGTGACTAATGCTGCACTATGGGATCTGATGGTGGGGGTAGCAACAATGGTGAATCGAGTAAATGAGAAAGTTGAAAAACTGGCTTCACGGGGAACCCAAAATATGTTGGATTATCAGCAGAAATATGATTCAGTACTTAAGAAGGTAGAGAAATTGGAGGAAAAAGAATTTGAAAATCACAACTTCAAAGCAGCAGTTGCGAAGGATAATTTATTTATGGCACGAAGAATTGAAACATTAGAAAATGCCTCCAGGTATTTGAATATAAGGTTTTTAAATTTTCCGTGAATCTTGGGAGAAAACCCATATATTTCTCTGAAGAGATATCTGAAAGAGGTCCTTGGTTTTGATGAAGAACACTTGCCAGCAATAAATAAATGTTTCTTTCTACCAAAAGCAAGGTCTGCTGCTAATAGAATAAATATTCAAGAAAATTTGACTGAATTTCTAGAAGACTCTGATGCAGAAGTAATAGATAGGGCTACCCTATTGGTTTCAGTAATATCACTTATGGATCTTCAATTAATCATGAAAAATTATTTCAAAAAATTTCCTACCAATTACTATGGAGAAAATGTAAAAAATTTTCCGGATATATCTCCAATTACTCAGGGCAGGCGAAGAGAGTTTTTAACCCTTCGCCAGAAGGCTATTATGTTGGGTTACTCGTTTAATTTAAAGTTTCCTTGTAAATGTATATTGAAAAAAGGAGCCAAGGTTAACATCTTTTTCACTTCTCAGCAATTAAATGATTTCCTTAAGTTGAAAATTCCCCTAGCATCAACACCCAGTAACTAATGGAATTTGCTGTTAGAATGCCGCGATACTTATATATTATTGTTTTTCCTTATGTCTCTCTGATATATCGGATCCTTGTATTCTGATTCAGAAATGTATATTGATTTATAAAATTAAGATGGATGGAGAATGTTGTTAACTTAATATATACAAGTTTCTGGAAATTATTTTCTTTTACTCCATCTTATCTGATTTTTTCTTATCTGCAAAATTATTTTGGTTTTGTAATGTGAAATAGATAAATAAAGAATTAAAAAAAAAAAAAGAATTAGGGCATCCCAACAGTGAGGTTCCAATAATTAGAAAAATAGTCCAAGTGCCTGTAACTAAAAACTCACCTGACCTAAAAAATTCTAACTTATCCCTATCAATTAAAAAGCAGAATGAAAATACAAACAAAAAACAAACTTTGAAATGTTTGTATGATAATGCCAGAAGTCTAAGAAGTAAGATGGGAGAATTAGAATGTATAGCAGTGAATGATGACATAGACTTAATTGGCATCTCAGAGACATGGTGGAAAGAGGATAACCAATGGGACAGTGCTATACTGGGGTACAAATTATATCGCAAAGACAGAGAGGAGCACCCGGGAGGAGGTGTGGCACTTTATGTCCAGGATGGCATAGAGTCCAACAGGATAAACATCCTGCATGAGACTAAACACAAAATTGAATCTTTATGGGTAGACATCCCTTGTATGTCGAGGAAGACTATAGTGATAGGAGTATACCACCGTCCATCTGGTCAAGATGGTGAGACGGACAGTGAAATGCTAAGAGAAATTAGGGAAGCTAACCAAATTGGTAATGCAGTAATAATGGGAGACTTCAATTACCCCAATATCGACTGTTTAATGTATCATCGGGACACGCTAGAGAGATAACGTTCCTGGATGGAATAAATGATAGCTTTATGGAGCAATTGGTTCAGGAACCAACGACAGAGAAAGCAATTTTAGATCTAATTCTCAGTGGAGCACAGGACTTGGTGAAAGAGGTAATGGTGCTGGGGCCGCTTGGCAATAGTGATCATAATATGATCAAATTTGATTTAATGACTGGAAGAGGAACAGTGTGCAAATCCACGGCTCTCGTGCTAAACTTTCAAAAGGGAAACTTTGACAAAATGAGAAAAATTGTTAGAAAAAAACTGAAAGGAGCAGCTACAAAAGTAAAAAATGTCCAAGAGGCATGGTCATTGTAAAAAAATACCATTCTAGAAGCACAGTCCAGATGTATTCCACACATTAAGAAAGGTAGAAAGAAGGCAAAACAATTACCGGCATGGTTAAAAGGGGAGGTGAAAGAAGCTATTTTAGCCCCAAGATCTTCATTCAAAAATCGGAAGAAAGATCCAACAGAAGAAAATAGGATAAAGTATAAATGTTGGCAAGTTAAATGTAAGACATTGATAAGACAGGCTAAGAGAGAATTTGAAAAGAAGTTGTCTGTAGAGGCAAAAACTCACAGTAAAATTTTTTTTAAATATATCCAAAGCAGAAACCCTGTGAGGGAGTCAGTTGGACCACTAGATGATCGAGTGGTTAAAGGGGCACTTAGAGAAGATAAGGCCATCGCAGAAAGATTAAATGATTTCTTTGCTTCGGTGTTTACTGAAGATGTTGGGGAGGTACCCGTAATGGAGAAGGTTTTCATGGGTAATGATTCAGATGGACTTAATCAAATCACGGTGAACCTAGAAGATGTGGTAGACCTGATTGACAAACTGAAGAGTAGTAAATCACCTGGACTGGATGGTATACACCCCAGAGTTCTGAAGGACCTAAAAAAAAATGAAATTTCAGACCTATTAGTAAAAATTTGTAACCTATCATTAAAATCATCCATTGTACCTGAAGACTGGAGGATAGCAAATGTAACCCCAATATTTAAAAAGGGCTCCAGGGGTGATCCAGGAAACTACAGACTGGTTAGCCTGACTTCAGTGCCAGGAAAAATAGTGGAAAGTGTTCTAAACATCAAAATCACAGAACATATAGAAAGACATGGTTTAATGGGACAAAGTCAGCATGGCTTTACCCGAGGCAAGTCTTGCCTCACAAATCTGCTTCACTTTTTTGAAGGAGTTAATAAACATGTGGATAAAGGTGAACCGGTAGATGTAGTATACTTGGATTTTCAGAAGGCATTTGACAAAGTTCCTCATGAGAGGCTTCTAGGAAAAGTAAAAAGTCATGGGATAGGTGGCGATGTCCTTTCGTGGATTGCAAACTGGCTAAAAGACAGGAAACAGAGAGTAGGATTAAATGGACAATTTTCTCAGTGGAAGGGAGTGGACAGTGGAGTGCCCCAGGGATCTGTATTGGGACCCTTACTTTTCAATATATTTATAAATGATCTGGAAAGAAATACGACGAGTGAGATAATCAAATTTGCAGATGACACAGAATTGTTCAGAGTAGTTAAATCACAAGCAGATTGTGATAAATTGCAGGAAGACCTTGTGAGACTGGAAAATTGGGCATCCAAATGGCAGATGAAATTTAATGTGGATAAGTGCAGGGTGATGCATATAGGGAAAAATAACCAATGCTATAATTACACAATGTTGGGTTCCATATTAGGTGCTACAACCCAAGAAAGAGATCTAGGCGTCATAGTGGATAACACATTGAAATCGTCGGTTCAGTGTGCTGCGGCAGTCAAAAAAGCAAACAGAATGTTAGGAATTATTAGAAAGGGAATGGTGAATAAAACAGAAAATATCATAATGCCTCTGTATCGCTCCATGGTGAGACCACACCTTGGATACTGTGTACAATTCTGGTTGTCGCATCTCAAAAAAGATATAATTGCGATGGAGAAGGTACAGAGAAGGGCTACCAAAATGATAAGGGGAATGGAACAACTCCCCTATGAGGAAAGACTAAAGAGGTTAGAACTTTTCAGCTTGGAGAAGAGACGGCTAAGGGGGGATATGATAGAGATGTTTAAAATCATGAGAGGTCTAGAACGGGTAGATGTGAATCAGTTATTTACTCTTTCGGATAATAGAAGGACTAGGGGGCACTCCATGAAGTTAGCATGGGGCACATTTAAAACTAATCGGAGAAAGTTCTTTTTTACTCAACGCACAATTAAACTCTGGAATTTGTTACCAGAGGATGTGGTTAGTGCAGTTAGTATAGCTGTGTTTAAAAAAGGATTGGATAAGTTCTTTGAGGAGAAGTCCATTACCTGCTATTTAGTTCACTTAGAGAATAGCCACTGCCATTAGCAATGGTAACATGGAATAGACTTAGTTTTTGGGTACTTGCCAGGTTCTTATGGCCTGGATTGGCCACTGTTGGAAACAGGATGCTGGGCTTGATGGACCCTTGGTCTGACCCAGTATGGCATTTTCTTATGTTCTTAAGTATCCTGTTTCCAGCAGTGGCCAATCCAAGTCACAAGTACCTGGCAAATACCCAAACGTTAGACAGATCACAAGCTACTATTGCTTATTAATTACCTTCATAGCAGTTTATGGATTTTTCCTCTAGGAAGTTATCTAAACCTTTTTTAAACCCAGTTACACTAACTGCTGTAACCACATCCTCTGGCAATGAATTCCAGAGCTTAACTGTGCACTGAGTGAAAAAGAATTTACTTTGATTTCTTTAAAATGAGCTACTTGGTAATTTAATGGACTGCCCCCTGGTCCTTCTATTATCTAAGAGAGTAAATAAGTGAATTACATTAACTTGTTCAAGTCCTTTCATGATTTTGTAGACTTCTATCATTTCCTCCCCCCCACCCCAACCTCAGTTGCCTCTTCTCCAAACTGAGCAGCTCTAACTTCTTTAGCCTTTCCTCACATGGCATGCCCACATCTGGTGTAAGTTTAGGCTTAAGAACCAAGAAGGCCTCGATGGCCTGGAAAAGTATTGGGTGAACTAATGGACTAATTGGTAAACTGGTTAAATTAATTTACGCGCACATGTTTTAAAATTTGCCGACTTATACGAGTAAGTCCCACTTTGAAGTCCATATTCAAAAGCCATTTAGATGACCATATCTCCGAAGGGATAGAGACAGGATGGAGGCGGTCCAGAGAAAGGCGACCAAAAAGGTGGATGGTCTTCATCGAATGACTTATGAGGAGGGACTGAAGAATCTAAATATGTACACCCTGGAGGAAAGGAGGAGCAGAGGTGATATGATACAGACTTTCAGATACTTGAAGGGTTTTAATGATCCAAAGACAATGACAAACCTTTTCTGTTGGGAAAAAAAAATCAGCAGAACCAGGGGTCATGATTTGAAGCTCCAGGGAGGAAGACTCAGAACCAATGTTAGGAAGTATTTCTTCACAGAGAGGGTGGTGGATGCCTGGAACACCCTGGTGAAGACCAAAACTGTGAAGGACTTCAAAGGGGCGTGGAATAAACACTGTAGATCCATAAAGTCTAGAGGATGTGAATGAAGAGAGGGTGGCTTGTGGGAAAGACGGCTACTACATGGAGATAATACCCTTATTCAATAAACATACATATGGTAATGTGACTCCAACATTGATCTATGCTTCAATGGCAAGAGGAAATGTGGAAAAAAGGATTTCCATTCACAAAAAACGGGCAGTAGCTTGCTTGTAACGGCGGTTAGTACCCCAAACCAAATAAGCCTGGTACTTCACTTTCAATGCATATCCAGCATAGCTCTCTGCTTCAACGGCAGGGGGAATGAAGAAAAGATGATTTATATTCAGACAACAACCAACAAGGACTGAATTACATAGTCTGGGTAAACAAATAAGCATGGGAGTAGCTTACTTATTGAGGCAGTTACTACCCCAAACCAATTAAGCTAGATATTTCACTTAGATGCAATTCCAGCACTGCTCTCTACATTAATGGTGGGGGTTGAAGGGAATTGGAATCAAAAGGTTATTAAGGGCCAAGTGTAACAGATAAGTATGAGAAAAAAAACAAGTGTGAAAGCTTGCTGGGCAGACTGGATGGGCCATTTGGTCTTCTTCTGCCGTCATATCTATGTTTCTGTGTTTCTATGGATAACGTTAGGTTATCCATCTAAATGGGAAAATTTCAGATATTCAGCCCCTTATTTGTATAGATTTTAGCCGAATAAGAAATTACCCAGCTAAAATTTAGCCAGCAAAAAAGAGGCATTCCAGGGATGCTTCAGGGAGCAGTCAAGTTATCTGAATAACTTAACCAATTTTAAACTATAACCAGACCAGGCCTAAAGTTATCTGGCCTCATGTGACTGGATAACTAGCTACTTAACCTGATATATACAAAGATATCTGGTTAAGTAGAGATGTTTGAAATAGAAAAACACTACTACATATGTAAACAGGCCTGTGGCCCATTTTGCTTCTTCCCATCTCCAAAATAGAGATGAGACCTTGTCGGCCTTGAATCTCCTATCTCCGCAAAACCTTCTAAGTATTATTACATGGCCTGGCTCACCAGCCCTTTTACCAATGTCAACAATTTTTTTATTTCTTCACTCTGGACCTACTCACCCACTTGTGGTTTAATATTTGGCCGATTCTCATCTGCCCCCCCCCCCGACCCCCTGGCCCCCTCCTCAGTCCCTCCCCCAATTCTCCAAATCCCTGCAAGGAGCAAGGTATTACCTTACCTGTTCCCAACTCTCCATCGCTGAATCTGTCAGACTCAGTGCCGGAAGCGTAAGTTGTAAAGTGTAAGTTGTAAATTTACATTTCCTGTGCTGAATCTGACAGATTTAGTGCTAATAAGTTAGCAAGTAGCTCATTTAAAACAAATTTTTATTTATTTATTTATTTAAGGGTTTTTTATATACCGAGGCACGTTTGCAAAACATCACCTCGGTTCACAATGTAACATAACCTAGCAACAAGCTTTACAATAATATAAATTTTTAACAAGGAGTCAGTAAACAGGGGGTGGTGGAGATAATACGTGGATTATATACATATGTACATTTTTTTTAATTTTTTTTTAACAATAGAGTTAATCAAAGCAGTTTTTAACAATAGAGTTAATTCTTTTTGACTCGTGCATAATTAAACTCTGGAATTCATTGCCAGAGGATGTGGTTACGACAGTTAGTGTAACTGGGTTTAAACAAGGTTTGGATAAGTTCCTAGAGGAAAAATCCATAAACTGCTATTAATTAATAAGCAATAGTAGCTTGAGATCCATTTAATGTTTGGTACTTGCCAGGTATTTGTGACTTGGATTGGCCACTGTTGGAAACAGGATGCTGGGCTTGATGGACCCTTGGTCTGACCCAGTATGGCATATCTTATGTTCTTATATAATGTGAAGAATTGGGGGGATAAAGGAGGGGTCCAGGGGGTGAAGTGGGTGGGAACTGTCCAACTGTTAAACCACGGGTATGTGGGGGGGTAAGTGGGGGGATTAAAAAATTATTGACATAGGTAACGGGTTGGCAGGCCAGGCCATATATTGATACATAGAAGACTTTGCGGGGGTGGGAAATGCAAGGCCGACAGGGCCTCCTCTCTATTTGGAGAAGGAAAGAAGTGAAAAGGGCCACAGGCCCTTTTACATATGTAGTAGTGTTTTTCCATTTTACACATTTCTACTTAACTGGATATCTTTGTAGATATCAGGTTAAGCAGATAGTTATCCGGTCACACAAGGCCAGATAACTTCAAAATCTAACTGGATATATTCAAATATAGCTGGTGAGGTTTTGAAATTATCCGGCTACATGTAGCCAGAAAACTTTAGGCTAGTATATTTAGTGGGACGTTTATTCCGTTGAATATACAGGACATGTTATCTGGCTAAATTTAGCCTGAGAACTTGTCCACTAACAGGCCTACTGATTATGGACCTCTTCATTTGCACACATAAAATATACACGCATATATTTTTTTAAATAGGTAGGAAAAGTACTTGCATTCAATGCATTAATATATGTGGTTTCAATGTACTGCATGTGTTCAGCATAAGCATACACACGTGCGAATGTTGTGGGGTAGAGATACATGTATTTTATAAAATGCGAGTATATCATACGGGCGGGTTATAAAATACTTAGATCTTCTTGTACCATATATGCTCCTATATGCCACCGTGTGCATTTGTTGAAAAGTTATCCTTCACAGCATGCACCCAGACTTTACTGCTATACAGGCTGTTATAAAATTTCCCTCCCTCTTCTTATTTGTAAAGAAACTTGAAAATCAAGTTGCTCACCCAAGCAATCAAATTTCACTGTATCATCAATCGAGAAAAACTGTGTTAAAATTTCTAATTCAGAGCTTAATATTGTGATGAGTACAAGGATGTGAATTGTGAATTTTTTATTGCATGATCTGCTTTAACCCAGAGTTTCAAACACTGCCAGAAGAAATGAAAAGTGCTTATAAGAATATTTCATTTCACAGCAATGTCCAGTAACTAAATTGTGGCAATGTTTTGATGCAATCAAAGCCTTTTTGTTGGAAGAGGGACAAAATTATCCTAGATGATGACAACTGTGTAAGCTCATGTCCCTAACTGACACCACAATTCACCTAAACAAATTCAACCTCATCTCCAGGTTGCAGGGTGTTACGCCGGAGGTGGACCCTTGGGCTGAGGTGAGGTTGACACTACCCGTAGGAGGGATCCTACGGGAACCCACCATCGGCAGGCAGAGTGGGCTGACAGACAGAGGTTGGCTGGTGCTTCACCAATACTAGCCCTCGTTCCCCCACGGGTTGAGCCTTTGGGTGCCGGGGCCGGCTGGACTTAGGTGGCCTCCGTCAGTGGTTGTCGATGGGTGGATCGAGGTCAGCCCAGAGGCAACAACTAGTGTAGGTATCAGTCTGTACTGGATGAGGCAGAGTCCCAGAAACCCGGGCGCCAATAGGAACACAGTCTGACAGAGGACTGCTGCAGGTAGTGCAAATGGGGGAGACGAGGACAAAGATGCTTCCCCTTTGGTTTTGGAAAAGGTGGTGTCCAATTCATCTGAGGTGGATGGTGCATTGGCTGGACTTAAGGTTAGAGAAACTTTTGTTAAACCTGCAATTATTACCTTGGAATTTGTCTGGACTGTTTTGTCTTCTCTTGAGCAAACTGTTTCCTCTTTGGTGGTGTGCACTACAGATGTGCATTCGGGAGAAATGAAATAGAAAATAACAATGACATTTCCTATTTCATTCTATTTTGTTCTCAAAACAAAATGATTGAAAATCCAACAAAATTTAGTTGGTTTTTACATTTCGTTTTGAGAATCACACACAAAAAAAGTCACCTGTTGGGCCCTCGCCTAGGGCATAAGCTGAGGCCCAAAGCAGAGGCCTCATCCTATGCTCGTGCACAATGCCACTGCCTACGCTGAGACCCGAGCAAAGGCCCAGATCCCAAACATTTTGCCAGGATTGAGAAACTTCCTGGCCCCCACTTACCTGATCCTATGTCCCGGCCCTATCTAGCCCTGGGCCCAGGACTGACACCAGGGCCCAACCCAGGGTCCTGATGCCTGGGCCTTGGCCTAGGCCCAGGCCCAGGCCCTGGCCCAACATTGGGGCCCAGTCCATAAATGGGTCCCGACACATTGGCCAAACACAGGATTGATGCTGTTTAAACTGCCATACAATCAAATAGTGGCCTTCGTTGAGGAAGGAGACACCAGATTTAATTATCGCTGGCACGTTCCCAGCAGACACAATCATTGTAAAGAGAAAAGAAGAAAGAAGAGGACGATGCATCGGAGGCCTGGGCTGAGGTCTTGGCATCAGGACTGGGCCGAGACCAGGGCCCCGGCATCGGAATCCAGCCTCCAGATTGGGCCCTGGCATTGGACTTGGGCCCGTGTCTTGGCCCAGGTGTTGTGACCTGGCCTCCAAATCGTGTCCCAGTATTGGGCCTGGGTCCAGACCAAGTCCCAGGTGTTGGGACCTGGACTCTGGTGTCAGGCCTGTGCTTAAACCGAGGCCAAGGCACTAGTTTCAGGACCATACCTCGAAGCCTGGGATTTGCGTAGGGCCTAGGCCAAAGTTGTGGTGACCTACTGCAGCCTAGCCCTATGCAAGGCCGAGGCTTGAGCCTGAGCCTAGACATCATCAGTGGATATCCCCCCCACCCCCCCCCCGACTGGGTAAGTGGGAGGATGTGGAGGATCCTGGCCCCTGCATTTTTGCAGGTAGGAGGGATGGGTAGTGGGGCAGGTGGCCTCAGGAGGCCCATTCTTTTTTTATTGCATTTTGTAGGTGTTCTTTTTTTAATGTTATTTCATTTTCTAAACTAAAGAAAATGAATTAAACTTTAAAAAAAACAAAATTCATGGAAAAAGCACCCCAATTACAAAATTAAAAAAATGAAACATTTTTATCCCTGTGCACCTCTAGTGTTTACTGTTGATATTCATTCAAGACTTCACTCATATGAACCATGATTATCTGCTTGTGAAAACTGAATTACTGAGTTGGAGAGCTCTCTTTCCTAGGTGAAGGAGGTTCAAGCAACTACGATTCAATCAGCAAGCTGTACATAGAAGACTTGAAAATTTGGAGATTACAACTAAATCCCTTAATTTGAGAATGCTAAATTATCCTGTGGTGAAATTTTTAGCTTTTCTTGATTTGTTTAAAACCTATTTCAAAGATGCGTTTACATTTATCTGATACAAATATACCTCCAATTGCTAAAATTTTCTGTCTTCGGAATGGGAAAAAGAAATCAGAAGATATTGCGGCTGAAGGAGGGCACACTGAACTATCTACGCACAATTTGGATTTATCTGAGGTTTTTTTTTTTAATCTAATGAAGATGTAGCTGATAAGGCATCATTGCTTGTTACATTTGTGTTTCCACAGGATCATAATCATATTCTTAGATTATATTTTAGAAGTGGTCTGTTAAGTTTAAGGGACAACACATTAGGATTTTTCCAGACTTGGTTAGTTTTACACTGGCACATAGAAAATAATTTTTTAGTATGTGACCTGACGTTTTAGCTTCAGGGGTTAGCCTTTATTTACAATTTCTACGCATATGTATTATTGTTATAACAGTGGTAAAATATATTTTCTATGATCTTCCTCAGTTGAGAACTTTTTTGAATTCTAGGGTGCAGATGCACTAACTGTGACCAGAGTCTGATGTAGATAACATCAGCTGCATTTGTTTCTTTTATATTAGGTTGTCTGTTTTCTTAAGTCATTGCCCTAATCACATTTTCCTTGGTTTTTCCCGTTTGATAGTGGACTTTACCAGTAGCATATATTATTGTGATTATGGTTGGGTCCAATTTCTATTGTACTGGTTTCATATGCTCTGATTTTCTTTTTCAAATACTGTATATTTGAATGTTCAAATTTCAGTAAAGAAAGTTATATAAAAATAGAATCCAAAGATGGGCCAGGTATTGGAAAACTCAGGAACATAAAGCAAGGGCAAGGTTCACACTAACCACTGGTAAGATTTGCATTTTAATTTAATTTTAAATGAAACTTCTTAAGAATTTAAACATCCTTATTTACTTTAACAGTAGTTTAATGAGATTGGACTGAGACACCTTAACATCTAATTATATTACCTTAAATTAGATTGAATAAATGAATACTTTTTACTTCACTTTTGAAATGTTGCCTACCTCTGATCTAAAAAGAGGAAAAGTGTAAGATACCTTATTTCTTACTTTGCACTTTCAGCTGATGAAGGGAAGTGCTCTGTGAAAAAAGATTCCATTTCAATAATCTTCTATTTGTTCGGTTTATGTTTTATATAGAATTTAAGTGATGTCAAGCAAGTGATAAATAAATATTCAGTGGAAGTGTACTGTCCTTACATGTATCCAACTAGATAGTTCAGGGTGTTAGGCCCCACGGGCTTGAACTTCTTAAGGCCAATACTCAAATCAGATGGTGTAGTGGTCCAAAGGGTAAAGCATGGGTTGTACACTTCTGACTCGGTTCTGGATAGTATAGAGTCTATTATTCACAGATTA
The DNA here is from genome assembly GCF_901001135.1 of Rhinatrema bivittatum. NCBI lineage: Eukaryota > Metazoa > Chordata > Amphibia > Gymnophiona > Rhinatrematidae > Rhinatrema > Rhinatrema bivittatum. The sequence goes on along the minus strand of NC_042616.1, from coordinate 340,476,961 downwards.
TGGAAATCCACTTATTTAATTTCTTTTGGTAGGATAAGACTGGTGCACTAAGTGCAGGCCACTCCTTGAATTTGTGGTTCCAGAAACAAGTCAGTTTATTTACAGGAGGATGATATTTACAAGATCCATTGACAAGTATTTTGCAAGCAAATAAAATCAATTTCTGAGCTTAGGCAGTAACAATGGAAAACAAATTACCGTTGAGACACTCTTTCTAAATAAGGCTAAACAAAGTACAGTTCAAACTCATAAACATTTCACTGGCAGTGAGAGCTATAGGCTGCCTCCCTGGTTCCCTGAAGTGACTGGTACCACATAAGATTTGAAAATTCCAGAAATGGTCAGGAAATTCCAGTGAAGGAACCTTTTTCCCTTTTAGTACTCACAGTCACCAGCCAAAAAAGGACTCTCAGAAAAAGGAAATCCAGTAGAATGCATGGCATCATTCCTCCTCGAGGCAAAAACAAGCACAGTCTAGGAGCGGGATGGAAGATTAGAATTTCCATGCTGGCAAAGAAGCTAGCCTGACTAGATATTTTCTCTTCAGCTTTGCTTCTGCAGAACTGAAATTGCATTTTTTTAGTCTAAAACATTCTGGCACCCCCAAATGATAAAACTACACTCCTTTCGGATGCCAGCTGACCTCAAAACTGTAATGCAAGTTGTAGAACTTCCACATGTAGACTACTGCAACACCATCTACACAGGATTACCAAAGAAAACAATGAGCAAACTATAGGTGCTCCAAAAGGCTGCTGCCAGAACAATCATGGACAGTAAAAAAATGAGAACGTGCCTTCCCCATCCTAGTCACCCTACAATGGCTTCCCATTTCACGTTCTATCAAATGTGAGATCCTATCACTCACATTCAAGGCACTGAAAAACACCTCACATATTTGACCAAAAAGGTAAAAGGATTGTACCCAAGAATCCTTTGCTCAAGTCAATACTAATAGCTAGCTGCTCTACCACTTAAAACAATCTGACTGAAAAAAATTAAAATGGTCCAGAGCCTTCAGAGTTGTGGCACCAGATGTATGAAATGCATTTTCCTCCTACCTACAAGGAATTAATGGCTACTTAGACTTCTGGCACCAACTAAAAACATGGCTCTTTAATAAACAGATCAGCACCCTCTGGAATCTATCTCCCTGATCGGCACTGTCTAATCACAGAGAAACTGTAACATTCAAAAACTATACAAAGCACCTTTAATGTAACTCCTAATTTTTAACCTAATCTATCTCACAGTAATGTACCTCACTATAACCTAGCTCGCTGTAATGCAATGTCTCTAATGTAATACTCCTAATTATGACCATATAGAAAGACATGGTTTAATGGAACAAAGTCAGCATGGCTTTACCCAGGGCAAGTCTTGCCTCACAAATCTGCTTCACTTTTTTGAAGGAGTTAATAAACATGTGGATAAAGGTGAACCGGTAGATATAGTATACTTGGATTTTCAGAAGGCGTTTGACAAAGTTCCTCATGAGAGGCTTCTAGGAAAAGTAAAAAGTCATGGGATAGGTGGCGATGTCCTTTCGTGGATTGCAAACTGGCTAAAAGACAGGAAACAGAGAGTAGGATTAAATGGGCAATTTTCTCAGTGGAAGGGAGTGGACAGTGGAGTGCCTCAGGGATCTGTATTGGGACCCTTACTGTTCAATATATTTATAAATGATCTGGAAAGAAATACGACGAGTGAGATAATCAAATTTGCAGATGACACAAAATTGTGCAGAGTAGTTAAATCACAAGCAGATTGTGATAAATTGCAGGAAGACCTTGTGAGACTGGAAAATTGGGCATCCAAATGGCAGATGAAATTTAATGTGGAAAAGTGCAAGGTGATGCATATAGGGAAAAATAACCCATGCTATAATTACACGATGTTGGGTTCCATATTAGGTGCTACAACCCAAGAAAGAGATCTAGGTGTCATAGTGGATAACACATTGAAATCGTCGGTTCAGTGTGCTGCGGCAGTCAAAAAAGCAAACAGAATGTTGGGAATTATTAGAAAAGGAATGATGAATAAAACGGAAAATGTCATAATGCCTCTGTATCGCTCCATGGTGAGACCGCACCTTGAATACTGTGTACAATTCTGGTCGCCGCATCTCAAAAAAGATATAATTGCGATGGAGAAGGTACAGAGAAGGGCTACCAAAATGATAAGGGGAATGGAACAACTCCCCTATGAGGAAAGACTAAAGAGATTAGGACTTTTCAGCTTGGAGAAGAGACGACTGAGGGGGGATATGATAGAGGTGTTTAAAATCATGAGAGGTCTAGAACGGGTAGATGTGAATCGGTTATTTACTCTTTCAGATAGTAGAAGGACTAGGGGACACTCCATGAAGTTAGCATGGGGCACATTTAAAACTAATCGGAGAAAGTTCTTTTTTACTCAACGCACAATTAAACTCTGGAATTTGTTGCCAGAGAATGTGGTTCGTGCAGGTAGTATAGCTGTGTTTAAAAAAGGATTGGATAAGTTCTTGGAGGAGAAGTCCATTACCTGCTATTAGGTTCACTTAGAGAATAGCCACTGCCATTAGCAATGGTTACATGGAATAGACTTAGTTTTTGGGTACTTGCCAGGTTCTTATGGCCTGGATTGGCCACTGTTGGAAACAGGATGCTGGGCTTGATGGACCCTTGGTCTGACCCAGTATGGCATTTTCTTATGTTCTTATGTTCTTATGTACCTCACTTTAATGCACTTCACTTTAACGTTACCTACTTCACTGTAAATCGAGCCTCTGATAATGTAACTGTCACAGTTTTGCCTGCTATGCAGCCTCACTGTGCCCTGCTTCTGCCTGCAATGACACCTCCCCACCAAGAGAGGCCTCCAGCGAGTTCTGCTTCTAGCCATCTGAGCCACCTCCTCACTGACTATCTGACTCAGCAATCCTTGCACTATTTAACCCATTCTTGCCAGTACTTAAATGCCTCTTCCTGGAGTCACTCTTGGCCCTCTGACTTGGCCATTCTTATCTTACTCCATGCCGTGTGGCCTCCAGGCCTTCTATTATCTTGTGCCTTGTCTTGTGGTCTATCTAGGTCTTTCCTTACCTTGTGATCTCTGGGCCTGTTCTTACCTTATTCCTTACTCTATGGCCTACTCAGGCCTTTCCTTACCTTGTTATCTCCGGGCCTGCTCTTACCTTGTGCCCTGCAGCCTGTCTAGACCTCTCCTTGCTTAGTGGCCTCTGGGCCTTATGCTTAGTTTCCTATGGGTCATCTGTATTGCTGCCTTCGGTCCTCATTGTTCTCTGTTCTGTGTTGTCCTTGTCCGCTCCTGCCCTTGTCTGGCCTTGTCATGCCCTGCCCAGTCCAGTCCCTAGAACGCTTCCCTGCCTTACCATTGCCTTTCTTGTCTCAGACTATATCCAGTCCCAGTCCCTGCTTGTATCCTGCCCAGTCTATGCCTATATCCTGTCCCAGTCCCTGCAGAGCATCCAGCCTAGTCTGTGTCTACATCCAGTCCCAGTGCCTGCCCAAGCCTATGTTTATATCCAGTCCCAGTCCCTGAGCAGCTCAATCTATGTCTGTATCCAGTTCCAGCCCTTGTTCAATACCCTGCTTCCCTCCTGTTCCAGTATCTAGCTCACAGTTCCAGTCTGAGCCATTCAGCCTGTTCAGCCTCGTCCTGCCTGCCCAGTCTCTCCAGCCTCGCCCAGTTTATCCAGCTCCTGTCAAGCCCAGCACCAGACCAGCTTTCATCATGATGTTCTGCCACCGAAGCCAAGCCCTACTGGCTCCAGAACCCAAGGGTCAACCTGTGAGAGAGGGACTGGCTAGGCAGAAGCCAAACCCTAGCCTTGTCCTGCAGTCCTGCACCACATCTGAGGGGGGTGCCCTCTGACCCCCAGCCTGCACGACCATGACAATAACTCTTAATTTTTTGCCTAACCTATCACATTTTTAACCACCTTGAAGGGGCTGACCAGCTACAAAGGGCAAAATAGAAAAGCTAAATTAAATTAAAACCTCAAGAGATCTCTTACACACACAACCCATATACAGTATATCTAAAAGTCTTGTTCACAATGTTGAAACACCCAGATTTTATCCACTGCATGAACACACAGGGCTCTTAAAAACAGCAGTCTGGCGGATTTAAAAGCCATGCTCGCGTAAATCCGCCTGGATTTACGCGAGCAGGGCCTTGCGCACCGGCGCGCCTATTTTGTATAGGCCGCCGGCGCGCGGGGCCGAATGACGCGGGGCCGAATGACGCGGCGTTTTGGGGGCGGGATGCGGCGTTTTGGGGGCGGGCCCGGGGGCGTGGTTTCGGCCCGGGGCGTTCCGGGGGCATGGCCGCGCCCTCCGGAACCGCCCCCGGGTTGGGTCTCGGCGCGCCAGCAGCCTGCTGGTGCGCGTGGATTTACGTCTCCCTCCGGGAGGCGTAAATCCATGGATAAAGGTGGGGGGGGGGTTTTAGATAGGGCCGGGGGGGTGGGTTAGGTAGGGGAAGGGAGGGGAAGGTGAGGGGAGGGCGAAAGAAAGTTCCCTCTGAGGCCGCTCCGATTTCGGAGCGGCCTCGGAGGGAACGGAGGCAGGCTGCGCGGCTTGGCGCGCGCCGGCTGCCCAAAATCGGCAGCCTTGCATGCGCCGATCCAGGATTTTATAAGATACGCGTGGCTACGCGCGTATCTTATAAAATCCAGCGTACTTTTGTTGGCGCCTGGTGCGCCAACAAAAGTACGCGAACGCGCTTTTTTTAAAAATCTACCCCAGTATGAAGTACTTAATTCCACTGCACAGGTACTACATGTATATAGGCTAGCAAACTTATCTTGCTCCAATCTTTCTTCCTATCTCTGGGGAAACCTTTAGTTGAGTTTGGAATATTTTATTTTCCAGGTTTAGCAGCACAGTTAAAAGGTGGAGTTATTCTTGTGACTGGTGACATTATTAGTGGGCAGGCATTTACATTATGGTTGAAGAGGCATATGTCATTAATAAACCTAATGTAATCTGCTTTGAAGTGCCACAAAGCAGAACATAAATCAAATAAATAAATAAAAATGAATTTAAAATTTTAACTGCATCTTTTAGCTCCAGTGTTTTTATGCCTATCTTGTGACTGGTGACATTATTAGTGGGCAGGCATTTACATTATGGTTGAAGAGGCATATGTCATTAATAAACCTAATGTAATCTGCTTTGAAGTGCCACAAAGCAGAACATAAATCAAATAATTAAATAAAAATAAATACTTGAATTTAAATTTTTAACTGCATCTTTTAGCTCCAGTGTTTTTATGCCTATCTGCAAATATTTACCAAAAGAGGAAGATGGTTTCAGTCTTCCTAATCAAAGGCATTAACATATCAGTTGCCATAGCTTTAGATAAATATGAGGACTTTCCACATGAAATTCTTAGGGCAATTTAGTTCAGACAGAAAGGCCATTAAGTTTTAAACTTACACTGGAAAGAACTTCTTTTACTAACCAATAAGCTGTTTAAAGCCCACAAAGTGCTTGTACTTTTCCTTCCTTCCTGTAAAGTACATTTTGCACAGTTTATGTAAAAATCATGTTTTCATCCCCTCAGCAACAACATCTAATTTGTGGTCTCCTGATTCAGAATGTTTTTATAGACTATTACTTCTTAAATTCTTTGTGCTCTTTTGTAGCAGAGGAATTGATGTGTTACTGTTTTTGTAAGTCCATGGTTTTTTATATTTCTGAAAAATAAAAAAAGCAGTATGAGCCAACTTGTTCTTGGTTCAATCCCCAAATTGTGTCTTCCACTCTTACAGGCCAATACAGAACGGTGCGCTCGGCTGAGCACACCGTTAGCCCCCGTTTGGACGCACGTTTTTGACGTGCTATTATTACCCCTTATACAGTAAGGGGTAATAGTGCGTGGAAAACACAGGCCAACCCCCCCGAAACTAATAGCGCTCATCACATGCAAATGCATGTTGATGAGCCTATTAGGTATTCACCCACAATACAGAAAGCAAAATGTGCGGCCAAGCCGCACATTTTACTTTCAGAAATTAACTCCTGCCAAAGGCAGGAGTTAATTTCAGACGGCACCGGGCAAGTGTACAGAAAAGCAGAAAAAACTGCTTTTCTGTACACCCTCCGACTTAATATCATAGTGATATTAAGTTGGAGGCTCCAAAAATTAAAAAAATAAAAATCTTTAAAAAAAAAAATTTAAAATCTGCCCGTGGGTTGGAAAACAGACGCTCAATTTTGCCGGCATCCGGTTTCCGAACCCATGGCTGAGAGTAGGTTCGACAACCAACGCCGGTAAAATTAAGCGTCGGCTATCAGACCCGCTGACAGCCGCCGCTTCCGCCAATAAGGAGGCGCTAGGGACGCATTAGTGTCCCTAGAGCCTCCTTATTAGCACGGGCCCTAATTTATGTTAAATCTGTTTTTATTATAAATAATGAACATTACCAAAGCATAACATTTGGTACATATTTTCTTAACTCTATCCATATTTTTACCCCTCCTCCCATAACCCTACCTCCCCCCATCCCTCTTTCCCTCCCTGCATCGAAGAAGCACAAGGATCACATATCAAATATCTATACGATTTAAAAAAAGACTTTTAGATTCATGTGGTAAGGTTAGAATAAAGGGAAGCCAGACTGCATTTATTGCTCTTCTAGTCTTCATAGACAGGTGATTAATAGCCAAGGTTTTCATGGTTAGTAGATTTATTATAGAAGAACGCCATAATAATATAGATGGTCCTTCTGAAGTTCTCCAGGCTGTTAGTATGGCTTTGCAAGCTAATAAAAAAACTTTTGTAATCCAGAGAATCGAGACCTTATTTCTTTTGAATGAGTTAGGAAAGATTCCAAAAAGTGCCACCAATGAAGAAAATGGAATTTTATAACCCACAACTTTATTTGCAGTATGATAAACTTTCTTCCAAAATATTTGAATTGTTGGACAACTCCAAAAGGAATGACCCAAGTGTGTTGGTCCTCCTTTGCACCTGATACATATATCAGAGTTAGTGAAACCTGCTTTGAATGCTTGATGCTGGGAAATGTACATTCTATAGATAATTTTATATCTAGTTTCCCGCAAGAGCGTATTAATTGTAATTTTACGCGTACTAACAAATGCAGATTTCAATACTGCAATTGATATCGGTTGCTCAAGTTCTAATTGCCATTTAAGTTGCACCTTCTCCAAGGACCAAATCTTATATGAAGACTCTAATTGTTTGTACAAATATGATATAGAACGTTTCTGGGGGTTTTCTGGATCAAACCAGTTACTTAAAAATTGCCAATTAGTGTCCATGAAGGTTGGTGAACCAAGCGATTGTATATAATGTTGAGCTTTAAGGTACTGATAATAGTCAATAGCTGAGAGTTTATAAAAAGAACGAAGTTCTTTAAAAGTAAGAAAAGATCCATCCATATGTATTAATTGTCCAATGCATCTGAGTCCCGCACGGTCCCAAAGTCGAAATCGTGATGCATCCGATCCTAAAAAGAACTTTGGATTACCACAAAATGGAAGAAATGGTGATATGTTGTCAGATAACGAATTCTTCCTCATTAGCCATATCCATGTTCTTCTTAAAGGTTGTAAAAGCAGATCTGATTTGATTGTGCGAGATAAAGAAGCATTAGGAGCATGTAAAGCATAACGAAGCGATATTGGAAGAAGCAATTGTGCTTCAATATAGGTGTCTGAAAAGTATTGTGTGCCCATCAACCAGTCCCCTATGTATCGTAAATTAATCGCATGATTATAGAGTTTCAAATCCGGAAGACCCATACCTCCCATGGATAGTGGTTTCATTAGGATAGATAGTTTAATTCTTGGTTTTTTCCCCTGCCATAAAAATTTTGTCACTACTCTCTGATATTTGCTAATAGTCACATGAGTTAATAGAAGAGGTAGAACACTGAGCACATACAGCCAACGTGGTAATAATGTCATTTTCAATAAGTGTATTCTTCCAATAAGAGAGAGTGGGAAACAGTGCCAAGCATTTAAAAAGCTGTTAGTTTTCTGTTGCATTGGAGATATATTTAAGTCATATAGCTTGGAAAGGCTTTTTGGAATCCAAATACCTAAATATTTTAATTTATCATTTGTCCATTTTAAGGGGAATTTCCCATACCAAGGTATAGATGCATCAGGACCTATTACCATGGCCTCAGATTTATCGAGATTTAAACTAAAACCTGCATAAAGACCATATTCTTCAATCACATGAAGAGCAACTGGAAGAGATTTGGTGGGGTTTATCAAATGCAACAAGAGATCATCCGCAAATGCAGCTAATTTGAATTTTGCCGATCCCATTTTAATCCTTTCTATATTCTTATTATCCTCCAAGATACGTAATAAAGGATCCAAAGATAATACAAATAATAAAGGGGACAAGGGACAACCCTGCCTAGTACCCCGAGACAATGTAAAGTCTGATGAAAGTTCCCCATTTACCCAAATATTAGCTTTTGGCTGATTATATAAATTTTTTAGAAATGAAATAAAGGAGCCTTGAAATCCATAATGGTTCAAGGCTTCAAATAAAAATACCCAGTTCACTCGATCAAAAGCCTTCTCAGCATCAAAGCTCACTATAAGAGAATTCAAATGTAATTTTTCTGAGAAGGCAATAGATGCCAGAACTCTGCGGACATTTGTTACTGCCTGCCTACCTCTGACAAACCCCACTTGAGAAGGAGAAATAAGTTTAGTAATGATCATTGCAAGTCTATCTGCCATTACTTTAGCTATTAATTTAAGATCACAGTTAATAAGGGATATAGGTCTATAAGAACCAGGTAACTCTGGGTTTCGATTAGACTTAGGATGTACTACTATAGTTGCTTTATTCTCCTGCCAAGTTTGTAATTCATCCGAAGAAAGCCTATCATATACTTTTTTAATAGGACTACTAATTAAATCAGACATGACTTTGTAAAACTCATACGTGAATCCACCTGGACCTGGAGATTTACCTAAAGCAGAATCCTTAATGATCAATTCCAATTCTGTTTTTCCCATAGGAGCATTAATTAATGATAGGTCCATTTTATTTACCCGGGGGAGTTTTATCTTAGAAAGGTACTTATGAATGTCTGGGTGATAGTCTGTATCCACTAGGGATGTGAATCGTGTCCTCGATCGTCTTAACGATCGATTTCGGCTGGGAGGGGGAGGGAATCGTATTGTTGCCGTTTGGGGGGGTAAAATATCGTGAAAAATCGTGAAAAATCTAAAAATCGCAAAACCGGCACATTAAAACCCCCTAAAACCCACCCCCGACCCTTTAAATTAAATCCCCCACCCTCCCGAACCCCCCCCAAATGAGTTAAATAACCTGTGGGTCCAGCGGCGGTCCGGAACGGCAGCGGTCCGGAACGGGCTCCTGCTCCTGAATCTTGTTGTCTTCAGCCGGCGCCATTTTCCAAAAATGGCGGCGGCCATAGACGAACACGATTGGACGGCAGGAGGTCCTTCCGGACCCCCGCTGGACTTTTGGCAAGTCTTGTGGGGGTCAGGAGGCCCCCCACAAGCTGGCCAAAAGTTCCTGGAGGTCCAGCGGGGGTCAGGGAGCGATTTCCCGCCGCGAATCGTTTTCGTACGGAAAATGGCGCCGGCAGGAGATCGACTGCAGGAGGTCGTTCAGCGAGGGTTCCGGCGCCTCGCTGAACGACCTCCTGCAGTCGATCTCCTGCCGGCGCCATTTTCCGTACGGACGATAATTTTAATCGTCCTAAAACGATTCACATCCCTAGTATCCACTGAGTATAATTTTTGATAGTAATCTGTAAATATTTTCCCAATATCTTTAGTGGATGTCTTTATTTGTCCTGTTGAATCCCTTAATACTTTAACATATGATTTTCCTTCCCATGACTTTACTAATCCAGCTAATAATTTCCCTGTCTTATTACCAAATTGAAACAACCGATGCTTATAGTAGAGAAGATTTTTTTGTGTTTTTTGTTGTATAAAATCATGAAGAGTACTTTGGAGAGAGTAAAATTTTATGCGGTTTTCCCTTGTAGGAAAAGAGGTAAAATAGGCTTTAGCTTTCCTTAATTGTTTTTCTAATTGAACTATTGTTGCTGACAATTCCTTATGTTTTTTAGCTGTATATGATATAATCTCTCCCCTCAGGACTGCCTTTGCCGTGTCCCAATATAAAATTGGATCACCTTGATGCTGGTTATTGAAATAGTCGTATTCTTTCCATTTATCTCTTATATATGATTTGAATCCTTCATCATAATATAATTTGGCTGGAAATCTCCAATGTTTACCCCCTCCTGTGCTATTAAATCCCGCAAAATCCACCCAAACAGGGGCATGATCCGAAATAACTAAAGGCCCTATATCTGAACCTGTCACTTTAGAAAAATAAGTGGAGCTAACCAATAAATAGTCCAGTCTAGATTGTGATCCATGAGCTCGTGAAATATGAGTAAAGTTAAGATCATTAGGGTGTAACAATCTCCAAACATCTGCAAGATCTAATAATTTACATATAAATGGAAGACCTCGCCCTTCATCTATCTTGGAAGTTTGGTGTGGCGGTTGTCTATCCATTGTTGGTTCTAATACAGTATTAAAATCACCTCCCAAAATAAGTGGAAGATGTGAATGTTCTTGCAGAATTTGGAAGATATTTTCATAAAATATTGAAGAATATTTGTTAGGTGCATATATATTTCCCAAGAATATTCTTTTCCCATATATCTCAGTCTAAAAAAATATACCTTCCCTCTGGATCTGCTTTTAAATGATGTAAGTGAAAAGGAATCTTTTTATGTAGAAGTATAGCTACTCCTGCCTTACTTGAGGAGGATGAGGCATAAAAGGATTTCCCCACCCATTGTTTATTTAATTTCTCATGTTCCAAGTCAGTGAGTCTCGTCTCTTGCAATAAAGCAATATGTGTTTTATAACGCTTAAGTGAATGTAAAATTTTATAGCGTTTTATTACTGAGCCTATACCATAGACATTCCAAGTACATATCCGTACCTCAGCCATCTATATAAATAAATGCAAACTTCTTTATGATTTGGTTTACAGTTATTATTATGTGAGTGATTATCCCCCAGCCTAGACTCTCACCCACAATAGCATTGTATAAATTATCCACATATATTAAAAGTACTTTGCATACTATAACCGGGCCCTAATTTAAATAGTGAATCGCATGCCCAGGAGAGGTTCCTGGGCACGTGTTGTGAAAGCGGGCATTCGCCTCGGAGCGGCGGCTCTCCCGCTCACTTTACTGTATGGACCTGTTACTCTTAATCAGCTAAAAATGATGTGGAGGGAGGGAGGGTGATACCTAGGCGCCAGATTCAGGGCTCATGAATTCAAGGTTTTGGAAGGAGCTCCAGTGCTTGACTCCTGCCCATAACCATCACTATCTAAATTAAACTGCCCTAATGATTACATGGGGAAAATACTCATATTCATCTATAGCTATGACAATGAATATGCTAATACCTTTGACTATAGAAATTACAGGCAGAATTCTACCATGTTAACATTTTAAATATAATGTGGCCATTGTGACTTTGCAATATTCTGTTAGCCCCTGCAGCCAAGTGGACAGCAGTATATTCCCACTGCTATGCTCTTCCCCATCTCACATGTAACTTGCACCCATAAAGATTGACCTGTGCATTTAGTCTCCTTTTAGTAGGGGTGTGCATTCGTTTTCAACGTATTGGCAATCCGCAACGTATATGTCCCTATTCATTATATTCGTGGGGAAGCGAAACGTATCGCGACTTCCCACGAATATAACGTATCATCCGTTTCATCCATTGCACGGTGCACGGCTTGCGTGCGTGCTTTTCTTTGCCACCATTTGCAATCAGAGGATGTCATTTGGGTGTATCCAGAGCCAAAAACCAGCCCATTCCTGTGAGTCATCAGTGACCTCACAGCCCTGTCAGAGTGGGTCAGACAGGTTGGCATGGATACCGGAATGCAGCGTATCAGCGATAACATTTTGTGAAATGCACTGAATGCAGCCAATCGCGCTGTCATTCAGTGCTCGGTGACGATTTTCCTGATGACCCAGCACTATATATACTTAAGCACGAGGCATGGCACACACTTTCTTTGCAGGGGTGTTGTGGAGAGGTGGTCCTGTGGAAGGAGGCTGCACTCAGAGCTAGCTAGGCTAGTTAGTAAAGAGAAAAAAATATATTTATTCTTTATTTGACTGCAGTGCCTGTGCCAGCTAGCCCTGTTTGTTTTTTAAGCGGTTTATTTAGGTGATCTGAGATGGTCTCTCTGTGCCATGGAGCGAAGCTGCTAGCGGTGCCATTTTGTTTAATTCACCCTCTGGGCTAGGCTGCAAGCAAGCACCATTTGGGTGTTGTGGCTGGGAGAGATATATTCCATTTTTAGTTTGTTTGCTAGAATTTCCATTGGAAAATATATTTCATTGATTTTCTGCTGTGCCAACAATTCCAGCTTTTTTAAACTGAGTTTGTATAATTCAACTCAGTCTCTCTATGCACTGGGCTTCAGTGGGCTGGCAGTTTAGCAGACTGAACTTTATTATTGGGACAGTCTGTGCAGTGAAATCCCCAGTCTGCCTCTTTTGTACTTACAAGCCAGCTGTGTGTGTGTGTGCACACCACACACGTTACATTAGTGCATAGCAAGGCACTGTGACAGTGGGCAGTGGGCAGTTTAACAGACTGAACTTTATTATTGGGACAGTCTGTGCAGTGAAATCCCCAGTCTGCCTCTTTTGTGCTTACACGCAAGCTGTGTGTGTGTGCACACCACACACGTTACATTAGTGCATAGCAAGGCATTGTGACAGTGGGCAGTTTAACAGTCTGAACTTTATTATTGGGACAATCTGTGCAATGAAATCCCCAGTCTGCATCTTTTGTGCTTACATGCAAGCTGTGTGTGTGTGTCTGTGCACAGCACACATGTTACATTAGTGCATAGCAAGGCATTGTGACAGTGGGCAGTTTAACAGTCTGAGCTTTATTATTGGGACAGTCTGTGCAGTGAATTCCCCAGTCTGCCTCTTTTGTGCTTACATGCAAGCTGTGTGTGTGTGCACACCATACACGTTACATTAGTGCATAGCAAGGCACTGTGACAGTGGGCAGTTTAACAGACTGAACTTTATTATTGGGACAATCTGTGCAGTGAAATCCCCAGTCTGCCTCTTTTGTGCTTACACGCAAGCTGTGTGTGTGTGCACACCACACACGTTACATTAGTGCATAGCAAGGCACTGTGACAGTGGGCAGCCAGTAGGCACTAGGCAGTGATATTAAATCCATAATGTCAGGGAAAGCTAGATGTGGTCGAGTGATTGGAACTGGCAGAGGAGGCACTTCAAAAGGCACTATTGCCAGTCCCCCATTAAAGTTAAAAAGGGACCTGTTGCAATCTAAACTCTTTGGAGGGGCAGGCAGTTCCATCCGGAAAAAAATGAAATCTGACAGTGATGCATCGCCATTGCCACCACCTGTTTCTGACCCTGTAGTTTTGGAGGTGAGGGAAGGGGAGGCTGAGTCATGCCAGACAAAATGTCGATACCCAAAAGCAGCAGGGGGATAGAAGTCTCGACTAAGACTTAGCGTTGACAATGTAGCGCAGTCACCGTTTGATTCTGATTCAGATGAAGAATCATCTTGTGTGGGATTCTCATCAGAAACGGAAGAAGTAAGAGCTGACAAAGCTTTAGGAGGATCAGTTAGCCCTGTCTTAGCCTCCACTTCAGTGCAGCAGGGGAGAGATGAATTTGATGAGGAGGAGGAAGAACAGTCAGCGCAGGCGCAGAGGGTGACTGAGGCCCCTGGCATTGCTTCTTAGGGTGCACCCACTACCTCAGCTTCAGTGCCAGCATCCACCCCCAAGGCTTTAGAGAAGGGAGGATCTCGAAAGACATCTGTGATCTGGAGCCACTTTAAAGTGATGGATGACCCGCGTTTTGCTCGGTGTAATTACTGTGGCAGGGCTATTAGCAGAGGCAAGCAAATGGGACATCTATCTAATTTTGGCATGAGACATCATATGAAGAGGCAACACCCAACAACAGTACTGCTATCTGGGGATGGTGGCAGTACCAGTCAGGGGACCCCTTCCAAGCAGCGTAAAGTAGTTCAAAAGCAGCAGAGTCAGCCCACGCCCTCATCAGCTTCTAGCAGTCAGGTGGCAGGCCAGCAATCCCCTGACATGTGGCAGAAGCAACAACCCACCATGGAGGAAATGGGGTGGAGTGCGGTAATGCTATCCCGGGGTAGGAGGCAGGCAGCCTCAAAAGTTGTAACCAGGAGCATTGGGGAAATGATTGCCCTTGATGACCAGCCCTTGCAGTTAGTGGAGAATGTGGGTTTCAAACGTTCTCTGTAGGTCGTAGTTCCAAATTGCAAAGTCCCCTCCAGAACTACATTTAGCAGAAAGGTCATCCCCAGCCTGTACAAGCAGTGTCGTAGTCGCATGTAAGCGCTGCAAGCTAAGGCAGAGGGGAGAGTGCATTTCACCTGCGATATCTGGACCGCCATGAATGCTGCACACTCTTACCTCTCCCTGACAGCACACTGGTGGGACCTGGCTGAGGCAGGGGCAGGCATCAGCTCTATTACTGAACAAGTATCAGGGTGGAGGTGGGCTTTACTGCACACCCACCTGACGGACCAGGCCCATACCGCAGCCAATATTCTTGCATGCATTTATTTATTTGAAAGGTTTTATATTCCGCTTATATTGGACAAACCATGCTAAGTGGCTTACATCATAAACACAGACATAAATAAGACAGCACTAAAATATACCAAAACAAATAAACATCAGTACATATTAAAAGGCAGTAGGAGTTCAATCAAATTTTAAAAAATGCCAGGTAAAATAAGTGAACTTTTAATCTTTTCTGAAAAAATGTATAGTTTGGGATATCATGAGCTCTTGAAGTTATTCTTGAAAACAAATTTACTTGGCATGAGGATAGACATGGTTTAATGGAGAAGAGTCAACATGCTTTTAGCAAGGGGAAGTCTTATCTTACAAATCATTTAGAATTTTTTGAAGGTGTAGATAAACATGTAGATAAAGGTGAACCTAGTTGATATATTGCACTTGGATTTTCAGAAGGCATTTGACAAAGTCCCCCATGAGACACTTCAGGAAATTTCAAAGTCATAGGATAGGAAACAGTGTTCTCTTGGGAACTAATTGGTTAAAAGGCTGGAAACAAAGGGTAGGACAAAGTTTTCCATATGGAAAATAGTCATTAGTGGAGCACCACAGGGCTCGGTACTGGGACCTATGCTGTTTAACATATTCATAAATGATCTGGAAAAGGGAACGACAAGTGAGATAATCAGATTTGCAGATGACACAAAATTATTCAAAGTTGTTATAATTGCAATGGATTGGGAGGAACTGCAGAAGGACCTTGTGAAACTAGGAAACTGGTTGAATGAATGGCAGATGAAATTTAATGTGTAAAAGTGTTAAGTAATACACACAAAGAAAATAATTCCAACTACAGGTACACAATTCTGAGTTATGGTTGGGAGTCACTACCTAGGACATTAATATCTTCTGTTCAGTATATGCCGAAGGTCAAAAAAGCAAATAGAATGTTAGGAATGGAGAATAAAATGGAAAATATCATATTGTTTCTATATTGAGCCATGTTGTGACTGCATCTTGAGTATTGTGTACTGTTCTGGTCACACCATCTCAAGAAAGACAGTAGAACTAGAAACAATGCAAAGGAGGATGACAAAATGATAAGGGGGTGGAACATCTCTCCTATGAGGTTAGGGCTTTTCAGCTTGGAAAACAGATGACTGAGAGGGGACCTGATAGAAATGTATAAAATCATGCGTGGAATGGAAAGAGTAAATAAAAGAAAGTTACTTACTCTTTCAAATAATACTAAAACAGGGGACACATCATGAAACAACCAGTATTCAATATATTTTTTGAGATGCGGCGACCAGAATTGTACACAGTATTCAAGGTGCGGTCTCACCATGGAGCAATATAGAAGCATTATGACATTTTCCATTTTATTAACCATTCCCTTCCTAATAATTCCTAACATTCTGTTTGCTTTTTTGACTGCTGCAGCACACTGAGCCGACGATTTTAAAGTATTATCCACTATGATGCCTAGATCTTATTCCTGGGTGGTAGCTCATAATATGGCACCTAACATCGTGTAACTACAGCAAGGGTTATTTTTCCATATATACCTTGCACTTGTCTACATTAAATTTCATCTGCCACTTGGATGCCCAATCTTCCAGTCTTGCAAGGTCCTCCTGTAATGTATCACAATCTGTTTGTGATTTAACTACTCTGAATAATTTTGTATCATCTGCAAATTTGATAACCTCACTCGTCGTATTCCTTTCCAGATCATTTATATATATATTGAAAAGCACCAGTCCAATTACATATCCCTAAGGTACTCCACGTTTACCCTTTTCCACTGAGAAAATTGACCATTTAATCCTACTCTCTGTTTCCTGTCTTTTAACCAGTTTGTAATCTACAAAAGGACATCGCTTCCTATCACATTGTTATGAATCAGCTCCTGTAGAGGGAGGAGTCAGCAATCTGTTATGAACTGGCTCCTGTGGAAGGAGGAGTTAGCAATCTGTTATGCTCTACTCCTCAAGAAGAGAGGAGTTAGCAATCTGTTGCGAATCTGCTAGGGAGTTAGTAATCTGTTACGAATCAGCTCCTGTGGAAGGAGGAGTTTGCAATCTGATATGCCCAGCTCCTGTAGAGGGAGTAGTTAACAATCTGTTAAGGTATAGACTGCGGAGATAGCAATCTGTTATGAATCTGTTGCTGAAGAATCCTGATGGGGAAGGAGTAGCAATCTGTTACCAGCGAAGTGCTTGGAGAGGGCAATCAGCTGTAGAGGAATGTAGATAGGTGGATCCTTGGGCCGATGGCAGATGACTGCGCCCCCAGGAGGATGTCCTGAGAGGGACCACCGGCTAGGCTTGGGTATGGAAACAGACACAGATAATTCTTTTATTAGACAGGTTAGTAGAACCACCAGAGGTGGCAGTAGTGAGATGATATGCCCGGCAGGGCTGAAGTCCCTCAGGTACTGGAACAGGGATCCCAGGGTTGCTGAGCTGTAGAGAAACTATAGATAGTGAGTAGACAGGGTATGCTGTGTTCATAGCCAGAACTGGATGACAAAACTCATGTAAGGTCTTTAAGGAAGCTCAGTAGCTGGAAAGGTTTAGGCCCTCGAGGAGCGAGTACCTGGTTCCAGGCAAAGCTCTGAGAGAGTGATGCTAACTCACAAATGTCTGTATCTGAGATAGCTTCCAGGCAGTAGAGAATCTTCAGAGTGTTCAAGAACATGGGCCCTCGAGGAGTGAGTACCGGTTCCTATCTGCAATCTGAAATAAAGAAAAGAGAGCGAGGCCCCCGAGGAGTGGGTACCCCTGGTAAGTCCGAGGAGGCAGAGTAGCTTGGGAGAAAAGCCAAAGCAATCCCCAGCAACCCCCTTGATAACTCGATTCATTAGCGAATACTGAGACCTTTTATATTGGAAGCGGATGACGTCATCCCAGGGGGACGCCCCTGAGGTTCGCTCCCTTGCTGGTACATCAATCAGAGCGCGCGCACGTGCGCTATGTCATCAGGCAACATGGCAGATCCGCAGCGTTGTGCCGGTCCGGGGACGCCGAAGGGAGACGTCAAGAAGACACCACGGCAGCTAACCATCCATCAGACCCAGAGGGAGTCGCCACAGAGGGCGGAGTGAGGGCATTGAGCAGCGACGAATGCAACACCCATGACTTTTCAGTTTTCTTAGAAGCCTCTCATGAGGGACTTTATCAAACGCCTTCTGAAAATCCAAATACACTACATCTACTGGTTCACCTTTATCAACATATTTATTAACCCCTTCAAACAAATAAAGCAGATTTGTTAGGCAAGACTTCCCTTGGGTAAGTCCATGTTGACTGTGTTCCATTAAACCATGTCTTTCTATATGCTCTACGATTTTGATCTTGAGAATAGTTTCCACTATTTTTCCTGGCACTGAAGTCAGGCTCACTGGTCTATAGTTACTTGGATCGTCCCTGGAGCCTTTTTTAAATATTGGGGTTACATTGGCCACCCTCCAGTCTTCAGGTACAATGGATGATCTTAATGATAGGTTATAAATTTTAACTAATAGATCAGAAATTTCATTTTTGAGTTCCTTCAGTACCCTAGGATGCATACCATCCGGTCCAGGTGAGTTGCTACTCTTTAGTTTGTCAATCTGTGTACTATATCTTCCAGGTTCACAGTGATTTTGTTCAGTTCATTTGACTCATCACCCTTGAAAACCATCTCCGGAACTGGTATCTCCCCAACATCCTCATTAGTAAACATGGAAGCAAATAATTAATTTAGTCTTTCTGCAATGGCCTTATCTTCCCTAAGAGCCCCTTTAACCCCTCGGTCATCTAACGGTCCAACCGACTCCCTCACAAGTTTCTTGCTTCGGATATATTTTTAAAAGTTTTATTATGAGTTTTTGCCTCTATGGCCAACTTCATTTCAAATTCTCTCTTCGCCTGTCTTATCAATGTTTTACACTTAACTTGACAATGCTTATGTTTTATCCTATTTTCTTCAGATGGATCCTTCCAATTTTTGAAGGATGTTTTTTTTGGCTAAAATAGCCTCTTTCACCTCACCTTTTAACCATGACGTAATTGACGGGAACCTTGGGGGCGCCCCTCCGGATGACGTCTTCACTCCAAGAGGGGACGCCACCAAGGTTCTTAAGCAGGCTGGCCCTGCCTATTGATGACTTGGCAACGAGTTCCCTCATTGCTGAATCCGCTTCGTTCACTACGGACTTCCCGTTCCAGTTCCTGCACATTTGGCGTGACATGCTCTGGTACCCGCTCCTCGGGGGCCCTTCGTCTCTGGCTATCCGCTCCTCGGAGGGACTTCTTGCCTTGGACTACTGCCTATCCCCGTTCCCCGAGGCTTCTGCTGGAACATTCATTATTGTGAGTACCTTGACTCTACAGACCACTTCTGTACCATCTCTAGTGTGGAATTCTCTCTGGTGTACTCCGCGCTGCATTCCACTACCATACCTTCTCTAGAGTGGAATCCTCTCCGGTGTACCCCGCTCTGCGGGCCACTACTGTACCATCTCGAGTAGGAAACCTATTCGGTGTACCTTGTGCTGTGGACCTCTACTGTACCATCTCTAGTGGGAAACCCTCTCCGGTGTACCTCGTGCTACGGGCCACTACCGTATCATCTCCAAGTGAGGAATCCCTTCGATGTACCCTGCGCTGCAGGCCACTACCGAATCATCGCTACAGAGGAACCTCATCGGTGTACCCTGCTCTGCGGACCATTGCCGGATCTCATCTACCAAGGTATTCCCTCTGGGTATATCCCACCACACAGACTTTGTGACTTCTCCTGCACTCCCCTCTCCTCGGGCAGTGCCTTTCTATCTATTTATTTTTATTTATTTATTTAGCATTTTTATATACCGAACATTTATTTGCACTTCATGTCGGTGTACAATAAACTGAAGACTAAGCATTAATCCTTGTCCTGTAAAACATATAAACACATAGTACTGTAGATGTTATTAAATTAAATTAAAATTAAAGATTAAAATTAGATTAATATTAAAATTAAAAATGCCCATTTTTTACTAAATAACTAAATTTAAAACCATAAAGATAAAAATAAAGATAAAAAGTTACAAAATAATAAAATACAAAAAATGTTTTATACAAAACAAATAATAACAATTTGAGATACCTTATTATGCTACTTATAAAATCATAAAATCATGAAAGGGGGAGTCAATAATATAATGCTTAACCTGGTAAGACATAGGTCTGCTCGAACAACCGTTGAGATTACTTACCTGATAATCTCCTTTTCCTTAGTGTATGCAGATGGACTCAAAACAAGTGGGTATAGTGTGCTCGTGCTAGCAGTTGGAGACGGATCTGACGTCAGCACGGGTACATATACCCCCACAGGAAATGTAGCAATTCAGTAATCTTCCTTGCAAAAGCTTTTATGGATATATGTGTGACTGACCGATCGTTTAAATGAACAGGATTACCCTGACCAATTGATGGTAGCTGGAGACCGCCAGTGTTCTCAACCGGAAGGCGTCGACACCCGGCAGAGTGGAAGCCCTATATAAGCAAACATGGCTTACCGTGAGTCGGCGAATCCCCGTGTATACCGGCAGCTGGGCGGGATGCTGAGTCCATCTGCATACACTAAGGAAAAGGAGATTATCAGGTAAGTAATCTCAACATTTCCTAGCGTGTAGCAGATGGACTCAAAACAAGTGGGATGTACAAAAGCTACTCCCGGACTGGGCGGGAGGCTGCCCGAGGTCCGTTTAGGATTGCCCTCGCAAATGCTGTGTCCTCCCTGGCCTGAACGTCCAGATGGTAGAATCTGGAGAAGGCATGGAGGGAGGACCACGTCGCCACTTTACATATCTCTGCAGGCGACAGCATCCTAGTTTCTTCTATGAATTTAGTTATGTAGAATTTGGAAACACGCTCAGCGAGCGTGAGGTAGCTCCAAACTGCTTTGGAGACAGAAATTACTGAATTGCTACACTTCCTGTGGGGGTATATGTACCCGTGCTGACATCAGATCCGTCTCCAACTGCTAGCACGAGCACACTATACCCACTTGTTCTGAGTCCATCTGCTACACGCTAGGAAACATGTTTTTAACATTTTTTTAAATGCTTGTATATTTACTTCTTGTCGTGTCTCTAATAAAGACTCTATTCCACAGCTGTGTCTGACGTCCGCTGAGTCCTCGCCTCCCGACGGTGATACTCAACGGGCTCCTCCCTGTGAGTGGTACCATCTCTCACCTCGGCCCAGGGCCCACATACCTACAAATCCTAACAATGTGTAGGAAAAGGGAAATGGAACTAGAGCATAAAGTGACGAACTGGGGGGTCCGGTCACAATAAAAATGGTCTGCTCTTTCTCTGCGTTAGTTAGACTATAGAAAGGATTAATATAATGTGTTCATCAGCAAGTTGCTCAGCCACAATAATGTTTTTCTTTAAAACTTGGGCCTACAATATTATGAGGACAAAATTTGGAAGAACAGATATATTTTTAAATCCTTAGCTGCCATTGCATCCATATTGTTACATAAACATATTTCCCTATGCATGTATATATAAATTATATATATAGACCTGTGTGTAACATATGCATCTATTTTATATAACATGCAATCATTATTTTTGTCCTTGTCTTAGTGCTCGCTCACTTCAAACCCTCTCAGGCTGATGGAATATCGGCCCGCGTTAAACAGGCGCTCATGATTGAGCGCCCGCTGTCTTAATGCGCACCGATCCACCTCTCCCGGGCACCCAATTTAATATTTAAATGGGCTGCCACGGTAAAAAAGAGGTGCTAAGGAAAACTGTGCATTCCTAGCACCTCTGCGGCATCGGGTGCCCAGGAGAGGTTGCTGTCAGCGGGTTAGGATACAGATGCTCAATTTTACGAGCGTTAGTTTTCCTAACCTGTACACAGCCACGGGTTTGGAAAATGGATGCTTATTAATTGAGCGTTTATTTACCTAACCTGACCGCTGGCGACTTTTTTTTTTTTTTTGGCTGGTTCTCCTTTTTTGGTTCCTCCGACTTAATATTGACATGGGGCTGGCATAAAGGTATGCCACACTCATGGGTACATTGAAAAAAAAAGAAAAATCCTACTTTCTGTGATTCCTCTTAATAGAATCATAGCGATATAAAGTAGGAGGAACCAAATAAAGCAAATTTAGTTAAAAAAAAAAGTTTTTGAAAATTCTGGACACTCAATATGCATATCTAAGATACATGGTCCAGGCCGTGTATTTTGTGCATATCTATGACAGTAGCAGGAGAAAACAGACACTCATAGTCTGAGAGTCCATTTCTCCAACCTGCTTGACAACCACCTCTCCTGTGCACCTGATGCCAAGGAGGAGGCGCTAGGGTTGCACAAATTTTCCCTAGTGCCTCCTTTATAGCGTGACCCCTAATTTAAATATTGCATCAGGTGTTAGGAAAATGGGCGCTCAACACTGAGTGCCCACAGCCCCCTACTTTGCATGTGCCTGTTTGTGCTTCCAAACCACTGTAATATATCCTTGCCATGCCTCCCCCCCCCCAGGCCCACTATACCCCTCAATGCCTCATTGAATCCTAAGTAATTCCCGCCCTGAATTCTGGTTTAATAAAAAAAAGTGCACATGACACCACCTAAACCTATCAGCGCTGTGTAAGCGAAAATTTTTTTTTTGGGCCAGGGCCAGTCACGTGAGCATAACTGTCACGCCCTTCAGAAGCAAAGCTGTTGAACGTGAGAGAAATTTGTCCTGTTCGGCGAATCGTACGGTGAAAGAACAAAGCGAGCGAGCGCGCTCAACCCGAGAGTCAGCAGGAAGGAGTGTGAGTCAAGAAGCGCATAGTGGAGTGTGAGGTCACAGGCTCGCTCCCCAGGCCGGCAGAGCAGCTGCGGATAGGAGACATCACCCCCTCCTTCCCTTACCCTTTGGCCGTAATGACGTGTACAAGGAGGAGCTCCGCGCTCCGACACGTGCCTCTCCCCACCCCTCCCTCAGGTAACGTAATCACGCTGCAGCCCGCTGACGCACATACTGTCTCCTCCTCTTTTACCGCCCTCTCCGCGCGCGCGGGCACGCGTTTCCCGGTGATCGAGCGGAGCGCGCACACGGCGGAAGCTGGCAGTGGCGCTCCCGGGAGCGGAGCTGTCACTAGTGACTAGGGTTAGGGGGGGATCAGAGCCGGGGCTGGGGGGAGGGGGGAGACGTCTCTTTTTTTTACACATAGACACCGGGGAAACAACTTCTGATTTTTTCTCTCTACATTTTTCCCCCTTCTCCTCACTTTGTATTTTCCAGGTTCTAAAGGGCTTCTCCAATGAAACTGGATTAAACCACTCGACTCCTCCTCCTCTCATTTTTCTGGTGTATTTATTATTTTTTTTTTATAATTTTGTGATATGAAAAAATTTGCCTATTGTAAGGTGGTCCTGGCCACCTCCTTGGTTTGGGTGTTTTTGGATATGTTCCTGCTGCTTTACTTCAGCGAGTGTAACAAATGCGACGAGAAGAAGGAGCAAGGGCTGCCCGCCGGCGACGGTGAGTAACGGCTCCCGCCGCCCGGGGGGTGGGGGTGGGAAAGAGAAGGGGGGACAGGAGGGTCGCCGACACATGTCGTGATGGTATGCCGTGGTTTTAGCGGAGGGTGGAGCAAGGGGGCTTTTCATTATTATTATTGTTTTTTTTTAATGTACTCTTCGAAGGTCTTCTCATTTTAATTACACAAGGTTGCTTGTGTCATTTTTAGTGGGGGTCTTGCCCCACTGTATGAATCGGATGGAATGGCTGGGTTTTGTTTAAGGGTTATTTTCCCAAACTAATCTTATGGGAAGGGGGGAACCGATCGGGTTTAAAAGAAATCAAATTAAGAAAAAGTAAAGCTAGTAATTCCCCCCCCCCTTCCAGCCTTGTCTTTCACAAAATAGGCACACCAATCAGTGCGACTTAACATAGGTTAGCAGTTATCCATTGCACGTAGATAGAGGATAAAAGTGAATAGAAAAAAAGAAAGAAAACACGCACAACTTTCAAAGGTCTCACAGATCCTGAGACAATTGAGTTTTGTCTGAATTTTGAGAAGAGCCAAACACATCCAGCCAAAGAATGCAATCCTGCGCTAGCAGTGACTAAGAGAGCTGGAGGATAGATACCCTGTGTAGCTTTATTTTCTATTAAAAACAGCCATTGCACAGGTAGCTGAGTCTGGTGGTAGCTCCCAGTATGAAATTGCTTTTGTCATTCGTATGTGGTGGTGGTGGTGATACCTAGTTAATACGCAGAGCCAATGTATTGTCTTGTCTAGTCACTTGAGGAACAACTTGGATCTTGTTTTCCTAAATATATATTTCATAAAGAAGGTTTAAAACCAGAAATCCTCATTGTGATGGCAATAAAACAGGGCCATGCTCGTAACCTTATGAAGATTAATGGACTTCCTGGTCAGTTTCAAAATTGTTCAGCTCCTCATTGAGAAGTGTGATGATCCCTTCTAAATGCACATCCTGTTTTGTCTTTTTACTCAAACTTGTTGGCCAATGCCAAATGTCACTGCAGTGGATGCAGAATGAAGGCTGGTTCTTTGCAGGTTTTGCCACCATTAGTTAGCAAGTTTGTTTATTTTTAGGAAATAATTTTATCTTCTTTTTATAGACTGTTAATTGTTCAGTAACTGAATGTGCCCTAAAATGACTTACCCAATAGGTTGAACAGTTTTGACCTGAAGGTTGACAGCTATTCACAGACAATCCAAAAGTGTCAATTTTAGTTATCACTAGAGGAACATGTGAAATATGGCTTGAGGCATTTTATGTCTTCAAAATATTTATTTTTAAACTTTAATTTGTAATAAGTCTTAGTTAA
The DNA here is from genome assembly GCF_901001135.1 of Rhinatrema bivittatum. Taxonomy (NCBI): domain Eukaryota; kingdom Metazoa; phylum Chordata; class Amphibia; order Gymnophiona; family Rhinatrematidae; genus Rhinatrema; species Rhinatrema bivittatum. The sequence continues at coordinate 340,452,460 of NC_042616.1, read as the reverse complement.
TGTAACAGAAATGAAATGTGATGTTTGAGGAGGAGGTTTAAATGGCATTAAAATACTTCTCAGTACTTCAGGCAGATTAAAATTTAAGTAGTGTGGTAGAATTTTGCTGTTGTACACTTGCCTTTGACAGGTTTACTTTTCTTTTTATGCATATTTTATTTGTGCAATATATTGAATTGCAATAATTGTTGCTACAGTTAAGTACTGTAAGCTAATGTTTTTCAGGATTAAAAAATGACCACATACTTTTCCTGAAGTCATATCCTGCAGTTTATTTACATGCTGCTTAGAACTTACATTTGATACCTACAATAATGTTTCCAAAACTTGATTTCCTCAAAGCAAAGTTAGACTTGTCATGTATATTCTGAATTCTCAGTGCAATCATATTAAGCATTTCTTTGATTTTAGGAATGCATTGCATTTCTTGGATCTAGTTTAATATTTTATTTGCTGTATCATAAAATTTATGGCAATTTTTGGCAACTGCAAATTAAATAATTATGGACTTATTTTTATAACTTCTTTTTCACATTGTCCTTTCTGGATTTCACAGAAGCATAGGAAATTTATGTGATTTTGGAATACAGTTCTAATTGGGAATTATTGGTTCTTAGGTTTTCTTGAATTAAGTCCTGCTTTTCTTGCATCTTGTTCCTTTCTACTGCCCTGACTGCTGTACATTACCTGTATCCTAAAACCATGTGCTGTAACTTAAACCTCATTAACGCAGGATACTAATAACCATATTGTCAAAAACTTTATTCTTTGTAGATCATAATACCTTTTAATGAGACCAAAGATGATTTGTATTAGAGAGATATCACATGGCTTGACTGAAAACACAGTTTTTCCTTACAAGTTATTAAGATGGCCTTTTAGTTCACATGCACAGAAGCAATGGAAAGTCATCAGTGACTTATTGGTCATCAAGTAAAGAAAGTAAAGCATGAACCATTAATCAGTCCAGATGGCAATCTTGTTTATGCAACTGTTTCCAAACAATGGATAATAAAGTGGGTCATGCATAAATATATGTTTATTCAAATGTGTCCGTGGCCAGACAGCTTCAGCACATGCTGTGTAACCAATAGCAAGCATAAGAAATAGCATTAGACTAGATGACTTAGAATTTCATGTACTACAGGAATGTACACACAATGAGTAATAGCAGCATATTTGTAAATACATATAAAAATAAGTCTACAGCACTTGGCCTTCTGTGGTCCTTTACATTCAAACAGAATTCTGAAGTGCTCCAGAATGACAGCACTTCAGAATCACACAACATGAATTTGAAAAGGAATCTAGTTGGCCTTAAAAGCTCATATACTACAGAATTAGCTTAATACAGTATGTTGATACTGGGGCATTGCCTAAGGAAATGTAATTCTTTTGTAGTTCAATCCATTGGCAGTTTAGTTCCCCTTTGCTTTTACCTCATCCAGATCAATTCATTCTGCTTTTCAATCCAGTTCTTGTATTATGAAGTTGATAATGTCAGAACAGTTTCATGTTCTTGCAGGGCACTTTTAAAATGTGTTATTGGGAAGAATTGCTAGTCATGATTTGCCATAGCAGCTGGACAGGTTGTACTGCAGGAAGATTATGATGACAGAATGGAGCTCAGCAGAAGTGTTGTCACAAACCACCATAATGCAAAGCAGCTAAAGATCTGTATGATTATTTTTTCATGTCCCTTGAAGATGTCCTTTAGTTGAACACTTTAGCAACTTTTGCAGTATGATTTGTGAAAACTGACATTGTAGTCATATCTAATCAAATCACTCAACAGTTTTCTAGAGCTTATGTAATGGGAGGCAGGAGTCTCTGTTAAACCTTTTGTTTTACATGCACATAGTTGACTAGCACGTGTTCTTTTTGCTGCCTATTTACAATATATTTGTTATATGAAGAAACTGAAAACTTGTATTATTTTAAGAAAACTTGTAATTTTCCTGGTTTGTCCAGATTGTGGGGGCAACATTTATAGTTATATTACTTCCATTTGAAGCCAACACTTGTTTAAATAATATGTATGGAAGAGGCATCAGAAAATCAGTCCTGGATCTCTTGGTCAAAGACATTTTTCTCCTTCCTTATTTATGAACAGAAGTAGCAACCAGTCAATTAATAGTAACTAAGTTGAACTACTTTGTGATTCTTGTTTGGGATTTGATTGCCTTGCTTTGATTCCTTGCTAGTTCTGGTTTCTTTATAGATGGATACAGGAATAGATGCTGTTTTTCAACAAGATATTTTCATATCAGAAGAATTCTTCCCAACAACATTCCTGCTACAGACAGAAATAAAGCAAATAATACTTCAAAGGCATGACATTTCTGGTCATCTTCTGGGCAGTTGTGAATGGAATTTGAAAGTTGGCAAATAATTTGCCAGTGCTACAGTCTGAGCATCTCAGAGAGACAGGTAGGAGTGTTTCTTAGACACTCCCGCTTCTCACAGTCTATTGTTTATTGCCAGTAGTGCTCATAACCAAGAGGAGGCAGGTAGAGAGGCAGGAGCTGCTGCGCTTGAGAAAAGCACTTTCTGCTAACTCCCTTCTTGTGGCCTGCTTGTATTATTGTGCTGTTTTGACACTGATAAAAGGGAGGAAGAGTAGCACAAGCAAACCTCTGGGAGGTAAGAGAAGCTGTGGACAGGAAAAAGGTGGAGAGGGTAAAGAAAAGGGATATATATAGTGATGAGGAAACTGAGGAAAAATGAAGGAGAGAGGAATTTATTTATTTGTGAGTTTTTCTATACCGAAGTTTGGAGGACGCCTTCACTCCGTTTTACAGTTACAACAACATTTTACAGTAGATAACGTTAAAAGTATACCAATATAACTAATAACAGTGATAATAATAGATAATCATTTGTAATTAGTTCATTAAAGTTGTAACATGAACAGTAGTGGTATGTACATTGAAATTCATAGCGTAGTGTGATACAGTGGTTATATTGATGATAGGTGATGCCATAGAGTTTTTCAGTGTGATGGTGTAAAGTAGGAGATATGGTATCTGAGGGGGATTAGAAAGGATTTCTGGAAGGATGGCCTTATAATATGTTTCTCAGTATGGGGTGAACTGAGGTGTTACAAGGGGGGGTCAGGGAGTTATGAATTTGTTTAGGAAGGAGTGTGAGTTTTTCCTAGTTCGTATTCGCCAATGGCTTTGGAAGTGCTTGGTATTATACGTGTGTTCAGGTTGTTGTGTTTCGTGGGCCTGTGTTGGTTAACCAATGCCGTCTTTGTAGGCTTGTTGAAATAGCCATGTTTTTAGTGTTTTTTTGAATTGTTTTGCAGCCTTAGGTGTTCTGAAAGGGTGTTCCAGAGTTGGGGGTCCAGCTATAGATAAGGCTCTCTGTCTTGTGGTGGTAAGTTTGGCAGATGAGAATTGGGGGGGGGGGGGGGGGAGGAATCGCAAATAATGCTTTATTTGTAGATCTAGTGTTTCGTCGGTGAATATGCTGTTGAAGGATATTATCTAGGCAGGTGAATTCATTGTTATGCATTGATTTGTGTAGGATAGTTAGTGTTTTGTACTCTCTCCGTTTTTCGATGGGTAGCCAGTGAAGATCTTTTAGTGTTGGTGTGATGTCATCAAATTTTTTGTGTCCGGTGAGTATTCTGGTGGTGGTGTTTTGAAGTATTTGGAGTGGGCGTGTGGTTGTTTTAGGAAGTCCAAGTAGTAAGGCATTGCAATAGTCGAAGCTGGTAAAGATCAGGGATTAGAGTCTGGTGGATTAAGAAGGGGTTTTAGGCGCTTAAGGATAAGTAATTTGTTGAATCCTTCTTTAATTTTCATAGCAATATGATGTTTGAGGTTCAGTTCGGAGTCAATCCATATGCCTAGATCTTTGTCGTTTTCTCTTGGTTTGATGATGTCTATTACCATGGTGTAGGTGTGTTCTTCGGGGTTCTTTCTTTCAAGCAGAATTTTTTCAATCAGAATTTAGAGATGTGCTTTTTTTTCTTGGACACATGGGTAGTACTAGAAATTCTTTGATGTAGGTAGATGCCGTTAGAAACAAAGTGGGTTTATTCTGTTTCCTTCACTTTTTCTCTTGGTGGTTTTAACCTGCACAAAATGTATATCATAGAAACATGATGGCAGAAAAAGATCTGTCCAATTAATTTAGCATTATAATTCCCATCACTTCCTTAGAGTTCCCCTGTATTTATCCCATACTTTCTTGAATTCAGATACTGTTTGTCTCCACCACCTCCTCTGGGAGGCTGTTCCATGTATCCACCACCCTCTCTGTAAAGAAATATCCCTTTTTGTCCTGCCAGACCAACTTCACAGCGGGTTTTCTCCCCCTCCCAGCAGGTATAGGCAGAGCTCCAGACCGCTTCCCTGAGGCCCTCTCCTATATAGGCTGGTTCAGCAGGGAAGGAATCAGTAGTTCTCTGCCTCCAGCAGATGGTAGGTGGAGCTGGTTTGGCAGGTGGGAATTGGCAGGGGCAACTGCCTCCCTAAGGTCCCTTTCCTTGGGGAAGTTCCTGGGCCGGGTTGGGGAACTCCTCCACGGGACAGCATCCCTCCTAGAGTCATTTCCCTCCCCCCACTGGGCAATCAGGCCTATGGCCTTGCATTTCCTGAGCAGTGAAAGCAGAGGAAGCGGTAAGTAGGCCTAGTGCCTAAAACACACTGCAGGACCCAGCTCGAGGTCCTCCGAATCCCCGTGCTGGTAGGTATGGATGGAAAAGTGCAGGAGATAGGGGTATGCTGGTCCTTCCAAAAGAGAGTTGCAGTATCAGGTGGAAAGATGATTCTCACAGGACAAGCAGGATGGTAGTCCTCACATATGGGTGACATCATCAGGATGGAGCCCAATCACGAAAAATTTTCCAGAACTTTGACTGGCCCCTACTGGGCATGCCCAGCATGGCACTAACCCTGCAGCCAGCAGGGGTCCCCCTTCAGTCTTCTTTTTTCCGCGCAGCAGTAGCCTCACGGTTTAGGAGCTCTGAAGAGATTTCAGACAGGAATTTTCCTCATGGAGTAAATTAAACTTAAATTGCCCCACAGGGGTCCCTCCTCTAACTTTTTTCTCAGGCCGCAGTACTCCGGTAAGTTTTTCACCGTTTTTCGTCTATTACCGTCTAGTTTGGCCGTCGACCGTACCGCAGCTCGATTTTTCTATGGCCATGGTGTCGGGGTTTCGTCGGTGCCCGGACTGTACTCGCACCATGTCCATCACAGACCCTCATGGAGTCTGTGTAATGTGTTTAGGCCGTGAGCATGATGTCCTGACTTGCACCAAATGTGCCCTCATGACATCAAAAGGTTGCAAAGCCAGAATGGAGAAGATGGGACTCCTTTTCCGTGCTCACACCTCGACGCCGTCCATCGCATCGATGTCATCGGAACCAGCACCGTCGAAGTCGCACCAGCATCGATAACCGTCCGATGACCGCCGGCCATCGACTCCCGTTTCTCCCCCTCAAGATCGAGGGGATCGTAGGGAGAAACATCGCCACCGGCATCGTAAGTCTCGGACCATCGAGGGAGCGAAATCATCGACCTCGCCACCGTCCGAGCCACCATCAAAGAAGCCCCGTCCAGGAACGGCACCGACTACTCCTGCGACCGGGACATTGAGGCAACCCTCACCCGATCGGGGTTTGGGAGTCACGATTCCGCCTGTAAAGGTGGTCCCTCCGACTGTGCCTCAGCCTCCCTCTTCCGTCACGGAGCCGGGGCTGATTGCCCCAGGTCTCCGGGAAGAACTGGACCGGCTGGTATAGGAGGCCATCGTCAAGGCGATGCAACGACTCCAGGTTCCTCTGGCACCGAGAGTGGAACCGGTCACCGACCTGATTACAGCAGCGCTGGCATCCCGGATGGAAGCGCTCATGACTGCCCTTCCACCGGTGATTCCCGGGTCTCTGGCTCCGGTGCGCTCCCCGATGACAGCTTCATCGGGAGGAGAAACACCGTTCTGCATTCCTCCTTCGGGGGTATTGCCTCAGCCATCGATGCCATGTCGTCCCTCGCCACCGATTCATTCATCGGGGGCGATATGCACATCGGCGCCATCGATGCCTTCGATGCCAGCACCGATGCCCTCCAGGGCGTCCATGGTGCCCCCGGTGATTCCTTCGATTTTTCTCGGAGCCTCAGCCGGGCCCTTCGGCTATCCAACCCCCTTCTCGTCCTATAGGTCAGCCTGCTGATCCTTATGACACCTGGGGTGATGATACTCCCACAGACATCGATGACTTACCTTCACCTTCCTCTCCTATTGAAAGTAGAAAGCGTTCTCCTCCAGAGGACCTTTCTTTCATTAATTTTGTGAAGGAAATGTCGGAATTGGTTCCTTTTCAGCTTCAGATGGAGCAAGATGATAGGCACCAGATGATGGAGCTTCTCCAGTTCCTGGATGCCCCTAAAGTAATCACGTCTATTTCCATTCATCAAGTTCTTCTTGACCTCCTCAAAAAGAACTGGGAAAACCCTGGATCCATTGCCCCAGTACACAGAAAGGCTGACACTACCTATCTAGTACAGTTAGCCCCTGGCTTTCAAAAATCTCAGCTTGACCATCACTCAGTTGTGGTGGAATCAACTCAAAAGAAAGCAAAAAGGACGAAGCCTCACTCCTCTACCCCTCCTGTCAAGGAACACAAGTTCCTAGACAATATTGGTTGATGAGTGTTCCAAGGGGCCATGCTCATCTCCAGAATTGCTTCTTACCAGCTGTACATGACCCAATACAACAGGGTCATTTTCAAGCAAATACAGGACTTCTCTGAAACCCTGCCTGACCAATTCCAAGAACATCTTCAAATCCTTGTCAACAAGGGGTTTGAGGCAGGAAAACATGAGATAAGAACAGCTTATGATATCTTCGACATCTCCAGTAGAGTGTCTGCAACTGCCATTTCGGCAAGACGCTGGGCCTGGCTCAAGTCTTCTGACCTTCGCCCAGAATTACAAGACAGGCTCTCTGACCTGCCCTGCATAGGAGATAATCTGTTCGGTGAACAGATTCAGCAAATAGTGGCTGAATTAAAGGACCATCACGAGACCCTCAAACAGCTCTCATCGATACCTTCTGACTTTCCTTCTAGACTGCCCTTCAAGAAGGACTCTAAGAAGTCGTTCTTACACCCAAGGAAGTACTATGCTCCACCAACAAGGTCCCGAGTTACGAGGCCTTATCAAAAATCTCAGCCTCGCCAGCCCCGGAAGCAAAAGCCGCAAGCAGCTCCCCAGCCAGGGCCTGCTTCAGGTTTTTGACTTTCCCTTAGAGAGCAGCAGCCTGATTCCTCTGCCAGGCATACCAGTGGGAGGTCGATTGTGCCACTTTCACGGCATGTGGCAATTAGTCACAACCGACCAATGGGTGCTAACAATCATTGCTCAGGGTTACCACCTAAACTTTCTTGCTCTTCCACCGGACTCACCACCTCTACAAGCGTGGAGAGTAACCGACCACTCTGTCCTTCTGGAGCAGGAGGTTTCCCTTCTTCTCCAGTTAAGAGAAATAGAACCCGTCCCTCTTTCGCAACAAGGCCTAGGGTTCTATTCCCGGTACTTTCTGATCCCCCAAAAAGTCTGGGGGGCTTTGTCCAATCCTGGACCTACGTTCCCTCAACAAGTACCTCCAGCGAGAAAAGTTCAAGATGGTAACCTTGGGCTCGCTTCTACCTCTTCTACAAAGAGGAGACTGGCTCTGCTCTCTGGACCTCCAGGATGCATACACTCACATTGCGATATCTCCAGCTCATCACAAGTACCTCAGGTTTTTAGTAGGCCCAAAGCACAATCAATACCGAGTGCTTCCATTCGGCCTAGCATCGACACCACGAGTCTTTACCAAATGTCTCGTAGTTGTCGCAGCTTTTCTCAGGAAAGAAGGTGGTCACGTCTACCCCTATCTAGACGACTGGTTAATCAGGGCCCCAACCCAGCAAGCCGCTCGATCGTCCCTGGATTTGACCCTACACACTCTAATTTCTCTAGGATTTCTCGTCAATTACGAAAAATCCTATTTAGTCCCATCTCAAACCTTGTCGTTCATTGGGGCAGACTTGGACACCTTACAGGCAAAAGCCTTTCTACCTCAACAACGAGTGCAAACCCTCGTGTCCCTCGCTCACCAGTTGCAGTCTCAGTATACAGCAACAGCTCGGCAATTCCTTGTCCTTCTCGGACATATGGCGTCCTCAGTCCATCTCACACCAATGGCCCGCCTGGCCATGAGAGTCATGCATTGGACTCTGAGGTCACAATGGATTCAAGCGACTCAGCCTCTGTCAACCATTGTCCACATCACCGACGCACTCAGTCTGTCTCTCGCCTGGTGGAAAGATCAGAACAATCTCCTCCAGGGACTGCCTTTTCACCTACCAGATCCTCAATTCATTCTCACCACCGACGCTTCCAACCTCTGGTGGGGAGCTCATGTGAACGATCTACAGTCACAAGGATATTGGTCTCCAGAGGAAGCCAAATACCAGATAAATTTCCTGGAGCTTCGAGCAATGCACTATGCTCTCAGAGCTTTTCAGGATTGCCTATCAAATCATGTCATCCTGATTCAGACGGACAACCAGGTGGCCATGTGGTACATCAACAAGCAGGGAGGCACAGGCTCCTTTCTTCTGTGTCAGGAAGCTGCGCAGATTTGGGCGGAAGCGCTCTCCCACTTGATGTACCTCAGGGCCACCTATTTGCCGGGAGTGCACAATGTCTTGGCAAACAAACTGAGTCGTGTCTTCCAACCGCACGAGTGGTCTCTCAATCCCTCGGTAGTGAACTCTCTCTTCCAGCAATGGGGTCATCCTCAAATAGAACTCTTTGCGTCCCCTCAGAACCACAAAGTGGACAATTACTGCTCCCTCATTTGGAGCGAGCGCTCTCAGCCCAGAAATGCATTCTCCCTCTCGTGGGCAACCGGTCTGCTCTATGCATTCCCTCCACTTCCTCTTCTCTCGAAGTCTCTTGTGAAGCTCCGTCAGGAGAAGGGAACCATGATCCTGATAGCACCTCACTGGCCATGCCAAGTGTGATTTCCCATACTCCAGGATCTCTCCATCCGCAGGCACATTCCCTTGGGAACGCACCCGCTTCTGATCACTCAGAACGACGGATGTCTACGCCATCCCAATCTTCAGGCCTTGTCCCTGACGGCATGTATGTTGAAAGGTTAATCCTTCAACCACTTAACCTTTCAGATTCGGTTTCTCGTGTCCTGATTGCTTCACGGAAGCCTTCCACAAGAAAGTCTTATTCCTATAAATGGAAAAGGTATACATCATGGTGTTCTTCACAATCCCTTGATCCCTTTTCCTGTCCAATCCCAAGGTTTTTGGACTATTTCTGGCACTTATCGGAATCAGGTCTAAAGACCTCTTCCATCAGAATGCATGTGAGTGCAGTAGCCACCTTCCATAAAGGTGTCGGGGATGCCCTATATCAGTACAACCCCTCGTAACACGTTTTCTTAAAGGCTTGCTCCATATAAAGCCACCTTTACGTCCTCCGGCTCCTTCTTGGGACCTTAATCTGGTTCTCGGGCGGCTCATGAAACCACCATTCGAACCTCTTCACACCTGTGTCCTAAAATATCTCACATGGAAAGTGATTTTCCTTTTGGCTATCACTTCAGCTCGCAGGGTTAGTGAATTACAGGCCCTAGTTACCTATCCGCCTTACACTAAACTCCTGCAGGACCGGGCGGTACTCCGCACTCACCCTAAGTTTTTGCCTAAGGTAGTTTTGGAGTTTCACATTAATCAATCCATCATACTACCTATCTTCTTTCCCAGGCCCCACTCTAACCCAGGGGAACAGGCTCTGCATACCCTTGACTGTAAACGGGCTCTAGCGTTCTACCTAGACTGTACAGTTGCCCACAGGAAGGGCACTCAGTTATTCGTCTCTTTCCATCCTAACAAATTAAGGCAACCTGTGGGTAAGCAGACTCTCTCCTCCTGGTTGGCGGACTGCATATCTTTTTGCTACCAGCAAGCAGGCATTCCTTTTCAAGACTGTGTTAAAGCACACTCTGTGAGGGTCATGGCAACTTCAGTAGCACACCTACGATCGGTGCCGCTTCCTGATATTTGCAGGGCTGCCACCTGGAGTTCTCTCCACGCTTTAGCAGCCCACTATTGCTTGGACAAAGCCGGAAGACAGGATTCCTTCTTTGGCCAGTCTGTCCTGCGTAACCTATTTCCAACGTGACGTACCAACACCCTTCTGCCTGCCCGGTGTGGTTCAGAATGCCCTCTACCAAATTCCACTCCAGTTGTTGTGCCTATTGCATGCCGTTGGGTACATTTGGTGCATGTTCAGACATCCTCAGCTCGGTACTCACCCATATGTGAGGACTACCATCCTGCTTGTCCTGTGAGAAAGCAAATGTTGCTTACCTGTAACAGGTGTTCTCACAGGACAGCAGGATGTTAGTCCTCACGAAACCCGCCCGCCGCCCCGTGGTGTTGGGTTCGTAACGTTTTGTTGTTTTATTTTTCGGCACTGCCTGTAGCTATCAAATAAGACTGAAGGGGGATCCCTGCTGGCTGCAGGGTTAGTGCCTTGCTGGGCTTGCCCAGTAGGGGCCAGTCAAAGTTCTGGAAACTTTGACAGAAATTTTCCGTGATTGGGCTCCATCCTGATGATGTCACCCATGTGTGAGGACTAACATCCTGCTGTCCTGTGAGAACACCTGTTACAGGTAAGCAACATTTGCTTTATTTACCAAAAAGCCCAAGGCAAGAGCTTATCTACAAGTGCTGGGATCGATGGCAGCAATCATCAAAGCAGTACCTTGGGAAATGCCCTCAAGATGGCCGACTGAGAGGACATGCCGGCAAGAGCTCCCGATTATTGCCTTCTGTTTTTTGATTTCCATGCCGCATATGAAGCGAAAAGCGAGGGTATGGGGCGGCGAAAGCGCCTCTGCCCCGCTGGAAGCTGCCCAGCCGCGAATAGGAAGTTTCTTCCCGACCATACCACCACTCACGCTGAGTGGGCTGGCCCTTGAAGGGGCAGGTATGGAACCTGAGCTGCCTTTTCGGGCCGATGAAACCTCACTGAGTCCTGGCTCACCTATCAGACCGGCACTTCCAGGCGTCGATTCGGACAGAGGAGCGATTGATACCGCCAACTCAATTGGAGGTACCTGGGAAGGAGTTGGACCAGATCGGCAGGGATTAATACCTACAGGACTCACCAGCGTGACAATTTCGACCAAGGTACAGCCCCTGCGGGGTAATGTAGGTGAGGGACTGAACAATGTCAATATACTTGGTGTGTTGAGCCTGGGTAAAGGTGCTGGTGTTCTAAAGGGAGGAGAAGGAGGGGGCCGGGAAACCCTGAAACTGGAAACTATACTTCAGCCTACGTCTGAAATAACATTTTTAACTATCTGGACTGCCTTGCAATCACTGGAGAAATCCATAATTGCTTTCACAAGAGAAGTTACTGATATTAAAAATCAGGCATTCTATAATGCAAATCAATTGAATCAGCAAAATCACAGGAATGATTTATTGGAAGGTCGGATGGAAAAAGAAAAAGTACAAGAAAAAATAATGCAGAAGGAGATAGAAGTGGATAGGAGATTGGAGTGAATCGAAAACAACATGAGGTCTCAATCTGAGATTCATAAATTTCCCAGTCTTGAAGAATGTATCTCCTGTTGACATATTTAGGTTATATGTAACTCAGGTTCTGAAAGTTCCTGCGGAGATAAAACCTGTAGTACCTAAGGCTTACTACCTTCCTCATAAAGAGCCTGAATTAGGAAATGTGGAAGACCAATTACCACCTGACTTAACTAGTCTCCTTGAAGCGTCTCAAGAACTGACTGTTGCAAGGAGGAGGCCATTATTGGTTACCTTCGCATTCCTTATGGATAAAAACAATATATTTAAATATTTAGTCAGAAATTGGCATGTGACCTTCTTTGGACATATAATATGGTGCTTTCCTGATTTGGTCAAGAGCACTCAAGATAGACGAAAGATATTTTTGAATATGAGCGCTGAAATATTACAATTAAGAGCACGTTTCAAGTTAAAATTTCCTTGTAAATGTCAAATTTTTTTTCCGGAGCAGAATTGTTTTCTTCCATCCATCCCAGCTCAGGGTTTTCATTGACTCTCATTCTCAGACGCCTTAATAGAAACAATCTATTTATGATAGGTATAGGTAAAATAACGTGATGGTACCTCTCATGTCAGCTTATATGTGATATTGTTAAATGTTACATTTTCCAATTTAACTAGTGCTCCCTAGTTTAGGGCTCTCCCATTTTTTCCTTTATTGTCTAAATGTACAGTTATAATTACAAAGAATGTATCTCCTTTTTTTATTTTATTCATTGTTAGCAGGGGTTTCAGTCTTCTAAGGACCATTAGTTTGGCGTAATCTTCTTTTAATTTCTGTGAAATGTGTTTCATGTTAAGCTCAGGGTCAATTATTACTCCTAGATTCCGTACTTTTATTGCTAACTCTATGGTTTGATTATTTTTGATTACAATTGTAGATTGTGTAGGGTGTATATTTTTTCGTTCTAGGTGTAATAATTCAGTTTTATCAATGTTTATTACCAGTTCCATTTGGTTTAGGAGTTGTTTGATTATTTCAAGATACATATTAACCAGTTTCATTGTTTCTTCAATTGTGTTTACGATGGGTAACAGTAGTTGTATGTCAACAGTGAATCTGTAGTGTGTTATTCCAAGTTCAGTGAGTAGGTGACATACTGGGAGGAGATAAATGTTGAGTGTTGCGGACAGGGCTGAACCCTGTGGGACTCCTGTTTGTAGTTTAACTTTGTCTGATAGTGTGTTTTTGATTTGTACTTGGAAAAATCTGTTGCTTAAATATGACTCAAACCAGTTTATTGTTTTGTTATTGAGTTCTTTTTCTTTTAGTCTATTGATTATTATTTTGTGATTTACAGTGTCAAATGCTGCTGAGAGATCCAATAGAATCAAAATGTAATGTGTTCCTGTATCAAAGCCTCTTAAGATATTGCCTGATAAAGCTAGTAATAATGTTTCAGTACTTTAGTGTTTGTGGAAACCATGTTGTGCAGGATATAATATGTTGTTACTTTCTAAGTGGTTTGATAGTTGTTTTTGAACTGTTTTTTCAATTAGTTTGGCTATTAGGAGTAAGTTGGAGACTGGTCTATAGTTGCTCAGCTTTGGGGGGTCAAGGTTCTTTTTCTTAATGATTGGCTTTATTATGGCTCCTTTCAGGATATCTGACATTGATCCTTCATCTAGGGAAAGGTTGATAATCTTAGTTAAAGTTGGGGCTACTGTGTTGGCTAGTTTTTTAAATTCCATTATGGGTATGGTGTCAATTGAGTGAGGAGCAGGGTTCAGTGTTTTTTTTTTATCATGTTCTCGACTTCAGTGTGTGATATCTCTTCAAACTCTGACCATATGTTGACGTCCCTTTTGGGCATCTTAATTTCATTTGGTTGTGTTCGGGAATTTTATCTTTAAAGAATTGAGCTACTTCATTACTTTGATTCTCTTGTAGGTTCTGATGATTGAATTGTCGCTGGTGAGGCTTTTTTCTATGTTAAATAGAGTTCTAGCGTTGTTTGCAAACTTTTCTATTTTTGAGTTGAAGTATTTCTTTTTGGTTTCTAAAATTACTTTTTTGTAGTGAGCCAGTTGTTTTCTGTATTTTGTTAAATTATCAGTTTTGTTTTTATTCCATTCTCTTTCTTTCTAAGGATCCGTTTCACTTCTTTGATTTGCTCGTTATACCATGGATTTTTCTGTTTTGGTTCTTTAATGCGAACCTTTTTTTGGGGGTTTATTTTGTTTGCCAAAGTCGTGGTTCTGTTTATCCAATCGGTTGTTGCAGTGTGGCTATTTGTGTAATTGATGTGTTTTAGTTCTTCATGTAATTTGCCTTTTAGAATATCTGTGTTTAAAGGGTGGGCGGTATTTGAATTCATCTGGTTCTGTGCTTTGTTTCTTTATTGGTCCTGTGTGTTTGATCTGAGAATTAATGAGGAAGTGGTCTGACCATGGGATTTGTATGTATTCAGTTTTTATATTTTCTAGGAGGTTACTGTTAATGAATGTTAGGTTTAATGAGTGGCCTGCTTTGTGTGTTGGTTTATCTGTGATAAGTTTGAAACCTAGTGCAGTCATTACGTCAATTAGCGTTTGGCAGGTATTTGATAAGGGGTGAACGTCCATGTGAAGGTTAAAGTCACCTAAAATTATTGTAGGTTTATTTGGGTTTAGATGTGTTGTAAAAAATTCTATTAGTGGGGAGATGTTTAGTTCGAGTAGACTGGGTGGGCAGTAGATCAGACAGATTTGAAAATGGTTGGTGTCAAAGGCAATTTCATGATTTGCTGGAGTCGTGATTGAGAACAGTTTAGTTTTGAATTTCTTTTCAATGATTAATATTAATCCACCCCCTCTTTTATTTATCCTAGGGATCGAGAAGACCTCGTAGTTTTTGTTTGGTAACTGATTTTTTAAGACTAGATCTGATTTTATTTTAACCATGACTCTGTTATTGCTATAAAATTAGGTTTTGTGTCATATAGCAGGTCAGTGATGATGGGAAATTTTTTTGTCACTGATTGTGCATTAACTAGAAGGAAGGTGATCATTAGTAGGCTGTTTAATTTGCTACTGTTGATACGCTTTATCGGGATTAGGTTATTTGTCTTTGGATCACTGATTTCATTTTCAATGTAGTGGTTTTTATATTGTTTTCTCCTTATGTTATTTCTGTACTTACCTTTTCCTGTGCATACTTGGATTGGGAATGTTGAATTTATGTTCATTGGCATGTTCCTGTTGCTTGGCGAGTGGTTGTCTTTGTCCGGTTGTTTTTTTTTCTCGGGGTGTCAGGAGGGATGTACAAAGGGGCATGCCCCTTTGTTGCGCCCCTTTTGGTGTGCAATGTTGGCGCGCGGCGCCTCCGGGTCCTGGGCCTCTCTAAATCCCCCCTTTTGGCGTGCTTTTCAGACGTCCATAACGTCAGAAGCGTTGGCCAAAGGGGGAGGGGCACGGGTTTCACTTCCTGGTTTGAGGTGTGAGCGTCTGTGGAGAGAAGAAAAATCGGCAGGGAGAGAGATCACAGAATGGAAGAAACAGGTTATGTAAGTTGTTTTCCTTGGGCAGTGTCTGTAGGGAGAGAAAAAAAAATAGTTGGGGAGAGAGCACAGAATGCTAAGCCTTGTTGTTTTACTTAGGCAGGACGGCAGTCGCACGCACTATACCCCATATCTACAGTTCTACCACGATAAGGTACTCCTTCGAACCCATACCACCTTTCTGCCGAAGGTGGTATCACAATTTCATCTGAACCAATCCATAGAACTACCAACGTTCTGTCCTAAACCCCATCAGAACGAACGAGAGAAACTTTTACACACATTGGACTGCAAAAGAGCATTGGCTTACTATAAGAGACATATACGTTCGCCTAACAGAGTTTCCAAACTATTTGTATATTTCAACCCAAGTGCGCTAGGGCTTCTGGTAGCGAAGAGAACTATCTCTAGCTGGATTACTCAATGTATACTGTACTGCTATGAAATACAGCAGTCCAAATTGCCATCACTTCCACCACACATCAAACCAGGGCGTTGGTGGCTTCACTGGCTCACTTAAAACACGTTCCACCACTAGACATTTGTAAGGCTGCTACGTGGGCATCTCTCCACACATTTACGTCTCATTACTGTTTAGACCAACAGACGGTGGATGATGCCAGGTTGGGACGAACACTTTTACAGTCATTACATAAGTCTTCAATGGGGTCGACTGGCACGTGACTACCGGCACGCTGCACCTAATTCATGAACTGGGAAAACCCAGTGCAGCGTGCTTCGGACTTGTATGACAGCATGGCTAATTTAGCCCTGCTATCGACGGGAAAAAGCAAGTTTGCTTACCGTAAACGGTGTTTCCGTAGATAACAGGATGAATTAGCCAGGCTGACCCACCCACCTCCCTGCACAGTCGACCGTCGTTATTGTATGACCACGCATTATCACAGACTGAGGAGAGTTGATCCGAGCACGGGAAACCACGCGCAGCCTCAGAGCAAAGCCCTGACATCGCTTTGGAAGTTCCGCCTCCTGGGCCTGATTGACAGTTCCCATGACAGCATGGCTAATTCATCCTGCTATCTACGGAAACACCGTTTACGGTAAGCAAACTTGCTTATCACGGAGGCACCCCACTGTTTACCCTTTTCCACTGACAATATTAACCATTTAATCCTACTCTTTTCCTGTCTTTTAACCAGTTTGTATTCCACGAAAGGACACTGCCACCTATCCCATGACTCTTTAGTTTTCTTAGAAGCCTCATGAGGGACTTTGTCAAACACCTTCTGAAAATCCAAATACACTACATCTACTGGTTTACCTTTAGCCACGTTTATTAACCCCTTCAAAAACTGAAGCAGATTTGTGAGGCAAGACTTCCCTTTGGTAAATCCATGCTGACTGTATTCCATTAAACCATGCTTTCTATATGCTCTGTGATTTTGATCTTTAGAATAGTTTCCACTATTTTTCCCGGCACTGAAGTCAGGCTCACTGGTCTATAGTTTCCCAGATCACTCTTGGAGCCCTTTTTGAACATTGTGGTTACATTGGCCACCCTTGAATCTTCAGGTATAATGGATGATTTTAATGATAGGTTACACATTTTAACTAATAGATCTGAAATTTCATTTTTGAGTTCCTTCAGAACCCTTGGGTGCATACCATCCGGTCCAGGTGATTTGCTACTCTTTTGTTTGTCAATCTGTCCTCCTACATCTTCCAGGTTCCCAGTGATTTAGTTCAGTTCATCTGACTCATCACCTTTGAAAACCATCTCCAGAATCAGTATCTCCCCAACATCCTCATTAGTAATCACAGAAGCAAAGAATTAATTTAGTCTTTCTGCAATGGCCTGGGAGCGCTGTTGCCACTGTGGGCACCGGTGGACACAGTCTGATGTTGCAGTGAACCATCGCAGAGCACCATGGGAACTGTCAGTTACCTACGGGCTTCCCTACCGCCTTAATGTGATGGAAAGGATTGTGAGCCATTTATAACCCTACATGAAGGGCTATGATCAGCCTTTTGGAGTGTTATCAAGTACCATGGGGGCAGTGCCACTTACCACCAGGGTTGACCATTTTCAGAACCCCAGTGGCTCTGGGGATGCTGTCGTCGCACTGTACATGCTGATTCCATTAGGCGTTAGTGCAATAATGGAGCACATCATGGGTGATCGGGTACGGCGGGGATCATCTACTGCTCCGAGTGCCTCAGGTGCTGGCGGGGGCAGCATTCTCTGTGTCTGTGCCGTGCACAGTCATGCCAGAGATAGCAGGACCGCCATCGTTGCGTCATAGTATCAGTTTCCTTGTCTGTTTCACAATTTAGGGTGCAATGGGACTCGGAGAATGCCATCACATACTTTTGGATTGCTTTCTGACAGTGTCCAGCTGCTGTCTAACAGTTGGTGCTCGGTCCCTGCTGTGCTGTGGGATTCTATCCACAAGCGCGACGATGGGGTGTGCCTGTGTGCCGTAAGATGGGATATCGCTGTATTAGTACTGGTCGTCACAATTTTAAAAGTGGAGGGCACTATTCCTCCAGTTTCCCTCTAATGTAGGTTGTTTGTGTTTCTGTCATGGCGAGCAGAATAGGTTGTGCACCGCTGCCAGAAGACTGACCTAAGACTGCATTCCTGGTCGAACCTCTAGGAATGTAGATACTAGGAAGGTAATGTTGGGATTCTTTCCATCCCATAGAAGAGGGGTGTACCTTTTGATCCCTCCCATGTTAGTTTACATTGAATCCCCTTTAGGGGAAGTCTCTGTGGCTCTGTCCCTTGCATTCCATCATCAAACTGGAGCCTTTATTCCTTTGAATTGGTGTACCTCCTTGCAGGCCAGGACCTGTGGGCAATCGGGGGATGGCAGCGGTGGTCGTTGGACCATTCTTGCTGGTCTATGGTGGCCTACCCCATTTGACTGGGTGGCCACTTGCAGCCGATTTGGTAGCTTATGAACCTCAGCGATCAGCAGGAGTAAGCTACTCTCCTCTGGAGAGTAAGAAGTTTTTTTGGGATTGGGAGGCCCCAAGTCCTGTTGCTTTCCTGTCATTTTGGGAAGGAGAGATACGACTGGATTTTCCGAAAGAGTAAATAACCAATTCACATTTACCTGTTCTAGACCTCTCATGATTTTAAACACTTCTATCATATCTCCCCTCAGCCGTCTCTTCTCCAAGCTGAACAGTCCTAAATAGATACTAATTGGCAATCAACTGATAACCAGATTTTGTCTTGTATGTCAGCCATTAGCAACTGGCTATTGGAGATTGCTTTGGTTCATAATCTGGTGAAAACTGAGGCTCTTTGGTTTTCGCGTAAACCACGGCCAGAAGGACTGCCTAACATTTCTGTTGGTGGTATTAACATTGAATTTGCTGATCAAGTTCGGAATTTGGTGGTTCTTTCTTGACCCCTTTTTGTTATATTGAAAACAACTATAAAACATTATATATTCTACATAAAGCGGTCCACGGAGATCAGGTAGAATGGCTAAATGTATCCATACAGCTTCATACACCACAGCGAAATTTAAGATCAGCTAACAAAGGGCTTTTATCAATACCATCACTGTCCTCAGCCAAACGGACATCGGTCAGAGAGAGAGCAATATCTCTTTCAGGTCCTAAACTATGGAACACACTGCTGACGGAACAAAGGCTCGAAACTAAACTCAATGATTTCAAGAAAATGCTCAAAACTTGGCTTTTTATCCAAACTTTTAATGACTGCACAGGCTAATCGAACTTTGAATCACTTCAACATGCATTTAAAAACAAACACGACAATGTTTTATTTTTGGTTTTGACAATTATCTTTTAATTGTATTTATTGTTTAGTTTTAACATTGTATTAAGAATTAGAGTTTACATTAAAATATTGTTTATTTGTAATTTTTAGTTCTGAATTTTTATTTTATTTTATGTACTGTTTTTATATGTAATGTAAATATTGTATACTGATGTGACGGTATTTTCCAAACACCGGTATATAAAAACTCAACAAATAAATAAATAACCTCTTAAAGAGGTCTAGAAAGAGTAAATGTGAATCGGTTATTTACTCTTTCGGATAATAGAAGGACTAGGGGGCACTCCATGAATTTAGATGTAGCACATTAAAAACTAATCGGAGAAAGTTCTTTTTCACTCAACGCACAATTAAACTCTGGAATTTGTTGACAAGGGATATGATTAGTGCAGTTAGTGTAGCTGGGTTTAAAAAAGGTTTGGATTACCTGCTATTAATCAAGTTGACTTAGAAAATAGCCACTGCTATTACTAGCATCAGTAGCATGGCATAGACTTCATTTTTGGGTACTTGCCAGGTACTTATAGCCTGGATTGGCCACTATTGGAAGCAGGATGCTGGGCTTGATGGACCCTTTGTCTGACATAGTATGGCATGTTCTTATCCTAAGGTACAGCAGGTCTATTTTGCAAGGGGGGTTATTCCAGATTCAGTCTCCCCTTCTGGGCAGTTCCCCGGCGAAGATTAGGGTTTCTCCCATGCGGGAGTAACCCTTTTGATATCGGCTGAGCATAATGTGTGGTTATTGCGGATGACTATTCTTGCCAGTCATTCTTGCATGCGGGACCCTACCTCAGTGAGGAGGATTCTGGTCCATTTGTATACCAGTTACAAGGTATGCCTTTCAACCTCTTGCCATGTGCAAAGCTGCATGAGTTGAGGGTTGAAGGGCCCACAACAGAGGAGCTACACGTTTGTTGCGATGGCTTGCGAGCTATAGTTCCTCCTCCTCCTCCCCCCCCCCCCCCCTCCATTTGTTTTTTTTTAGGGATAACCCTGTCTGCGGGCAGGGAGGTCCTGGTACATGCAGCAGTTATTCCACATTCTGGGCCACACGATTCCTTGGGGAAAGTTTACGTTATCATGGCCTTGGGTACATAGGCCAGGTTGTTGGGCAGTCTGACCCTGCCCTGATACTCTTTAAGTTGTGTAGAAATCGCCTCCTTTCCTGCCTAGACCTGTTTTTGGGTTTACTGCCTCAGGTAAATGGGAGAAAGATGGTGCTTTTTAGGGATGTGAATCGTTTTAGGACGATTAAAATTATCGTCCGATAATTTTAATATCGTCTTAAACCGTTATGGAACACAATACAATAGAGATTCTAACGATTTATCGTTATAAATCGTTAGAATCGTGAGCCGGCACACTAAAACCCCCTAAAACCCACTCCCGACCCTTTAAATTAAATCCCCCACCCTCCCGAACCCCCCCCAAATGAGTTAAATAACCTGCGGGTCCAGCGGCGGTCCGGAACGGCAGCGGTCCGGAACGGGCTCCTGCTCCTGAATCTTGTTGTCTTCAGCCGGCGCCATTTTCCAAAATGGCGCCGAAAAATGGCGGCGGCCATAGACGAACACGATTGGACGGCAGGAGGTCCTTCCGGACCCCCGCTGGACTTTTGGCAAGTCTCGTGGGGGTCAGGAGGCCCCCCACAAGCTGGCCAAAAGTTCCTGGAGGTCCAGCGGGGGTCAGGGAGCGATTTCCCGCCGCAAATCGTTTTTGTACGGAAAATGGCGCCGGCAGGAGATCGACTGCAGGAGGTCGTTCAGCGAGGCGCCGGAACCCTCGCTGAATGACCTCCTGCAGTCGATCTCCTGCCGGCGCCATTTTCCGTACGAAAACGATTCGCGGCGGGAAATCGCTCCCTGACCCCCGCTGGACCTCCAGGAACTTTTGGCCAGCTTGTGGGGGGCCTCCTGACCCCCACGAGACTTGCCAAAAGTCCAGCGGGGGGTCCGGAAGGACCTCCTGCCGTCCAATTGTGTTCGTCTATGGCCGCCGCCATTTTTCGGCGCCATTTTCCAAAATGGCGCCGGCTGAAGACAACAAGATTCAGGAGCAGGAGCCCGTTCCGGACCGCCGCTGGACCCGCAGGTTATTTAACTCATTTGGGGGGGGTTCGGGAGGGTGGGGGATTTAATTTAAAGGGTCGGGGGTGGGTTTTAGGGGGTTTTAATGTGCCGGTTTTTGCGATTTTTAGATTTTTCACGATTTTTCACGATATTTTACCCCCCCAAACGGCAACAATACGATTCCCTCCCCCTCCCAGCCGAAATCGATCGTTAAGACGATCGAGGACACGATTCACATCCCTAGTGCTTTTAGCATTGTGAGGTTTTGCGTTTTGTCCTGTTTTCAGCAGCCTATAGTTAGGGAATCACTCGTGTGAGGCCTGCCATTCTGTTTGTCCTCAGAGAAAGCAGAGTTGCTTACCTATAACAGGTGTTCCTAGAAGATAGCAGGATGTCAGTCCTCATGAAATTTATCTGCCTTCCCTGGTAGTTGATTCTCCATGTATTGGCTATAATCATGGACTGAAGGATTCTGCCTAGGGGGCAGGGTGATAACTACAGCTGAACATGCTCAGTAGGGCATGTTTGAAAGCTCTAGAATCTTTGAGATTAAAGTTCTGAGCCGGGTTCCATCTGAGATGTCACTCGTGTGAGGACTGGCATCCTGCTGTCCTTGGAGAACACCGGTTACAGGTAAGCACCTCTGCTTTGCAGTGTTCTCTGTTTTAGCAGCGATTCCATTAGTTTGCTACCGAAGAGGTCAAACTAAGTGGCTTGTAGTTCCCAGTCTACTCCTTACTTTCAGTTTGATGAATAGGAACCACATTCATCCTTTTTCAGTCCTCTGGGACTACTCCAGATTCTAAAGAAGCATTGAAAAGATCAGCCAGCAGAGTTGCCAGGACTTCTCTAAGTACCCTGGCTCCATTGCCTTTTCTATTTTAAGTTTAGTTAGCTCCTCACAAACATACTTTTCTTAAAATTGATTGAGCTTTACCTCAATTCCAATCTAATTTGTGTTCATTTTAATTGGTCCTGCTCCAGGCTCTTCTACAGTGGAGACCGAACAGAAATATTTAAGCAGTTTTGCTTTTTCCTCATTAGCCTCTACATATTTCTCCCTTTCACCTCCGAGTCTCACAATGCCACTTTTGCACTTCCTTCTATCACCAATAAATCTAAAAAAAAAAAAAAAAGTCTTGTTCCCCCCCCCACCTCATTTTACCATATTTGCTATTTTTTCTTTTATTTGAATTTTAGCGTTCCTAACTACTATCCCAGATACTCTTAATTTTTACAGATATTGTTATTGGTCTTCCCCTTTCTGCGATCTCTTGTAGTTTATGAACGCTAACCTGTTCTTCCTTATCTTTTCAGCTACTTCTTTAGAAAATCATTATGGTCTCTCTCTCATCTTCTGTTTATTTACTTTCCTAACAAAAAGATTAGTTGCCTTTATTATATATCCTTTTAGTTTTTTCCATTGCCCTTCTACTTCCCCCAGATTTTCCTTTCCAGATAACGACTCTTTGAGGTACTCCCCCCCCCCCCCCCCCCCATTTTAAGAAGGTTAGTTTTCATGATATCTATGACTTTTGCCTTAGAATGAACCTTCATCTCTTGCATCCTGATATTGAATCACCCCATCTGGTGGTCACTGGATCCCAAATGATCATGCACTACAACATCAGAAATACTGTCCCCATTGGTAAGCACCAGGTATGGTATCGCTGCCTCTCATCTGGGTTCTGTTACCAATTGACAGAACAGTTCTCTCTGCTTCTAGAAGAAACTGTGTCTGGGATGTCTCAGTCAATATCTGGCAGATCGAAATCCTCTTGCAGCAGCACCTCCCCTTTCACAGCAATCCTGTGAATATCCTCAATTAAATCTCTTTCCATCTTCTCTGTATGTGATAGAGGTCTGTATATTTCACCAAAATAAATAATGTTCCATTCTCTCTTCCAGATTAACCCATAGGTGCCTCCTCCTTACCTTATAAGCCCAGGGGTACTGTTGCTTTAATATTTTCTTTATATATGCCATGCCTCCTCCCTTCCTTCTATCCTGGTCCTTCCTAATAGATTGTAGCCAGATATAACTATATCCCAGCCATGGGTTTTTGTGTACCTGGTCTCCATGACTGCTACTAGACCTAAATCAGATTCTTCCATGACTGTCTCTAGATCCCAGAATTTATTTCCTAAGCTATAAGCATTAGTGTACATAACTTTCCAAATATTTCCCTTTTTTCTCCATGTTTCCCATTTCTGTATGAGTATTTACTTGTTTTACTTACCGTAGGGTTTTGTTCACCCATCCCCAATTTTAGCTTAAATCCCTCCTCAGTAGGTTTGCCACTTTGTGTTGAAAGAAGCTAAGCCTTTTTTTCAACAAGTGGCTCCCATCTCTTCTCAGCTGTCCTTGAAATATCTTCCCTTGATCCAGGAAGCCAAAATGTTCACGTTAACACCATCTACATAGCCATTCATTTATCTCCAGATTGCGAGCGTCCTTGCCTGGGCTTTTATCCTTAACTGCAAGGATTGAGAAGAATACCACTTGCGCATCTATCTTCTTTACCCTCTCTCCAGAGCCATGAAGTCACTAGGTACCATACAGATTGTATCATTTGTGCCAACATGGATAAGCATCATCGGATAGTAGTCGGTATACTTGCCTATTTTTGGAAATCTCTGTGATGGCTTGGATTTTGGCACCTGGCAGACATACTTTCTGTGATAACATGTCTAGACAGCAAATGTATGCCTCCATGTTCTTCAGTTCAAGGGAAATTGGAGCCACAGTGCAGGGTCTAGAAGCTGTAATAATCTGGGTCCAGCTCTCAATTCATGGCACAGTTTTCACCTTCCACTCTGCTCTCTATCTTAGATGCCTTGATAAGCGTTTCATCGATATAGTCCTCATTCTCCTAGAAGCTTTTCAGTCTGGCCACCTTTTTCCTGAGGGAGGTGATGTGCAGACATCTTTCACACTAAACCATTTCCTCACTGTGGATGAAGACATCTCTCTGGATAGCAGTAAAACTGTCACAGTGGTAACAGCTTTGGTGATACAATATTTCCCGGCCATCTTTCAGTTGCTAGTACTTTCTGGTACCTGTTGAAAGAAATGAGAAAGACCTGTCAGAGTCCCTACCTTTTCTTCAGCTGTTCTGAAAGTAACATTTGCTAGCCTGTGGAGTCTAACTTACACCTCTATATTCAGAGTCCCTGGTTGTGGCCCCGTTCAAAAGTTCACTTGATATTTGGAAATATTAAGTGTCTTATCTTTTTCTTTTATACTGCAAAATATATTTATAAATCTGTGAGTTATGTAGTTTTGAGTTATTTCCTTTGTAGACTCCTGTTGCTGAAAATGTAATATTAATTTCTGATTGCTCTGAATTACTACCACAAGATCTAATATGATGTTACCAGTTAGCTCACAAGAAATTTACTTGCAGGTCTATCCAGTAAAGTGCGGCCGCGTTTACCCCGCTCCTAACCCGCGTTCTACTCACTTCCCGGCCGCGTTAGCCCTTACTGCGATCCACAACCCCCTTTAACCTACTCCTACAGCGTCCTAAAATCCCCGGGCAACCCCTTCCACACGCGGCATGTATATTGCATGCAAACGAGCAAATTAGCTATTCCCTACCATCCAGTAACGCGCGCCCCGAATATCGCTATTGTACCCTGCCGTTTTGCCCCGCGTTTAACCTGCTAACTTACCGCCTACCCCTACCCCTGCGTTAGAGGCAGGGGTAAGGGTAGGCGGCAAACTTTCCCCCAGCCCCCGCTCTCCTGCCCTGGCCGTGTCCATGGGTGCCGGTCCCCGGGGCAGCCCCAGTCCTCTCCCCTCCTCCTGAAGCCAAAAAACGAAAAAAAAAGTTGCAAGAGAGAGAGGGGAGAGGACAGGCAACCCTACCTTCGGGATTGCCAGTCCTCCCTCCCCTCCTCCCGAGGCAGGCGCGAAAAGCAGCCTTGCTCCGGGAGGAGGGGGGAGGGGACTGGCAGTATAAAGCGACTTACTTTTGCAGCCCCCCATCCGGACATCAGCGAACGCGACCGCGGCTCCCCTCTCCTGCCTCCAGCTGCTCAGGAAGATGGACGTCACGTCTTGAGCGGCCATCAGCAGAAATGGATCGCGGCTCCCCTCCCCAGCCTCCCGGCAAAGATGGACGCCTGCACGGGAGAAAGCGGCCCCTGTGCGTGCAATTGGCCGCTCAAGACGTGACGTCACATGCCGTGACGCCAAAACGTCGTGACGTCACGTCTTGAGCGGCCAATTGCACGACACAGGGGCCGCTTTCCCCCGTGCAGGCGTCCATCTTCGCCGGGAGGCAGGGGAGCTCTGATCCGTTTCTGCTGATGGCCGTCTCCTCCGGAGGGCTGCAAAAAAAAGTAAGTAGCTTGGTCGCTTCACACTGCCAATCCTCTCTCCCCTCCTCCCGGAGCAAGGCTGCTTTTCGCACCTTGCCTCGGGAGGAGGAGAGAGGGACTGGCCATCCCGAGCTTAGGATTGCCCGTCCTCTCTCCCCTCTCTCTCTTACAACTTTTTTTTTTTTTTTCGATTTTTTCGCTTTTTTTCGCTTTTGTTGCTTTGGGAGGAGGGGAGAGAGGGCTGACAATCCTGAGCGTCGGAGAACTGTCCACTTCCTGGTACCTGTCATTTCAAAAGATGAACGACTGCACGGGGGAAAGCGGCCCCTGTGCCTGCAATTGGCCGCTCAAGACGTGACGTCACGACGTTTGGCGTCACGGCATGTGACGTCACGTCTTGAGCGGCCAATTGCACGCACAGGGGCCGCTTTCCCCCGTGCAGGCGTCCATCTTTGCCGGGAGGCAGGGGAGGGGAGCCGCAATCCATTTCTGCTGATGGCCGCTCAAGACGTGACGTCCATCTTCCTGAGCAGCTGGAGGCAGGAGAGGGGAGCCGCGGTCGCGTTCGCTGATGTCCGGATGGGGGGCTGCAAAAGTAAGTCGCTTTATACTGTGCCAGTCCCCTCCCCCCTCCTCCCGGAGCAAGGCTGCTTTTCGCGCCTGCTTCGGGAGGAGGGGAGGGAGGACTGGCAATCCCGAAGGTAGGGTTGCCTGTCCTCTCCCCTCTCTCTCTTGCAACTTTTTTTTTCGGTTTTTTTGGCTTCGGGAGGAGGGGAGAGGACTGGGGCTGCCCCGGGGACTGGCACCCATGGATGCGGCCAGGGCAGGAGAGTGGGGGCTGGGGGAAAGTTTGCCGCCTACCCCTACCCCTGCCTCTAACGCAGGGGTAGGGGTAGGCGGTAAGTTAGCAGGTTAAACGCGGGGCAAAACAGCAGGGTAGAAAATCAGGGGGGGGAAATAACTTTTTTTTTTTTTAGTAAATATTGAAGTTTATTTTGGTGGATGAAGGCCAGGACAGAAAAACAATTAAGGTCTTTGGCAAAAGAAGTGAGGTGGAAGGCAAAATGTAGGATGCCCTAGAGCAGGGTGTCCCAAACCTTTTAAGAGAAAGGGCTACAACATTTCAAAATCGATAGGGCTAGATAAAAATTTTAATGACTTCTGTTGCCAGCATTTCCTGTTCCCATCTTTCTCCTTCCCCCTTTAGCTTCTTCCCCCTCCTCCCAATATCTTTTTTTTTTTTTTTCCTACTTTCCTAGCCTGGCTCGGTGTATTTTATTTCAAAATCTTTTTTAATTTTACTTGATGCTATCCCTTTAAAAACATAGGACTGCCCCAAGGAATTAGACTGGTGTTAAGCAGCAGCATGGCAGCCAGGCTGGGTGGTTGAGGGAGATGGCACCTGGCGTAGCAGTAGCATGGCAAGCTGCTCCAGAGGCAGGAAAGCCATATATGTATTTGGCTGTTGAGTGGGCAACTGAGCCAATGAACCTCACGGGTACATTAAGAGGCATGTGAGCATGGTCCTCGAAACGCCATATCAGTGGCACAGGCAGTAGGGCCAAGTTCTGGAGTGTTGGCAGTTCAGCCCTCAGGGTTTTGAAGCAGAAGGACTGCATGCAGCTGTGGTAACCCACAATTTGGTGATGCTGTTGACCGAAGTGTAGTAATTGGACTATGCTGAAGTAGTGAGTTCCAAGGGGGGGAGGTGCACAGGAAAGATTGGTTGCATGGTTGTGGTTGTAGGCCATTATGACAGCACCAGAGGCAGGGTCCTGCAGCTGCAACGTTTTTAAAATTAGGGTGAAAAGCAGTTTAAACTGATTTTCATCTTTGCAAAATCCCTGGAATTTGTTGGATTAAAATTTATTCTGAAGGACCCTACAGCTACATAACAAAATTAGGATATGGAATTCCTGATCCTTAGCTCTCCAATGAGAGAGAAGAAAGGGGCGAGGGATGTGCTGGTAAAGATGAACTTGATTTGCTGTAGAGAGGAAAAGTCATGATTTGTTGTAGAGGAAAAAGGAGGACGACAATTGAGGTAGTTAAAAGCTGTGGAGTAAAAGGAGAAAAAGTGTATTTGATGTATATGGAATGTATGAGTACAAGTATGCAGGTGTGACTGCATGCAACAGTAAAGTTACGAATGTGAATACAAGTAAAACTAGGGAAAGAATAGGTGTGAGGGTGTACATATTGTATGGACTAGCATAGGCCTTTCGTAAATCAAATCATTTTTTCAAAAAATAACCAGCGTGATAGTCATACTTTCAAAGCTGTTTGTTAGCCAGTGTTTTAAGTAGGGAGAGGTTATTTTTTGTTATGCGGTATTCTCTGAGAGTAAATGCAATCTTGAGGTTCTTTCCTTTTTTCTCCATGCATTAAAAACATTTTAAGTGTATCAGAATTGATCCCATAAGTACATAGAATATAACTGTAGATAAGGATCATAATAAAGTTCATCTAAGTCTGCCCAGTTTCATTCCTGGTACTTTGCCATAGACCCTAATTGATTTTTGGCTTTTACCTCATTTCTTTATAGCAAGTAGTGGGAGTTGTATGTCAGGTACAATAACACGCTGCACTATAGTTATGCCATCTAAAACAGGAATAATTCCATTTGGATCTGAGGGTGACTAGATGCCTGTGGCATAGTGGGAGCAAGTTATTCTTGCTCCTGCATAATTGGAATATCTTTTTGGAGAAATTCCTCCTGAATAATCTATTTAATCTTACTGCATTGGCAAGACGGGTGCTCATGTTGAGCGCTCATTTTCCTAACGTATGCACAGCCAGATCCCCTGGGCGCCCAATGCAGTGTTAAATTGAGGTGCTACATTAAAGATAAAAAAAAATTGTGCATCCCTAGCGTTCAAATGCATCGGGTGCCCAGAATTGCAATGGATGTGCATCCGTTTTATTCCACTTCAGGCTGATAGCACCCCTTGCTATTGTGCTTGTATATTTTGTATGTAAAGTATTCATGGAAAGTGTGTCCAGAATTATTTATTTATTTTTTTTACATTAAGCTATTATATTATACCTTTATTTTTAAGCACCAAGCAGTAGATTTGTGTGGCAATGATATTGAAGTAGGAGCACCCATAGAGGACAATATTTTTAAATTTCTCATGAGCCCTTGACTTGTGGATTGACTTAACGCCAGCTCCAGGGCTGGAATTAAATTAGCTTCGTTACAAAGTGTATGTTGGGCGCCTGGCGATATTCTGCGTCGGTGGGTAATAGCTAATTGTCTCATCTGCATGTGATGAGCGCTATTGGCTACTTATTTGTTTAGGCATGCATTTTGGACACGCTAATCTCCTTATTGCATCGGGTACTAGTCTACCACATCCAAAACATGCGCCCAACCGTGCATAAACCTGTGCCCTAGGCTGGGCGCACTTTATTGCATCGGCCCCTTTGAGTCTTGAGCCTATAGCAAATAAAGAATTAGACTTCCTTTGCATCATTACATTTTTGTAAGTAGGAAATAGTCACTTTGAAAGTTGAACTAGTTCAGCTATTCCTCCATAACCAGTGTAAACATGATTATCTTTAATCCTCAATTCCATTTCCGATGCATTGAAACACTGGGAAGCCTGCCTCACCTCCATAAATTCCCTCCTCACCAATCTTCACCTGGCCCTCAACACAAATAAAACTGAGCTGCTCCTCATCTCTCCCCACACACCCCTCGAATCTCTGCCATCCCTCGACCCTGCCTGCAAGTCTTTCACTGAGCAACCTTTTGTAAGAGATCTTGGAGTCGTCATCGACCAACAGCTAAACATGAAAAAATATGTAAGCTCTATACTTAAAAGTGGCTTTTCAAACCGAATACCCTAAAAAAACTCAGGCCACTACTTCACTCCCAAGATTTCCGTACTGTGATCCAGGCGTAACTCTCTCCTTCTAGGACTCCCGTACGCCACAATCAAACCTTTGCAAATTTTGCAAAATGCTTCCGCCAGAGTCATCTGTAATGCCCGGAAATCAGACCATATCACCCCTATCCTTAAGGACCTTCATTGGCTCCCCATACCCTATAGAATAACTTACAAAACTCTTACTATTATCCACAAATGTATTCAATCTCATAATTCCCTTTGGCTCGACATACCCTTTAGCACTGTTCGTCATAACCGACCCACAAGAACTGTCCATAAAGGCACATTGCAAGTGCCTTCTCTAAAAACGGCACACCTCTCCTCTACCAGAAACTGCGCCTTATCTATTGCTGGCCCAACACAATGGAACACTTTGCCCACGTCTCTCCATTTGGAATCCTGCTCAATTAAATTCAAAAAGAAACTTAAGACGTGGCTCTTTCGGCAAGCCTTTCCTGACTAGTCTCTCTTTTATGCCTCCATGATGTCCACCTCCCTACCCTCAAGAACCCCATCCCTGCCTTTCCCACTTCTCCACCCTTAGGAACCCCTGCCCTCCCGATCCCTTTTCCCTGCTCGATCCTGCTCAGTCCCTGGTACTCTTTGCTGCTCTCCTCAGCACTAATTCTTGAAATACTCAAACCAGCCCCTCTGCCTTGAATACTTTTTTTCCTCATTACAGAGATATTCTCTTGAAATGTCATTTAGACTGATGCAGCATCTGGCACCTTAGTCTTTTTTTTTTCAATTTGTGCTCCTTCAGTCGTTTTGCTGAACTTGTGTTACTTACACCTCATTATACTCTTGATACGTTTTGTTGTTGCTTTTGAACTGTACTTCTGTGCTTCACTATGTTGCCCCATCCCATTTCCCTGTTATGATGTAATTTCACTACTTTTGTTATAATGTGAACCGGCATGATGTACTTTTACGAACACCGGTATAAAAAAGCCAATAAATAAATGTCAGTGCCTGTGATCTGATTGGATTATTTGGCTAAATATACAGTAGACAGCATAGACAAACTGGGGAAAGCAGATCTGGAGATCAGAGAAGATCAGTGATGTATTCTCGCGATGAAAACTTGGAAATTAGCACAAATTTTTAGGAACCAGGGAAAACAATTTCTTATTTTTTAAAACATTGTTTTACCTTTTTACTTATTTTCCTTTTTGTTTTATTAGACTTTCCCAGCTTTCTAACCTTTTTTTTTTTTCTTTGATTCACTCCACTCTCTTCTCCTTTGGGGCACTCTAGTGGCGGGTGTGGGGAAGCAGCTCCTTTCCCACCTGGTTCTGACTTCTCTCCTGCCTGCCTACTGATGGAAGCTGCTCTTCTTTCACCGCTTGGCTCCTCTCCCTGCCTGCTGCAACTTCTTCCACCCACTTCTGACTTCTTTTGGAAGGTCTTCTCGGAGGCCTGGATGCAGATTCAAGTGCTAAATATTAAGTTCCTTGGTTTTTTTTTCTCTTCTATATATTATTTTTTCAGTGTGAGTAGCAGGCAGAGTAGAATGAAAGACATGTAAAGCTGAAAGCATTTCCTCTCCTGGAGCATTCAATATAGGTTTGATCAATGGGGAAAATTAAATTGGGGTACTATCTAAAATTATTTTCCATCTGTCCAAAGCAAGAGCAGAATCCACTTATTTCAGTGTCTGGGGCTATCAGCTTTCAAAACAGCCATGTTTCCTGCTCCTGGTAGTATCATACATATCATGAATGAAGAGTGTTTACTGCAGTAGGGGTAGGCCTATGCAAGCATTATTTTCTTTGTAAAGTTTTCATTTTTGCAAAAACTTGTGATCATAGCAGACTTAAACTGGTAACCAATAAATGGCAGTTCTATCTCTTCTTTTTTTTTTTTTTGTCAAGCCCATATCACCATTGGGTGATACTTCAGTCCCAATGAGTCGCTGAGTAAGGGCACGATGAGACCAGGACAACATTTAGGATGCCTATTCAATTTTCTTGTCAAGATCATAATCCTTAGTAAGCAGTGGGGGAAAAAAAAAAAAAAAAAAAGACTGCTCCAAACAATGTTTTGCCAAACTGACAGCAGCTGGCAAGTGACCCTCAACCTGTCTGGTGATGTCTGTGCTTGGAGTAATCTCTTGGCATTTCCATTCCATTGCAAGTCCTTTTATTACAGAAGAGCCACTAATGATTGAAACCATAGCACCAAAGAATGTGCTGTTTGCTTCTTGTTTTCTCAAGACTGTCATAATTTTCACTGCTACTTTTGAAATATCCCTTCTTAAAATCTTCTGTTAACTTTCGGGGTATCCTTCATAAGGAGAAATGTTTTGTTTTGCAGAGTTGTTGGACCAGAAAGTAAGGCTTGTCTCCTAAGAGGATGATATTTATTTGATGGGGTATTGTCAGGATTGGTATAATAGGAAACACATTTTTGAAGAGTTTTGGTGTGATAAAGTTGTATTTGTATGTTAGGCGTGCTGTATCTTTTATTAGCATTTTGCTATTTTTGTTTGTATATGTGTTTAAAAGAACTACTCTTAGAATGTCACACTAAAATGACTGACTTTGTTTCCAATTTTAGGATGTCAGTGGAACTTAGGATCAGTTAAACCTGTTGCTTCAGTTGGTATATCAATAAAATGAAATAAACAAATGTGACGGTTAAAAGAAATGTTCAACACAGACCAATCACAAACAAACCAGTAATGGAGTCCTCTTAAATAGTTTGTGGTTAAAACATAATTTATGTATATTCATGTGGTACCTAGGTATATAGTGGATGTGGATGTGGAGCACAACAAAGCCTGTCTCTTATATTGATTTTGTACAGCGCCGTGCATGTCAAGTAGCGCTATAGAAGTGTGAAGTATTAGTAGTATTACAATATCGTTTGAGTTTAGCTAGGTTCACAATGATGAGAGTAACTAAGTATTGTTGCACATGTGTTTTGCTTCAGAACTTAAAAACCAGCACAATAGGGGAATATTTATAAGTGCCAACTGAAATACTAAAAAACATTTTCCTAGTATTATTGTGTGTGATTATAGCAGCTTGCCAGAAATGGAGATAGATATTGCATGTCAAAGGAGAAGACTTTCTGCAATGGAACCTGATATCAAGGGACATTATTTTAAGCTAATGGAATATGATAGATTTATTGAAACATCTTTTTTTTTCAGTCTGTTTATTCTGTTAGTGTGAAATGTTTCAGCATGGTCTTCAAATTTAGACTGGAATATTTCTTTAAAAGTTTATTTGTCTGCAAGTAGCATATTATTTGATATAGTCATGTTAACTTTTAGTCAGATATATGTTGTGGGACAGCATATAGTTAAGAATTACTTTTACTTTTTTCAACATTAAATGTCATGCGAGTTCTAGAATAGATTTCTGGTATGTGTGTGTGTGCGCACACACACACACTTGCTTGCAACTAATCAGTTGGCAGATATGTACATTTTTTGAGGTTTTATTCTTGTCTAGTATACTGTAGAATGTATCATCTTGTTATCTGGATCATGTTGTGGTGTAGGATGCACTGGGGAAAAATATCCTTGGACAACTGATGGTTATGAGCTATTCTAATATGTGAGGCCATTTGTGAAGATCAAAGATCACCACCAAATATAACAGGAAGAAAATTACTGCCCTGTTAACTAGTTCAGCAGTGACAATGGAATGCTGTAATTATGTTAACTTATTCAGTGATACTCTGAGAACTTTGCAGTAAACCTGTCTGCTCATTAAACAGCACAGCTGTTTTTTGGTTTTTGTTTTTGGCATTGGTGCTGCTTTTTCCCAGTTGTGTTTATTTTCTTCAATCAGCAGTAGTGTAGAAATGTCGAGTGTGTATGTGGAAAATAGTTCATGAATAGTATTTGCTTTAACTGAAGAAAACTGTAACACCCCCCCCCCCCCAAAAAAAAAAACAAACAAACAAACCAAAAAACAAAACTTATGGTCTAATAGAATGGAGCCAGATAATTTTCCCAAGTAAATGGTATTAATCAGATAGTTGCAAATCACATAAGTATAATGTGACCAGAAATAAGGCAAGGAGATTTTGAGTGATATGTTCAGTGCAAAGATTTCTAGCTGCATTTGGGAGAGGAAGATTGTTCATCAGTATGTTAACTGCTGTTTGCATAGTCAGGATTATTTTGGAGGAAGGGAGAAGCTAAGTTGTTGAAACCAGTTTTCTTTGACTTACCTAAATATAGATTCCCAGGCTTATTTCACCCAGTGTAAAAGTTTATCATACCATATAAAACATTGTCATCTGTGAATTTGTTGTGGAGCATAGGACCCAATATATCAAGTGTAGTGCAAATTTGCATAAGGATCCTTAGACTTCAAATGAAAATGCGTGGCACTTATTACACTGACTGAAACACAATTATTTAATGAGCAGTTGTGTACAGGTGAGATACATGTAGGTCCCCCGACACGGACCGTGTTTTGCCACTCCGGCTGCGTCAGGAGGGCCAAGAGCCCAAAACTAGTAAATAAGCATGTGATACAATATTGACAGAGCTTGGCATCTCCGAGTAACATGTAAAGAAGTCAGGGCAGCTCAAAAACTGCTAGTTGTCCCCAAGGTCTCGTTAAATAAGGAGTTAAAAAAATATAATGGAAACCCACCGGGTTAAAGAAGTCAGAGCCTGGACATCAGCATGACACAGAGCGTTCTTATGCGTCTTTGTGCTACACTTGATATATTGTGGTTGCTCCATTGTGTGTCCTGCTCCTCTTCTCCACCTTTATTTTTGCTGTGTAGCATAGGACAACATCGCTGACAAATGGATTGATAAGGTAAAAATGCCTCTGGACTAAAATGGAGTTTCTTGCCTGTTTCATGATCATGTCGCTTATTTTTACATGTATTATCTGGTTTTCCTCAGAGCGTCTCTTCAGAAATTGAAGTGACACTGGAGCTGTCACTTGCCTTTTGTATGTATGTAGAATTTATATTAAAAGGGGAAGGAGTATGTCAGTCAACAGTGTCAAAGGTTTACAAATATCCAATTTGTTCCATTCCACCATAGGATGCGCATACACATCCCCTTCCCCATTTTACTCATTTAAGTTTATATCAGCAAGATTAACACTTGAATCCTGTTTAAATATTTTTCAGTCCATTTTAGAAACCTATGAGTCTGCTTTGCGTCTTTACCTATTTTACCTTTGCACAAGTATAATATAAAGATTTATTATTTACTACGTTGCATTTATATGCCACCAACACAGTAAGAGACTCTAGGTAGTATAGATAAACCTTTTAATTGAAACATAAGAATACTTGTTTCCTGTGAAACTATAGTTGTGGTAAAAAAGGGAGTGGAGTCAGTTGACTCACCCCATTTGCTTTGTACTGAACATTGTTCTGTTGGGGTGTACAGTATCTCGAAGGTCTGTGTAATTTGTTTGGACTGTAGACTGAAGCCATAGCCATGCACCTTTCTGATGCCATTCTCTATGCTTCCTGCTATTTCTGAGGGAGCTCATGCCTGCAGCAGATCACCGTGGTAGGTCATTTTGAAGGGTTATGCCTTTTTGGGAGCCTCAAGCAGCCAAGGGCCTTTACTTCTTCCTTTTTCTACTTAAAATAGAAATGTGTTGGATCAAATAGGGCTGTGGGGAGAGTGGATCTAACAAGAAGGGGTTGGTATGGAGATCTAGGCGCTTTTCCCAAAAGATACTTTAGGTATAACGTCTGAGCTGATTATTTCTGGATAGAGGTTCCGAAGGCCCATATCTCAAACGCTGTCACCGATGGTACCTTCCCTGGATATCAAATTACAGTACATTATTTTCCAGGATTCCCTGAGTGGAGGAAAGGTACGTCTTCTACCCATTGTATTGCATTTAATTATTTTCCAAAATAAAGTTCTTGTATACAGCAGTGGTAAGTGCAGAGGTAATTATGAACACTGAAAGCAAATTTGGTTTTCAACAATACTTTTACTGAAATATTTAATGATGAAATATTTACAGCGGTATCTTCAGACATAGATGTTACAATCAAATTCCTTAATAGATTTGTGAACTCATTTAATATATAAGTAGGTGTAAAAGCCAATTCAAATTCTTGAAATTTATCTTTTCTCCCTTTTCTATGGTAAGAGGCGTAAACTTCCTTCCCAAGAAGTTGGTGAGTTAAGTGTCAAAATCAGAGATAGTTACTGGAGAGGTAGGAAATACCTTTCTCTCACATCTTCCTTTATCCTCATAGTATCAGATATTTGTTGTAATTTTCTTCCCAGATCTTCAGCAGATGTATGTGAGCCTTTGTAAGGGTCCACTCGAACTCCTTTCTCACTTCTCTTCTCTCTCTGGCTGTCGCTCCTCAGGATCCAAATGATCCCAGGTTCCTTCATAGTGAAGGGAAGCTCTCCCTTTTGATATTGAAAGAAAAGGCTGAGCCCATAGTTCACAAGAGCTCAGAAAAAGCAAGTACAAGTCTTTTTGTTTTTCTTTTAAATAGAAAAAAGGTAAAACACTTGAATCCAGGAGGATGGAAAAAACTCCAGCTCAGTAAAGGAAATGATTTTAAGTGTTTTTTCAAAAATCAAGGAAGGTTCTCAGACTCCACATTTTTCTCAGATCTCACTTTTGAGAACCCTAGAGGATTCAATGTAAGCAAAACAGGAGACGGCTAGAAGCTTGCTGCCCCTACTAGGGAAAACTAAAACCTTCCACACCCTAATGTGGTGGTTAAAGTTTATATACCAGAGAAATTTGTCATATCACTTCTTCTACATGGGGGAGACTTCTACCCACATTATTGTTGTTTTCTCCCCTCAAAAGAATTGGTTTACTCTGCATGGTTACTAATAGAACTCTAATGGTATCTTTGCATAGAACAGCTGTGGTCTTTTTTTAGAGAGGGTCTCATCACTGTTAATGGGTTAGGTCAGTATGTTCCATTTGTAGATGTTTAAGCCAGGTTGGGAAAATGAGGTTGAGGTCGGGGCTGGGTTCATGTTTTCTCTGACAAACATGGGGAATGTGGAAGGACCTTCTCATTCTAGAGATGGAGGGAGGAGAAACGCTTTTATGTCCAGAGGCAAGAGTTTAGGAATACATTGGTTCCTTTAGAAGAAAATACTCCAGGAGTTCAGGTTTTTGAGCCATCCTTATAATATATGTTCATCAATGTGAGATTGATTAGAAACAAAACATCTGTTCTTTGAGATCTATTGCTAGATCATAAATTAGAAGTATCTATTAGAGTTACATAGTAACAAGGTAATGACGGCAGAAAAGGATAAAAATGGTCAGTCTGCCTAGCAAGCTTCGCAAGGTAATAGCTATCAAGCCGTGTAGATCACCCTCAAGTTTCTCTTAAGGGTAATCTGGTAGTTACTACTTTTTTCATAAGGATTGGGGGCAATATTTACAATAAAAAACCAAGCAACTTTCAAACCCATAAATTACTGCTAGCAACATTTTTACTGGGTGAGGAGCTTTCCTGAAAATTCTGGCAATACTTACCAGTACTTGCTTTGCTTTTAGACTTGGCCATAGAAGCAGTCCTGTGCTTTTTCCCTTACATCTGCATATCAGTACCCCCAGACTGTAAATTCGGGGCGCGTGTTGGTTGTTTGAGTCCAATTTACCTCTCCCCTCTTGCAGTCAAAGCAGAGAGTGATATTGCAGTTGCGTCAAAAGTATTAAAGCTACTTGGATAAGGGTAGTAATCCCTGTGCTTCTGTTAGAGTAGGAACTTTCACAATGAGTGGATTACCCCCATGCACATTTTTCTTCATTTCTGTCCTCTAGCATTTAGGGACCCACAGTGTTTATCCCATGCCCCTTTGAATTATTTGACTGTTTTTGTCTTCTCCGGAGGAAGGGCATTCCACCCTCTCTGAAGAAATATTTCCTGACATTGGTTCTGATTCGTCCTCCCTGAAATTTCATTTCATGACCCCTAGTTCTACTGTTTCCTTTCCAGTGGAAAAGGTTTGAGTTTTGTGCATCATCAAATCCTTTCAGGTACCTGAAGGTCTGTATCATATCTTCTCTGCACCTCCTCTCTTCCAGGGTATTCATATTTAGGTCCTTTAGCCTCTTTTCATTAGTCATTTGATGGAAACCCCACACCATTTTGGTCCTCCTTCTCTGGACCGCCTTCATCCTGTCTCTATCCCTTTTGAGATACGATCTTCAAAACTGCACACAGTACTCCAGAAGGCCATTATCACTTCCTTTTTCTTACTGGTTATTCCTCTCTCTATGCAGCCCAGCATTCTTCTGGCTTTAGCTATTGCTTTGTCACATTGCTTTGCTGTATTCAGCTCGCTATCATATTCACCTCCAATCATATACAGCTCTTTTGGATTACTGCACCCCAGATGCACGACTGCAATTTTTGGTATTGAATCCCAGCTGCCATTTCTTTGACCACTGTTCAAGCTTTCTTAAATCATTTTTCATTCTCTGTACTCCTTCCAGTGTGTCCACTAAGTTGCAAATGTTATTATCATCTACAAATAGACAAAACCTTACCTTCTATCCTTTCTACAATGTCGCTCACAAAGATATTGAACAGAATTGGTCCCAACATTGATCCTTGTGACACTTCACTTAACACCATTCTCTCTTCATAGTAGGTTCTGTTTACCATTATGAGCTATTTTCTATTCGTCAAGTAGTTTGTAATCCATGCCACCACCTTGGTGCTCATTCCCAAGCTTCTCATTTTATTCAGAAACCTCCTATGTGGGACCGAATCAAAAACTTTACTGAAATCCAAGCAGATCACACAGAGTGCTGTTCTTCGATGTATTTATTTTAGTCTATAAAAAAAAAAAAAAAAATCAATCAGATTTGTCTGACAGGGTCATTTTCTGGTGAATCCATGCTGCTTCGGGTCCAGCAACCCACACTGGATTGTAGATAGTTCACTATCCTTTCCTTCAGCAGAGTCTCCATTAATTTTCCCAGCACTGAAGTGAGGCTAAGTGGCCTGTAGTTTCAAGCCTCCTCTTTACTTCTACTCCTGTGAAATTGGACCACCACTGCTCGTCTCCAATCTCACGGCACCACTTCCGCTTCTAGGGATCTATTGAATAGGTCATTCAGGTCATCAGCATCTCTTGGCTTCCTCAGTATCCTGGGATGAACCTCATCTGGTCCCATGGCCTTGTCCACTTTGTTTTCCTAGCTTTTCCCATACATTCATTTCTGTAAACAGAGAGTTTCGTTTACCCCATCCCCATCTACGGTCTTGTCAACCAGCAATGGTGGTTCTCCAGGGTCGTCCTTAGTGAACACCAAACTGAAGTATGTGTTTAATATTTCTGACATTTCTTCATCGCTCTTCACACAGTGCTCCTCATCTTTCAATTTCACTATACCATGTCGGGCCTCCCTTCTTTTTCTGATATATCTGAAAAATGTTTTGTCACCTTACTTTACCTCATTGGCAGTCCTTTCAGTTAAAAGAGCAAGATTTGATTATATTGAGCCAGCTTTTTCTGGAGGACTTTTCTTATTTCCATATTGCTCAGGAAGTGGAGTGGAGTGGGGGTTTTTGCTAGTAAGGATGAATTTTCCATTTTAAGATGTCATTTATAGTGTTTTATAGTCTCCAGATAATACGGTGAATCCGTTGGAGATAATCCTCTCCTTTATAGCTGATATCTCTCTGGATTTTCCTGAAGTATTTATTATGGGTGATGTCAACCTCTATATTGATTCTGAAATGTCAAGTGCAGGTATTTCTCACAGGACAAGCAGGATGGTAGTCCTCACATATGGGTGACATCATAAGGATGGAGCCCAATCACGGAAAATTTCTGTCAAAGTTTCCAGAACTTTGACTGGCCCCTACTGGGCATGTCCAGCATGGCACTAACCCTGCAGCCAGCAGGGGTCCCCCTTCAGTCTTCTTTTTTCCGCGCAGCAGTTGCCTCGCAGTAAAGGAGCTCTGAAGAGATTCCTGACAGGAATTTTCCTCACGGAATTGTTAAAAGTTAAATTGCCCCACAGGGGTCCCTCCTCTAACTTTTCTCTGGCCACGGTACTCCGGTAAGTTTTTACCCGTTTTTCCGTCAATTACCGTCGAGTTTGGCCCTCGCGGCCTACTGGCCGTCGACCGTACTGTGGCTCGATTTTTTTCAATGGCCATGGCGTCTGGGTTCCGTTGGTGCTCGGACTGTACTCGCACCATGCTATCACAGACCCCCATAAAGTCTGTGTAATGTGTCTAGGCCGTGAGCATGATGTCCTGACTTGCACCAAATGTGCCCTAATGACACCAAAAGGTCGCAAGGCCAGAATGGAGAAGATGGAACTCCTCTTCCGTGCTCAAACCCCGACTCCGTCCATTTCATCGATGTCGTCGGATCCGGTACCGTCGACTTCGCGCCAGCATCGACCACCGACCTGTGACCGACCGGCATCGACGACTTCACGGCCATCGACACCCTCTACTCCCCCTCAGGATCGAGGGGATCGCAGGGAGAAACATCGCCATCGACACTGTAAGACTCGGATCATCGACCTCTCCATCATCCGAGCCGCTGTCGAAGAAGCCCTGTCCAGGAAAGGCACCGTCCATTCCTGTGACCGGGTCATCGAGGCAACCCTCACCCGATCGGGGTTCGGTAGCCACGACTCCGCCTTTAATGGTGGTCCTGGCTATGCCTCTGCCTCCTTCTGTTCTGGAGGTGGGGCTGCTTGCTCCAGGTCTCTGAGAAGAACTGGACCGGCTGGTTCAGGAGGCCATTGACAAGGCGATGCAACGTCTTCAGGTTTTTCCGGCACTGACACCGGCACAGACTGTGGAACCCAACATCGACCCGATTCTGGCAGCACTGGCACCGCTGCTATCCAGGATGGAGGCGCTGATGGCCGCCTTTCCACCGATGGATCCCGGGTCTCCAATGGCTCCAATGCCGTCCCCGCTGACAGCATCATCAGGAGAAACACCGTTCCGCATCCCTCCATCGGGAGTTTTGCCTCAGTCATCGATGCCGATACATCCCTTGCCACAGATTCATCCATCGGTGCCGATACGTCCGTTGGCGCCACCAAGTCATCCATCGATGCCCTCTATACCTGCATCGGTGCCTTCGATGTCATCATCGATGCCTCTGGTAATTCCTCTGATTCCTTCGGAGCCTAGACCGGGACCCTCAGGTATCCAACCTCCTCTACTTC
Source organism: Rhinatrema bivittatum (assembly GCF_901001135.1). NCBI lineage: Eukaryota > Metazoa > Chordata > Amphibia > Gymnophiona > Rhinatrematidae > Rhinatrema > Rhinatrema bivittatum. Next base: position 340,412,134 of record NC_042616.1, on the reverse strand, counting down.
CTAGAGGGAAGTCTGCTGATCCTTATGATACTTGGGGTGATGATACCTCTTCAGACACCGATGATTTACCTTCACCACCTTCACCCACTGAGAGTAGAAAGCATTCTCCTCCAGAGGACCTCTCATTTATAAATTTTGTGAAGGAAATGTCTGAATTGGTTCCTTTTCAACTACAGACAGAACAGAATGATAGGCACCAGATGATGGAATTACTCCAATTCCTGGATGCCCCCAAGGTGATCTCCTCTATTCCCATCCATCAGGTCCTTCTCGATCTCCTAAAAAAAACAAACTGGGAAAATCCTGGATCAATTGCTCCAGTACATAGAAAGGCTGACACCACTTATTTAGTTCAGTCAGCCCCAGGCTTTCAAAAATCACAGCTTGATCACCACTCGGTTGTGGTAGAGTCTGCACAAAAGAGGGCAAAAAGGTCAAAACTTCACTCGTCTATCCCTCCTGGTAAGGAACAAAAATTCCTAGATAACCTTGGTTGAGTATTCCAAGGGGCCATGCTCATCTCCAGAATTGCTGCCTATCAGCTTTATATGACCCAATATAACAGGGTCATCTGCCTCAGCAATTCCAAGACCAACTACAAACCCTTGTAAGCAAAGGTTTTGAGGCAAGCAAGCATGAGATCAGAACATCTTATGACATTTTTGACACCTCTACCAGAGTGTCTGCAGCTGCTATTTCGGCGAGATTGTGGGCCTGGCTCAAGTCTTCTGACCTTCGCCCAGAAGAGCAAGACTGGTTGTCCAACCTACCGTGTGTAGGAGATAATCTGTTCGGTGAACAGATCCAACAGACGGTGGCTGAATTAAAAGACCATCGTGAGACCCTAAAACAGCTCTCTTCGATGCCTTCCGACTTCTCCTCAAAGCAGCCCTTTAGAAAGGACTCTAAGAAATCATTCTACCGTCTAAGGAAGTCCTACCTGCCACCAGCCAGATCCCGTGCTACGAGACCTTATCAAAAACCTTAGTCTTGCCAAATCTGAAAACAAAAACCACAAGCCGCTCCCCAGCCAGGGCCTGCTTCAGGTTTTTGACTTCCGCTTGGAGAGCAGCAGCCAGATTCCTCTGTCGCACATACCAGTGGGAGGTCGACTGTACCACTTTCATAACATGTGGCATTCAATCACATCCGACCAATGGGTATTGGCAGTCATTGCTCAGGGTTACCATCTGAACTTTCTCGCCCTACCACCGGACTCCCCACCTCTACAGACGTGGAGAACATCCGATCACTCCATTCTTCTGGATCAAGAGGTCTCCCTCCTTCTCCAGTCAAGAGCAATAGAACCCGTTCCACACACTCAGCAAGGCCTAGGGTTCTATTCCTGGTACTTTCTAATCCCCAAAAAATCGGGGGGTGTTCGTCCAATTCTGGACCTACGTGCTCTCAACAAGTACCTCCAGCGGGAAAAGTTCAAGATGGTAACCTTGGGATCGCTTCTACCTCTTCCACAAAGAGGAGACTGGCTCTGCTCTCTCGACCTCCAGGACACATGCACCCATATTGCGATAAGTCCAGCTCATCGCAAGTACATGAGGTTTTTAAAAGGCCCCAAGCACTATCAATACCGAGTGCTTCCGTTCGGCCTAGCATCTGCACCACGAGTCTTTACAAAATGCCTCGTAGTCATTGCAGCTTTCCTCAGGAAACAAGGTGTTCACGTCTACCCCTATCTGGATGACTGGTTAATCAGGGCTCCCACTCAGCAATCTGCTCTGTCGTCCCTCAATCTAACCCTACACACTCTAGTTTCGTTAAGATTTCTCGTCAATTACAAAAATCCTATTTAGTTCCATCTCAAACCTTGTTGTTCATTGGGGCAGACTTGGACACCTTGCAAGCAAAGGCTTTCCTGCCTCGATAATGAGCACTAACTCTCGTGTCTCTCGCTCACCAGCTGGAGTCTCAGCACTCTGCGACCGCTCGCCAATTTCTCGTCCTTCTGGGACACGTGGCGTCCTCAGTTCATGTCACACCAATGGCCCGCTTGGCCATGAGACTCATGCATTGGATTCTGAGGTCTCACTGGATTCAAGCTATTCAGCCTCTGTCGGCCATTGTCCACATCACCAACTCACTCCGTCTATCTCTCGCCTGGTGGAAAAATCAGACCAATCTCCTCCAGGGATTGCCCTTTCAGGTTCCAAATCCTCAAGTCATTCTCACCACCGATGCCTCCAACCTTGGGTGGGAAGCCCACGTAGCCGATCTGCAGACACAAAGCTCTTTGTCTCCAGAGGAAGCCAAACAAATAAATTTCCTGGAGCTTCGATCAATAAGATATGCTCTCAGGATCGCCTGTCAAATCGGGTCATCCTAATTCAGACGGACAACCAGATGGCCATGTGGTACATCAACAAGCAGGGAGACACAGGCTCCTTCCTTCTGTGTCAGGAAGCTGCGCAGATTTGGGCGGAAGCTCTCTCCCATTCGATGTACCTCAGGGCCACCTACTTGCCGGGAGTGGACAATGTGCTGGCAGACAAGCTGAGTCGCGTCTTTCAACCGCATGAGTGATCACTCAACCCCTCGGTTGTGACCTCCATTTTCCAACAATGGGGATATCCTCAGATAGACCTCTTTGCATCCCCTCAGAACCACAAAGTGGACAATTACTGCTCCCTCATTCGCAGCGAACACTCTCACCCCAGAGACACATTCTCCCTCTCATGGGCAACGGTCTGTTTTATGCATTCCCTCTACTTCCTCTTCTCTCGAAGACTCTCAGGACAAGGGAACCATCATCCTGATAGCACCTCATTGGCCACGCCAAGTGTGGTTTCCCATACTTTAGGATCTCTCCATCTGCAGGCACATTCCCTTGGGAAAGGACCCACTTCTGATCACTCAAAACAGGTGCCTACGCCATCCCAATCTTCAAGCCTTGTCACTGACGGCATGGATGTTGAAAGGTTAATCCTTCAGCCACTTAACCTTTCCGATCCAGTTTCCAGTGTCTTGATTGCTTCACGGAAGCCTTCCACGAGAAAATCTTACTCTTATAAATGGAAAAGGTTCACATCATGGTGCTCTTCTCAATCCCTTGATCCCTTTTCCTGTCCAATCCCAAAGTTTTTGGATTATCTCTCGCATCTGTCAGAGTCAGGTCTCAAAACATCTTCCATCAGAATGCATGTCAGTGCGGTGGCCGCCTTCCATAAAGGTATTGGGGATGTCCCTATATCGGTACAACCCCTTGTAACACGCTTTTTGAAGGGCTTGCGCCATATCAAGCCCCCATTACGTCCTCCGGGCCCCTTCTTGGGACCTTAACCTGGTTCTCGGTCGGCTCATGAAACCACCATTCGAGCCTCGTCACTCCTGTGACCTAAAATATCTCACGTGGAAAGTGATTTTCCTTTTGGCTATCACTTTAGCTCGCAGGGTTAGTGAGTTACAGGCCCTAGTTACCTATCCGCCTTACACTAAACTACTGCAGGACCGGGCGATACTCTGCACTCACCCTAAATGTTTACCTAAGGTAGTCTTGAATTTTCATCTCAATCACTCCATCATACTACCTACCTTTTTTCCCAGGCCCCATGCCAACCCAGGAGAACAGGCTCTGCATACCCTTGACTGTAAACAGGCTCTAGTGTTTTACCTAGACCATACAGCTGCCCACAGGGAAAACACTCAATTGTTCGTATCTTTCCACCCTAACAAGTTAGGGAAGCCTGTGGGTAAGCAGACTCTCTCCTCCTGGTTGGCGGACTGCATATCCTTTTGCTATCAGCAAGCGGGCATTCCTTCTCAAGACCGTGTTAAAGCACACTCTGTGAGGGCCATGGCTACTTCAGTAGCACACCTGCGATCGGTGCCGCTTCCTGACATCTGCAGGGCTGCCACCTGGAGTTCTCTCCACACCTTTGCAGCCCACTATTGCTTGGACAAAGCCGGAAGACGAGATTCCATCTTCGGCCAGTCTGTCCTTCGTAACTTATTTACAACGTGACGTACCTACACCCTTCCGCTTGCCCGGTGGGGTTCAGGATGCCCTCTCCCAAATTCCAACCCAGTTGTTGTGCCTGTTGCACGCCTTTGGATACATTTGGTGCATGTTCGGACATCCTCAGCTCGGTACTCACCCATATGTGAGGACTACCATCCTGCTTGTCCTGTGAGAAAGCAAATGTTGCTTACCTGTAACAGGTATTCTCACAGGATAGCAGGATGGTAGTCCTCACGAAACCTGCCCGCCACCCCGCGGTGTTGGGTTCGTAACGTTTTGTTGTTTTATTTTTCGGTACTGTCTGTAGCTTTTAACTAAGACTGAAGGGGGACCCTTGCTGGCTGCAGGGTTAGTGCCATGCTGGGCATGCCCAGTAGAGGCCAGTCAAAGTTCTGGAAACTTTGACAGAAGTACCCTTTGAGAGTTGAAACAAGATGAGGAGAATTGAGTGTATATAATGAAAATGAAGGTCAGATTGATTGAAAAAGGAATTTAAAACTATCACTAATTTTATTGATAAAATTAAAATAAACCAAAACTGGAAGATTTCACCAGAGGACATTTGACTAAATTTTGCTCTGTTTTTCACAGATCAGTGATTGGTTATCATGTAACAGACTTGTAGTAAATCTTAGTAAAACTGAGATACATTTTCTTCATGGTCTGAGATTGATTCCATCCCCATTCATTTAAAGATGTTAACATTCAAATGAAGTCTGAAGCTTGAAATTAGGTGTCCTCCTAGATTCTACTCTCTCTCTGCGCCTACAAATATAGTCACTGGTTCGTAAATGTTTCTTTAAACTCTGAATGCTATGCACTATTAAACTATTCTTAAACACCTCCGATTTCTTTCTTGTAACTCAGGCTTTTATTCTGTCATCTCTAGACTACTACTGTTTCTCCTGGCTAAGATTACCGCAGTCTGCATTGCAAGGCTTACAGGCCATCCAGAACTCTGTGGTCTCTTACATGCACACATCTCTCCAACTCTAGCAGAGCTTCACTGGTAGCCCAAATGCTGGCACATTAATAGATTTAAAATCCTGACAGTATTTAAATCTATTAAAGGCCTTGAATGTAGTGGTTTCCCAAACCTGTTATCTTCTGCCCTACATGTTCCTTACAATCCACATCAAAAGGTCTGCTAGTTGTCCCTGATGTTAAAAAGCTCTGATTAGAGCACTGTTGTGACCACTAACTAAAACTGCTGGACAAATGCCAAATGGTATATCTGAAGATTTCAGTGATGACAAAATTCTCTTCAAAGAACTAATATTAACTAAACTGAAACTTTTATTTATTTGTTTAAATGTTTTATATACTGTCACTCCAGGTGAGAATCACTAGTTCATAACTGTTTACAGGTAAAACATGTTCCTAGGTTGCAGTCTCCCCACCATTCTCCAGTGTCATATCGTCTAGACCCCAATAATATCCTAGAAAGTTCGTCTAAAATTGCTTTTTCCCTCTCAGATAGTGGAGACTCTGCACCAGAATGGGCTTTTGGAAAATTTTAAGGAAATCCAATCATTTTATTATCAAAGTGGGTAACAAACTGCTCACAGGTCTTTATAAAGGAAAGCATGCTTGGATAAATATGGGGCAGACATTAAATTGATTGACCACTGCAAGTAGTTCTTCCTTACTAAGTTAATTGAAAAAATGGTGGCTTTTCAATTGCAGATTTTATGATCCATATCTCTGCTACGGTGGATACATTTCAAATGGGATTTTGGATTTATTATAAAAAAGAAAACAACAAAGCATTGCTAATCTCTTTAGTGAGTGACTTACACAAGAATATGGAGTTAGGTAATGGTGTAGTTTCGATGTGATCTATACATGGAACGATGGTATATAAAATGTCTAAATAAATGTTAGGTTTTTCAGCTGTTTTTGATTTAGTTTGCTATAAGAAATTGGTGGCTAGGCTAAAAGTGATAGGCCTTAGAGGAAATATTTTGGAATGGTTCAGCTCGTTTTTTTGCAGGCTAGTTCTCAAGTTGTGAGATTAGGTGGTTGGCAGTCATCCACCTGGGTCTTACATTGTGGGGTTGCCCAAAGGGCATGCTTTCTCTGGCCCTATATAACTTTCTGGTGCCCCTCTGCCATCTTTTGATGAGGGTAGAAATTTGTTACCAAGTTTTTTCAGATGTGTAATTTGTTTTTCCCATTAAATACTGTAGTGTGATAGAATTAAAAGCTATTAATGTTTGCCTTGCGGTGCATATCCAACCAATTCAAGCTTAAACTAGAAGAGGTGCTGTGGCTGCATGCCCAGGAACCTGATCCTGCCTTTATTATAAGAACATAAAATATGCCATACTGGGTCAGACTTAAGGGTTCATCAAGCCCTGCATCCTGTTACCAGCAAAGGCTAATGCAAGTCACAAGTACTTGGAAAGTACCCAAACATTAAATAGATCCCAAAGTGTACTATTCCTTATTGATTAATAGTAGTTTATGAACTTTTCCTTTAGGAACATATCCAAACCTTTTTTAAACCCAGTTACACTAACTGCCATAACCACACTGGCAGTGAATTTCAGAGCTTAATTATGAGTTGAGTTTTAAATGAGCTACTTGCTAACTTCATGTGGTGCCCACTATCCTTTTATTGTCTGAGAGAGTACATAACAAATTTACATTTACCTGTTCAAGTTCTTTCATGATTTTGTAGATTTCTATCATATCCATCCTCGGCAGTCTCTTTTCCAAATTGAACAGCCCTAATCCCTTTAACCTTTCCTTGTAGGGGAGCCATTTCATGCCTTTTATTATTTTGGTCGTACTTTCTCTAGTGCAATTGTATCTTATGTTGGATAGCCACTATTTGCCTAGTCACATTAAGACTGATAGACTGAGGCCTTCTGTATAATGATCTCACTTTTCAGCCATGTGTCATCAGTTTGCCAGACAGCATTTATCATATGTGGATAAGGTAATTGTATCTTGTTTTATCAGGTACGGATTTGGTAAGGGTAATTTAGACTTTAGTTTCGACCAGATTAGATTATTCCAGTGCTGTTTGAGTTTACTGAAAGATAGTTTCAAGGCTGCAACTTAGAAAATGGGAGCCAGAATTATAATGATCAGATGCCATGGCAGCCAGTCTCTTCTTTATTGTCTAGCTTAATTTGGCTTACAGTAGAATATCTGATAAAGTTTAAAATGTTGACTTTGGTGTTCAAGGGGCTGAATGGGATCTGACTAAGACCTTTATTATATTTTAGGTCAATCCCCTTTGTTCCTCTGAATCATCCCTGCTGTATGTTACAGGGCTGAAGGATGCCTGGCTAGACAAAACTAGACAGAAAGCTTTTTCTGGCTGCCCTTCAAATATATAATTCTCTTCCAGGGGAGATTAGAGCCCAGGAGGATTATCGTTGGTTTAAAAAGCAGGTCAAATCATGGCTGTTCAGGTTTTGCCAAATGCAAAACCAATGATAATGTTTGGGTGGAATATGGAAGTGATTACTGAAGCTCACCATAATGGGGTGAGGAAATAGTGACTTATGAAGCAGTAGGGAATTGTTTCATTTTAGGGGGAGTTTCTGAAAACTATTTTATAAATTATTAGTTTTATAAATTAGCATGCTTTTCTTTTATTTTACTTCGTTTTAAAATTTTGTAGGGCCCATGTGAGATATATGTACATTAGAACATAAGATATGCTATACTGGGTCAGACAGAAGGTCCATCAAGCCCAGCAACCTGTTTCAAACAGTGGCCAGTACAAGTCACAAGTACCTGGCAAGTATCCAACATTAAATATATCCCATGCTACTAATGCTGGCAACAAGCAGTGGCTATTCCCTATTGATTAATAGCAGTTTATGGACTTCTCCTCCAGGAACTTATTCAAACCTTTTTTAAACCCAGCCAACCCCGGCCAACCTTTAAGAACTGCTCTTCTCAAACCGATTAAAGGTGCCTGATATTCCGTGAGATCAGTTGTTGAGTCTTGTCTGGGAGCGATAAAATAAAAGGCTTCCAGACACTATAAAGGAACTTCCCCTTAGTGATCGATTTGATCCGAATGGCTTGTGATTCCAGGCACAGCAAAGCCACCAATCTTTTATGCCACTTGCCCATTGAGGGCAGGATATTATTCAACCACTGTACCAGAATACATTGCTTCCTAACTAAGCAGCTTTTGTAAACAAATAAGTTGCCGGCCTTGCTCAAAGGCAACACATCTGATTTGCCCAATAAACAAATCTCAGCGGAACCTACTACATCAGCTGCCCACCATTGACCCTTTTGAGAAAATATGGCTGTCCAGAATTCTTGAATTAAAGGACATTCCCAAAAGATATAACTCAAGGTTGCATCCAAATGACCGCATTTAAGATATTTGCTGTGCCCAGCAGTCTCCGCTTTATAAGCCTGCACGGGGGAGTAAAACAATCTATTTAAGTTGAAATTGCCCCATATAATTCGTGTACATATATAAACATATCATCCTCATCTATTGAAGTAGCTAACTCTTGACCCCACACGGAAGCAAGTGATTGTAATTGCTTATATGTTGTGATTGAATGTAAGAATTTGTATAGGGATGAGAGCGTATGTTTTCCCCCCAAAACACATCCCTTGAAATCTTTGAAATGGATCTGAAGTATAGTGAACTTCACTTAACTGAAAATGTATTTAATTTAATTTGAAAATATACTAAATAATAATTTGTTTGTAGCCCCAGGTTAGAAATACAGTATGGAAAAAGTATACCTTTCTTGATTGTATATCAATAAAAGGTAAAACCCTGGCTTTTGGTGTCTTTCCCCATTCTTTATGTACCTCCAGTTCAGCTCCTGATGGAAAATCTGGTTCCCTCGCAATGGTAACACAAATGATTTCTCCCATTGTATAGAAAGATGAGATCTCAGTAATTTTCAGGCAGCTCTTGCTGCTGTGATCCACAAGGAAGTTGCCAAGTGTTTAGGTAACTGGGATTGCGCCATATGCAAAACATAAGACATAATGGGGCCACTAATGATTTTTCCAGCTCTAGGTCAGAATAAAGATCTCTATTGTCTATCCAATCCCCTACTTGTCGGAGTATACATGCATAAGAATAAAAACGCATGTTCGGAAAAATTACACCCCCCCCCCCCCCCCCCCTCTTCTTTGGTATCATGAGTTTAATATGGGACATTCTGGGCTTCTTCCCCCTCCAAACAAATGTTGACCAAATGCATGTAATAGCTCGGGTATCTGTGCGAGATAAAATGAGAGGCATCATCAGCAGCACAAAGAGAATTTTGGGAAGTAGCATTTTTATGAGAGCTATGTGGCCCATGAATGATACCGGAAAATGCATCCATTGTTCACATAACTTCTGGCTACTTATAATTATTGAAGGGATATTGGCCGCATACCACTGCTAGGTATATTTATGTATATAAATACCTAGGTATTTAAGTTTATCCATTGTCCAACGTAAAGGGAAATCCACCCACTCGATGTAAGGAGCCAGAAAGATCCAAAATCTCTGATTTGTTCAGGTTTACCTTCAGTCCTGAAAAACTTCCATACCACGAGAATAAATCAAGGATATCGGACAGATATTTCTTTGCTTTAGGAAGAAATATGTCATCAGCAAACAATAAAACTTTAGAAAAGGGAAGTTTCCCAAAGCTACCTGCCTCATCCACCACCTGCGTTAGCAACTGAACCAAAGGTTCTGATGTTAAAATAAATAATAGTGGAGAGAGAAGGCAGCCCTGTCTTGTCCCTCTAGTTAGAGGAAAGGACTCAGAGAAACAGTTATTGACCCGTACCGTAGCGGCTGGGTTGGAATATAACATATGTATGGCATCAAACATATAACCTGTGATGCCGTATTTAGGAAGAATAGTATGCAAAAATTCCCAGGAGACCCTATCAAAGGTCTTCTCAACATCAGAACTGATGAGCACAGGGTCTTGAATCCCCACTCGCCTCCAGTTTTCTAATAGTATTAAAACCCTGTGAACATTACCTCCTGCCCTTCTCCCTGGAACAAACCCCACTTGCCCTTTTGCTGTTAATTGGGGAAGAAATACTTTTAACCTATTAGCTATTACTTTAGCATACAATTTAATGTCCAAATTCAATAATGAGATTGGGCGGTAAGAGGAAACCCTTATGGGGTCTTTGCCTGGTTTGGGCAATACTATGATATTGGCACTTTTAAGGAATTCTGGCATCCGTCCCTGATGTATCATCATGTCAAATTTTTCAGAGCCCCAGAAATATGTTGCAAAAGCGTTTTATGAAACTGAGCAGTCAGCCCATCAGGTCCTGAAGGTTTCAACAATGTTAATTCCCTATCGCCAGCTGAATTTCTTGGTCCTGGAAGGGGTCTATTAAACCATTGCAATTGTTACGCTGAAAGTGAGGGAAGTTTCACGTTCCCCAAATAGTGGGACATGTTCTCCTTATCGCATCTCTCTGCCATATATAACTCCTGATGATGATCTCTGAATGTTCCACATATCTCCCCAGAGGATGTGTACTTTATCATCACTAACCTTAATGAGAGTAACATAGGCTGCCTGCCGACTGGAGTGGGTTAAATTCGCCAACATTTTCCCCGACTTATTCTAATAAACAAAAAATTTGTGTTGTAAATTGGATAGGGATTAATTAGCTCTCTGATGTAGACTGTCATTTAGTAATTTAGAAGTTGTCCAGTATTCTTCCCTTAACCTAGCAGATCTATCTGTCGTCATACGTCTGTGTACTCGTTGAAGAGTATCTGTCAGTTGTAGGATGTCTCTATCTAATTCTTTACTTTTATGCACAGTATAACTAATTATTTCCCCTTTCATTACTGCCTTTGCCATCTCCCAGAATAAAATAGGGTCCTCGAAGTGAAGACTATTATTGTTCTCGTATTCTTTCCATTTCTCTACAAGTAAGTTTCAAAGTTCTTACCATGAGATAGCTACCTTGGCATCCTCCACTCAGGTTTATCTCCAAATGGATCAGGGGGTACAAATAGCATATCACCTGACCATGATCCGAGATTACAATTGGGTTATAGTGGAGCTCTCCACTTTTAGAATTAGATATAAGGATGTAATCGATTCGTGTTTGTGTGCATGTACTCTTACAATATGTGTAATTTCCACTTCTCCTGAGTGTAATATTCACCATGCATCTAAAACCTGCAGCTGGGTAAAGAGAAAAGGAATTCCGGATCTGTACTTGGACCAGTGCTTTTCAATATATATATATATCTAACTAGATAAACGACGCTTGACCGACGTGCCGCAAATGCGCAGTAGAGAGCAGCTCTACTGCGCATGTGCGGGCGAGCACGTCTGTCTTAGGCAGCGTCAAAAAAAAACAAACCATGGCGGCGGTGGTAGCGGCAGCGGGTGGCGGTACCGGCAGCGGGCGGCGGTGGTGGCGGCAGCGGGCGGCGGTGGTAGCGGCCAGTAGCGAGGGAGGGAGGCGAGAGAGAGAGGGAGGGACGGACTGAGAGAGTGGGAGGGAGGGATTGAGTGGGTGGGAGGGACTGAGGGGGAGGGACTGAGGGGGAGGGAGGAGTGGGTGAGTGTGTGGGAGAGAGGTAGGAGGTGGGGAAGAGTGAGGGGAGAGTGAGAATGAGGGAGAGGTGAGAGTCAGGGATGTGAGTAAGTGGAAGTGGGAGAGGGAGAATGAGGGAGAGGTGAGAGACAGGGCCGCAGCGGCGGTGGCGAAGACGGGCGGCAGCAGTGAGGGAGGAGAGAGAGAGGGAGGGACTGAGTGAGAGGGGAGGAGAGGGAGGGAGTGGGACTGAGTGAGAGGGAGGGAGGGAGTGGGACTGAGTGAGAGGGGGGAGGGAGGGAGTGGGACTGAGTGAGAGGGAGAGGGGGGACTGAGTGAGGGGGAGAGGGGGGACTGAGTGAGGGGGAGAGGGGGGAGTGGGACTGAGGGAGGGAGTGGGACTGAGGGAGAGGAGGGAGGGAGTGGGACTGAGGGAGAGGAGGGAGGGAGTGGGACTGAGTGTGAGTGAGTGGGACTGAGTGTGAGTGAGTGGGACGGAGAGAGGGGGGAGTGGGTGAGTGTGAGGGAGGGAGGTAGGGGGTGGTGAAGAGTGAGGGGAGAGAGAATGAGGGGGAGGTGAGAGACAGAGGGATGTAGCCCGTTTTAACGGGCTTAACGGTTTGTATATATATAAATGATCTGCAAAAGAATATGACGAGTGAGGTTATCAAATTTGCAGATGACACAAAATTATTCAGAGTAGTTAAATCACAAGCGGACTGTGATACATTACAGGAGGACCTTGCAAGACTGGAAGATTGGGCATCCAAATGGCAGATGAAATTTAATGTGGACAAGTGCAAGGTGTTGCATATAGGGAAAAATAACCCTTGCTGTAGTTACATAATGTTAGGTTCCATATTAGGAGCTACCACCCAGGAAAAAGATCTAGGCATCATAGTGGATAATACTTTAAAATCGTCGGCTCAGTGTGCTGCAGCAGTCAAAAAAGCAAGCAGAATGTTAGGAATTATTAGGAAGGGAATGGTTAATAAAGTGGAAAATGTCATAATGCCTCTATCGCTCCATGGTGAGACTGCACCTTGAATACTGTGTACAATTCTGGTCGCCGCATCTCAAAAAAGATATAGTTATCACAACTATATCTTTTTTGAGATGCGCCACCACCGCCGCCCGCTGCCGGAGAAGGTACAGAGAAGGGCAACCAAAATGGTAAAGGGGATGGAACAGCTCCCCTATGAGGAAAGGCTGAAGAGGTTAGGGCTGTTCAGCTTGAAGAAGAGACCACTGAGGGGGGATATGATAGAGGTCTTTAAGATCATGAGAGGTCTTGAATGAGTAGATGTGACTCGGTTATTTACACTTTCGAATAATAGAAGGACTAGGGGGCATTCCATGAAGTTAGCAAGTAGCTCACTTAAGACTAATCGGAGAAAATTCTTTTTCACTCAGCGCACAATAAAGCTCTGGAATTTGTTGCCAGAGGATGTTGTTAGTGCAGTTAGTGTAGCTGGGTTCAAAAAAGGTTTGGATAAGTTCTTGGAGGAGAAGTCCATTAATGGCTATTAATCAAGTTTACTTGGGGAATAGCCACTGCTATTAATTGCATCAGTAGCATGGGATCTTCTTAGTGTTTGGGTAATTGCCAGGTTCTTGTGGCCTGGTTTGGCCTCTGTTGGAAACAGGATGCTGGGCTTGATGGACCCTTGGTCTGACCCAGCATGGCAATTTCTTATGTTCTTATTTATTTATTTTATTTATTTATAGTTTTTCTATACCGGCATTCGAGATTAGAAACCCCATCATGCCGGTTTACAAATAACAAGAGGGTGTGTACAAAAAACAGAACATAAACAAGTGCAAAGAGATAAAGTTACATTACAACACCGGGCCTGGGGTATTTGCTTGTCTATCTTATTTCTTATCTACTATACAATTGAAATCCCCACTCATTATTAATGGAGCTGAACCCAGGGAATCCAAAACAGATATTATTTTAGTGAAAAATAAGTGATCATATTTATTCGAAGCATATATGGACTTTAACCTTAACAGGCGTACCAAAATGAAGTCCCTCTATTGTGATATAGCGGCCCTGGGGTCTGCACATGTATGGGACACCTGAAAGGACACAGAGTTATGTAATAAAATGGCCATCCCACATCTTTTAGATGTTCCCTGTACAGCAAAAACTTGTGCCACCCTGTGCTTCTTTAGTTATCCGTGTTCCTTAGCTACCATATGGGTCTCCTGCAGAAAAGCAATTTGAAACCATTTCCATTGTAAGCAAGAAAGCACCTTCTCCCGTTTTATTGGGGAGCCAAGCCCAGCTGCATTCCAGGTGATAATCTTATGATACCCCCCCCCATTGATACTCATGAGAGAAAAGAGTATGAAAGAGATCACCCCCTCCCTTGCACTGTCCCACTTATCAAAGGATCCCAACTCGTGGGCTTTTATATTGCAGTCGGCTGTACTAACAATAACACTTGGCAACCAAATAGCCCTACTCATCCTACTATAACAGAAGAGACTCTGGTACCTCCCATCTCCTACTACAGGCTCAGAGTCCGTCAAACGTGTTCGGGTACCGCCACCCCCCTACATACTTTCCCAAAGCTACTTTACCAATAGTGAATTACTATTCAGCTTGGATTCTTCATCATCCATATCTTCCAAACTCAACACCCTTAGCCCCATGCCGCCCATTTGCTTGTATAGAAATCCCCCTGCTCTTCATAAACACTGATTTATCATATATAAACATTTGGAGGAATACCGGTATAAAGCTCAGGCATCACGCAAATCAAATTAGTAACCTAATGAGTAATATAGTCCCTGTAGTTATCACATGACCTCGAGGCATTTGAAAAGCATTACTTCTCATCGTTAATAAATAGAAGCGCTGATTTATAGCTTGTGTATGGTCTTCCGTGGCTCTTATGCACATAGACTATCACATGTTTCAGCATGAGCTATAACTATAGTCCATTTGATAGTTGGCCATCATACAGACACCCTGTCCAGCAAAGTTGACAACAGGCTAACAAATTACTGCTGCTTCTTCCAGGTAATGAAAGCAAAAAGTACAAACTACCCAAGCTACGGGTATGGTGTTACAATTCCATTCATGAAGCTCTGCATTGTCCCACCGGAAGTGTCCTCTCACCAAAGAAATCTTTTCTGTACCCATCCGCTCTCCGGTCATGGGGCAGGCTGTTTACATCGAACTCCAGTTGCAAACTCTTCCATTATAAACTCTGTTTATTAACTAATATCATGCCTGTTAATCCCAGCTGAACGTTAAATAAACCAAATGCGGTATGCCGGTGCTTATTCACAGTGCTAATATATATTAGTCACATTATATGAATTTTAAGCAGTCTTTCATTCATGTGAGCATACTCTGTCCCATCATTCTGCAGGAAGAATTTGTTGAATATATTTCTCTGCTTTTTCCACACCCTTGAAATCATGTCTTGAGCCCTGGTGCCATATACATAATTGAGCAGGAAACTGTAGTGCAAATCTGTTCTGGGCCAATTTTGCACAAATAGGAGAATATACTCTCCTCTGCGCTATTACCCTGTTAGAGTAATCTTGGAATATTACACCTTTTGGTATTTGTATAAGAGATGTTTTTTTCTTTAGAATGCTCTCAAAATCATACTTTTATAAGAGAAGTGAGAAACCTTAGCAATGATAGCCCTTGGACTGGTCTGTTCCTGTTGCTTCGGTCCCAGGCGATGGACCCTTTCAAAAATCATTTTTCTTCTGAGTTCTTGTAGGCCCAGTTCCTCTAAAAGCCATTCCTCCAAAAAAGGACTTACATTGACCGAGTTTTCATCCTTGACGATCCCCACAAATCTGATGTTGGACCTATGGGCTCTATTCTCCAAATCGTCAATTTTGAGCATTTTTCTCCTGCATTTCTTTCTCTAATGATTGCATGCATTTTTCCAATTGCAAAACATCATCTTCTACCGTTAACTCTCAACCTTACTCATGATCGAACCGAGGAGCAATCTCAGATGAGAATGATTTAAGGTCTTCAATTTGAGTAGAAATATGTGAAAATTTCTCGTCCAACGCCGATAGCACTGATTCAGTGAGTTTTAATGATTAGCGCTGAGTCACCTCCTTCTGCACTTCCAGCTCCCGTGCCATCAGCCATTTTGGGTGAGGCCGGTTTCCCCTTCTCTTTCTCTTGTTTAGTCTGCCGAAGCGCCATTTATACAGGGGATCACCCCGTCCAGCCCAAATTGCACCAGTCAGTTCCTGAACCTTTTGGCACCAAGGTAGGAAAAATAAATTGTCAGTTGTGATGTGGAAACGTATCAAAAGGGGCAGGCGGTACCCAGAGCTCAGCACGGTGCTGCTGGCTAAGCCCACCACATCACGTGACTCTCTTCTTTGATCTTTTGTTTTTGTTTTGGTCCAGCAGTTGTCTTCTGCTTCTTTGGGCTTCTAGTTCAGTTGGATCTAAGGCTAACATTCTGTGCCATAAGCCTTCATTTTCATCTACTAGGGGGAAATGCTCCTGGCCTACTATGATTCCACAGCTGTAGGAAGAACCACAAACTCTAACTCTTGCCACGGAATTCCTTATTACCTGCTGAATCGTGATGGGAGACTGGGATAGGATTGAACTAAGGCAGCAGCAGCTGGTGCACCTTTTCCCATCTCCTTTCTACATTGATCTTCCTTCTATCCCTGTTAGTCTTGGCTTGATGATCAGAAAAGGCTTCTTCTTCCTCTTCTCTGGGTTGGCATGTTTGAACCGTATGGTCCAACCTGTGACATTCTGGCCCTGGCCAGCAGAGGAATATGTAGTAGCTTGAAGTGCTGATAATGTTCTGAGATCACTAAGCCGATTGGAGTTTGGGGCTGGTAAAGAAAAGGGGGGAAGGGGATTGTAGTAGGGGTGTGAATGAGAGCTGCTGTGGGATGTGTATGTGTGTGAGAAATGATGGGGATCAGAAGTAGGGAGTATGTATGGGGATGAGAGTGAGAGAAGGGATCAGAATTGAGAGGGAGGGGTATGAGATCCACTCTCCTTCCCTCTTCTGATCCAGAATCTCCTTTCCCTCTGTTCCCGATTCCGCTGCTTCTCTGTTCCTTTAGCTGCACCCTCCTGAGATCCTTTCTCTGAGATACTCCTTTGTCCCCCTTCTCTAGCAACAATTGCTAACGGCCCTTCCTTCCCCCTGCCCCCCCCCCCAAAAAAAAAAAAAGAAATGATAAATCAGAAGAAACAATTTGTATAAAATAAAATACAAATTTCTCCAAGGACATGCAGGATGGTAGTCCTCACACATGGGTGACATCATTGGATGGAATCTGGCATAGAACTTTGATATTAAAGAATCTAGAACTTTCAGAATACTGAGCATGTACTGAGCATGTGCAGCTGTAGTCTTCACCCTGCTCCCTACCTAGGCAGAGTCCCTGTATATCATGGGAGCCGTGTGCTCATGGTATTTAGCTTTGCTGTCTACCTCACAATCTTTGTAAGTGATTTTTCTGGAGCTGCAGCTGTTTTTTCTTTTTTTCCTCTGTTTGTCAGCCGCATGGTGGGCCTTAATTATTGTGCAGTCTGGCGGAGTCTATTTCTTCCCTTTAAAAAAAAAAAAAAAAAAAAGCACCTGCAAAGTAGTATCTGTGTCCTCTCCTTGTTCTGTCTGTTTTTGTACCTTTTCAACGGTGCTAGCAAGACTGACTGAGTGCAGTCCGTGGGTGATCTGTGTAGGCCACTGAGCCTGGGAACTCGCCTGAGTTCTACCCAGGCAGGTGTTCCATGCTGTTTCACCGATTGATCGGCATCAATGGAGGTCAGGCGGTGAAGAGATCAAGGACCAATACCGTTCCTGTGGGGGGTTGTGTGTGTGCTCATCTTCCCCACACTTAAGGAACTAGTCTCCTCTGGCAGGAGCCGTGAGTGACATAGTCTCCCCTCCTGCTTGCCTGTGATGGCAGTGCAGTCCCCTTTAGAGAGAGGGTGAGCAGGATCCTGGGCAAGCAGCTTGCTGCTGTACCTTTGATGCCTGGTTTCCTGTGCACATCTGTGAGCAGTGCACCGTTGATCTGATGCATCGATGTTGGGACTGTGTTGAGGACCAGGATTGCTACTGAGCACCATAGTCACCCTTGACGCTATTGAGATGCTGGGATGACCTTAATGTCATTGATACCTACCGTAGATACCATAAGGGCCTTCTGTGCTGTAGCCTCGATGCACCAGAGTCATCGATGCCTTGGGCCTCAATGTCGCGGAGTAGTGGCATCGACCTCTAGCATTAGGGACCAGGTCTGCCATTGAGTGCCATAGTTCCCCCCTCAATGCCATTGGAGCTGACCTTGATACCCTTTATGCCATTGATGTTGTGGTGCCCTCAGTGCCCTCAATTTCCATCACTGGATACCCTCGATGCTATTGAGGTACGTGATGTCTGTTGTGGCATCCTTCGAAGCTGTCTGCATGGTCTTGATGCTGCGGCCGCCCTTGAAGCCAATGCAGTGAGTGGCCTCTGCCATCGCAAGGCATGGCCTTCATGCCATTGCGATTCGGAGCTGCCCTGATACCAATGGCGCATTCAATGCCATTGGGTATACAGGAGCACCATGTAGTCCATTGAGCGTGTTGATTACGGATGCCTTTCGTTGCTACTCTCGACTATATTGAACACGACCAATGAGGCACTGGGATCGCTATTGAGTGCCCTGGTCGTACTTGAGGGATCATCCACCAGGGCTCTTAAGAGCCCTTGAGTGCCACTGCAGCCCTCGAGCGACAGAGATTTCAGCCTTGGATGGCTCGAGTGCTGGGATCAGTATCTACTTAAGGCACACTGGTATGCAGAGGCATCCAGACACAATGGACCAGTGCCCTCGGGACTCCTTGGTGGTGTCCCAGCGGGGCACTGAGGAGCACCGTGCTGTCCCATCCCTGGCCCCTGAGCCATTGGGATTGGGGGCATTAGAGACCCTGCCTGGATTCATGTACTAATGAGGCTGTCATCAGCCATAGCCACTGATGAGAGACACCATAGTGCTTGCCGCATCAACGCCCTTGGACAAATAGGTGAGCCAAGGGGAACAATCTATGGTGCTGACGGGCATCGGTTCCTTTGGGCATCAGTGAGCCATATAGGCACCCCTGACATCCTTGGTACCGCCGGTCCATCGATATCTTTGGGCACTGGGGCCTCTATCGGAGCTGTTGGGTGGTCAATGTCTGCAGGCGCCTTTGGCGCCGGCATAGCACTATATATAGTCGAAATGATCAAGGTTCGGTAAAGCGCATTTGAAGCCTTGGGTGCCACATCATTCAGTGTCTTTGATGTGACCCTTTGTTGGTAAGTGCAATAGCCCTATGGGCCCTACTGTGGGTACCAGTGGATGATGTCTGATGTCTCAGGGATCCATAGGCACCGTCTGTCGCCATGGACTTCACAGCTGTCGTTCCATGAGAGAAAAGAAGGCAGGCCATTCACGATGCAGTTTCAAGAGCCATGTTTAGCCTCTGCATTCGTAGATACTGGATGGGTGATGCCATGGAATGCCACCCCACCACCATGTCATGCCCAGTGCACCAGTGGTACTGGGGACATTGTCTTCACACTGTTCCTGTTCACTCCACTGTGAGTTACTGAGGCAGTGGAACACAGCAGGCGCGATCGGGTACGGCCAGACGTCTCCTCCGAGTGCCTCGGGCAATGGCAACCGGCATTCTTCCTGTTTGTGCAGTTCTCAGGACCTGGGGGTATTTTGCCATAGTCGTGTCATGGTCTCAGCCTCTTCATCACTTCTGCTCTGTAAAATGCTGGGAAGCACTGGTGGGAAAGGCGTCTTCACACACTGTTATTTGCCTTTTGGCAGTGCGTAGCCACCTACTCCAGCAAGTGGATACCACTGTATGAGTGCTGTTCAGCGTGTTTTTATAGCACAGGGCTCTTTTTTTTTTTTTTTTTACCAGATGCCCTCTGCTGTATTGGGTGTGTTTGTGTGTGCTTTTCCCACGTGGCGAGCACAATAGGTTGTACGCCACAGCCAGGGACTGACCTACGACTGTGTTCCTGATCAAACCCTAAAGGGAGTAGACACTGGGAGGATAGTGTTGGGAGTCCTCTCCTCCCTCAGAAGAGGAATATGTCTTTTGACCTCTCCTGTATCACAAATCTCTTTTGTGGAGAAACCCCTGATTCTCCATCCCTAGCATGTTTATCTCTGAAATGGAGCAACGATTCTTTGCATCGGTGTATCTCCTGGAAGGCCAGGGCTGGGGAACAGCAGTGGCGGTCATAGGACCATTTTTGCTGGGGCTTCTCAGTTGATTACTGTGGTAGCCTATCCCTGGGTAGGGTAGCTGCCAGTGGTGGATTAGTTGCTTTTGAACCTCAGCGATCAGTGATTGTAACTCCTCTCACTTGGAGAGTTGTAGGTTTTTTGGGATCAGCAGGCCTCGATTCCCATTACTTCTCTCTTTTTAGGAAGGGGACATGTATTTTATTTATTGATTTAAAAGTGTTTGTATACTGTCTTTACAAACAGTGTTTAATCAAAACGGTTTACATAACTAAATAAAAAACAAATGTAAATAAAGATTTAAATTTAAGAGAACATAAAGATTATCAAATTATAAAAGCTCAAAATTACAAAAATATATAATAAAAATAAAAATCTAAAACAATAAATAGTTTACATAAAAAATAAATCAATATATAATAATGTTGTGCCCTGTGTGATGGAGAAGTAGTTATGTTATTTAGTGTGTGATATATGGAAAGCAGATTGAAATAAATGTGTTTTTAGGGATTTTTTGAAGTGTTTGGAGTTGGATATGGATCTTAAAGAGTCTGGTAATGCGTTCCATAAGATTGGTCCAATGACAGAGAATGATCTTTTTCTGGTGATGTCAAGACGGGCCTGTCGTGGTGATGGGATGTCTAAGAGGTTTTTGTCCAGTGATCTTAGATGTCTGGTGGGTTTGTAAATCCGGAGAATGGAACATAAGGTAATTGAATTAGGAGTGTAGATGAGAGAGTGTATAATGGACAGGATCTTGAATTGTATTCTGTATTTAATTGGTAACCAATGTAATGATTGAAGTATCGGAGTGATGTGATTTTTTATGGAAGAGTTTAAGATACGTGCTGCTGCGTTTTGGATCAGTTGAAGTGAGTGAAGTGTGTTATCTGGGAGACCTATATAAAGAGAATTACAGTAGTCAAGCCCAGAAAAGATGAGTGATTGAAGTATAGTCCGAAAATCGTGAAAGAAAAGTAGAGGACGAAGCCGTTTCAAGAGTTGAAGCTTATAAAATGAATTTCTGGTAATTATGGATATGTGTTGTTTTAATGAAAGATCTGAATTAATGGTTATACCTAAATTTTTTGCAGATTTGGAGATGGGGATAGTGATACAGTTAAATACTAATTGAGGGGGGGGACCTATGGATGAATCTGTAATTGATGAGAGGTGGACTATTTCTGGTTTTTTTGGATTTAGTTTTAGTCTATTGTGAGAGAGCCATGTGTCAATAGTCGTGAGGTATAAAGATACTAAGGATAATGTGTGAGTCCAAGAGGTGTTGTATGGTACCATAAACTGTATGTCATCGGCGTAGATTTTGAATTGTATGTTTAGTGAGGCTAAGATGCGGCAAAGAGGTAGTAGATAGATGTTGAAGAGAATAGGGGATAGAGAAGAACCTTGTGGAACACCCGATGCAATAGAGTATGGTTCAGAAGAATGATTTGATTGGGTTCACCTCTGGATGCCTGGTTGTCCATCCTTACAGGGGTGTTCCTCATTCTCCGTCCCGGGGAAGGGATGTGTCTGCTTCTGACTGGCAGTTGCTCTCAATTCCTCACAAGCTCAGAGAGCCAGTCGAGAAGGTACAGCAGGTCTATTTCGCGAGGGTGAACCTTATGGGTTTTCTCCATCCAGGAGTCACCTTGATACCTGCTGAGCTCAGTGGGCCATTATGGCCAATCATTCTTGCCTGTGGGACCCTCCTCAGTGAATAGGGTTCTAGTCCATCTAATTGGCAAGTATGCCTTTCAACTTATCTCCATATCCATGGCTGAGGGAGTTGGGGGATGAGGAAACCTGCAACATAGGTGGCTGCTCTTGGTCACAGTGGCTTGCAAGCTATACTTCCTCATTTTAGAGAGAACTATGCGGACAGGGGAGTCCTGGTCCATGCAACGATTGTTCCATTACTAGACCACGTGCTTCCTTGGGGGAAGAATTTGCAAGCAAGGCTGAGGTATTAATATCTAAGCCAGGTGCTTGGCAATCTGTTCCAAGATCGCCCTGGCCCTCCCCTCGTACCCTTAGGGTTTCCGGGCCGGTGAAGGAATCCTGTTCGATAGGGTTTTGCATTTGTGGCACCCAGGCTTCTGGTCTCTTAATGGAGTGTTTCTGGATTTCTTCCCTGGGGAATTTGCTTGGTTTCAGCTATTCGAAGGAGGCTGAGGGCTCTATCTCTGTGGGTAACTCCCTATAGGAATTGTCAGTAAGTATTTCGCTTGGGGTTGTTATACAACCTAGCTACTTGTTCTTACCCTGGCAGTCCAGGGTCTGCCTCCTTGTATTCTCGCTCCCTCCGAATTCCAGTTGGAATGTCGGGAGGAGGGGAGAAAAAGCTAAGTCATTTGTGGTATATCTTAGTGTACAAGGAAAGATACACCATGTTTTCCCTATATTTTAGCCAGGCTCTGACCAACATTGTCCTTAGCTTTTCTCTCTTCACTAGGTTGCCCAAAATGCCTTTCTGCTCACCTGGCTGGTCCTGTAGAAAAGATGGATAGCCCTGCCCTTGACAGTGCAATGTGAGTGATCTTCAGGCCTAACTTCTCTCACTGCTTGGGAGTTGGGCTAGTGATCTTGTTTAGGGGTTGCCATTCATCCCCTGAAACACTTGACTCTGTCCTGCATGATTAGTTAACTTTCTCTTTTATTAAAATTTATTAATTAGGCGATGTACAAAATAAAACATACATACATAGTATGGTCTGTCTCAGGCCTTGATGTTGCTGATTATTCTCCAAGCATTGCTTGAGCTTTTTCTGCCATTGTGTCTATCGGTCAACATGGACATACTCATGCAGAGACATTTTGTTCTTCGGATGTCGGTGGCCTGCAGTTGCTTTCTTGAG
Organism: Rhinatrema bivittatum; assembly: GCF_901001135.1. Classification (NCBI taxonomy): domain Eukaryota; kingdom Metazoa; phylum Chordata; class Amphibia; order Gymnophiona; family Rhinatrematidae; genus Rhinatrema; species Rhinatrema bivittatum. Next base: position 340,389,517 of record NC_042616.1, on the reverse strand, counting down.
AGTTCTCAGGCCCCAGTTGGGTTTTTGGTTGTCCTCTAATACTGAAGGAAACTGTGTGGTCTTTGTCCAAGAGTTCTTTTGTTTACATCTATAGGCTTTTTCCTGTATCCAGGAGGTTCTAGACACACTGTTGTCAGGATTTACTGATCCGAAACCTTGCTTGTGATGTTTTCTGTGATGCGAAGTATACTTTTGCTTGCACTCAAACCACTCCCCTACCTTAGATGCCTCTGTTACGCATGAGGGTTTTGTGTCTGTCATTTCTACAGTTTTTCTTTGTAGAACCCAACTCTTCTCCAGCCTGGATCCCTTGTAGGTTGTTTGCCTCTCAGGCAAAAAGAAGACTGGTAATGCCTTGTCCTGCTCGGACAGCCTTTAGCTAGCGATTCACCCATGTGTGAGGTCTACCATCCTGCTTGTCCTCTGAGAAAGCAGAGTTGCTGACCTGTAACAGGTGTTCTCTGGGTACAGCAGGAATTTAGTCTTCACGAAACCCACCTGCCTTCCCTCGGAGTTGGTTTCTCCATGTATTAGTTATATCATGGACTGAGGGACTCTGCCTAGGAGGCAGGGTGATGACTGCAGCTGCACATGCTCAGTAGGGCATGTTTGAACGTTCCGATGATGTCACCCATGTTTGAGGACTAACATCCTGCTGTCCCCGGAGAACACTTATTACAGGTAAGCAACTGATTTACATTAGTATGCAAATATGCTGCCAAATTGTCACAGAATCTACACTTCTGCCACAAGAAATGGGGATTTTCTCTTTTTTATATCTTTTATAGCTTTATGTTTTTGAGAGGTAAGTACTTCTTAGCAAGTATCCATTGATAAAACTGAATATAAATGAATACAAGAAATAAGCCAATATGTCAGCAAGCCAGATAAGTAAATCTTTTTCATTCATTGCAAAAACTTGTGTAACCAGTATTGAAGATTAAGAGAACCTGTGCCAGGTTAAATGATGTAATTGAACATGTTCTCTTTACTCCTGGGGGAATTCTGCGCACTAAAACTTAAAATTCTGCAAACTTTATATTGGTCAAAATAACACAATTTACATGAGTCTTTAAGTAATTACATTTTAAATTTAATACAGAAAAAAGTTATTACTTAGAGATGCAGAATTTCCCTAGAAATTCACTGTAAGAGTGTCCCTTCCACTCTCTCTCCCTACTCCCTTGGCCACTTTGCCCTCTCAGGCCCCAACTCCTCCACCTTCCAGTATCTCTCCCCTCCACCTCTAGGCTCAACCCCTTCCACTGTATTGCCAGTCCCAGAGTTTGACCCCGTTCTCAGTACTGCCCCTCACACAGGCTCCCTCTGCCCCTCCCTCTTTCACACACATGCTCCTTCTCTAGTGGTTCTCAACCTTTTTTCTGTCGGGACACACCTGACAGATGGTTCTCACATGCGTGACACACTGAACACATGATCGTCACAGGGCTAAATGTAAACATATATTCTATATCTATAGGATCCACCCTGACCCCCCCCCAACAATGGCTACAGAGCAGAACTAGGACATTCCCCGTTCAATTTACCATACAAAAAAGATTTTTTCTGGTGTCATCTCAGTAACAGCAACATAAAAACTCTCACCTACCAGGTGCAATAGCCCTCCTTATGAAAAAAAACAGTAATTTACCACCAATGCATGTTCTATTGAGAAAACACAACAAATATTGATACAAATGCCTACATGCTAGTAAAATACTTCACCTTGGTCACATACATAGAATTGACCTTCACCAAATACAGAAAGACCACAAATTACACACATGGAAACACAAACTGGAATGGAAACCAAAAAAGCCACTCTGTATTCTGTGCCAAAAACTCCCTTGTAGGCCAATAGCACATACCAGAAGCAGCAAGGGCTGCTGAAGCTCTGTCCTCACACTCTTGCAGCAGGAGTGACCTCCCTCACCCTGCAGCGGCAAGAAGGCAGCACTCAGCTGTTTGCTTGTGCTGCTATCACGGCACAGAGCAGTCGGCCTTGAATATAATTCTATGCTTTTTCTTCTCCCCACCTCAGCCTTTTTTTTTATTTATTTATTTATTTATTTATTTATTTATTTAATTTTTTTTTGCAGTTTATTATTTTTATATTTTCTTGCTGGGGTTATGCTGGCGACAGGAGAGGTCGGAGCTGGGGGGGGGGAGGGGGCAGCAGCACCTACTCCTGCAGCCCCTGGCAAAGTGGCCAGCCAGCACCGATTTTCAGCTCTGGATCCAGGCAGCTAATGGATGGATTTCCCCAACATCTGTGCAGCAGGAAATCCCGGCGGCCACATTCTCAGCTGAGTGCTCAGTGCTGCGATGATCGCAGCACAGGCAACCTGCTGAGTGTTGTGGGGCCGGGGAGAGCCTTGGGATGCAATTTCTGCAGCAGCAGCATGTAAGCATGGCCTTGAATACACACCCACACAAGCTCCCTTTCTCTCTCGCACATACATCCTCACACAGGCTACCTATGTCTCTCTCTCATACACCCCTTCACACAGGCTCTGTCTCTCATACATACACAATCCCTTCACACAGGCTAGCACCCTCACATACACACAATCCCTTTTTCATACACACGCGCTCCCAATCCTCACACATACACACTCCTTTGCAATCTCTTCATATAGGCTCCATCTCTCTGGCACCCATACTCAAGCATCCCCCACCCCCCGCTCTCTCACCTCCCATGCTCTCTCTCTCTCTCACACACCTTCCTGCACACCTCCCCCACAGCCCCTCCCCCACACCCTCTGCTCTCTCACAGCCCCTTCCCTTCCTCACAGCCCTCCCCCTCTCCTCTCTCACAGCCCTCCCCCTCTCCTCTCTCACACCCCTCTCCTCTCTCACACCCCTCTCCTCTCATACACACACATTCACTCTCACCAGGGCCTTCATCTTTGCTGCGAGTGGAGCACACTCCGTTCGTGGGAGCCTTCATCTTCGTGCGCTCCGTTTGCGGCAAGCCAGGGTCTCCTCTGCCATTTTCTGCGTAGAAAATGGCAATTATGTGCCGGGGGGAATTCTGCGCAAATTCTGTACTCCACAGTAGCGCAGAATTCCCAGACTATCTCTTGAAAAAGCCAGTACTCTTGTAAAACAAAGGCCCTTTGTTGGGATGTTTGTGAATGATTTTTTGTGACATTTTTGTATGTCTATATGCTTTTGGATATTGGGATCCTATGAAGTGTGGTATTTTCACTGAGTTTTTATGGTGTCTTGCATGAAAATATGTTTATATATGCTAGAAGTTTATGAATATTGACTTTTTTGGCATTTCTTTTGGAGTGTGCTTTTTTTCTTTTTTTTAACCAAGATAATCACAGGGTTGTCACTTAAAATCAGAAGACATTTTTGGAGTGATTAGGTTTTTCACTTCCTAATTTGTTTTTCCATGCTTTTGTTTGTTATATTAAAGCAAGTTGAAAAAAGGATTTAATATAGGTCACTGGTAATTAATAGTATTTTTATATCGTTTATTCATCATCTTTTGTTTATATGGCTGTGAGATCTATTTTGAACATTGAGTGCCATTACTTTTCCTGCCTTTTGGCAAAAAAAAAAAAAAAAAAAAAATACCATATGTTTAGAGTGTGTCATCCAAGGAGGGTATAAAGAAGTCAAGAATATTTATATTCAAATTCAGTGCTTAAAATGTTTAGTAACTCCTCTCCCATAAACTCCCAAGAAGCCCTAATTGTAGCCGTGTGGGTATGGGTGTGTGTGTATATATATATTAGAACTGTCAGATGAAACTTGTGACTAACAGCATTACTGAGAAGTTTTAAATGTTTTTCTATTGTAGCAACTTCATGAGTAAACAGGTAAAATAAGCTTACCAGTGGTTTAACAATATAATGGTGTCTTTCATTGGCTAAATAAAATACAGAGTTGGAAGAGCCCTCAGATCCTTGATGAAAATGAATAATAAAGGAGGGGGTGTATGCAGCCCTTGGGTGTTCCTCATTATAATCAATAAAGAACCTTTTATTGTAAGCTTGATATATTTTTGGGAGTATCCTATCTGATATGTCTGACTTTTCTTAAGCATTTCTTTAATTTTCAACCAGTTACAAATAGCTGAAATCTCTTCCAGAAGCTCACTGTTATGTAGCAGGCAGCTACCAAACGATGTACTGGCAATCTAGATTTCCACTTTTGATACAGGTCAACCAAGAATAAATATAGTCACTCTCTAGACCTTGTGTATATTAACCCACATTTTATTTGTACCAGCTCATTAAATTCACAACTGGAAAGAATACCATGGTCAGATCACTCCCTTATTTCTTTCTGTGGAATGCTGAACCCTGGGATTGTCAAAGATTCAACCAAAAGCCACAAATCCCTGATAAGAAAAAAAAAAAGTTGAACCTGTTCAGTTTTTAACTTCCTTTCTTTCAGTTTTACCTGGCACTATTTCAGAGAATATCAATATTGCTGTCTCTGAATGGAATACTTCCATTCTTGAGACTATGGACTTAATTGCACCAAAAAGTTTGTAAATTTTAACAAAAAGTCTAGTGCACTATTGTTTACTTCACAATTAAGAGACCTAAAAAGGATATTGAGGCATTATGAGCGATGTTGGCAAAAAACGTCCACTCCTTGAACGTAAGGACACCTACAGGGCTTTCCTAGCCAAGTATAGAAAACAAATGGACAAAGCCAAAAAATCTTATTCAGAAAAAATTAGGTAGGCGAGTGGAAACCCCATCGTCCTATTTAACATTGTTAAATCTTTTACGTCCTCAAGAAAGGACTTCTTTAACAATACTGACAACACTTTATTTAATAATTTTGGTGCAGTATTTTAGAGAGAAAATAATAAACATTTTTGCTGAATTTTCCTATCTTCCCTTACCAAAACCTCACACATTTCAGCCCCCTTATACCTGGAATACCTTCCAAGACATTGACTCCCTGACTATTTCGCAAGTTTTGTCAAAAATGAAATCTTCATCTAGCCCATTAAACCCACGCATATTATTCTAAAATTCCCCCACATGCGCATGCAGGAAGCGTATTTTATAACATGCGTGCGCCGATGTGCTCATGTTATAAGATCGGCACGTCCATGTGTGCGTGGTTCCCTGCACGCCTTTTAAAATCGACCCCATAGTGATTTTTCCTGCATTGCATGTGCTTTTGAATGTCTTATCAATGCATGGCAAAGTGTATTGTGAGTAAATGTACTGGCTGCCTGACAAAGTTATGGGTGCATCAAGGATAGCAATAATGTGCTCTTCTGGAACCCAACAGGTATTTTTACAGGGTGGCCAGTAAAATGACCTGGCAGGACCTTGGGGCTGCAAGAAATTGACTAAGATATCATGTTCCTCAGTAGAGACTTCTCATATATGGCCAGCCCACCAGGATTTATCATAGATGCAAGCTAAATTCTGACCAAGTTGGAAGCAGAATATTTGAAGGGCATGAAAATATTCACGTTCATGTTCTAGAACACTTGCAATGAATGAGGTGACATCGTTTGAAAGTTTGCTAATGCAAATTTTAGTTGCATCAGTAGGCTTGATTGATGATTTTCCCTAATGCCAGCAGCTATATGACCTGTGCTAAACCTCTCATCCTGAACAAGTCTGATTGCTTCAATATCCTCCTATGGCACAAAGAAAAATTTGATACCAGGGAGACACAGAGCACAATGGTGTCACAGGCCAGGGCATGTTCCCAGATTTTTCTGCCACAACACACTGCTAACGTGACATTACCATAGTTCCTAGTAAAGGTGATAGTTTTACATGTTCTGGCTTGCATGTAGTAAATAACACAGCACAATAAAAAGTACACTTTGAGGTCATTTATAAAAGTATGTCAAAGCAAGATGTGTCATAAAATATAAGATGGTAAACACAACAAGCTTCGCCGCATTGTAGAATTTCACATCTTTAGCTCATTTGTGTGTTACACAGCAGGGCGCCAAAGATACCTCTTTTTAACATAACGCATCCACACATGCAAATGATGTGTATCGTTGGGTCCTCAATTCTGACCAAAGCAAGTTCAGGTCCAAATTGAAACAGGCTGACTTTTGTAGGAAAAAAAATGCTCTTTCAAATGACATAAAGAAAAGGTTTAGAAACTACACAGTTGAGATATTTGCATCTTAAAATTGGCAAAAACGTGCATTAAAAAAGTGCGTTTGTGTCTTTATGTAATATATTTGCTTCCAGTTGCCTGTAAAGCCTCTTAGTGCAAATCTTATATTCCATGGGCCATGGCTACTTGTCTAGTCAGGGCCTGAATCAAAATATAGGTCTGGAACAATGAGGAGTCACCTAGGTCTTATATTTATTTTGTAACATTTTTCACATAATTTGCTGACCCATAAAAAGGGAGGCAAACTCACGTTATGTTCCAAACTTTGCATTGGGACTTACCACCAGGGGTTCTACTAATCATATCATACCCGTTTTGATAAACTGACATTAAGAACATAAGAACATGCCATACTGGGTCAGACCAAGGGTCCATCAAGCCCAGCATCCTGTTTCCAACAGGGGCTAATCCAGGCCGTAAGAACCTGGCAAGTACCCAAAAACTAAGTCTATTCCATGTTACCGTTGCTAGTAATAGTGGTGGTTATTATCTAAGTCAACTTAATTAATAGCAGGTAATGGACTTATCCTCAAAGAACTTATCCAATCCTTTTTTAAACACAGCTATACTAACTGCACTAACCACATCCTCTGGCAACAAATTCCAGAGTTTAATTGTGCGTTGAGTGAAGAAGAACTTTCTCAGATTAGTTTTAAATGTGCCACATGCTAATTTCATGGAGTGCCCCCTAGTCTTTCTACTATCTGAAAGAGTAAAAAAACCGATTCACATCTACCCGATGTAGACCTCTCATGATTTTAAACATCTCTATCATATCCCCCCTCAGCCATCTCTTCTCCAAGCTGAAAAGTCCTAACCTCTTTAGTCTTTCCTCATAGGGGAGTTGTTCCATTTCCCTTATCATTTTGGTAGCCCTTCTCTGTACCTTCTCCATCGCAATTATCTTTTTTGAGATGCGGCTACCAGAATTGTACACAGTATTCAAGGTGCGGTCTCACCATGGAGCGATAGAGGCATTATGATATTTTCCTTTTTATTCACCATTCCCTTTCTAATAATTCCCAACATTCTGTTTGCTTTTTTGACTGCCATAGCACACTGAACCGACAATTTCAATGTGTTATCCACTATGACGCCTAGATCTCTTTATTGGCTCCCAATAACACAAAGAATATATTATAAAACCTGCTGTATCCTTCATAAAGCAATCTATGGGCAAAAAACTGATTGGCTGAATTTCTCAATTTGTTTTCACACCCCACATAGAACACTGAGATCAGCCAACAAAGGATTACTTCAAATCCCCTCGGTAAATACAGCCCACCTCACGTTAGTGCGTGAGAAAATCATCTCTGTCGCAGGACCCAGTTTCTGGAATAATTTAAAAAAGCCTTAAAGACCTGGCTTTTTGAACAAACCTATTCAGACAACCTTGAGAAAGGCTAATAACTTCAAGAACCAAAGGTTGACTTAAATCCTCATGTTTTTGTATTTCTTTTATTAAGGTGTATTTTTTCCTACTTAATGTGAGTTTTATAAATTTTGATGTATACCCTGTGTTTTTGTTATTATGTAAACCATTGTGATGTATTTTTGAACGACGGTATAGAAAACCTTTTAAATAAATAAAATAATCCACAAAATTTAAGGCCCCTGGTGTTGTCGGGCTGCAGCACCTGAAAAAAATGGCCATTTTAGCTTGCACGTAGCATGGTACTTAACTACCTCTAGCTTTCCAACCAATGGAGATCCAGATGATAAATTTAGTACAGGTTTGTTTGAGTCCCTAGAGAAAAATCCATTCAAAATTGTATTCAATTTGGAGGAGGTTGAGCGTCCACTTGATATGGAATGACCCCCTTGTTGTATCTTCAGAGTCCAGCAATTGTACCCAGTGTATCACTGCCCACACTACATAACCTCCGCAGATGGATGCCTGTAAGACCACTGCATTAGTTGTGAAGGCCTGTCACAAGATTGGGGTCCCCGATCACGCTCCATTCCCTCCGATGCTCGGTAAATGTATTTTCCGGTACTTGTGGTCTGTTCCCAGCGACTTACCACTTCGGTGCCAGACTGTCACCGACCACGCACCCGCAAATTTTTAACTTGGCGAGCAAGTTTAGGGAATGCCACGAGTGTCCGAGGTCCATGTCCATAACGGACCCACATTGTCTGTGTTTTGTGCTTAGGTCCCTCGCACGACGTTCGACAATGCCCTAGTTGTGCATAAATGACCCCCAAAGACGCGCTCACCTGGACAAAATGGAGCAGTTGTTTGCTTCAAAACATACTGCTCCATCGACGCCAGTTCAAGCACCACTGACCGTGAAGGGTCTGTCAACCTCTGAGACGATTCACCAGGAGCACCGTGGACAGGGTGACCGTCCATAAAGGACATTGGCGTCATCATCCTCGGTGCCAGGGGAAAGACCAGACCGAGCACAGAGGGAAACAGACACCGACACCAGGCGTCCCCGACCGGTGCCGGCACTGATACCGCAGCGGCATCGACTTCCATCGAGCCGCCTGTGAAGAGGGCCTGGGGAGAGGAGCCCCCATACTCTTCTGGACCAGGGACCCCTAGGTGTTCCCCACCTACCGGTGCCGGGCACCAAGCCTCCACGGGCCCCCATGGAGGCTCAGGTGACGCCTAGCCTGTCTCCTACACCGATTACCATTGCACTCATGCTGGCTTCCCAGGAGGAATTGGACTGCATGGCCCAAGAGGCAGCGCTGAAAGCCTTACAAGGCTTCCAGTCGCTGCTGGCACCAGCCCCCACAACGGCCACGGAACGGCTTCCTCGATGAAGGCACCACTCCTCGAGTGCCTCAATACTCTCATCAGTGCCTTATTGACTCCTCTGCCACTGGACATGCTGGCATCGAGTCATCCATCGAGGCCTCCGCAGGTCCCGATTCCAGAACCAGGTTCCTCGGAGGAGGAAGGATCGATTCCCGGAAAGTCCCTCCACGGGATCAGTCGATGCCAGAGCCCATACCATGGCCATCGGGGCTACCGGTACCCAAGTGCACCTCATCTACCCCGATGCCCTCTATGCCGGCACCACATCCATCGATGCCTTCCTGCTCTCTCGGCTTTGGCATGCTTCCTCCATCGGTAGCTCCACCGAGAGAAGGAGAAAGACCCTATAATCCATGGGACGATTCATCCTCAGATGATTCATCACGGACATCCAAGGACTTGCTCTCAGAGCCTTAACCACCGGAGGAAAGGCGAAGATCTCCTCCAGAAGACCTCTCCTTTGCAGTTTTGTCAAAAATATGTTGAGATTATACCTTTTACACTGTTCACGGAAGAAGATGCTCGCCATAAAAAGTTGGAGGTCTTACAATTTGTAGATGCTCCAAAAGAAATAATGGCAATACCGGTACATGAAGTTCTTTTGGACCTCATGCACTACCTGTGGGAACATTCAGGTATGGTACTGCCAGTTAATAAAAAGAGAGATGCTACCTACCTGGTTCAACAAGCCCCAGGTTTTCAAAAGAGCTGCCGCACCACTCTGTAGTTGTGGAATCAGCTCAGAAAAAGGCTAAACGATCGCGTCCACATTCCTCTGCTCCTCCCGGTAAGGAACAGAAATCATTGGATGTGTTGGGACGAAGAATTTTCCAAGGGTTCATGTTGATGTTGCGAATTGCAGCATATCAACTATACATGACCCAATACAATAGAAACCTCTGGAAACAAGTCCAGGAAATTGCTGTGGAAATTGCTTACCAAAGCAACAACAAGAAGCCTTATCCTCCATCCTACAAAAAGGAATGGAAGCAGGTAAACATGAAATCAGAGCTGCCTACGATTCTTTTGAAATGGCATCCAGACTCTCAGCAGTGGGCATCAGTGCCAGATGCTGGGCCTGGCTTAAGGCCTCAGACCTATGCCTGGAGGTGTAGGGCAAACTGGCATATCTACACTGTACTGGAGACAACCTGTTCGGGGATAAGATTCAGGACGCAGTGGCCCAGGTAAAGGGCCATCATGAGACCCTGCGCCAGTTGTCAACTGTCTCCCCAGATGTTCCCTCCGTAGCCTGCAGGGCCACAAGTAGAGAACCCAAGAAAAAATTCTACAGGCCATGCAGATATTGCCCTCCTGCATCCCGTGCACGACCGGCTCGGGCATCTCAGAGGGGACATGCGTGCCAAACTAGAACATCTAGACCATAGCCAGCTCCACAAGCTGGCCCCGTGTTTGGATTTTGACTCTTCTCAAGAGCAGCAGCCATATTCCAGTGGGGAGCCGCCTGTGCCACTTTGCAACAAATTGGCATCCAATCACCATGGACCAGTGGGTACTGTCCATCGTAACCCATGGTTACTGTCTAAATTTTTCAAAAATACCTCTGGACTTCCCACCCAAACCATCCTGGAGCTGGGACAACCACACAGTCAGAGTCAGAGCTCTCAACCCTTTTGTCGGTCAGAGCCATGGAACTGGTTTCACCGAATCAGCAGGGAAAAGGGTTCTACTTCAGATATTTCCTAATTCCAAAAAATGACCGGCGGCCTTCAGCTATTCTGGATTTCTGTGCCTTGAATACACTTCTTCACAAGCAACGGTTCAGGATGTTATCCCTGGGCACCATGCTTCCGCTACTTCAACAACTGAATTGGCTCTGCCCTCTGGACATTTCAGGATTGTCTCTCCAACAAAGTTGTCCTGATTCAAACAGACAACCAAGTTGCAATGTGGTACGTGACCAAACAGGGGGGCACGGGCTCTTGTCTGCTTTGCCAGGAGGCGGCGCAGATTTGGGCCTGGGCCCTGTCGCATTGCATTCTTCTGTGAGCCACTTATCTAGCGAGCACACAGAATGCACTGGTGACCGCCTCAGCCGACGTTTCCAGCCCCATGAATGGTCTCTGGATCCCTTGGTTGTGAGCAGAATCTTCCACTGGTGGGGGTCATCCAACCATCGACCTCTTTGCATCCAGTCAAAACCACAAAGTGGAATGCTTCTGCTCCCTCCACAGGGACTGGCATGCACTAGCCAGAGATGCCTTCGCTTGTCCCTGGAACAAAGGTCTGCTTTATGCGTATCCTCCGATTCTACTAATAAGCAAGACTCTCGTAAAGTACAACAGGACCGGGGCTTAATGATTCTCATAGGCCGTATTGGCCGCGCCAGATTTTGTTTCCTATACTTCGCGACCTTTCTGTCCAGGACCCCATTCGCCTAGGCATGTAGCTCAACCTCATATCACAGATTCACGACAAGTTACGCCACCCGAACCTCCAGGCCCTCTCTCTGACGACCTTCATGTTGAAAGGCTGATACTATAACCACGCAACCTTTCAAGTGACGTATCTCAAGTCCTAGTAGCTTCACGGAAGCCTTCCACACGGAAATCCTACCGCTCTAGGTGGAAGAGATTTATCTTGTGGTGCACACAAAAGGGCTTCGATCCCTTTTCTTGCCACACATTGAGTCTGTTAGATTATCTCTGGCACCTCTTGGAATCTGGTCTCCAGATTTCATCTATCTGAGTGCACCTTCGTGCCATCTCTGCTTACCTTCAAGGAATAGGCGATGCCCCAATAACAGCTCAACCCCTGGTGAATCGCTTTAGCCTCCTTTACGGCCACTGGTCGAGGCATGGGACCTAAATGTGGTACTTGCACGGCTCATGCACACTACTTTTGAGCCCTTGCACTCCTGCGAACTCAGATACCTTACATGGAAAGTTCTTTTCCTAGTAGCCATCACGTCTGATCGCAGAGTGAGTGAGTTACAGGCCCTTGTGACCTACTCACCCTACACATGGTTCCTCCATGACCGGGTGGTTCTCTGCACTCCCCCTAAATTTCTTCCTAAGGTGGTAACTGATTTCCATTTAAACCAGTCCATAGTCTTGTCCACTTTCTTTCCAAGACCTCACGTTCACCCAGGTGAGCAACCTCTCCACACCTTGGACTGTAAGCATGCTCTTGCGTTTTACTTAGACCGCTCTACAGCCCACAGGACGTCCACCCAACTTTTTCTATCTTTTTATAAGAACAAACTTGGGAATGCGGTGGGCAAGCAAACACTGTCAAACTGGTTGGCAGACTGCATCGTATTCTGTTACCAGCAAGTAGGCCTTCCACTGCAGGGACGAGTGAAGGCACATTTGGTCAGAGCAATGGCCATGTCAGTAGCACACTACCTTTCAGTACCGATTGCTGACACCTGCAGGGCTGCAACATGGAGTGCTCTCCACACCTTCGCAGCTCACTACTGCCTGGACAAGGCTGGGCGACAGGATTCAGTCTTTGGCCAGTCTGTCCTAAGATATTTGTTTCCAGTGTAGGAACCCAACTCGTCCTACCTTGACCCGCTGTGAATTTCAGGCTGCCTCATCCTTGCCAACAACACCCCAGTTGTTGTGCCTGTTGCACATGTTCGGTGTTGCTTGGCCTCATAAATATGACTCAGCCTGTAGCTTGCTATTCACCCATATGTGAGAACTACCATCCTGCTTGTCTTGGGAGAAAGCAAAGTTGCTTACCTGTAACAGGTGTTCTCCCAGGACAGCAGGATGTTAGTCCTCATGAAACCCGCCTGCCATCCCGCGGAGTTGGGTTCGCTTACGTTTTATTTTATTTTTTGCTTATACTTTTGCTACAAACGAGACTGAAGGGGGACCCTTGGTGGCTGCAGGGTTAGTGGCATGCTGGGCATGCTCAGTGTTCAAGTTCTAGAAACTTTGACAAAAGTGTTCCATGACAGGGCTTCATCTGATGATGTCATCCATATGTGAGGGCTAACATCCTGCTGTCCTGGGAGAACACCTGTTACAGGTAAGCAACTCTGCTTTCTGTCATCACCGTGCCCTTTAAGTCATGTCTTAAAGTATGGGGCCATATTCCATTTATTTTGTTGTGTCCAAGAAGGAGGACTCCTTTCATCCCATCTTGGATCTCAAGAGGGTCAACCGTGACTTTGAAGGTGACTCATTTTTGAATGGAAACCTTACACTGTAATAATGGCAGTTCAGTCGGGGGAATTTCTGACCTCCTGGGATTTGTCAGAGGCTTACCTTCATATTCCCATCCAATTGGAACACAAACACTTTCTTATGCTTTGCGATGTTAGGGGCACTGTTTTCAGTTTTAGGCGCTGCTGTTTGGTTCAGCCACTGCTCCCAGAACATTTTCCATGATTGTCGTGGTAGTGGCAGCCTTGCGAAAAGAAGGAATCCTGGTGCACCCATATTTGGATGACTGGATGATTTGAGCCAAGTCTCAGGAAGAGAGCCACCTGGTGACACACAAGGTGATCTCCTTATTGCAGGAGCTTGATTGGGTGATGAACTTGACCAAGAGTAATCTTCAACATTTCCCAATCGGAGTATCTGGGGGTCTGGTTCGACATAGGACAGAGTTTTTCTACCGGAATTTCAGATCCAGAGATTGATGTCTCAAGTGCGTCAGTTGATGAACACCATACGCCCAAAAGTGTGGTCCTGCCTACAGGTACTCAGCTTGATGGCAGCTGCCATAGTCAAGGGCACAGCACTCTCTATCTTGTTGGAACCCACAGTCTCAGGATTATGTGGTTTGGCTCCACTTGCTGATGGAAATCTGCTCCCGCCTCCAGTGGTGCTTGCAGGAGGATCATCTGAGAAAGGGAGTTCCCTTGTCCTCTCCGGCCTGGTTGGTATTCACAACAGATTTGAGTCTCCACAGTTGGGGGGGGAGGGGGAGGGCTTACTGTCTGGTGTTAATGGCCCAGGGGTGCGGGAATGCTGAAGAGTCCCGCTGGAACATCAATCGCCTATAGACCTGGATGGTATGTCTGGCATGCTTGCAGTTGAGGCACACTGCGGAATCAAGCGTTTAGCGTGATGTCAGACAATGTGATGACTGTGGCCTATATCAATCACCAGGGAGGAACCAAGAGCCAGCAAGTGTCGCAGGAAATAAACCAGCTGATGGAATGAGCGGAAGGTCATCTACAGATGATCTCTGCTTCACATTGCAGGAAAAGACAATGTAAGAAAGGAATTTCTCAGCAGGGAGAGTCTGGACCAGGAAAGTGGGTGTTGACATACAAGGCGTTTCAGCTGATTGTGGACCGCTGGGGCCTTTGTTCCTAGACCTGCTGGCGACTTCTCAAAATGCAAAGGTTCCTCGCTTATACAGTTGCAGGAAAGATCAGTGGTCCCTGGGAATGGATGCTCTCTTACAGATCTGGCCGGAAAACACATTGTTTTATACCTTTCCACCATACCCCTTGCTGGGCAGGGTCATTTGCAAGATCAAAGTACTCCTGACTGGCCAAGGTATCTGTGGTATGCAGATTTGCGATGACTCCTGGTGGAGGCCCCCCTTCATCTTCCGCCACACATGGATCTGCTTCAGCAGGGACTTGTTCTTCCCGAGGATCCGACTCAATTCTGTTTTACTGTTTGTCCCTTGAGAGGGCTTGCCTGTTAGAGCGTGGTTATTCCTCTGCGGTGATTGCCACTTTACTCCACACTCGCAAGTTCTCCACTTCCATGGCTTATGTGTAGATTTGGAGAGTTTTTGAGATTTGGTGTGAGGAGTGGGGTGTTCTTCCTCATTCAGTTAAGATCCCTCTCACCTGAACTATCCTGTAGACAGGATAGATAGCCCTGCCCTTGACAAGGTGCAGTGTGGGTGAGCTTCAGGCCTAACCTATCTCCCTGCTCGGGGGTTTGGCTAGCAATCCCATTTAGGGATTGCCTTTCATCCCATGAAACTCTTGATGCTGTCCTGCTGGTCAACTGTATCTGGTGCTTTGGTAAGTAGAGTCTGTCACAGACCCTGCCATTGTTGCTGATTATTTTTCCAAGCATTGCTTGAGTTTTCTGCCCTTTATGCCTGTTGGCGAAACATAGGCACACGTCTGCAGAGACATTCTGTCCTTCGGATGTTAGTGGACTACACTTTCTTTCTGGGGAGTTCTTGAGGCCCAGTTGGTTTTTTTGGTTGCCTTGTAACACCAAAGAAAACTGTACGGTCTTTGTCCAAGAGTTCTTTTCTTATTTACATTGCTAGACTTTTTCCTGTATCTGAAACCCTGCTCGTAATGTTGTCGTCATGCGGCGTATGTTTCTTGTTGGCACTTGCATCACTCCCCTGCCTTAGACACCTGCTACGCTTCGGGGTTTTGTATCTCTGTCTTTTCTATGGTTTTCTCTTTGTAGAAACTATCTCTTTTCTTGGCTAGAGCCCTTTGTACGTCAGCTGCCTCACATGGAAAAGGGAGAGAGGTGGTGTTTTCAGCACGGTACAGTTTCTCACTTTGTCCTGCTCATACAACCTACAGCTGAGGATTCACCCATGTGTAAGAACTACCATCCTGCTTGTCCTCTGAGAAAGCAGAGTTGCTTACCTGTAACAGGTGTTCTCCAAGGACAGCAGGATGTTAGTCCTCATGAAACTCGCCTGCCACCCCATTGAGTTGGGTTTCTCCTTTGGTTATTATTTTCTTTATCATAATTTTATGTTATGAGACTGAAGAGGGACCCCATGTGAATGTGTGGTATAGGGCAAGCTGGGCATGCTAGGTGTGTCTAGTCAAAGTTCTAGAAACTTTGACACAAGTTTTCCGTGCCAGGGTCCATCGGATGATGTCACCCGTGTGAGGACTAACATCCTGTGTCCTAGGAGAATTCTTGTTTACAGGTAAGCAACTCTGCATTCTGTTGTAAGGAAAGTTTTTAGCAACTTCTGGCCTTTTTTAATATTATTATTATTATTATATATATATATTTTTTTTGCTTTACCCCAACTGTACACAGGGTGACTAGTGTGAGATAATGGACCTTGTAGGAAAAATCTTTTTTTCTCTGTCAACTGTTCCATATATGACTTAACCCACTGTATGATGATTCTTCTTGCCATCTCATTGGTCTAAAAGTCAGCCTGATTTCTTGGTCCTGAATCTTTTGATCTGGTCCACTCTGTCTGAACCACTTTCCTCACATACCAGGCAAATTAAGATGAGGTATTTATGTTGTCCTTACCAGGACTATTTTGTGAGTTTTCCTTTTTCTGCTATGCTGTTTCTGAGATGGCCCTTTAACACATCTCATGAATAAGCGGCAACCTATAGTTGGGCAGAGCCTTGAATGAATAAACATTCTTGAGAATAAAAGTGCATTACAGTGATAAAAGAAGTTGGTTACTTTGCCCTGCTGAGACCATCAAAGGGGAATGGTAAAAGCACTGCAGGATCAAAGATTTCAAATTTCTGTGTAAACAGAGGAAATCCTGTTGGACTCAGTCCTATGGTAAAAGATCTCTAGTGCTGCTCAAAAATGACTCCATCAGAAGATGGAAAGACACAATTTATCAAGAGTAATTCTTAAAATGTGCAATGAAATTCTAAATGATTACACTAAATCTGGTGAACAGGCAAGACTGATCCTGTTAGGTTCTGACTTCAAAACAATAAGTGAGGCTTAGTGGTTACTGGAACAGTTGCCTAGGAGGAATAATTGCAGAGTTTTCTCTCATGAGGGCAACTAACTGAAAATGAAACTCCACCTTAGCAACATTGCTGGATAGCTACCAGCTTTCTCTAATAGCAACAGCTGCCAGCTCAGAAATGGGCTTGGATGCTTTTTTGTTCCCCTGTTGTGGTCTTTGGTATTTTTTTTCCCAAATGAAAGTCCCCCCCGCCCTCTCCCACAAGAACAAAATAAAAGTAAACTGAATGGACAAATAGGTTCTTTAATTTATTGTATATAATAATATTGGTTAGTATTTGTATAATAACTTTATTCTATGTAAATACTTTTTGATGCATTATAGTAATGTATTTTTGAAACCTTTTTTTTTTTTTTTTAATATGCCTTTTGGCATCATCATTGTTAACAAGTTGTTCTGCCTACAAGTAACGGAGGCTGCTTTCTGGGATACATGCATGCATATGTCTGCGATCTGGGGATATGCATAGATCCAAAAATATCCATCCCTGTCAGAGTCCTCATGTCCCCTCTGACATGTCTGGAAAGTTTGTTGTGGATAGAAATAGGCTCTAAACCAGTACAACTTTGTATCTTGCTTTATTACTGATTACTTTTCTTCATGCAGCATGGATTCAGTGCTAGACCCAGTCCTCATCAATTCTTTATAAGTGGCATTATGAAAGGACTAGTTGGGAAAGAGTGCCTGTGTGTAGCGGTAGGAAAATCTGCCACAGAAAAGACATGTTTGGTGGTAGGGGAAGGGGATAGATAAGATGAAAGATAACTTGAAAAAATTGTAAGAATGATCAAGAGTTAAGCAACTATGCTTTAATCTCAAAATGTGCAAAGTCATACATTTTGGGAGTGCAGAAATTCAAGGTCTATATAGTATTTTAGAGGGGAAGAACTAGCAGTCACCAAATAAGGAAGAAACCTGGGAAGAAATCATCTCTGATCTTGAGGTAGCCAATTGGTATGACAAATCAGTTGGGAAAGTTAATAATAGATTTGGATGCATAAAGAGGTATCAGTACTAGAAAAGTAATATTTCTATTTAGGTCTATGGTGAGACTCGGCTGTAGTAGGCCTTGTGCATTACAGTGCAATAAGTCTTCACACCCTTGCACATTTTTTACATTCTGCTGTCTTAAAAAAAGATGCAAATTAAAATGCATTATAGTGGGAGCTTGTTTCATTGATCTGCACAACATACTCTATACCTTTACTGTGAAAGAACAATTATAGAAATATTCATTCCAAAAGTAATTGAATAAATCTCTTTGCCCTTTGTTCGCAGTGTTTGACAAGGTAGAACATTGTATTCTTGCATCTCACTTGGAAGAATTCGGATTATCCAGGCTATTATGTTGGTTTTATTCTTTTCTATCCAATCGTTTCATCCAGGTTAAGATAGGAAATATATCATCTGATTGGGCAACATTTGAAGAGAGGAATACCACAAAGATCTGCATTATCAGCTTCATTGTGCAATATATATATATATATATATGGCCTCCCCTATGTAAACTATTGAGGAGCATAGAATTAAATTATAGAATATTTGCTGACTATATACAATTTTTCATCCCTTTTGATAGTGCAATAAAAAAATGTTTAAATACTTAGAAATCTATTTATCTGCGATAAAGAAATGGTTGCTTTGTAACAAACTTTTGTTGAACATATCAGTCTGAGATCATTATATTAACAAGAAAGACCGACATAGAGTCCCTGTCCATTTTCGAGGGACAGAAGATTTGAATTTCTGAAAGTGTATGTGATCTAGGAGCTATATTAGATAGAAGACTTGACAAGAAAATGCATATCTCTTCATTAGTTAAATCAGGTTACTATACTTTGAGAGTACTAAATAGACCCTTTACTCAAGCCAGACGATTTTGGAGCAATTTTCCAAGTGATTATTTTTGTAGGGCTTGACTATTGTAACTCCATCCTTCTACCAGTTCCAGCAAATGCTTTGAGAGCCATACAACTCTTACAAAACTCTGCGCAAGAGTATTAACATGTTTTTCTAAATATGATCACATAATGCTAATCTTATCAGTATTGCACTGTCTTAAATTAAATTTCGGATGGGATGCAAGATTCTGTCATTGATACATAAGATTCTCAATAGCGAAGATAACACATGATCAGACATAGCACTTTGTTTATACTCCTTGGTGTTCCTCTGTCAAGGAAGGGGCTGCTGTTCGTACCAAGTATTCCACAGACTGATTTAGGAAAAGTAAGAAACTGAGCACTATCAGTTGCAAGTCCAATAATTTGGAATACTATGCCTAATAACACAATAAAATATATTAAAAAAAAATGTTAGTCATGGCTCTTCAAACTAGCATTTGAGGAATTTGTAACTTAAACAATTGCAGGGCATATATTTTACTTGGGCCAGTCTGGTTGAGTTATTTTACTTGATTTGATTTTATTTATTTTAAATCTTTCTTTGTCCTCTATATACTTTTTATATTTTTTATTACTATATTGTATATTCTATTGCAGTTTATTTTGTGATTTTCATTTTATCATATTTGATTATATTGTTTATGGTTGTATTTTTATATATTTTACTATATTGATTTTATCAATGATATTGTTTTAATAATTTATTATGAATATATTAAACGTAAACCACTGTGCCTTTTGGAATAGCAGTTGATAAATATTTCTTAGATAAACCCAAATTAGTATCTGTTCAAAAAATTGCCTTAACAAGGCCCATACTAAGTTATATAGAGCCCACCTGTATCCAATCACAGTAGCTGAGCTGATTCAATAATTGCTGGGTGAAGAATTAAGCTGTTGCTTTTCTATCTGCCTAAGCTGATCTAAGGTATAAATTTAATTATTCTATCCAGCCTTTGCTGAACTTCTCATTTCACTGTTGATGGATACCTGGAATAATACGCAACTTTGTATTGTTGCCATATTAGGCTTGCATTATTGTAAGTTACCTTATGATGGGCACCATAAAAAAAAAAAAAGCAAAATAACACTTGTTCGTTTTAGCACAACAGCCTGGAAAGCTGAGCAGGATGAAATACTTCTCTAGCACATGTAGAATAAACATAGAACATTGAAATGCAAGTGAAAATAGCTTTGAAATTTAAAATATATTCTGTTTCTTGGGTAAAGCAGTGGGTGTTACGCTCTCAGCTGCACGCTGATGTCTGCGGAGGAACATCAGTAAATTGTTCACAGATTGAGGGTTTCCCAGCAGCACTGATGGGGTAGATATGGACTAACGCCTAAATAACATTAAAAAAAAAAATGCTTCCCTTAGAGATGTATAAAGTAATATCAGCTCTGTACACCTTGGAAGAAGTGTTTTAATTATGTTTCTTTATCAAAGTGGTGTCTGACACTGTTCCTGGAAGCCAGTAAGCCCATTTTAGTTTTCAGGATAGCTAAAATATATGAATTAAGCATAAATTATAGGAATTGAATGCAAATAAATCCTATGAATATTCTTGTGGATACCTTGAAAACTAGGCTTGCTTATGACTCTCAAGGACCAGTTTTGATACCTCTGATTTAGTGGATCATTGGCCCACATGCTCAAGACTAGAATAGTTGAACTTGGTGCATTGGTATTGCTCAGTTTTGTGGGATTTTTATCCAAATAAACAAATTGAACCAATTTATTCCTAAAGTATGGTTTTTTTTTGGTTTTTTTTTTAAACTAATCTTTAGTATTGGGTGCTGTTTTTTCTCCCAGGACAAGCAGGATGGTAGTCCTCACATATGGGTGACGACATTGGATGGAGCCCTATCACCGAACACTTTTGTCAAAGCTGCTAGAACTTTGACTGGCACACTGAGCATGCCCAGCATGCCATCAACCCTGCATCTAGCAGGGGTCCCCCTTCAGTCTCTTTTTTTCCACGCAGCAGTTACCTCGCGGTTCTTAGGCGCTCTGAGAATTTCTCACAATTTTTTCCTCATGGAACTTTTCTTCTCAGAATTTAAAATTATTCCCCGTCCTGGGGTCCCCCATCAACCGCCGACCTCCACTAACACCGGTAAGTTTACCACGTTCTTTGTGGTCAGTTCCCGGCGGTGCTTCTATCGGTGCCTGACGACCACCGACTGCGCGCTGCCCCTTTTTTCAAAATGTCCACTGGTTTTCGGAAGTGCCTCGAGTGTTCGAGGACTATGTCCATTATGGACCCTCATGACATCTGTGTCTTATGCTTAGGGCCTTCCCACGACATCTAACAGTGCACTAATTGTGCCCAAATGATCCCTAAAGGCTGCTGCGTCCGCCCAGAGAAAATGGAGCACCTGTTTGCCTCTAAGCGCTCATCTCCATCGACTCCGGCCAAGAGCGCACAGTCGGAAGCCTTTTTCGTCATCAACTCCATCTCCATCGACGTCACAGCAACATCGAGACGTCAGTGACAGTCCATCACCGGCGTCGTCCACCTCAAAGGCCTCGATATCATCGTCCTCTGAGCCGGAAAAAGCCCGGGCCGAGCATCGAGAGAAGTACCGTCATTGGCACAGACGCGAAGCTTCATCCGATGACGGCACCGACAAGCCATCGGCATCGACATCAGCTGAGCCGCCGTCCAAGAAGTCCCAGGGAGAGGAGCCCCCCTCCTGCTCTGGACCCGGGACACCGAGGCATTCCCCACCTGCATTGGTGCTGGGAGCCGAGACTTCACAAATTCCTGTGGACCCTCCAGCAATGCCTACTCAGCCTCCAACCCTAGCTGCTGTGTTGCCAACACCACCCTTCCAGGAGGAATTGGATCAGATGGTCCAGGAGGCAGTGCTTCAGGCGCTTCGAGGATTCCAGTCACCACCAGTGCCGACTCCCATGCCGATGCCTGACCCTGTACCTACAATGCTGGCTCCACTCCTCAAAAGATTGGACACCCTGATTGGTGCAATTCCATTGGTGCCCATTCCTTCCGGACCAACTGCGCCTCCGAGACCATCGATTCCTCCACCGGCATCGATCCTGATTCCTCTGTCTTCAGACGATGAAGAGCCTGATCATGTCTCTTCTCCTTCCCGAGAGCCACCGATACCAGAATAGATTCCTGGGCCATCAGGTTTAATTCCACCCAGACGGCCATTGAAAATACCGATTCCATCTGTGCCATCAGGTCCTCTGTGTCGCCTCCTATCTTGGTGCCTCCATCTTTTCCATCTGTGCCACCTCCTGATCCGGCTGGATTTGGACTTCTGCCTCCATCTGAAGGCCCTCATGGTGGAGGAGACCCACCATACGACCCTTGGGGTGATGATTCCTCTGACTCTCAAAATTCTGAGGACTTTATATCAGAACTTTCACCC
Organism: Rhinatrema bivittatum; assembly: GCF_901001135.1. Taxonomy (NCBI): domain Eukaryota; kingdom Metazoa; phylum Chordata; class Amphibia; order Gymnophiona; family Rhinatrematidae; genus Rhinatrema; species Rhinatrema bivittatum. The sequence continues at coordinate 340,367,656 of NC_042616.1, read as the reverse complement.
CTAGAAGAAAGACGCCACTCCGCTCCGGAGGACCAATCATTTGCCAGCTTCATAAAAGAGATGCCTGAAGCCATTCCCTTTAAATTGCAAACTGAGGAGGATGCCAGGCATAAAATGCTGGAAGTGCTTCAATTCATGGATGCCCCCAATGAGGTAATGACAATTCCAGTCCACGAAGTTCTGCTGGACCTTTTGCATCGAACCTGGGAACACCCTGGAACAGTGCCACCGGTCAACAGGAAAACCGACACTACATACCTTGTTCAGTCAGCTCTAGGTTTCCAAAAGAGCCAGCTACCCCACCACTCCGTAGTGGTGGAATCTGCCCAGAAAAAGGCTAAGAGATACCAGCCTCATTCTTCTGCCCCTCCTGGCAAAGAGCAGAAGTCTTTGGACGCCTTTGGCTGAAGAGTTTTCCAGGGGTCTATGCTGATGGCACATATAGCAGCCTACCAGCTATACATGGCACAATATTCAAGAAATTTCTGGAAACTAGTCCAAGACTTCACTGAGACCCTACCTGAACAATTCCAAAAAGGATTGTCTACCATCCTCCCGAAGGGTCTCGATGCTGGGAAACACGAAGTCGGAGCAGCGTATTACATCTTCGAGATTGCCTCCAGAGTGTCAGTGGCGGGAATAAGCACCAGATGCTGGGCATGGCTCAAATCCTCTAATTTACGACAAGATGTCCAGGACAGTTTAGCAGACCTTCCGTGCACAGGGGACAATTTGGCGAAAAAATTCAGGAGACAGTGGTGCAACTCAAAGACCACCACAAGACCTTGCGCCAACTATCCGCAGTCCCCTCTGACTACTCGTCTACCGCCAAAAAAACATTTAGACGAGAACCTAGAAGGCTAACCTATAAACCACATAGGTATTACCCTCCTCTGTCTCGGACTCGTCCGGCCAGATCCCCTCAAAGAGGTCAGGCTCGTCAATACAGACCCACAAAAACCCAACCAGCTCCTCAGACTGGTCCTGCCTCGGGGTTTCACTCCCTTCTAGAGAGCAGTAGTCAACCCCCCCCCCCCCCCCCCCCCCCCCCCACACACACACCATCTTTCCTGTGGGAGGCCACCTGTGCCACTTTGCCAACAAATGGCACACAATCACCACTGACCAATGGGTCCTCTTGGTAGTTGCCCATGGTTATCATCTAAATTTCCTTACATTACCACCGGACTTTCCACCACGTCCGGCGTGGAGTCTAACCGACCACACTTCACTTCTCGAGGCAGAATTCTCAATCCTCCTGCAGTCCAATGCGGTGGAACCGGTTCCCCGGCTACAGTGAGGAAAAGAGTTCTACTCTCTATTTTCTAATTCCAGAAAAGTCAGGCAGCATACATCCTATACTGGACCTCCATGCCCTAAACAAACATCTCTGCAAGGAAAAGTTCAGGATGGTAACCTTGGGCACCATGCTTCTTCTCCTGCAAAAGGGAGATTGGCTCTGCTCTCTAGATCTTCAGGAGGCTTATGCCCATATAGCCATATCCCCTCCTCATTGAAAATACCTCAGATTCATAGTAGGTCACAGGCATTTCCAATACCACGTGCTGCCATTCGGCCTGGCATCAGCACCTCGAGTATTCACGAAATGTCTGGAAGACATGGCAGCCTACTTAAGATAGCGCAATATCCATGTCTATTCGTATCTCGACGATTGGCTACTCAGAGGTACATCCAAGGAGGTAGTACTTCAATCCCTCCGTCTTGCCCTACATCTGCTACAGTCCTTGGGGTTTCTCATAAACTATCCCAAATCACATCTGACTCCATAACACCTCTCATTCATCGGAGCAGATCAAAACACCATTCAAGTTAGGGCTTTCCTCCCAAGGGACCGAGCACACAAACTGTCAACCTTGGCCAAAGCAATACAGACTCGCCGAACCACTACAGCTCGTCACCTGCTCACCTTGCTAGGTCACATGGCGTCTACGATTTACGTTACTCCAATGGCTTGACTAGCCATGCAAGTAACACAACGGATTTCAAAGTCCCATTAGTCCCAGTCGACTCAAAATCTGTCACATATTGTCTATGTAACCGGCCAGCTTTGCCTCTCACTAGCTTGGTGGATACAGGAGTCCAATCTTCAGATTGGACTACCCTTTCAAACTCCAGATCCTCGGATTACCTTGACCACAGATGCCTCCAACCTGGGTTGGGGAGCCCATGTCAACGACCTACAAACCCAGGGAACCTGGACCTGAGCAGAAGCGTGCCACCAAATAAATTTTCTGGAGCTCTGGGCGATACGGTATGCCCTATTCGCATTTCAGGATTGCCTGTCCAACAAGATAATCCTAATCGGGTAGCGATGTGGTATCTCAACAAGCAAGGGGGTACAGGCTCTTACCTGCTATGCCAGGAGGCGGCGCAGATCTGGGCCTGGGCTCTCTCCCATTCCATGCAACTAAGAGCAACCTACCTGGCAGGCGTAGACAATGTGATGGCAGACCGTCTCAGCCGGACCTTTTATCCCCACGAATGGTCCCTAGATCCCACTGTAGCAAACAGAATTTTCCACCAGTGGGGTTGCCCGCACATAGACCTCTTTGCATCAATTCACAACTGCAAAGTAGATCAATTCTGCTCTCTACATTGCAGCTGCGAAACACCACCGAGGGATGCACTCGCCCATTCGTGGAAAACGGGTCTTCTATACACATACCCTCCTCTTCCACTCATCACCAAGATTCTCGTGAATTTACGAAAAGACAGGGGCACAATGATCCTCATAGCCTCTTACTGGTCGCCACGGGTTTGATGTCCCATCCTGTGCGACCTCTCAGTCCAACATCCAATTCGCCTGGGCACAGATCCAGCTGTCATAATGCAGAACAATGGACTGTTACGTCATCCGAACCTCCGCGCCCTGTCTCTGATGGCATGGATGTTGAAAGGTTGATTTTACAATCCCTTAACCTTTCTAACGATGTGTCCCAGGTCCTCGTAGCATCACGAAAGCCTTCTACTAGAAAATTGTATCGTTCCAAGTGGAAAAGATTCTCCTTATGGTGCACGATAAAAGAAATAGATCCCTTTTCCTGCCCCACAACACTGTTCCTGGACTACCTCTGGCACCTCTCGGAGTCTGGCCTACAAACTTCCTCCATTCAAGTACATATAAGTGCCATAGCGGGGAGATGCCCCGCTTTTGGCACAACCCCTTGTAGGGCGCTTTATGAGAGCCTTACTCCAGCTGAAGCCTCAATTGTGTCATGGGACCTCAATGTTGTGCTAGCACGGCTCATGCGACCTCCGTTCGAGCCCCTACACTCGTGCAACCTTAGACATCTCACTTGGAAAGTGATTTTTCTGGTTGCTATAACTTCGGCTCGCAGAGTCAGTGAGCTACAGGGACTGGTAACATACCCACCTTATACCAAATTTCTCCATGATTGTGTGGTACTCCGCACTCACCCTAAATTTTTGCCAAAGGTAGTTTCTGATTTCCATTTAAATCAGCCATAATACTTCCTACTTTTTTTCCAAAACCTCACTCGCACCCAGGTGAGCGGGCACCGCATTCCTTGGACTGTAAACATACGCTTGCCTTTTATTTGGACCGCACTGCAGCCCAAAAGAAGTTCACCCAACTTTTTCTCTCCTTTGATAAAACCAAGCTGGGAATTCAAGTGGGCAAGCAGACCCTGTCCACCTGGCTGGCGGACTGTATTACATTCTGCTAACAACAAGCAGGCCTTCTGCTACAGGGACACATGAAGGCACATTCGGTCAGAGCCATGGCAACGTCAGTGGCGCACCTCCGCTCTGTACCTATTGCTGACATCTGTAAAGCTGCCACATGGAGTTCTCTCCATACCTTCGCAGCTCATTATTGTCTCGACAAGGCTGGCAGGCAAGATTCCGTCTTTGGCCAGTCTATCCTATATAATTTTGTTTCCAGTTTAAAAACCCAACTTCCTACCTATGACCCACTGTGAAATTCAGGCTGCCCTTACAACCAACAGCACCCCTGTTGTTGTGCCTGTTGCATGTCTGGTGCTTTTGGTTCACTCTATTCGGGCATCCTGTAGCTCGTCCTGCTTGTCCTGTGAGATGTCCTGTGAGAAAGCAGAGTTGCTTACCTGTAACAGGTGTTCTCACAGGACAGCAGGATGTTAGTCCTCACGAAACCCGCCCGCCACCCCGCGGAGTTGGGTTCACTTACGTTTATTAATTTATTTTTTTGTTCGTACTTTTTGCTACAAACGAGACTGAAGGGGGACCCCTGCTGGATGCAGGGTTGGTGGCATGCTGGGCATGCTCAGTGTGCCAGTCAAAGTTCTAGAAACTTTGACAAAAGTGTTCGGTGATAGGGCTCCATCTGATGATGTCACCCATTTTATTTTATTTATTTATTTAGAATTTTTATATACCGGCAATCATGAAAACATATCTTGCTGGTTTACATAAAACAGGGGTGCATTATATACATAAAAACTAGAATTGTTTTTATGTATATAATGAGGACTAACATCCTGCTGTCCTGGGAGAACACCTGTTGCAGGTAAGCAACTCTGCTAAATTTATTTTTATTCTGTTGGCTATGGGTGGTGGTCATATCATATATGGGGTATATATGGGCTCATATATGGGGTAACCCATATATGAGGACTAACATCCTGCTGTCCTGGGAGAACACCTGTTGCAGGTAAGCAACTCTGCTAAATTTATTTTTATTCTGTTGGCTATGGGTGGTGGTCATATCAGGCTAATGTTGTGCACAGCTTAATGGCACCTTATTAAGCAATCAGACCACTTATTTTAAATGTGTAGAATGATGAAAACATAAGAAGTGAAAAAGTTCATATCAAAATATCTAATGTAAGTTTTTAAAGAACATCTACTGTGACCTGTGCCTAGCATATTTTGACAGGATTGTTTTTTCCAGGGGAATTTAATTCTTAAGATTGCTGGACCATCACAAACAGCTATACAATAGCTTGGGTTTTGGCATTTCTTGGAGCTTCACTTTGCTTCACATCATTTATTATTATTTAAGCCTTTTTCTATACCGGTATTAGTGAGGACATCATACTGGTTTACGTTTGAACAAAAGGTTTGAAAGTACATCATAACAAAGGATTAATTAACGCGCGGGGATAAAACAAGGTACAGAGAGGAAGTTCAGAGCAAACTGCAACATTAATGTAGAGATAAACAAAGTCAGAATATACAAATTCTTATATACAAGGTCATATGTACAGGGAATTGTCATGGCTGAAGGTTGGAGAATACGGCGTGGCAACAGTGCAGCTTGATTGAGCGTAAAGCGGCAGCATAGGAGAATTAGGAGGAGGGGTGGGTTAGAAGGAGGTAGGGTGGGTTAGTCTGGGTAGGCTTGTCTAAACAGCCAAGTTTTAAATTTTTTTAAAATTGGAAGAGCATGGATCTAAGCGGAAACTGGTAGGAAGGGTATTCCAGAGTGAAGAGCCAGCGACTGAGAGAGCACGGTCTCTGGTGGAGGAAAGGTGTGCTATTTTCAGGGAGAGCACAAGCAGGGTTTCTTTGTTAACTGTTCTCGTGGGATGGTTAGACTGCACCGCACTGAAAGGGATATCGAGCCAATTGGAATTGTGAAAGTACATGGATTTGTGCATAATGGTTAACGTTTTATAGAGAATTCTGGAAGGGATGGGAGCCAATGTAGTTCTTTAAGGATGGGGGTGATCTATTTTACGGGAGTTGGTGATGATTCTAGCTGACACATTTTGGAGCATTTGCAGTGGTCTTATTGTGGAGTGAGGGAGGCCTAAAAGGAGAGAGTTGCAATAGTCCAGTTTCGAAGACAGGGTAGCTTGAATCACGGTGCGGAAATCTTGGGTGTGTAGTAGAGGTTTAAGTTTTTTTAGGACGTTAAGTTTGTAAAAACCTTCCTTAAGAATGGAGCTCACGTATTTCTTCATAGTTAATTGTTGATCGAGGAAAACTCCTAAGTCTTTTACAAAGGGTTGTGCAGCAATGGATTTGTAGGCTGGGTCAGACGAGAGAGAGGGGTTGGGAGAGGAGTGTGGTGAGATGAGTAAGAGCTCAGTTTTGTTGGTGTTTAGGGTGAGGTGGAGGTTGGTGAGGAGGGACTTGATCAATGTAAGGCAAGATTCCCAGTGTTTCAGTGCATCAGAGATGGTGGTGTGGATAGGGATGATGATTTGCACATCGTCAGCATAACAATAGAACTTGAGGTTACGTTCAGAGAGTAGGTGGCAGCAGTGTGAGATAAATATTGAAGGGGGTGGAAGAGAGGGAGGAGCCCTGTGGGACTCCTTGCGAGAGGGGGTGGGGGGCAGAAATGGTGTTACCTATTTTAACAGAGAATGTTCTGTCGCATAGAAATGATTTAAACCATAGTAGGGCAAGACCGGATATGCCAATCTCTTCGAGGCGGGCGAGTAGGCGGGTATGGCATATGGTGTCAAACGCTGCGGAAATATCTAGAAGGGCAAGGAGGTAGCTGTGACCTTGTCCCATACCTCTGAGGAGATGGTCAGATAGTCTCTTTCCTGCAAGAAGAACATCATTGTGTGCACTTAAAACTCCTATGCTTCTTATGGCAGAATCAGTCACATGCATTTTAAAGAGAAATTACTTTCACTAAGGAACTTCAATGCCTGACTGTAATATTTGAATTAGAACAGGCTAGTGGCTTCTCTTTCTCAGGTGATTCCCCATCTATGAAGTCTGAGTCAATTGGAAGTCCAGCCTACAGTGCAGGTGGATACTGTCAAGTGACAGTAGCTTTTATATGCATGTGCACAAATGGCACTGGAGTAATCTGCTGTCCCAGAGCATATATATATTGACCTTCAGCTAGTTTAAATTATCTTGGAAAAGCACATTATAGTTTGGTTTAGTAAAACATTTGTGATGTCACTTACTTATGCTAGCTTGTCAGCTCTCTATGAGGCTGATGTAATAAGCTGCGCTGAGTCTTCCACAGGTTTCTACTCTGGTATTAATGCAGGTTTTTTGGCACTAACATTACTCAAGTATGTAATGCTGGTATTCATGCTGAAGAAACCTGTGGTATGTTTAGCGTGGGTGTATGCAAATCACATTAAACAAAGCTATTAGCTATTATAGCACAATTGCAGAGAGCTACGTTAGCGCATGTTTTTTAATGTGGGAATTTTAATGCCTGTGTCAGGAATTGAGTTAAAAGTTAACTCGTATTTCTGGTTGCTATTTTAGTCCATTGTAGTGCTGTGTGTATAGGTGCTTCTCTGAGCTTTTCTGTGACAAACATGGATTACTTTTTTTTTTTGTTTAAATTTCTTTATTGAACAAAGACAGAACCGTACATAAACAAATGCAGCCTGGATAGGAAAACATACCTTAAATCTAAAACAGTTGAAATCACTGCAAGATACATATAATAATGTAAAACAGTGTCTTTGTGTTATTAAGCAAGAGAGAAAAGAAGAAAAAAGAAAAGAAGAAGAGAGGGAAGAGGTAGAGAGAGAAGGGGACTAAGCGGACAGAGATTACCAAAAAGGCATAATATAATGAAAAAATCATATGCCCCAAATAAACATTGTGCATAATAAGAATAACCATTCATTCTAATGCTGTGATGCAATGTAGTCATTGAGCGGCTTCCACACCCTACACCAAGAGGCTACAGATTGTTCGTATTTACTGTAAAGACAGAGTTCCACCATAAATGTTCCGATAGCAAATCACTGTGTTTCCAGTTAGATAGAATATTATGTATGGCCACTATTAGAAAAAAAATCAAGTAATTTGCAAGAAGAGGCAATTAGATTGAGGGAGGGATCTGCCCATTTTAAAATGATTATGGAAAAGGTAATAGGCTGGGAGAGGCCTAGTACCAAGGATATGGTTTGCCAAACTTGCTTCCAAAATAAGGAAACCAAAGGGCAATAAAAAAGCATATGAGATAAGGTACCGTTACCAGCTGAACAGGACCAACAACAGTGAGAGGCTAGCAGTCCAGCGCGGTACAACTTCCAAGGTGTCCAAACTGCGAGATGTAAAACAAAAAAAGCCGTTTGAGTGAGACTGGAAGACAGTGAGATGTGATTTGATACTTTCCATACATAGGACCAGTTCGCTTTGGAGAAAGTACAGGAGAGTTCAGAAGACCACACAGAGTACAAACTCGTGAGAGAATTAGAGGAAGCTGAGAAAGCATGAAGGAGTTTATAAAAGCGGGACGCTAAATGGCCTAGCTTACCATAAGCTTGATATATTTTAAGAGCTGAGGGTAGGAGTAGGCTAGGAAAGGTGTACGTAGGGGCATCAGATAAAGCATGTTTGAGCTGTAGCCAAGCGTAAAATTGCGTGGTTGGTAAAGAGAAATGCTGGCGTAGCATTTCAAAGGGTAGGAGAGCTGTATCTTGTAAAATAGAGTGAAGGAACCATATACCATGAGTTTGCCATAATTGCCATCAGTTGGGATGTCCCGCCACTCTAATGTGTGGGTTACCCCATATCGGTGCAAAATAAGATTGGTTCCAAGGACTAGTATCTGGATGTGGTATCATATCCAAGGCTTGAAAAGCCTGGTAGACAGCCCATAGGATAGGATTTAAGACATGCGTAGGAGAGAGAGGGACTGTGGGAAAAAATTCAGCTGGATATGGATGCATCAGATATAGCTCCAAAGAAAGCCAGCGAGGTTTATCATATGGAGAGGTATGGTTAGCAAAAAAAAGAACCTTGCTGAATCATAAATGCCTGATGATAAGAATAAAGGTCAGGGAAATTAACCCCTCCATCTCGTATAGTCTTTTTTTTTTTTTTTTAGCTTGGACAAGGCTATTCTGGGGGACTTATTCTTCCATAAAAAGCGTGCTAATAATCGATCCACATGTGAGTAAAAATCTGATGCGAAAAAAACTGGAAGCATAGAAAGTAAGTATGTGATTTTAGGGACTAGTACCATCTTAATGGTATCCAGGCGCCCCCACCAAGAAAGGTGTAAAGGAGACCAGCGTAGCGAGGCATCGCGTACCTGCTGCAGGATTAGGGATTCACAATTACTAATTGTTGTAAGTAAATCAGAGTAGAAGTAAGCCCCTAGGTACTTACGTTCTTTGGACACTTTCTGGATAGGAAGGGTGAAATAGACTATAATAGAACCTAGCATATTGAGAGGCAACATCTGTTTCCTGGCGTGTAGCCAGATGGACTCAGAACAAGTGGGTATAGTGTGCTCGTGCTAGCAGTTGGAGACGGATCTGACGTCAGCAAGGGTACATATACCCCCACAGGAAGTGAAGCAACTCAGTAATTTCCGTCTCCAAAGCAGTTTGGAGTGCCTGCACGCTCGCTGAGCGTGTTTTCCAAATCTACTTTCCAAATTTCTCAGAAGACGAGCCCCGCACTCCTGCGGTGATACCCTCGGGTCCCTCCCCCAGTTGAGTTTCCCGGGGTGATTTCCGTGATCCCTCGGAGGTCTACGCCTCGGTCCGGTGGCCGAATCGCGGCAGGGATCTAGCCCCCGAGCGAGAAGGGCTCGGGCCTGGCTGAGAGGCGCCTCGGTCCCGGCGTGGACTTAGCCCCGAGCGAGACGAGTTCGGCGGCTTAGAGGCAGCGGGTGCATTTCCTCAAGCGCGGCAGTGAAGGTATTTCCCCTCTCCCCCCGCAGCCGGAGACCGCCCGGGTTACAGCCGTGGAGGTCGCCATTTTGCTGCCTTGTTCAGGTATTGAGCGCCCATGTTAGGCGCCTGTTGATGGGCGCACAACGCAGTATATATATATATATATATATATATATATATATATATATATTGCTAAAGCGTAGCTGAACGCATATTTATTTATTTATTTTTAGATTTTTATATACCGGTGTTCCTGTATGAAATACAAATCACATCGGTTTACATTGAAACTAAACATAAATTTTGCCAATAGGCATTACATAGAACAAGGTTATGGAACTTGGAAAAGGGTAAACTAGATCAAAATAAACATTGTAATGTAAACAAATTAGCTAACAAAACTCATAGAGCAGTATAAAAATAAAACAGTAGATGTCATGTAAGACCTGCAGCAAGAGAATGGATATAGAGTCAGGTAAATCCTGGAGAATGATATGATGAGGAACTCTTGCTGGTTGTAGGGAAAAAAAGTGCTTATATTGTTGAGCACATATTGTATATTATTGAGCGCATATTGCTGACCGCATATTATTGAGCGCATATTGTATATTATTGAGCGCATATTGCTGACCGCATATTATTGTTGAGCGCATATTGCTGAAGGCATATTATTGGCAGCATAAGCGCCGGCGCTCTGCATTCGCAAGACGCGATGGAACATTTAAACGCCCCGGCGTCTCCAGAGGCGGCACCTCCTGCTTCCGGCTTGAAAGCTCTCGGTCTCTGCTCAGCGTGCCAGCTTAGAGCCACGCAGAGCGAGGAGCCAGACTCCCTTTGTGCCCAATGTGAGGAGGCCATGGGAGCCTCGGGCCAGGACCAGTCTCAACTGAGGTTTACCGACAGTTCCCCAGGGACCACCCCGGATCTAGCGGGCCGTCTCGACCAGCCAGGAATCCCGGGGGACCTGGTACCCCGACGGCTAGAGACCACTTCCATTTCCTGGGTGGATTTATTTAAGGGGATCCACGCCTTTGTACAGATGCAGTCAGCTTCCCGTCCAGGCCCTGCTGCCGCTCCGGCGGACCCTGCCCCTGGACATTCTCGCCCTTATCGCGGGCATCCACCTCCGGACAGTCCGGCTCATGCGGACCCTGATGTCTCGGAGGACGAGTCCGAACCCCCCGAGGAGGGGGAACTTCCCTCCGGGATAGAGCCATATCGAACTATGAGGCAGTTCTTTCCCAAGGAGGATCTCTCCGACCTGGTTTCTCAGTGCCTGACGGAGTTGGCTATTCCAGGCCCCAGTACCATGGAGGCATCCACGCAGAACCCCCTGCTGGAGGGTCTTCGTCCCCCAGCCCGCCATTTTCCCTTCCTGCAAGCGGCGCAACAGCTGATTGATTTAGAGTGGAATGCGCTGGATCCCTCATTCAAAGGGGGTCGGGCCCTGTCCGGCATGTACCCCCTGGACCCGGCAATCAAGGATATGCTGGCGTGCCCTAAGGTGGACGCCTTGGTTAGCGCTGTGGTCAAGCGCACTACCATTCCTGTGGGGGGGGGGGGGCGGCGGCGGCCCTCAAGGAGGCTCATGACCGACGCCTGGACGCCATCCTGAAACAAACCTTTGAGGTAGCAGCTCTGTCTTTGCGAATCGCAACCTGCTGCACAGTGGTAACGCGTTCCTGTTTGTCACAGGTCAGGAACAATGCTCCGGCAGCTGACATGGAGTCAGCTCTCTCGTTCCTTACGGATGCCGCCTCCGACCTAGTCCGTACAACAGCCAAGGGGGTCTCATCCTCAGTAGCAGCCAGGAGGCAGCTCTGGATACGGAACTGGTCAGCCGACGCCTCTTCTAAGACACGTCTCACTAGAATGCCGTTCAAGGGGTCTCTTCTGTTTGGCAGCGACCTAGATAAACTGGCCAGCACATGGGGCGCCTCTCCAGTACCTCGACTGCCGGAAGACAGGTCCAAGAGGAACCAGCGCACCTTTCCGAGGCCCTCCAGAGGTAGAAGCTCCCAATGCTTCACTCCCTATAGGAGTCGCTACCAGGCACCTCGTCCTCAGGCCAGGAACCAGTCCTTTCGGACCAAGCAGCACAAGAGGGGAGCCGGCTAGGGTTCGGATCCCGGCCGCACCCCACAATGAGAATCAGCCGATCCATCCGGGGGACGAAGCCATAGGGGGCAGGTTAACCCTCTTCTTCCCCAGATGGGTCGAGATTACGTCGGACCAGTGGGTCCTCGCCATCATCCGAGAGGGGTATTATCTGGACTTCCATCACATCCCTCCGGACAGGTTCGTGGAATCTCCATGTCCAATCCACAAGAAGGCAGCATTGGAAGCTACCCTGGCGAGGCTCCTGTCCTTGAAAGCCATAATTCCAGTACTTGCATGGGAAATGGATTCTGGGCACTATTCCATTTATTTCATGGTACCCAAGAAAGAGGGCACTTTCCGGCCCGTATTGGACCTCAGGTCAGTCAACCGATACTTAGGGGTCCCGAGGTTTCGCATGGAAACTCTGCGGTCAGTCAAGACCGCAGTACAGCCAGGGGAATTTCTCACGGCCTTAGACTTGTCAGAAGCCTACCTACATATCCCGATCCATCGGGATCATCAGCGCTACCTACGCTTCAAGGTTCTGGGACAACACTTCCAATTCCGGGCTTTGCCTTTCGGGTTAGCCACGGCGCCGCAGACCTTCACCAAGGTGAGCGTAGCAGTAGCAGCGGCGCTCAGACGGGAAGGAATCCTTGTCCATCCCTACCTAGACGATTGGCTGATTAGAGCGAAATCACGAGAAGAGAGCCATCTGGCAACCAACAGAGTGATCGCCCTTCTGGAAAGCCTGGGATGGGTAGTCAACCTAAGCAAGAGTTGCCTACAGCCTTTCCCAATCACTGGAATACCTGGGAGTCCAGTTCGACACCCAGGCAGACAAAGTCAGCCTCACTACCAAGAGAAGGTTAAAACTCCAGACGCGTCTACGGTCCTTGATGGGAGCCAGCCGGCCCATAGCTTGGGACTGTCTGCAGGTTCTCGGCCTCATGGCATCCACCCTGGAAGTGGTACCCTGGGCGCGGGCCCATATGAGACCACTACAATGCTCCCTCCTCTCTCGATGGAGCCCTCGCTTCCGGAATTACTCCGTGCATCTACCTCTACCAGCCAGACTGCGGACCCAGCTACGGTGGTGGTTGCAGTCCCCCCACACGAGCAGGGGGTCGAAGATGTTCTCCCCCACGTGGACTCTGCTCACCACAGATGCCAGCCTGAGCGGATGGGGAGCACACTGCGAGGAGCTCACCGCCCAAGGGCGATGGAACAGAGAAGAGTCAGGGGTGGAACATCAACCGTCTAGAGGCACGGGCAGTCCGATTAGCATGCCTGCGATTTGCTCACAGACTGAGGAACAGAGCAGTCAGAGTGATGTCCGACAACGCCACCACGGTGGCATACATCAACCGACAGGGCGGAACCAGAAGCCAACAGGTGTCCCTAGAGATAGCCCCGCTGATGGCTTGGGCAGAGGCGAATCTCCAGGACATCTCTGCCGCCCACATTGCCGGAAGGGACAACACCACGGCAGACTTCCTCAGCAGGGAAAACCTAAATCCGGAAGAATGGCAGCTGTCCCCCACAGCCTTCCAGATGATTGTGGATCAGTGGGGGACTCCGGACATGGACCTACTAGCGGACAGGTCCAATGCTCAAGTACCCAGATACTTCAGCCGCAAGCGAGATCCGTTCTCTCATGGGATCGACGCCCTGGTTCAGCCATGGCCTCCAGGGACCCTGCTATACGCCTTTCCGCCGTGGCCCCTACTGTGCGCTCTTATACACAAGATTCAGAGGCACAGAGGCCTAGTTCTTCTAGTGGCACCAGACTGGTACGCGGACATGAGAAGACTACTGACAGGGGAGCCTCTTCCCCTGCCTCCTCTCAGGGACCTGCTTCGTCAAGGTCCCATCCTCCACGAGAATCCGGCTCAATTCTCTCTTACGGTCTGGCCATTGAGAGGGCTAGACTGAAGAAAAGAGGTTACTCGGAGCCAGTGATAGATACACTCCTCCGAGCTCGCAAGTTTTCCACATCCCTCACCTACATAAGGATCTGGAGAGTATTTGAAGCCTGGTGCGACACTCATGGCACCAATCCACATGCGACCACAATCCCTATTGTTCTGGATTTCCTGCAGGACGGGCTTCAGAAGGGTCTCTCCCTAAGCTCCATCAAGGTTCAGGTGGCTGCGCTGTCTTGCTACGGTCCCAGGAGGGATGGCAAGACCATTGCCACGCACCCAGATGTCTCCCGCTTCCTGAAAGGAGTCAAGCACATTCGTCCGCCACTGAAGTGGCCAGTGCCCCTGTGGAACCTCAACATAGTTTTGGATTTCCTTGCGGGATCCACCTTCAGACCCCTTCGGGGCCTGTCTCTCCGTTCCCTAACCGTGAAGATGGTGTTCTTGCTGGCAGTATGTTCCGCACGCCGCATCTCAGAGCTACAAGCACTGTCCTACCGTGATCCCTTTCTTAGAATCACTCCAGAGGCTATCCATCTTCGCACGGTTCCCTCTTTCTTACCTAAAGTGGTCTCACAATTTCACCTCAATCAAACCATATCCTTGCCAACCACGGCGGGTTTGAAGAAATCAGAAGAAGGACGTTTGCTATGCCATCTCGACATCGGCAGATTGCTGCCCAGATACCTGGAAAAGACAGAAGCAGTACGAAAGACAGACCATCTGTTCGTCCTTCACAGTGGGAAGAAGCAAGGGGAAGCGGCCTCTCGGCCCACCATAGCCCGCTGGATCAAAGAAGTTATCAGAGTGGCCTACGTAGAGGCTGGAAAGTCACCACCTCTACAGGTCAAGGCTCATTCTACCAGAGCACAAGCAGCATCTTGGGCAGAATCTAGGATGCTGTCGCCCGCAGAAATATGTAAGGCGGCGACATGGTCCTCCCTCCATACCTTTTCCAGATTTTACCGTCTGGATGTCCAGGCCAGGGAGGACACAGCATTTGCGAGGGCAGTCCTACGCGGTCCTCAGGCAGCCTCCCGCCCAGTCCGGGAGTAAAGCTTTTGTACATCCCACTTGTTCTGAGTCCATCTGGCTACACGCCAGGAAATGTTGAGATTACTTACCTGATAATCTCCTTTTCCTTAGTGTAGACAGATGGACTCAGCATCCCGCCCGGCTGCCGGTGTACATGGGTTTCACCGATTCATGGTAAGCCATGTCATTTTCTTACATAAGAGCGTCCACTGTACCAGGTGTCAACGCCTTCCGGTTGGAAGCGCTGGCGGTCTCCAGCTACTATCAATCGGTCAGGGGAATCCTGTTTCACTAATTCATTGATCGTCAGTACACATATATCCATAACAGCTTTTGCAAGGAAGATTACTGAGTTGCTTCACTTCCTGTGGGGGTATATGTACCCGTGCTGACGTCAGATCCGTCTCCAACTGCTAGCACGAGCACACTATACCCACTTGTTCTGAGTCCATCTGTCTACACTAAGGAAAAGGAGATTATCAGGTAAGTAATCTCAACATTTTGTGCCAGTTAACCTTATAACCAGATACTGCAGAGTAGTCGGAGATTAGTTGAAAAAGAGAAGGAATAGAAGACTCTCTGGATTTGTAAGAAATAATAAAACATCGTCAGCGTATGTGGATAATTTGTATGTCTCGGAGCCGATGGTAAATCCTTCAATATTGGATGACTGCCGAATAGCCATAAGTAGTGGTTCCAAAGCCAAGTTAAACAAAAGAGGGGAGAGAGGGCAACCTTGCCTTGTGCCCTGATGAAGGTGAAAACGAGGGGATATTCTATTATTGATATATAGATATGCTGATGGTGAGTGATAAAGAAATTGGATCCATGAGATGAAAACAGGTCTGAATCTGAACCAACGAAGGGCAGAAAAAAGAAAGGGCCATTCCACCCTGTCAAAAGCCTTCTCTGCATCAAGAGAAATGGCTACTGCCGGTATCGGCGAAATGGAGGTTCAGGACTGTATATGCAAAAAGAGTCTAGTAGTATTAGCTATCAATCGATTTTTGATAAAACCAGATTGATCTGGGTGTATGGGGGAATTCAAGAGAAGAGAAAGTCGAGTGGCCAGAATTTTGGTAAAGATTTTATAGTCAGTGTTTGTTAAAGAAATAGGTCTATAATTAGCTACCATAGTGATGTCCCTCCCTGGCTTTGGAAGCACCACTATGCAGGCATCTGAGAAAGTAGCCGAAGCACCAGTATGCTCAAGGAGAAACGAAAAATAATTTAGTAAGTGTGGCACAATGTTGGTCTTGAAAGCTTGATAGAAGTCTGTAGTGAAACCTTTGGGTCCAGGCGCCTTGCCACAAGACAGAGAACCGATGGCTGATTCAATTTCTGACAATGTTATTGGGGCGTCTAGAGCCGAGGCTTGTGCAGAAGTCAATGACGGGTGCGGAATGGAAGAAAGAAAGTGATCAATGTCCTTTGAGGAAGCAGTCACCTCAGATTGGTATAGGTGGTCATAAAAATCACTAAAAGCTTGAATATCCTCATCTTTCGTTAAGAGTTGTTTTGAGGGTGATGTGATAGTAGCTATGCGTTTCTTCTCCTCTCTCTTTTTGAGATAATTAGCAAGCAATTTGCCACACTTGTTGTTTTCTGTGTAATAATATGCCTTGGATCGAAACATACCAAGCTTCACCTGCGAGCTCAATTGCAGATTGTATTGTTAGCGTGCTTTCAGGAGAGTAGAGCGAGGCCGGAGTAGGAGAAGCTACATGAGCCTTCTCCAGAGCAGCAATTTTTTCCTGCAATCGTTTAGTAGTAGCAGCTTGAGTCCTTCGAGTATGAATGGAATATCCAATAATGTCACCCATATGGTAGCCTTAAACGCCTCCCACAGAGCCGACGGGGAGACCTTTTAGGGAATCCAAAAAAGATGTCCGCCAGTAAGATGGAGTTGAAACGCCACTGATGAGTGATCACCTGAGGCGATAACCGTTCAGTTTGAAGCGTGACAGCAGCATGATCCGAGACTATGATTGGGCAAATGGATGTGGAGTGTACCTGAGGAAGGAGAGATCTGGATGATAAAAAAAAATAATCAATCCTTGAGTAAGACGAATGTGGAAATGAGAAAAAAGTATAGTCTGTAGTAGTTGGATGAGATAATCTCCAAGGATCCGCCAGACCACAAGATTCCATCAAATGTTGGAGCATCTTACATGATTTAGAAACATGAGGACGGGTAGTCATCTTCTTGTCCAAAAAGGGATCGAGAGGTTGATTGAAGTCTCCTCCAATGATACAGGAGGCAGAGCTAGATGATAACAAGTTGGTGAAAACGGATTGAAAGAATTGAGGGTCATCCGCATTCGGAGCGTAAAGATTGAGTAAAGTATAAGTGGAGTGTGCAGTGGTCACTTGAACCAGTAACCAACGACTGTCCGGATCAGAGGCCTGGTGCAGAATCTGAGCATCCACATTTTTATGGAGTAAGATAGCAACACCACGTTTCTTCTGTTGAGCTGGGGCAAAAAGAGCGTGACCCACCCATTGTTGCTTTAACTTAGCAGACTGAACCGCATTGAGATGTGTCTCTTGTAAATAAGCGACGTCCGTATGTAGGGACTGCAAATATGACAGAATCTTATTTCTCTTGATAGGATGTGAAAATCCCCCAACATTCAAGGAAGTGAAATGAAGAAACCTGTTTGTGGTCGCCATGAGAGATCACTTGTAGATTTGAATGAATGGTGAGAGGCTGGTAAGAAGGCTGGTGAGAGGCTGGTAAGAAGCATAAACATGAATGTTTGGATGCCATGAAGCGAATTAAATGAGTAGCTGGCTGAAAAAGCCCAGAAAAAAGAAAAGATAAAATAAATGAGGAGGATAGAAGCCCACATAAAATGAAAGTGGGCCATACTTGTAGGTCAAAAAAAGCCATCCAAGGCAGTGAGAGTTCAAAATGAGCCTCCTGTCAGGTCCAGGCTGCCATCACCTCCAACCACGCCAGACGAGAGGAAATGAAAAAAGAACAATATTCTGTGAACCCATAATTCACGAATGAAAAAGAAGGTAACTGCAATTTTACTGGGTCTGTCCAAATACAGATCACATCAGAGACAAAAAGTAGAATGTCCATGTCAGGTAACCATGCCATCCGGTTCCACTACAGTGAGTAAGAATTCCACCAGCTTCTCCGGCTGCTGGAAAAGCTGTGTCCAATTCTTGTAGGTGTGGGTACCGAAAGAGGTATAGTGCACACTTTCTGGAGCATGGTGCCAAAAGGGCATACTGATCTGCTATACAATCAATTAAATGTTAGCTGTCTGGGCTGAGTAAATATAAACTCTCTGGGTATGCGTCAAGGGTAGGATAGTACATGCTTTCTGGTACATGTTGTCAAAGTGAGTAAGCTCTCTGGGGTGGATGCTGAAAGTGCTATCAGAAAGTCTAAAATGTTTGCTGGTTCTCTGTGGTGAGCCCCTCTGTGGCAGGCTCCTCTGTGGCAGGCTCCTCTGTGGCCATTAGCTGATAATCACGTGAGAAAATAAGATATATCGGAGCCAAGTACTATTATATCCTTCTGGCCTCCTCTCAGCCAGTTCTTTTCATCCTAGAGAAACATTTCCCATCATATCCACATGCTGCTTCCACAGGTTCCCTATCAGTGCCGCCAGTTCTCACACCAGCAAAATTTCCCTGCTGGAGAGTCCCCAGGAGCAGGTACTCCACTGATGTCAGCTGCATATCACATGGTAAGCTGTCTCCTGTCTACACTTGGACCTCTCAATCAGCACCACCTTGGCTTTGACAGCCCCTCTGGTGTCCTGCCATTGATGCATCAGTTGGTCTACTGTCCTGGTTGTCACTGACAGGCTGCTGACATCCTTGGCGTTGCTCTCCCAGATCATCATCTTGAGCTTTGAGGATGTCTTCTTTCTGAAGAGCACACTGTGCCTCTGACTTGTCGCGTCAGAAGATCCTTCTCTTACTTCGTGAAGCACACATTACGTTGATGCTCTTTCTTCTCTAGCTTCTGGTTCCTACTTAATCATTGTTCACAGGTAATGACTGAGGTGGATCCCTGCCTACCTGTTCCCCTCTGCCCCTCGTCTCCCCTTTCTCCCTGCTTTGACCCCTATACTCGCTTTCTTTTCTCTGCCCTCCCGACTGATCCCTCTAGCTCACACTTGCAACTCTCCCCCTGCCCCATCTACCCTCCCTGGCTACACGCTACTGACTCATGCACCACACTCCTCCTGGTCTCTGTCTGTCCTGCTCCATGCTGTCCACCGCCACGAATACACACTGCCCTTTCAGGAATCTAAAAACAATGGTAGACAGACAGTCATTGACTAGCAGTCAAATGCACTCTAAAGATTCACTCAAGAATACAGAGAGAAGACTATAAGTAAGAGAAAATAAAGCAAAAAAAAGGTACCACCACGCAGCAATTGCAAAGTACCAAGAACAACCACCACTCCCACATCAAGAAAACCTCCAACACCTAGTCCAGAGCTTACCTAACACCTCCCAGCACTGATAGAATGACCCTGGAAGAGACTGCCTTTTATTTCCATGCGAGGTGGCATATCCAAGAAAACAGATGGACATCTGTGCCCCAACAATCACACCACTGGTCAGCTTACGTCACTTCTCTCAACCAATAGGGAACGCTGCCAGATTTCTCCAACTAGTGGAGATTTTTACCACTGTTTTTACTGCGGTTTTCTGCAGATTGGTTTTAACACTGGTTTTGGTGTGGTTTTTGGGTTTGTTATTTTAGCACTGGTTTGATACCATTAATTTATAGCATTGAGCGGGGCTCCTGGTTTTTAATGCACATGTTATTAAAAATCGGCCCTTAAGGAGATCAAGTGATGCCTTGAGAGGGACGGATGTAGCTCTCCCTCTCTGATCCCGTCTCAGGCCTCAAGCACCATCCTAAGCCATCAACTCACAATTTTTACCAGCTGGCCAGATTCGTGACAGTGAGTAACCTCTACGGGATATATATTTTTTTTATTCCCATGGCTTCCCAGATGGCAAAGAAGGACAGGGAGAGGGACAAGGCGCGTCATGCCGATACCCCCCCCCCGCTGGAGGACGACACGGGGCCTGCCGAGATGGCGCAGCTGGCGGCGGTCCTTGAAATTAAAACAGGCATGGTAGAAGTGCTTGTGCCTGAGTTTAAAAAACTTTCGGCACAGTTATCAGAACCTTTGGGCACCCTGGCCAGATTTGAGGCATGATTCGGGGAGGTGGAACACCGTGTTTTGGAGAGCCAAGAATGGCCTCTTGGTAGCTCAACAGGAAATTGCAAAGCTCCAAACCTCAATATATATATATATATATATTTATTTATTTATTTAGCGTTTTTTTATATACCGAGGTATAGCAGAGTTGCCTTCACTCCGGTTTACAATTATAACAACCAGTTACAATAAAACATTTAGAGTTTAAATTTAACAAGCAGAAAAACTGTCATATAATATTGGTATAAACAAACAAGATATACCAAAGGTTAGGTACACTGAAAAAACTTAAACATGAAGAGCAAAAAAAAACATGAAACAATACTTAAACATGAAGCGCGAATAAATGACCTCGAGAACAGATCTCGTTGCTCTAATCTGAGGTTTGTGGGCCTGCCAGAGACCCTTGAGGAAGCGGGTCTCTCTGGTTTCCTAGAAACGTGGTTTCTGAATGAGCTGGGCCTCCGCGACAGTCGGCCGATAAGCCCAGGGTGGTTATTACCAAGATATTGAACTTCGTCCATAAGGTGGAAATTTTGCGCAGCATGCGAGCGGGGAAGCATTTAACCTACAATAATAAAAAGATTCTGGTCTTCCAGGATTACTCCGCTGCGCTGGTGGCGCAGCGGAGGGCACTTGCTCCTGCCTGCAGCAAGCTTTTTTCATTGGGGGTCCGAGCAGTCCTTGTTTATCCTGCCAAGGTGCGTGTGCAGACCTCAAACGGGGTGCGCTGGTTCACTGACCCCGAGGAACTCCAGCGTTTTGTGGGGGCGAAGGAGCAGGAGAAATCCGGATCTGTTTCCACTGACCAGCAGAGAGAAGATCCTTAGTGTCTTTTTGTTTTTTATTCTGGTTCTGTTTGATCACATTTCCTTGCTTCACGGCTGGGCATTGGCAGCAATATTGGGCAACTAGGGATTTTACTAAGTAATTTTTTTTTTTTCTCTGAGTGGACCCTCCGATGACCCTTTATCAAGTCTGTTGGGCAATTTGGACCCAGTTGTGGACGCTGAAAATTTTTTTGGAGGGGTTATCCTTTCTTTCTGGGTTGCATAGATCTATTTTGTTTAGTTGTGGTGATGTGGTTTCATACTGGGACCACCTGGAACAGGTTTGGCTGTTTCCTTTTTTTGCTGTCTTGGTGGACTTTTTTTGAAAGCCTTAATGTTCTAGTTTATTGCGGAAGCCATGTTTCTTATTCGATGTCTGACCCCCTTTTCATTGAGGGGTGGGGTCCATGTTCATGTTTTATGTCCTGAATTTGTTGTTAAGCTGCTTAATTCTCACAGTAATGGATGGGGCTGGGTTTCGAGATGGAGCCCAGCATGTTGGGTGGTGGTCTCTGATAACCTACGGGGTATTCTGATGGTAGTGGGTCAAGGGGAGGAAGGGGCGGAGCGATGGAATAAAGATGGTAGGCTGACCCTTGCTTCCTCCACTCTGCAGGCCTGTTTCCGGCACCTGTCCGCGGTGACAACCAATATGTACTACCAGGAAATGCAGTTTAAATTCCTGTATAGGCTTTTATATCCCCTCATGTTACGTTTCTAGCCAAGTTGTCACCTTCGGCGATGTGTGCTAAATGTAATGTGGCCCCGGGGACTTTATTTCATTTATTTTGGGATTGCCCTTGAATTAGACATTTCTGGGGCCATGTTTTGCAATATCTGGCTGACCTTCTGGTTATGAACATTTCGGTCTGTCCTGAAGCGGTATTATTTGACTGTGTCTCGCCCTCAACTATCCGTGGCGCAGCACCGCGTTTGCTGATCTGGAAGGCTGTCCTGGCGGGGAAACTCCTCATCCTCGTGCTCTGGAAGGATTCAGAAGCACCTACCTTTTGGATGTGGAGGAACAGCCTGCACCATATGATGCACATGAAGCACATGGCGTCTGCATCCTCTACTTTTCTTAGGTGACGATTCTTGCTGATTTGGGACTGCTATCTTCAGTCGTTGCCACATCGCTCCTGTAGTCTCATTCTGAATGTCTGACCTTCAGTTTTATTCCTATGTTTGATGGTTTCATTACTGGCGTGAGTGAGCAGGGAGGGAGGGTTTGGGGTGGGTTCAAGGGATGGTATGTACTGCTACTGTGTACTATGCATACAAACAAAAATATCATTTGTATTGTTGCTACCTGCGGAGTTGCAGAGCGTACGCTCCGCAGGGATTGTTTTGTTCTTTTGCACAATAAAAATTGTTAAAACTAAAAACTAGCCCTTAAATTTTGCTCTGGTTTTGGTGTGGGTTTTATTACATTGACCTCCATATACTTCCTTAATGAACTGTTGCATATTTTTTTGATTCTGAATAGATGTCCCCAGCCAAAGAATATAAAAATGTTTTTTTTAATAAATAGATGCCACTGAGCCTTTCATTTTCTGCCCATGACAGTCTTTGTGAATATTTGATTTCTGTGATTAGTAATTCTTGATATGCTTATGTACATATAAAAACAAATAGAATAATTTCTTAAAAAATGGCAAACAGTGTGTGGGGGAAGGGGGATTTGAAAACCTATGATTTTAAATCCTTATTTACCAGTGTATTTTTTAAATATTCTTGAGTATGTAGTAAATATTTTTTTGTATACGCATCAATGGGACCTTGTGTGTATATATCCAGAATTTGTAGTGTATTTATTTGTACAGTATATTAAGAGGCATTATTAGTAGAGCAGCCCTGAAAGTGAATTTATGCTTTTAAGCAGTACTGAAACAGATAAAATAACAGCAGATAAAGAACACAAAGCCTAGCTAGTCTTCCCATTCTGGATGCAGTACCAAAGAGCCTATCTCAAGTTTTTTACCCTGTGGTCGCTGGGAGTGACCATGGGTTGGGAAACTGCAAGGAATACAAAGTAAGGCTGGTTCATCACAAATAAGATTTTTCTTTTTCAGGCAAAACCCAAAAGTACAACATAAAGGCCACTTACCTCAGCAGTCCCCTGTGTTAATAGACGTTCAAATATATGCAGTTCTGGAATAAGCTGGCTTCCTGCCTTCTTCCTGAGGTGGTCTCCACTGTTCTGGGCCCTGCCTTCTTATTTTAGGCTGAAGGGATCCTCCCTGGGCCTAGAATCCCTTGCTGGGTTGGGACTTAAGGAGCACTGAGTCAGATAGCTGTGGCCAGTCCCTTGATCTTCACTTTCTATGCAGCATCATAATTCAGCAGTTGGAAAATCATCATTCTACAAATTACACTTACAAGTTATTAGTGATTGTGTGTTTAACTTTGGTTTTTAATTACGAATGTCACTTTGTAAACCGCCCTGAGCAACATTTGTAGGTAGTGGCATATAAGGCTTTTAAATAAATATGTTTTCAACTTTCTTCTCAGTGAGTAGCTGACATTTGTAAACAATTCACTTCAAATTGTATTAACATGGCTGTCAGAATGGGTTGGATAAGGCAAAATGGGATACAGAGGGAGTGTACAGAAAACTCGCTCAAATAACCTTAAAGGACCGGGCACAGCTGTCTCACCCAGTCCTCTTTAAGGCTGAGATCCACAGGGAATCCTTGTTGAAGGGAGGAGCCCTTGAACAGAACATAAGACCTCAGGGCCTAGAAGGGTTAAGCGGGCCCCGGGAAGCAAGAAGGAAGCCAGAGTACTCTAGGACCACTTATATTTGATTGAGTTTGTTACCAGCACTGCGAGGTGAGCCAGTTTTTTTGTTTTGCTTTATCTCTGTAAGTAAATTGTATATAAGGAAACAGCCAGTGTTTGCCTTCTGTATTATACTAGCTGTTTCCCAAAACACAGCTGGTCCAAGTTAGCACATATGTTGGCAGGAGTAGGATCCTCTTGCTTAAGCGGGAAGCACAGGCAGAAGCCCACAGCTGCAGTGGGGGGAGGGGGAACCCTGCAGAGGTTCCCCCCCCTTTTTTTTTTCTTGGGGCCTTCTCCCAAAAGACCAAAGGTACTGGCTCTGCCTGTCTAGTTAGGGGTCAAGCAGTGAGTAAGGGCCAAACAGGCCAGCAGGGTTTTTTGTTTTTTTTGTTTTGTCCTGCTTTCCTATTCCTGGAGAGGTACATTGTGTGGAGGTAGCTTGCTAACCAGAAGGGATGGAGCAGGTGATCCAGGTTCTTGCTGTAAGGCAGCAACAATTACAAATTACCATGGAAATACAAACAAGTAAATTTTCAGAGGCCAGAATGCGCAACTACTGGGGTTTATGCACATGGCCGGGCATTGTGCACGCCGCGCGCATTTTATAACAGACCCGACCTCGTGCATAAACTCCGGTGCACACATAAGTGCCGAGCCTCTCCAAAGGGGCTGGACGGGGTTGGGCCGGGACAGTGCCATTCGACACTGTCCCGGGGAAGTGTGTGCCAGCAGCCAGCCGGCAAGCGCAGATTACTTCTGCTCTAGAGGAATAATAAGTATTGAAATAAAGAATTTGGGGTTAGTTAGGTTTAGGGGGTGGGGAGGAGAGGAGAGGGGAAGAGGGAGGAAGTTTACGTATGGGGGGTAGGGACGTTTCCTCTCAGTCTACTCCTTAATTAGAGCGGACTGGGAGGGAACTGGGAGAGGCCCATTTGCGTCGCCGCGCGTATTTACCAAACATTCCACCCCGTGAGGGCACGGATTTTGAAATCCAGCACGCATGTTATAAAATCGGCCCCTCCATGTGCGCGCACCGGGAACCACACGCACATGATGGCCGCTCGCTACTTTTAAAATCGACCCCAAACTGATGAACAACAGGTATTGTGAGAGCAGGTGATGCAGCAGCAAACTGTTCTAACACAGGTCACCCAAGCTGTGCAGATAGCCATATGATGTCTACCTTCAGTGCCACTGACACTTCTTAAGAAGTGGAGAACACCCAGAAGGGTTTTTGAAAAACTTTGAGTGCACAGCACGACTGTCAGGCTGGCCAGAGGAAAGATGGGCTATCTATCTGGGGAATCTACTCACCGGGGCTAGTCAAAATGCCTATCAAACAGCTAATCTGGAAGGAAGGGTCACCTACCAGGAAGTCAAGGCAGCCATTCTTGAGTGAATGATGCACCATCTCAAGTACTGCCAACAGATCTAATAAAACCTTAGTGAGTCTTGATTTCTATCTCCCTGCACTCTAAAATTATCCAATCAAGCCAATAGTATGATCTCAGTACTAAACCCCTTTCTAAAACCAGATTGACAGAGATGAAGATTTCCTGCCTTAATAACATTGACCATCAACCACTTTTTTCTAGCACCTTATACAAAAATGACAGATTTGAGTCTGGCCTATAATTATCTAAGCTAATACAAACACAGAAGGTTAATTTGAAATTGGTTCTCTATATTCAATAGTTTTATACATATAAAACTAATACATATAAAGGTGTCAAAAATCTATGGTTTAACCATACAAATCAACAATTAATACTCTACTGTTCAGATATACTCCAAGAATTAATGGAACATCATAATAAGCTCTACTGGTTGTATCACGTTCATAACTTTTTACTTAATCATCGGTCCTAATTTGTCCATTTTTTATCAATACTTTTTTCAATGTGCAAATAAAATTTTTTTATGAAAACATCTTATTAATAATGTCTTGTTTTGTGAGTCCATATTTTCTCCCTGGTTTTTACCAAATCCAACATATGTTTCGAATCACAATCTGCATCAGGGATATCCTCCACATTTTTCCCACGTTTTCATTAACCACTCAAAGCTCCATCTTGGCGCCTGATGAAATCCCGCCACCCACAGTCTTATTTCATGACTCCTATTTCTATTGTTTTATTTCCAATGGAAAAAAAAGGACAAACAAACTTCCAGAAGTGACCGGATCTACCTAGATTGGGCATGGCTGTCTCAGAGCTTGGGGGAGGTAAACTTTGAGAAGCAACAGATCCATTGTGGGCAGTACACAGTGTGGAGCCAGGGAGCACTAAAGATTATTGTGTCCAGCTAAGTAAAGGTTTAACTTAGTTTAACTTAGTAAGCCAATCAGGGGGAGGGTCTTATTAAACTCAGTTGCAGATAGAGTCCTGAGAACATCCGTGACCAAGGGTTAACTGTTTGACTCCCTCCCATCCTACCCCTCTACCCACCCACTCCTGGTTTGTTTTTCTGATATAGTCTGCCTAAATTCATAATTGGCAACAAGATAAATTAGTAAATTGGTAATTGGTATTTCCTTAGGTGTTAACCATCAATAAATTACCAAAATGAGGACTATCCAATGTAACTATTGTGGAGCCTTTATTCTGAGGGAAATCATCTGGAAACTTAGGGCTTGCCCCATTTGTTCAGAACTCTCTTCCCTGAAAAAGGAGCAGGCAGGAACACTGAGAGGAGAGGATCACCTTGCTGGTGGCTGAAAGGAATCAGTAATTTTTGCTTGGGACATTGTCTTTTTTAAAAGTATTGGGGCAAAGTTAACTATTTGGGAATATTATTTAGTGTGTTTGTGTGTTGGTTCTTTTAATAGTCAGAAAGGCAGTGAATAAACAAGCTAGACTTTGTATTTTTAAATAGTCAATAAGGTAGCTAGTAAGCAGTAGGTAGTGTGTTTATTTTTAAAAGTCTGCAGAACTGAGTGTTCTGCAGACTTTTAAAGAACTGAGTGTTTGTATTTAATACAAACTGAGGGTTTGTATTAACAACCCCCCCCAACAACCCCCACCCCCACAAAAAAAAAAAAAAGTAGCCAGAAGCTAGAAATAAGCTAGGAGCAGTGTATACCTAAGTAAAACGGTTGAATAGTTCAGCTCAGTTACTCACCTTGGAAAGGTGTTGAGGTAGTGTGATTGGGTTTGAATAGGGACCAACATTTGTTAATCAAGAGAGCAGTGAGTCACTCTGGCTGACTAACTGAATTTAGACTGTATTTCCCAACCCTCCCACCCCTCGCCCACCCATCCCTAGCTCATCCCTTAATTTATAGGCAGGTGCCACGTTCACAAAAAAAAACAAACTTCAACAAAAACTTTATTGAGAATTCGATCAGACCCCGGTAGGCCACTACCAGACACATAGTGAATTCACTAATACATTTAAAGGACGTTAGACACATTCCTACTCCCATAGCAACCTAAAACTTAACTAGGAACTGATCAAAATTGAGATGAAGGCGCAGCAGTCCAGCAGCAAGAGGGGGGCTTCCCAGTCTTTTGCATAGAGTGTCACATGTATGATTTTTTACCCACCGGTGAGAAGTTGTACATGTGCATGCGATGCAAAGAGCTCCTGGCTTTCAGAGAACAAGTCCGATCTCTGGAGGCTAGAGTGGCAGACCTGGAGGAGCTGAGGCAGACAGAGGTATATAGATGAAACCTTCAGGGACATAGTAGTCAAGTCCCAACTTCAGCTGGCAGCCCCGGTGCTGCCTTGGAGGAAGAAGGTCTCATGATGGGAGAACATCAACCAGGTGCAGCAGGAAAGGATCCTGTAGCAAGGACCTGCTCTCCAGGTGAATCATTGTCCTTTCGCACTGAGGATATCTCCCCAAGGTCTACTGCCCAGGAGGGAAGGGTAAGGACGGCCGTCATAGTTGGTGATTCGATTATTAGGAATGTAGATAGCTGGGTGGCTGGTGGGCGTGAGGATCGCCTGGTAACATGCCTACCTGGTGCGAAGTTGGCGGACCTCACGCCTCACCTAGATAGAATTTTAGACAGTGCTGAGGAGGAGCCGGCTATCGTGGTACATGTGGGCACCAACGACATAGGAAAATGTGGGAGGGAGGTTCTGGAAGCCAAATTTAGGCCCTTAGGTAGAAAGCTTAAATCCAGAACCTCCAGGGTAGCATTCTCTGAAATGCTCCCTGTTTCACGCGCAGGTCACCAGAGGCAGGCAGAGCTCCGGAGTCTCAATGTGTGGATGAGACGATGGTGCAAGGAAGAAGGATTCAGTTTTGTTAGGAACTGGGGAACCTTTTGGGGAAGGGGGAGTTTCTTCCGAAGGGATGGGCTTCACTTTAACCAGGGTGGAACCAGACTGCTGGCGCTAACCTTTAAAAAGGAGGTAGAGCAGCTTTTAAACTAGAACAAAGGGGAAAGCCGACAGTCGCTCAACAGCGCATGGTTCGGAGAGAGGTATCTTCAAAGGATATTAATGATGTATTAGAATTAGGGCATCCCGACAGTGAGGTTCCAATAATTAGAAAAATAGTCCAAGTGCCTGTAACTAAAATCTCACCTGAGCTAAAAAAAATTCTAACTTATCCCTATCAATTAAAAAGCAGAATGAAAATACAAACAAAAACCAAACTTTGAAATGTTTGTATGCTAATGCCAGAAGTCTAAGAAGTAAGATGGGAGAATTAGAATGTATAGCAGTGAATGATGACATAGACTTAATTGGCATCTCAGAGACATGGTGGAAAGAGGATAACCAATGGGACAGTGCTATACCGGGGTACAAATTATATCGCAGTGACAGAGAGGAACACTCGGGAGGCGGTGTGGCGCTTTATGTCCGGGATGGCATAGAGTCCAACAGGATAAACATCCTGCATGAGACTAAATACAAAATTGAATCTTTATGGGTAGAAACCCCTTGTCGGGGAAAACTATAGTGATAGGGGTATACTACCGTCCACCTGGTCAAGATAGTGAGACGGACAGTGAAATGGGAAGTGAAATTAGGGAAGCTAACCAAATTGGTAGTGCAGTAATAATGGGAGACTTCAATTACCCCAATATTGACTGGGTAAATGTATCATCGGGACACTCTAGAGAGAAAACATTCCTGGATGGAATAAATTACAGCTTTATGGAGCAATTGGTTCAGGAACCAACGAGAGAGGGAGCAATTTTAGATCTAATTCTCAGTGGAGCACAGGACTTGGTGAGAGAGGTAACGGTGGTGGGGCCGCTTGGCAATAGTGATCATAATATGATCATATTTGATTTAATGACTGGAAGAGGAACAGTGTGCAAATCCACGGCTCTCGTGCTAAACTTTCAAAAGGGAAACTTTGATAAAATGAGAAAAATTGTTAGAAAAAAACTGAAAGGAGCAGCTACAAAAGTAAAAAATGTCCAAGAGGCGTGGTCATTGTTAAAAAATACAATTCTAGAAGCACAGTCCAGATGTATTCCACACATTAAGAAAGGTGGAAAGAAGGGAAAACGATTACCAGCATGGTTAAAAGGGGAAGGGAAAGAAGCTATTTTAGCCAAAAGATCTTCATTCAAAAATTGGAAGCCTTCTTCTGTATCCAACAGAAGAAAATAGGATAAAGCATAAACATTGGGTCACAGCAGATGGACTGAATCAAATCACGGTGAACCTAGAAGATGTGGTAGACCTGATTGACAAACTGAAGAACAGTAAATCACCTGGACTGGATGGTATACACCCCAGAGTTCTGAAGGAACTAATAAATGAAATTTCAGACCTATTAGTAAAAATTTGTAACCTATCATTTAAATCATCCATTGTAGCTGAAGACTGGAAGATAGCAAATCACATCAAAATCACAGATCATATAGAAAGACATGGTTTAATGGAACAAAGTCAGCATGGCTTTACCCAAGGCAAGTCTTGCCTCACAAATCTGCTTCACTTTTTTGAAGGAGTTAATAAACATGTGGATAAAGGTGAACCGGTAGATGTAGTATACTTGGATTTTCAGAAGGCGTTTGACAAAGTTCCTCATGAGAGGCTTCTAGGAAAAGTAAAAAGTCATGGGATAGGTGGCGATGTCCTTTCGTGGATTGCAAACTGGCTAAAAGACAGGAAACAGAGAGTAGGATTAAATGGACAATTTTCTCAGTGGAAGGGAGTGAACAGTAGAGTGCCTCTGGGATCTGTATTGGGACCCTTACTTTTCAATATATTTATAAATGATCTGGATAGAAATATGACGAGTGAGATAGTCAAATTTGCAGATGACACAAAATTGTTCAGAGTAGTTAAATCACAAGCAGATTGTGATAAATTGCAGGAAGACCTTGTGAGACTTGAAAATTGGGAATCCAAATGGCAGATGAAATTTAATGTGGACAAGTGCAAGGTGATGTATATAGGGAAAAATAACCCATGCTATAATTACACAATGTTGGGTTCCATATTAGGTGCTACAACCCAAGAAAGAGATCTAGGCGTCATAGTGGATAACACATTGAAATCGTCTGTTCAGTGTGCTGCGGCAGTCAAAAAAGCAAGCAGAATGTTAGGAATTATTAGAAAGGGAATAGTGAATAAAACGGAAAATATCATAATGCCTCTGTATCGCTCCATGGTGAGACCGCACCTTGAATACTGTGTACAATTCTGGTCGCCACATCTTAAAAAAGATATAATTGCGATGGAGAATGTACAAAGAAGTGCTACCAAAATGATAAGGGGAATGGAACAGCTTCCCTATAAGCAAAGACCAAAGAGGTTAGGACTTTTCAGCTTGGAGAAGAGACGGCTAAGGGGAGATATGATAGAGATGTTTAAAATCATGAGAGGTCTAGAACGGGTAGAAGTGAATCGGTTATTTACTCTTTCGGATAATAGAAAGACTAGGGGGAAATCCATGAAGTTAGCATGGGGCACATTTAAATCTAATCGGAGAAAGTTCTTTTTTACTCAACGCACAATTAAACTCTAGAATTTGTTGCCAGAGGATGTGGTTGGTGCAGTTGGTATAGCTGTGTTTAAAAAAGGATTGGATAAGTTCTTTGAGGATAAGTCCATTACCTGCTATTAAGTTCACTTAGAGAATGGCCACTGCCATTAGCAATGGTCACATGGAATAAACTTAGTTTTTGGGTTCTTGCCAGGTTCTTGGGGCCTGGATTGGCCACTGTTGGAGACAGGATGCTGGGCTTGACAGACCCTTGGTCTGACTGAGTATGGCATTTTCTTATGTTCTTATGTTTTTAAAGCTGAATTAGCTTCAATGAAGAAAGGCTCATCCTCTTTACAATATTAAGGAATTAATTCCCCATTACCACAGAAAAACCAAAAGTCAAGAATAAAGAGATTTACAGTGGGCTCAGGTAAGATAAGACCTGTGACCCATAGGCACCGGTTCTTGACAGCTGTGCAGCCCACAAGTCTTCCCCCCCCCCGCCCCCCATTCACACAGGGCATTAAGGAACTCAATAAACAACAAGATTACAGAGGGCTCTGGTAGAATTGAACCTCTGATGCAGAGACACACACTGTATCAAGTGCAACAAGTACAAAAAGCCTTCTCTGTATTAAATATTGAAGAAGTTCTTGAGAAAAAGATTGAAGTGTTATCTGAAAAGAGAGAAGAAGTCCAATGCATACAGAAATTCCAGTTCAGTAACCAAAGGAAAAAGCTTCTTGTTGTGGATGAATCTGTCATCAAAGGCACTAATTTTTTCCCTTGCACAAATGCAAAGGGAAAGGGAGAAGTGGATAACAAAACTCAACTAAATAAGTCACAAAAGGATTCCACGAACAGCAGTAAGCTGAATGAGGAAAGCTGGAAAGCTGTAAGCACAAATGCTTTTAGTTTGGGCAATAAAAACCCAGATCTGCAAGCCCTAATGGTGGAGGTGGACTTGGACATTGTTGCTGTCACGGAGACGTGGTTCACGGAATCTCACGATTGGGATACGGCAATACCGGGCTATAACTTGTTAAGGAAGGACAGAGAGGATGCGAAAGGGGGAGGAGTGGCTCTTTATATCAGAAACAATATCCAAGCATCTGAGCTACAAGGAAGATGGGGCAATGAAGAAGCACTATGGGCCAACCTAAAAAATGATGGGACATCCATTTTTAATGGAGTGGTTTACAGGCCTCCAAACCAAAAGGAAGAGCTTGACAGATTTGGTTGAAGACATCCAAAAGATGGGAAAGGGAGAAATGGTGATTGTTGGAGACTTTAATTTGCCAGATGTAGACTGGAGAATCCCATCTGCAGAATCTAACAATAGTAAAGAAATAGTATATTCTCTGCAAGGAGCTTTGTTCAAACAAATGGTAATGGAACCCATGAGAGAGGGAGCTATACTTGATTTAGTGCTCACTAATGGAGATAATGTCTCTGATGTCCAGGTGGGTGCCCACCTCAACACCAGTGATCATCAAACGGTATGGTTTAATATCACAAAAAGGATACGGAAAAGAAGCACACAGACCCAAGTTTTGCGTTCAAAAACACGGACTTTGATTAAATGAGGAAGAACTAGTAGACTGGGAGAACGAGAGAGATGTGGAACAGTGGACCAAACTAAAAGGAGCAATTACCAAGGCAACTAATCTATATGTCAGAAAAGTAAAGCAAAAGAAAAATGAAACACATCTGGTTCTCAAAGGAGGTGGCTGACAAAATAAAGGCTAAAAGAACAGTGTTCAAGGAATATAAAGGATCCCAAAGGGAGGAGCACAGAGAAGAATATCTGGTAGAACTGAGGGAGACAATGAAAAGTAATCAAGACGGCAAAAAGTCAAGTGGAAGAAAGGATTGCCAAAGAGGTAAAGGGAGGTGACAAAACATTTTTCAGATACATCAGTAAAAGGAGAAAGGTTCAAAGTGGTATAGTGAAATTGAAACGTGAAAAGGATCAATGTGTGGAGAGAGACGACGAAATGGCAGAAATATTAAACGAATAATTCAGTTCTGTGTTCACTAAAGAAGACCCTGGAGAAGGATCGTCGCTAGTTATCAAGAAACTAGAGGGGAATGGAATAGATGTAACTCCATTTACAGTAGAGAATGTATGGGAAGAGCTGGGGAAACTGAAAGTGGACAAAGCCATGGGGCCTGATGAGGTTCATCCCAGGATACTGAGGGAGCTCAGAGATGTGCTGGTGGGTCCGCTATGTGACATGTTCAATAGATCCCTAGAAACGGGAGTGGTACCGAGTGATTGGACAAAAGCGGTGGTGGTCCCGCTTCACAAGAGTGGAAACAGAAGAAGCTGGTAATTACAGACCAGTTAGCCTCACCTTGGTGGTGGGAAAAGTAATGGTGTCTCTGTTAAAAGAAAGAAAATGAACTATCTAGAGTCGGAAGAATTGCTGGACCAGAGGCAGCATGGATTCACCAGGGGAAGATCCTGTCAGACAAATCTGATAGACTTTTTTGACTGGGTAACCAAGGAATTGGATCGAGGAAGAGCACTCGATGTCATCTACTTGGACTTCAGCAAAGTTTTTGATACGGTTCCACACAGGAGACTGGTGAATAAAATGAGAAGCTTAGGAGTGAGTGCCGAGGTGGTGGCCTGATTTGCAAACTGGTTGACGGATAGAAGACAATGTGTGATGGTAAATGGAACTTACTCTGCAGAGAGAACAGTGTTGTGCTGAGTGCCGCAAGGATCGGTGTTGGGACCAGTCCTGTTCAATATCTTTGTGAGCAACATTGCAGACGGGACAGAAGATAAGGTTTGTCTTTTTGCGTATGACACTAAGATCTGCAACAGAGTGGACACGCCGGAAGGAGTGGAGAGAATGAGATGGGATTTAAGGAAACTGGGTCGAAGATATGGCAGCTGAGATTCAATGCCAAGAAGTGCAGAGTCAAGCATATGGGGTGTGGAAATCTGAAAGAACTGTATTCGATGGGGGAGAAGGGCTAATGTATACGGAGCAGGAGAGATACCATGGGGTAATAGTGTCTAATGATCTGAAGTCGGTGAAACAATGTGACAAGGCGATAGCTAAAGCCAGAAGAATGCTGGACTGCATAGAGAGAGGAATATCAAGTAAGAAAAGGGAAGTGATTATCCCCTTGAACAGGTCCTTGGTGAGGCCTTACCTGGAGTACTATGTTCAGTTCTGGAGATCGTATCTCCGAAGGGACAGAGACAGGATGGAGGCGGTCCAGACAAGGGCAACCAAAAAGGTGGATGGTCTCCATTGAATGACTTATGAGGAGAGATTGAAGAATCTAAACATGTACACCCTGGAGGAAAGGAGGAGCAGGGGTGATATACAGACTTTCAGATACTTGAAAGGTTTTAATGATCCAAAGACAGCGACAAACTTTTCCGATGGAAAAAAATCAGCAGAACCAGGGGTCATGATTTAAAACTCCAGGGAGGAAGACTCAGAACCAATGTCAGGAAGTATTTCTTCACGGAGAGGGTGGTGGATGCCTGGAACGCCCTTACGGAGGAAGTGGTGAAGAACAAAACTGTGAAGGATTTCAAAGGGGCGTGGGATAAATACTGTGGATCCATAAAGTCGAGAGGATGTGAATGAAGAGAAGAGGCATGGGGGTGGCTTTCAGGAATGACGGCTCTATCTGGAGATCAATATCCTTATTCAATAAACATACACACGGTTAATGCGACTCCAACAGTGCTCTATGCTTTAGCGGCAAGAAGAAATGTGGGAAAAAGGATTTGCATCCACATAAAAGCAGGGGAGTAGCTTGCTTGTTACGGCGGTTACTACCCCAAACCAAATAAGCCTGATACTTCACTTTCAATGCATATCCAGCATAGCTCTCTGCTTCAACGGCAGGGGGAATGAAGAAAAGATTTATATTCAGACAACTACCAACAAGGATTGAATTGCACAGGCTGGGTAAACAAGCGTGGGAGTAACTTGCTTTTTACGGCTGTTACTAACCCAAACCAATTAGCTGGATACTTCACTTAGATGCAGCTCCAGCACTGCTATCTACGATGGTGGGGGTGGAAGGGAAATAGAACCAAAAAAGTTATTTAAAGGGACAAGAGTAACAGAAAAGTATGAAAAAAAAATAAATGTGAAAGCTTGCTGGGCAGACTGAATGGACCGTTTGGTCGTCTTCTGCCGTCATTTCTATGTTTCTATGTAAGGTTCTCTGTCTCAGGTCCTAAATGGTGGAACTCTCTCCCAGGTTCTGAGATTAGGTCAGAGCCTTGTCAAGTCCTTTAAGAAGGCCTTGAAAGCCGCCTTATTTAAGAAAGCTTATTCGGTTTTATAGTTTATTTTATGCTCATGAGAGGCTTCTAAGAAAATTAAAAAGTCATGAGATAGGAGGCGATGTCCTTTCATGGATTATAAACTAGTTAAGACCGGAAACAGTGAATAAGATTAAATGGTCAATTTTCGCAGTGGAAAAGGGTAAACAGTGGCGTGCCTCAGGGATCTGTACTTTGATTGGTGCTTTTCAATGTATTTATAAATGATCTGGAAAGGAATACGAGTGAGGTAATCAAATTTGCAGATGATACAAAATTACTCAGAGTAATTAAATCACAAGTGGATTGTGATAAATTGCAGAAGGACCTTGCGAGACTGGAAGATTAGGCATCCAAATGGCAGATGAAATTTAATGTGGGAAGTGCAACGTGCATTTAGGGACAAATAACCTATGCTACAGTTACATGATGTTAGGTTCCATATTAGGAGCTATTACCCAGGAGAAAGATCTAGGTGTCATTGTGGATAATACATTGAAATCATTGGCTCAGTGTGTGCTGCGGCAGCCAAAAAAGCAGTGTTAGGAATTATTAGGAAGGGAATGGTGAATAAAATGGAAAATGTCATAATACCTATGTATTGCGCCATGGTGAGACCGCATCTTGAGTACTGTGTACAGTTCTGGTTGCCACATTTCAAAAAAGATTTAGTTGCACTGGAGAAGTTTCAGAGAGAAGTGACCAAAATAAGGAGGATGGAACAGCTCCCTTATGAGGAAAGGCTAAAGAAGTTAAGGCTGTTCAGCTTGGAGAAGAGATGGCTGAGGGGGGGATATGATAGAGGTCTTTAAAATCATGAGAGGACTAGAATGGGTTAATGTGAATCAGTTATTTACTCTTTCGGATAATAGAAGGAATAGGGGGCACTCCATGAAGTTAGCAAGTAGCACATTTAAAACTAATCGAGAAAATTCTTTTTCACGCAACACACAATTAATTAAGCTCTGGAATTTACCAGAGGATGTGGTTAGTGTAGCTGGGTTTAAAAAAGGTTTGGATAAGTTCTTGGAGGAGAAGTCCATTAACTGCTGTTAATCAAGTTGACTTAGGGAATAGCCACTGCCTTTACTGGCATCAGTAGCATGGGAGCTATTTATTTGTTGGGTACATGCCAGGTACTTGTAGCCTGGATTGACCACTGTTGGAAACAGGATGCTGGGCTTGATGGACCCTTGGTCTGACATAGTATGGCAATTTCCTATGTTCTTATGTTGTGTTTTGACTGTTGAGTTTTGTGTTCTGTATTCTTCTTTTATGTATATTTTAATTGAAAACCACTACAAAATTTATGATGTTGCAGACTGGCCAGGATAACTGATTATTTTTTCCTCAAGATTGGTTCCCCTCCCACTTCCATGCTGTAGGAACTCCCATCAGAAATCACAGTGGAGGTAGCTAGCCTTCCTTCAACTTCTCTTTTGAGGAGTCCAGCCAGTATTGAGGAATGAAGCATGGGGCATAGCTGACTGGAACATTTCCTGGAAGCATTCCTGTCCAAAGCAACCCAAGTCTATGCATTGATTGCCAATTTCATTGGGGTCATGGGTTAGCATCCCTCCATTATTTGACTCAGAGGAGGGCTTTAAGGAGATTCCTTTAGACTCCTTACTCAGCTTGCCAGAGCATATGTTCCTGCTAGAAGATGTCTCATGCTCCAGATTCCTGGATTCACTGGGTGAGGCCATTGGAATCCATGTCCACAGGGATAAGGACCCCCACATGGAAGTCTTAAGAATATAAGATGCCATACTGGGTCAGAACAAGGGTCCATCAAGACCAGTATCCTGTATCCAACAGTGGCCAATCCAAGTCACAAATACCTGGCAAGTACCAAAACATTAAATAGATCCCAAGCTACTATTCTTTATTGATTAATAGCAGTTTATGGATTTCTCCTGTAGGAACTTATCCAAACCTTTTAAAAACCCAGTTACACTAACTGCCATAATCACATCTCTGGCAATGAATTCCAAAACTTAATTGTGTTGAGTGAAAAATAATTTTCTCAGATTTGTTTTAAATGAGCTACTTGCTAATTTCATGAAGTACACCCTAGTCCTTCTATTATCTGAGAGTAAAAAACTGATTTACATTTACCTGTTTAAGTGCTTTCATGATTCCATAGATCACTATCATATTCCCCCTCAGCCGTCTCTTCTCCAAGCTGAACAGTCCTAACCTCTTTAGCCTTTCCTCATAGGAAAGCTGTTCTACCCCTTTTATCATTTTGGTCACCCTTCTTTGTACTTTCTCCAGTGCAACTACATCTTTTTTTGAGATGTGGCAACAGAATTGCACACACTATACAAGGTGCAGTCTCACCATAGAACGATACAGAGGCATTATGACATCCTCTGTTTTATTTTCCTTTCCCTTCTTAATAATTCCTAACATTCTATTTGCTTTTTTGATTGCCACAGCACACTGGGCTGACGACGCCTAGATCTCTTTCCTGGGTGATAGCTCCTAAGATGAAACTTAATATCATATAACAGCAGCAAGGGTTATCTTTCCCTATCTGCATCACCTTGCACTTGTCCACATTAAATTTCTTATGACATTTGGATACCCAATATTCCAGTCTCACAAGGTCCTCCTGCAATTTATCACAATCCGTTTGTGATATAACTACGCTGCATAATTTTGTCATCCACAAATTTGATCACCTTACTCATAGTATCCTTTCCAAATTATTTATAAATATATTAACAAGCACCAGTTCTTCCATTTTTTGAATGAAGATCTTCATTTTAGGTTATTTTAGCCAAAAGATCTTTTGGCTAAAATAACCTCTTCCACCTCACTTTTTAACCATGCTGGCAATCTTTGGCTTTCCTGCTACCTTTCTTAATGCTTGGAATATATCTGGACTGTGCTTCTAAGATGGTATTTTTTAACAATGTCCACGCATGTTGCACACTCTTAATCTTTGTAGCTGCACCTTTCAGTTTTGTTTTTAACTATTTCTGTCATTCTGTCAGTTTCCCTTTTGAAAGTTGAATGCTGGAAATTTACTTACTGTCCCCTCTTCCAGTCATTAATTTAAATTTGATCATGTTATGATCACTGTTGCCAAGCAGCTCCACCACTGTTACCTCTCTCACTTAATCCTGCGCTCCACTGAGAATTAGATCTAGAATTGTTCCCTCTCTCAGTTTCTGAACCATTTGCTCCATAAAACTGTCATTTATTCCATTCAGGAGCTTTATTTCTCTAGCATGTCCTCATGTTTCATTTACCCAGTCAGTATTGGAATAATTGAAATCTCTCATTATTATTGCACTACCAGTTTGGTTAGCTTTCCTAATTTCTCTTAGCATTTCACTGTCAATCTCAACATTTTGGCCAGGTGGCTGGTAGTATACTCTTATCACTATACTCTTCGCCAACACATAAAGGATTTCTACCCATAAAGATTTGATTGTGCATTTAGTCTCTTGCAGGATCTTTATCCTTTTGGACTCTGTACAATCCTGGACATAAAGCACCACCCCATCACAAAGTTGCCCCTCTCTTTCATTGTGATATAATTTGTACCCTGGTATAGCACTATACCATTGGTTATCCTCTTTCCACCATGTCTGCGATACAGATTAAGTCTTTCATCTTTCACTGCTATGTACTCTAATTCTTCCATCTTCCTTCTTAGACTTCTGGCATTAGCATACAAATATTTCAAAGTATGTTTTTGTTTGTGTTAGCATTCTGCTTATTATTTGACAGGGATAAATTGGAATCTTTTTGCTCAGGTGATTCTTTACCTGTAGGCACATGGACTACTTTTTTTTTTTTTTTCTTGTTTTTTATCATTTTAGAATTACACAGCAAGACAATCCTCACTATTTGAAAATAAAAATGCAGTAATTCCCAAATAGAACAAAGTAATTCATACATATTTTTAGAAACCTTGCATTTTCCCATTAAGAAACAGAAAGACAAAGGGGGAGAATTCAAGGAGAGATTTAACAAATAACATTTGATTGTAATAGGCTTAACGTGAGAGAAGGCTATTCTTACAATTAAGAATCCTCAGACCTAGCATTATCAGGGGAGGTGATGACAATCCTTGCATTAATAAATGATTTCAACTGCTCGGGAAAGAAAAATACGTAACATTCTTTAGGGGATTTTTAACAATGCATTTACAGGGGTATTTCAAGATAAAGGAATATTCGATAGAAACTATCTGAGCTCTCAAAACAAGGAATTCTCTCCTTCTATCTTACGTAACTCGTGCAGTCAGGATATATAAAAGAATCTGTGAACCAAGAAAGGAAACTTCTATAGACCTAAAATATCTTTTCATAGCTTCGCTTTCATCTTGTTCAGTTATAAAGGATACCATTAGAGTTGCGCGTTCATAATACTCAACCGTGGAATCCTCCAAGAATTGAGTCAAATTATCCAAAATCTCTGCTCGGTTTTGAGTGGCAGCTCTATCCTTAGCTGAAACAGGAAAGAAAAAGAGCTTGTTTATACAAGGAGTTTTCCCTTCCTCAATTTTGAAAATCTCCCAGAAATACTTCTTTAATGTAATATTAGGAGATTCTCCCACAATTTTTGGAAAATTTAAGAAACGTAGGTTTACATGTCTTGTATAATTTTCCAAATGTTCCAACCTGCGTGAGACACTGTTTAGATCTTTTATCAGTTTTGCATTGCAGTCCTGGGACCTCTGTAATTCTATTTCCACTGTGTCAAGCCGAGGTTTCATTTCACTTAGCTGTACTTCATGGGTTTCCATTTTTTTTTTACCAAGTTTATTGTTATATTCCCCCATAGAATTACCCAGTGCAGATACTAGGTCCCAAATTGCCACCAATGTAACTATAGCTGGCTTTAGGGGCATTTGAAAATGGGGACAAAGCTGTAACTCACCCATTTTCCCACCGGTGATACTCCAGCCAGCAATTCTTCCCCCTCTCCGTCCTTGGCTCTGTCCAAGGCCTCCAGCTCCCTCTCCCCGATCGGAGTCGACATGGGAGGCACTGAGGTCAGTCCTATAGCTCCCGCTATCTCCAGGGCTTCACGTGGCTGTGTCAGCGTCACAGATTCTCCTCCTTGCTGGCCCCCTCCTGTCTGAGGTGGAGCTGTGTCATTGCTCTGTGACTCAGCA
Source organism: Rhinatrema bivittatum (assembly GCF_901001135.1). NCBI lineage: Eukaryota > Metazoa > Chordata > Amphibia > Gymnophiona > Rhinatrematidae > Rhinatrema > Rhinatrema bivittatum. The sequence continues at coordinate 340,327,844 of NC_042616.1, read as the reverse complement.
GCCAGCAGGAAGTCAGGGAAAGCAACAACGAAAGGAGCATGAGGATCTGGACGGCTGAGGGTAATCTCCCCCGTGAAACCGATGCTCCCTCATCGATCTTCACAGTGGGGGCTTCTCCCCCCTTCATTGTAGCCTTCCCAGGTACAAAAGAGGTAATAAGACATTCTGCTTTTGGGATATCCGGGTCTGAGGGGAAAACTCAGATTTCACCTTTCTCTTTGCAGGCATTTCTTAGAAAAAACTTTAGAGGTAACCAGCACTACGAGTAGACAACTGGTTCACGCTGCCATCTTGCCATGGACTACTTTTCTTATTATTGCATCCTCTGTTGGGATACCCTAACTCTAAGACTACTTCAGTATTCTTCGAAGATACCTCCCTCTGAACCATGACTGAGCGGTCATCTTTCCCATTTGTTCAAGTTTAAAAGGTACTCTATCTCCTTTTTAAAGTTTAGTGCCAACAGCCTGGTTCTACCCTGGTTAAGGTGGAGCCAGTCCCTTCGGAAAAGATTCCTCCTTCCCCCAAATTTTCCCCAGTTCTTTACAAAATTGAATCCCTCTTCTTTGTACCATCGTCTCATCCACAGATTGAGACTCCAAAGCTCTGCCTGCCTCTGGGAACCTGCACGTGGAACAGGGAGCTTTTCAGGGAATGCTACCGTGGAGGTTCTGGTTTTCAGCTTTCTACCTAAGAGCCTAAATTTGGCTTCCAGAACTTCTCTCCTACATTTTCTTATGTCGTTGGCGGCCACATGTACCACAACAGCTGGTTCCTTCCCAAAACTGTCTAAAATCTTATCCAGGTGACACGTGAGGTCCACCACCTTCGATTCAAGTAGATGTGTTAGCAGACGATCCTCATGCCCACCAGCCAGCCAGTTGTCTACACTCCTAATAAACAAATCAACAACTATGACTGCCAACCTAACCATTCCCTCCTGGGCAGTAGCCCTGGGAGAGACATCCTCGTGCGAGAAAACAATGCATCACCTGGAGAGCAGGTCCTTGCTACAGTAACATTTCCTGCTGCACCATGTTGACACTGTCCGACCAGGAGACCTTTCTCCTCCAAGGCAGCACCAGGGCTGCAGGTCTGGAGTTGGGACTTGGCTATTACGTCCCTGAAAGTCTCATCTATATACCTCTGTCTGCCTCAACTCCTCCAGGTCTGGCACTGTAGCCTCCAGAGATGAATCTCATTCTCTGAGACAGGAAGTCTTTGCACTGGGTGCACACATACAATCTCTCTACCTGCAGATATAATATCATACACGTGACACTTGATGGAAAAGACAGGAAGACCACCCTCTTGCTACTGACCTGCTACCTTCAGCTTAATTTTATTCAGTTCCTAGTTATGTTTAGGTTGCTATGGGAGTAGGAATGTGTACAATTAAGAGTTTTTTTTTAATTTATTAGTGTATTCACTATTTATCCGGTATTGACTACATGGGGATGTTTAAACTCTTGATAAAGCCTGGGATAATCCTGAGTTTGTTAAAAGGCTGATTTAATTTTTTTAAAATGTAAAAGTGTCTCCTGTCTATAAATCAAAGGTTGAGCTAAGGGTGGGTGGGAGGAAGATACAAACTTCCTGCCTTCTGACTAGCTAATTTATTTATTATTTATTTATTTAACAGCTTTTCTATACCGACATTAAAGTACACATCTTATCTTTACATAATAACAAAAAGATAGAAAATACAAATAACAGGGGGTGGGGGGTGGAGAACCAAAAGGGGGCTCAATAACAGCGAGCCTCAAAAGTTAAAGAGATAGGAGAGAGGTGAGATAGATGGTAACAAGGTTAACTAAAATACAAATATACAAATGTTACAAGATTATTCATTTTACAGGATTGCATGTGATTTTATAAAGATTTATGGCAATTACTGGAATAACCAAGGTGATTACAAGGAGAAGGAATAAATGGGATTTACACAGAAAGAAGAATTACAGGATTATGCAGGAAAACTGCTAGCTGCTGGCAGAGGGGGCGGGATGATGGGGAAGGGTAGATGACGGGATGCCAGGGGTCAAGAATATTAATCCGGGAATGCCTGGTGAAAAAGCCAGGTCTTTAACAATGTTCTAAATTTAAGAGGGCAGGGTTCCAGACGGAGATTGGGAGGAAGAGCATTCCAATGAGTAGGGCCGGCAATTGAGAAGGCGCAGTCCCTTGTAGCTGAGAGATGGGCTTTTTTGAGTGGGGGGACTAGAAGTGTGCATTTATGGTTCGTTCTGGTGGGGCGGGAGGATTGTGTGAATTGAAGTGGTTCATTGAGCCAAGAAGAATTGTGAATGTAGATAGCTTTGTGTATAATGGTAAGGGTTTTGAACAGGATGCGGGAGGAAATGGGGAGCCAGTGTAGTTCTTTAAGGATGGGGGTTATATGGTCTGATTTGCGTGCATTACTGATTATCCTTGCTGTGGCATTTTGAATTATCTGGAGAGGTCTGATGTGGAGAAGGGAAGGCCAAGGTACAAGGAGTTGCAATAATCCAACTTGGATGATAAGGTGGCTTGGATAACAGTTTTGAGGTCATGAGTATGGAGTAGGGGCTTGAGCTTTTTTATGACCATGAGCTTATAAAAACCTCCTTTATTACAGAGGTGATGTGGTTCTTAAGGCTCAGATGTGGGTTGATTAGGACGCCTAAGTTCCGTACAGAGGATTGCGAGATGAGAGAGGTGGTCAGAGGGTCTATGGGTGGGGCCAGCTTAAAGGATTGGTAGTTGTGGATGAGGAGGAGCTCAGTTTTAGCAGAGTGATGGGCGAGTTGCAGGAGGTAAGTAAGGTGTTGATAGAGGAAAGGCATTTCTGCCAGAAGTTTAGAGTGGCGGCTAGTGATTCACGGATAGGGATGATGATTTGGACGTCATCTGCGTAGATGTAGAATTTTGAGTCCACGATCAGTTAGATGATGACAGAGGGGGGAGGAGGTATATGTTAAAAGTAGTGTGGAGGAGAGTGAGGAGCCTTGAGGCACTCCTTGCAGATAGTGTGAAGCGATGAGGATTCTGAGGTACCGAGTTTTACAAAGAAACATCTGTTAGTTAGGATCTGAATCACAGGAGGGCAGTGCCAGAAATGCTGATGTCGGCTAGGACAGGAGATGAGAAGATAATGGCTTATCGTGTCGAAGGCCTTTGCAGAGATGTCAAGGAAGGCAATGAGGAAACTATGACCTGGGTCAGGGCCGGTGAGGGAGGAGGTCTGTGAGAGATAGGAGGGTTTCAGTACTTAAATTTTTGCGAAAGCCGAACTGTGCAGTGTGTAGTGTGTTGTTGTCCTCAAGGAATTTCATGAGCTGTGTGTTTACTACCTTCTTCCATGATTTTCGATATGAGAGGGAGATTGGAGATAGGCCGATGGTTGGGTCTTTGGGGTTCAAGAGAGGGCTTCTTGAGGAGGGGTTTGACTACCGTGTGTTTAAGGGGATCAGGGATAGAACCAGAGGATAGGGAGCAGTTAAAGTCTGCAAAAGGTTGAGCAATGGTATTAGGGATGGAGAGAAGTGTTTTCGTGGGTATAGTATCTGAAGGGTGGGATGCAGGCTTGGATTTTTTGAGGATGGCCTCAATTTCCTTAGATGAGGTAAGGTCAATGGAGTTGAGAGTTTTTCTGGGAGGGTGGGCTATGGTAGGGGTTTGGAAGGGTGGGGCATACGGGTGGTTGAAGGGGGGAATCTGAGGAATATGTTAGCTATTTTGTGCTAGCTTCTTCTTCAGGGATGTTGGGGGTGGAGGGATTGGTAAGGGCTGCAACATAGGAGAAAAGGGCTTTGGGATTGAAAGTGTATTGATGGATTTTGGAGGAGTAGTAGTCACGTTTGGTATTTTGTATGGCCAAGCGGTATGGTGTAGGTAAAGATTTGTAGGAGGTGGAGTGCTGAGGAGTAGGGTCTTTGCGCCACACTCTTTCTTTGAGTCTGAGGTTGTATTTCATTTGGTGCAATTCAGTTGTGTACCAGGGTTTATTATTGGAGTGAGAGGTGCGTTGTTTGAGTGATGAGGGGGCATATACCCTAATAGTTTACTTTTCCCCAAAACTTTTAAGTTCTAATATTTCCCCAAGCAGTATTTACAATTCTCTTCATCTTACTTTGAATTTTGGAAACTCCTTTGAATCAGCAGCGATCCCAATTGATTGTATTCTATGGGACCTACAAGCAAAAATATGGGATAATCTGGCCCTCCCTTCCTGGTGGCCAGGAAATTGGATCTTAAATAAAGAATGCAGCAGGCTCCTGGTTTTGGTGTACTTCAGTTGCCCCCACCAATAAGTGGTAGTGCAGTTGATCTTGAAGTGGCTGAAGAAGACCCAGCTATTTTCCAGTATGTTCCTAGTTTAGGACCTCAGATTGCTGAACAACTTCCGGAAGAAAGTCCTCCAGAGCTTTGATACTGAATGCCCGCATTTCGGCCCACCAACTCTATATGGTGCAATATTTACATGCTGATTCGACAAGTTGAAGCCCCTTGTGGAGTTTTTAGACAGGGAGTAAGAGAGATATCACCAGGCTTTCCTAGACATGGAAGAATGTGGGTGGCTGTGGAAATTATTTTAAGGAGTAGCTAGCTTGCGGAAGAGTTTTGAACCACGATAGAAAGGAATAAAAAATCACTGATATTACTGTAATTATTTGATATAAGACCTATAAGTTCTGAGAATAAATATGCTGTTTTTCTTAGCCTGCTTGTAAGAAAAAAAAAAGTCCTGAAATCAGATATATTGAAAGACAGTTACTCAGAAGGCTAACTGCAGATATCTGAGAAAAACAGGACACTAGCCTCTTGGCCACACCTAGCTACTTGCTGATGAGATAACGGACAATTGGGGCCTCAAAGATCACATAGGGAGTGGGCCAGAGTAGAACAAGAGCAAAGGTCAGAAGAATTAACTTAAAAAAGACCTACTTCAAATAACTGTTTGAAATCAGAGAAGGAACAGCTTGGAGGAAGGAAAAGCTTTGGTAACATTACCCAGTTGTTAATGGAGTGACCGATGAGCTGTTGCTGATTTCCCAGAAGCATTTTTGTTTCCAGATTTCCAAAAATATCACATCGGGAACTGTGAGGAGGAAAGTATGTTTGTGTAGATATTTTGTATGCTTTTATTGCTTTTCTCAGACTTATAAGTAAAACTTCTATACTTATAAATAAGTGTGTCCATGACAAATGATCACCAATTTTCCTATCCACTACATTGGCACCTTCATCTGGTTGATGCACGATTCCTTCGACATGGCAGCAAGGTTTCTACAGCAGCCATTGGGGAATAGCAGTCTGTGAGGAGACTTCCATGAGAAGCTGACCAATTGTACCGTGTTCTGAGGACAATCTTTTTGGAGACAGAGAAACTGTTATCCATCAAGTCCCCATCAGTGGTGAATGACCAGCCTTCCACCTTCAGGCATTCATTTTAAGTGGTTCTTCCAATTTTGGAGATATTGCACTACATCTGCGCTGACACAACAGCAGCTTCTAGCTGAAGAACATCCACATGAAAGGTATTAATCTGCAGTAGCAATCTCATCCCAACCTGGGATATAGTTTTTGACAAGTCCTGACCCTCAGGCCTAGACTCCTCTGATAGGGGGAAGGATCCAGCTATTCCTTGATGAGTAGAGGAGTATCACAAGCAGTCCCGAAAAATTGTGGAGTCTGGTTATTGTTTGCCCTTCTGACCGTCAATGCTTCATCAACCATTTCGCTTTCAGTCTGGATCCATCTCACTTGATCCAACTTCATCTTGAGGAGGAGTCACTTTCAGCCAGTGAGTTAGAGAGCCTGTCCCTTCTGAAGAATGCTGCAAGGGATTCTATTCCCACTATTTTCTTATCCTGAAGAAGTCAGGGAGATTGATTACTAACCTGGATTTATGAAGTCTGAACCAAAGGGTTTGTTGGAGAAGTTCAAGATGAATGCCCATCACACCCATCCTATGCTTCATCCAAGTGGAAAATGAATGTGCACTGTGAATGTGAAGGATGCTAATGTTCAAATCCCTATCCATCCATCGTCATTGGAATACTAAGATTAATGGTGGAGAAATCACACTACCAATACAAAGTTCTGTCCTTCAGCCTCTTGGCTGCCCCAAGGATCTTCACAAAATGTGTGGCTATAGTGGCAGTACATCTTTGTTGCTGGGGATATGCATTTTCCCCTACGTGGATGATTGACTAGTGACAGGACTTTCTTAGTTGGGGGTGCTAGACTCCATGAGGAAGACTATTCAGCTCCTTCAGTCCCTAGGCTATATAGTCAACGCCATACTGAACATTGTTCCTACCCAGTGAATCAAGTTTGCCAGGGCCTGGATAGACTTACTAGAGGAGAAAGTGGTTCTCTCATTGGAAAGGGCAATTTGCCTTTGAGCACTGGTTCAGGACTTGCTGCAGCAAGATCAAATCCTGGCATAGTTAATTCTGTTTGTCCTTTGTCACATGGCAGTAGTGATGCATGTGGTACCTAGGACTCATCCGAACATGAAAGCTCTTCAGTGACGCCTCCATTCATAGTGGATCAGCTGAGTCAACCACTGTCACACTCTGATAACTCTGGAGATAAAAGCATCCTTTAATTTGTGGCTGAATTCTTTGGTGATAGAAATGGAGTCTCTTCTTAGAGTCTTACTTCATGAAATGACACTAGTTATGGATGAGTCCACCAGAATATTGAGAGCACATACTTATTCCTCCCAAACACTAGGAACATAGTGACAGTGGAACATCTGTTTCAATTCAACCTCTTAGTTACAAGCCATCCAACATCTATTGAGCGTGTTCACTCACTTGCTTCAGGTAAATGAAGTCTGATCAAAACTGACATTTAAGTAGCAATGTTATACATAAGCAAGGGAGCACAGGATCATGGACCCTCTGCAAGGAGTCTCAAATAATTTGGGAATAGGATCTTGGTCATAGTTCTTCTTTCAGGTGACCTACCTTTCTAGGGTCTCCAACATGGTGGTGGATCGCCTCAGCAGAGAATTCAAATCACATGAGTAGGGTCTGGATTAAAGAGTGGCAAACAAGCTGTTCGACCTCTGGGGTTGACAGTCGATTTGACTTGTTTAAATCAGAAGGCAACAGTAAAGTCAGACTTTTGTTCCATTTTTTGAGCCAAAGTCAGATCCACTCTGGATGATTTTCTGCTGCAGTGAGATGCAGAACTGTTGTATGCTTTTCCGCCACTTCCGCTAGTGGTGATGACAGTTGAGAAGGTGCTCATGATCGGGCAAAACTCATCCTCATCATGCCTGTATGACCCAGATAGGTGTGGATCTCTAATTTCATTAAGTTGTCGGTCTGCCCTCTGATTCTTCTAGGAGCCAGTCCACTGCTAAAGGAGAAGAAGAGTGGTCTGTCACTTAAACCATTTCTCTCTCAACTTGATGGTATGGATGTTGAGTCCTTGGTAGTGTCTCCACTATCATTATCCAAGGAGGTTGAAGACATCATGATCTCAGCTAGGAAGCTGACCAGTGGAAGGGTGTATGTATTTAAACAGAAGCTTTTCTCCACCTGGTGCCAGACAGAGTTTTTGGACTCATTTGCCTGCATTTCCAAGGATCTACTTCAGTACTTGTGAAAGTGCATCTTAGTGGCTGCTTATCACTCTTAAGTGATTGGGAAACTGATGTTCCTTCATCCTCTGGTCTCAAAATTCATGAAGGGCTTGTGGTATATGAAGCATCCTGTTGTGAAGCCACCTGTGCCATGGGATCTTAGAGTTGTCCGAGACTAGTTGTGAGTTGGCTTCCTTGAAATTTCTTAAATGTAAGGTAGTATTCTTGGTCTGTATCACTTCACCTAGAAGAGTCTGCAAATTTCAGGCGTTAGTTTCATATGCTCTGTACTGCATTTTTTTTTCTTTTTTAACAACAATAAGATGGTGCTCTGCACTCATCCTAAATATCTACCCAAGGTGATTTCTGTGTTTCACTATTTTGCTGACGTTCTTTCCAAGATCACTTGTGCATAAAGGAGACAATGCCCTCCATCCACTTGATTGAGTTAGCCTTCGCCTCTTACTGGAGAACAATACCTCATCATCTGGCTTCTCAGCTGTTTGTATCCTATGGTCATGGCTGTTGCAAAGGTCCAACTGGCTAGTGGGCTGCATTGCTCATTGTTATGCATTAGCTGGCCTTCAGACTCTATCAAGGCTCATCAAGGAAGAGCCATGCCTGCTTCAGTTGCTTACCTAAGAGCTGTATCCATTGAAGACACTTGCAAAGCTGCAACTTTGTCCCACTGCTGTCTTTACAATCTTGTCAAGCAGTAAGAATAGCTTGGGGAAGCAGTTTTGTGCAGCCTGTTCTCCCAGTTGTCCACTCTTCATGTGATAGCTGAGGGACTTATTCAGTATATGCTCTGCCACGCAGTCCTTGGCTTGGGACTCCCCATGTGTCTTGGCTAATTCAGCCCTGCCTGTTGATGGAGAAGGCGAGCTTAGTTACTGGAAACAGGATTCTCCATACACAGCAGGATGAATTGGTCATTCTTAATACCTTCCTCTCTCTGAGGAGTCAACTACTGAGTTAAAGCTAAGCTCTGCAATTGACTGAGGGGCTCACAAGGTAGTATGCATGTGTGGCAACTCCTGTGCATGCTCAGTAGTAAAACTTTGCTGAGTTAGATGTACGAGTCCATTCGGTGCTGTCTGACATCACCTCATATATCAAAAGTAATTCATCCTGCTGTCTACAGAGAAATCCCATTTACAGTAAGCAAACTTGCTTTCTGTTCGCATGAGTTGCCATGGTTTTTGCCCAAGTGTTGCAAGTAACAGCACACAGCCGTTTACTAATAGGGCATTTCACTGAAGACATGTTCTTTAGAACTTCAGAATTAATATAGCAATTTGTGAATGATGGGAATCAGTTCTCACGGAAACATTGATTTATGAATAGTGAGTGGAATATCTTTGTTTCTATCCCATGATAGCACAAATTTACTTTGACAAGCAATTAAGTGGTAGAGTATCTTTTATTTCCTCCTTTTGATATCTTGCTAAGACTAATGCATCATACCCTGTCAATAAGAGAAACTTGCTGAGTCCAAGAATTTGATAGAACAGCAAGGGACAGCTGTCAGTAATGTTGAGTGCTAGTGGGTAGGAAGAATTTATCAAGGCAGTTTACACTGCTAGCTTTAATTTACAGTATTCTGATGCTGTTATTTTTTTAAATAGCTGCCTGAATGGACAGCATATTGAGCTCAGACACTAATAGCAAATGTTTTGAAAGCTAAAATGTAGATTTAATTTGTTTTATTGAGTGGCATATGTACATTAGATCACCAAGGATGTGCTGTTCAGGCAAGACAGCAAAGCTGTGAATGGAGAGAGAGGGGAGAGGAAGAATTAATGAAAACTTGAGAGTTTTCTCATTGTGCAGAGACTGAATAAGAGTGTAGTGTCTTCATGCCAGGCTACACAAGAGCTGCTTGTTGCTGCTCCCACTGTCTGTGTGCAACTGAGAATGGGCCTGTTCATGCTATTGGCAAGGCTGCCAGTATAGAGTAGGACCTTATTGTTAGAGCTTCCTACTTCCTAAGCAGATTTAAAATCACCTGTCAAAGGTTGTCTGTTATGCTTGGCACGCTACATATGTTTCATTTGTTCTGATTTTTAGTTTATTTTTCTCAAAGTCCCATTGCACTGTCATTTGAGAGCTAGTGTTACTCCTGGGGAAATTCTGTGCTGCTGTGGAGTACAGAATTTGCACTGAATTCCCCTCTGCAGAATTTCCATTTTCTGCACAGAATTAGGAACAGGCGCCAGCATGCCCTGAGCAGAGCCCATCCTGCTTGCGACAAAGATGGTGCTGGTCCTGGTGGCCTTGAGCAGAGCCCATCCCGCTCATTGAGAAGATAGTGCAGGCCCCGGTGGCTGCAAGCGGCGAAAATGGTGCAGGCCCCGGTGGCCACAAGTGGAGCCCATCCCACTCAAGGTGAAGACAGAGCAGGCCCCAGAGAGGGAGAGTCTTTGTGTAGAGGGGTGCGTGTGTGAGAGAGACTGCAAGGCTGACTGTAGGAGTTTGTGTGTGTGTGTGTGTGTACACTTGTGAGAGAGCATGTAAGAGAAGTGCCTGAGTGTGTGTGCCAGAAAGAAGGAGCCTATTTATTTATTTATTTATTTATTTATTTATTTGCTTTTATATACTGACATTCGTGGGTACATCATGCCGGTTTACAGTATAACTGAAGGAGGAAAATACAAAAATCCAGGGTAGGAGGAGGGGAGCAGCTAGGAAGAGAGAAGGGGCGAGAGAAGAGGGGGAAAAAGAGGAAGAGGAGAATAGGAACAGTACCTGATGGAAAAACAACCAAAGAACATATGTAACATTGCAAATTATACACTCAAAAAGGGACTGTGTATAACCTTATACATTATATATAAATTATACACTCCAAAAAGCACTATATACAACAATATACATTATCTTTAACTAGTACATACAGAAGACAACTATATATGACATTACAAATTATACGTTCAGAAAGGCAACTATATATAGTCTAGCAGGGGTTGCTAATGGGACGGAAGGGTTTAAGGAAAGGGGAAAGGGGTATATAAAGGGGTATAAAAGGGGGTATATAAGGAAGTGCAGAGATATGAGAGACAAATCGGAGTACAATTAAAGGAATAAAGGGGAAGGCAATAAGTACGGTAATGACAGGGCTCTTTCTCTGAAGGAGTAGATAGAGCAGGGGGACTACGTAGGATCCGAATCAGGGTAGGCCATTTTAAAGAGCCATGTTTTAACCCCTGTTTTGACTTTCTGAATGCATGGTTCTAGTTGGAGCTCAAGTTGCATAGTGTTCCAGAGGGAGGGGCCTGCAATGGATAGGGCTCTTTCTCTGGTGGAAGTGTGGTGAGCACATTTAAGGGAAGGGGTGTAGAGGGTTCCTGAGAGTGCGGTTCTAGTAAGACGATTGGAGGAGCGGAATCGAAGAGCATCCTCAAGCCAGGAGTGATTGTGGTTGTGCAGGGAGTTGTGAATAATGGTGAGAGTTTTGTATCTGATACGGGAGGAGATGGGAAGCCAATGGAGTTCCTTAAGAATAGGGGTGATGTGGTTGGCTTTATGTATATTTGTAAGGATTCTTGCCATAGCATTCTGTAACATTTGCAGGGGTCTAATAGTAGAGTAGGGGAGACCTAGAAGTAAGGAATTGCAGTAATCCATTTTTGATAGCATTGTCGCTTACAGGACTGTGCGGAAGTCTTGCGAGTGGAGCAAGGGTTTAAGTTTTTTGAGGATGTGGAGCTTGATAAATCCTCCCTTATGATTGTGTTAATGTAGATTTTGAAGTTTAGTTGGTGGTCTAGGGAGACACCGAGATCTCGCACGAAGAAGGGAAGAGCATTTGAGGGGAGGGTGACGTCACAAGCAGAGGGTGGCATCCGGTCAGGGTGATTTGAAATGATGAGGAGTTCAGTTTTGGAGGAGTTTAAAGCAAGGTGGAGGTTAGAGAGTAGGGTGTTAATGGAGGCGAAGCATGTTTCCCAAAACTTAAGAGATTTGGTGAGGGATTCTTGAATAGGGATGAGGATTTGGATGTCGTCTGCATATAAGAAAAACTTAAGACCAAGGTCGGAGAGGAGGTGGCAGAGCAGTAACAGGTATATATTAAAGAGCATGGAGGATAGTGAAGAGCCCTGTAGGACGCCTTGGGTAAGGGGGATGTGTGAGGATTCGGAATTTGCAATCCTTACAGCGTAGCCTCTATTATTGAAGTAGGAGGAGAACCAGTGGATGGTTGTGCCTGAGATGCCAATCTCAGGCGGGTAAGGAGGATTTTGTGACTGATAGTGTCGAAGGCAGATGCTATGTCAAGGGCCAGGATAAAGGATTGTCCGTGGTCCATGCCCTTGAGGAGAGTGTCAGTCAGTGAAAGTAAGAGGCTTTCCGTGTTACGAGACTTACGGAAGCCGAATTGAGAGGGATGGAGAATATTATGGTCTTCCAGATAGAGATTTAGATTTGAAGGGAAGGTTAGAGATAGGACGGTAGTTTGAAGGGTTGGTGGGGTCAAGGGTAGGTTTTTTGAGAAGAGGCTTGACAACAGCAAGTTTGAGGGGGTCTGGGACTTTGCCATGGGAGAGGGAGCCGTTGATTATGTCGGAAAGGGGTTTCGTAATGATGGAGGGGAATGGAAAGGAGTGCTTTAGTGGGGATAGTGTCAGAGGTGTGTGTAGCAATTTGATTTTTTTTTAAAAAATGGATTTGATTTCCTTGCGGAGTTTAAATCGAGAAACTCGAAGTTGAGGTTGGGATTTTGGGGAGCGGATTGGCTGGAGAGGGGTTGGAAGGGAAGCGTAGGAGGAGGAGGTTTAATATATTTTTTTTTGAAATAGAGGGCGAGTTCTTCGCAATTGCTATTGTCTTGTTCATCTGTGGCGGGGGAGGGGGTAGATTTAGTAAGTTCTGCCACATATGAGAATAAAGCATTTGTGTTGAATTGGTAATTATGGATTTTTGCAGAGTAATAGTCGCGCTTAGTTTGGAGGGTAGAGAGTCTGTAGGCGTGTAGTGTAGATTTATAAATGGCTGCGTGCCTAGGGGTAGGTTTTTGCGCCAGGTTCTTTCTTTACTTCTGAGGTCGTTTTTTTAGATTTTTTAAATCAGTGGTGTACCAGGCTTTTTTAGCTGACTGAGAGTGGTGTATTTCTTTATTGATGATAGGGCAAATTTCATTGGCTATGGTGGTGGTGAGATTGTTCCAGGAGGAAAGGCATCATCGGGGTTGGTGAGGTCTAGGTTGTTGGTAAAATTGTTGAAAGCAGAGATGAGGACTTCAGTGGTGCATGGTTTGCGAAAGGAGATTTTGTTACTATGTGTGGGGGTGATAGAGGAGGGCAATTTTATGGAGAGGAGTACATTGATAAGAGAGTGGTCTGACCATGGGGCAGGGATACTGTCAGGTGAGTGGGGAGAGTGTATACAGGAGTTGACGAAGATAAGGTCAAGAGTATGACCTGCTTTATGTGTGGGGGAGGTGATGAGTTGTCTGAAACCAAGGGCAAGTAGAGAGTTAAGGAAGATCTCACAGGACGAGGTGGTAGGGATGGCATCCACATTGAGGTTGAAGTCTCCTAGTATTACAGCAGGGGTGTCAATATTGAGATTGTCAAATATAAATTCAATGAGGGGGGACGGATCGTGTTCCAGTAGGGTGGGTGGGTGGGGGGCGTATTTGAGGCAGATTTATAATTCTTTGGATTTAAGAAGGCCGATTTCAAATTTGTGGGGGGCATTGATGTTTAGTAGTTTGAGGTGTTTTTTGTGGCAAGGAGGAGGCTACCACCTCTTTTTTTTGTTTTAGGTCTTGGGATGGAAAAAATGTCATAGGCATGAGTGGGCAGCTGGTTTATGAAAACATGGTCAGTGCTTTTGAGCCAAGACTCTGTGATGGCGCAGATATCAGGGCTGGGATCAGTAAGTAGATCATGGAGTATGGGAGCTTTTTTTTAGGAGGGCTTGGGCATTGAAGAGAGATATAGCTAATGTGGTGAGGCTCAGAAACTGTGTAAGTGGTGAAATCATAATTGGTAGCAGTGATTTGTGCTGAGCAAGGGGGCGGAGGGAAAAGGGTATGGGGTGTCTGTGGGAGGGGCAATATATGCGGGGGATGGTGTGCATGTTCAAGGGGACCGCTAGAAAGGGAAGATGGGGGGGGGGGAAGAAAGATGAAATGAAGTTGCGGGAACACTAATGGGCGACACTAAGGGGCGCAACAAGGGGAAAGCTCCTTGGTCGCGCTCCTTAGGCACACGATGCCTGTGTGAGAGGGAGAGATTTAAATACAGAGGTCTTGTTGCTTGTCTGATGTGATCCAGAGGGGGAGGAGTTAGCTGCCTCGTGGTGGAGGGGAGGTGCGGGCCCGATCGGAGGGCTGAGCGCAGGGGGGGCTCAATCCAGGCCCTGAACCCCGGTGTGTCTGCGCTGGATGCGCGGGCTAGGAGAGCAGTGGAAGCAGTCAATGAGAAGGTACTTATGTGAGAGGGAGATTTAAATGCAGAGATCCTGTTGCTTGTCTGACGTGATCCAGAGGGGGAGGAGTTAGCTGCCTCGTGGTGGAGGGGAGGAGCGGGCCCGATCGGAGGGCTGAGCGCAGGGGGGGGCTCAATCCAGGCCCTGAACCCCGGTGGGTCTGCGCCGGACGCGTGGGCTAGGAGAGCAATGGAAGCAGTCAAAATGCCTATGTGAGAAGATTGTGAAGGAGTGTGTATATGTACTGATTGAAAGCTGTGGTGTGTGAAAAAGAGATTGTATGTATGTTAAGGAGTAAGGGTGCTTGCTTTTTTGTGAGAGAGGAAGCCTGTTTGAAAGAGTGTGTGTGTGTGTGTGTATGAGAGAGAGAGCCTATGTGAATGGACATATGTTTGTGAGAGAGAGGAAACCATTGTGTAGGGATGTGTGAGTGAGAGAAAGAGATAGATAACCTGTGTGAGGGTGTATGTGTGAGAGAGAAAGGGAGCTGTGTGGGTGTGTGTGCAAGAGAAGAGGAAACCTGTGTGAAGGGTGTGTGTGCGAGTGAGAGAGAGGGAGCCTGTACAAGGGAATGTTTGTGTACAAAAGAGAGAGAGAGAATGAGCCTGTATGAGAGAGAGGGATCCTGTATTCGCAAGAAAGGGATAGAGGGAGCCTGTGTGAGGGGCAGTACTGAGAGAGAGGTCAAACTCTGGGAGTGGAGATAGAGTGGAAGAGGAGAGATAGTGGAGGGTAGTTGGAACCTGAGAGGGTAAAGTGAAAGGAGGCTGGCAAGGGGAATAGAGAGGGTGGAAGGGACACTCTTAAGGTGTACTTCTAGGGAAATTCTGATCTAAATATTTAAAACTCTGCATCTTAAGCAGTAACTTTATGTATTACATTTTAAATTAATTACTTAGTATGTCATGTATATTGTGTTATTTTGACCAATGTAAAGTATGCAGAATTTTAAATTCTTTTTGCGCAGAATTCCCCTAGGAGTATAGTGTGCACAGCCAGCAGTATTTTCTATTTGATTCTTTTGTTTCTCTTCCCATAGAAAAACTGACAATTTGGGATGTACAGAATGTTATTTCCATTGCTATTCTTTGTGCAGCTAAATTTTTTAGATTCAAATTTGTACATGACTTGCCTCTCCCCATCAAGGGCCATCGAGTGCTACTTCAACCATATGCCAATTTCCCAGCCAGTCCAAACAGCAGGAGCCTAAGCCAGCAACTGAGTCCAAATCTCTCACAGGACAGCAGATTTTTATCGGTGTTTATAACTAGTATTAGCTTTTCAAGCATAAGTGTAAGTGAGAACATGTTAGATTGTATTTAGCATTTTATGAATGTGTAGCTTCATTAAGCTAAGAACAAAAATGTATTTGATTTTACATGAGTGTGCTCTATATAGTAAACAACCTTTGTACTGTTCAGTTCCAGAACTAGTTCAGAGACCCCGTGAAGGCCCAGGAGAAATGGGGAAGCCTGTTGTTATTCCTAAAGAGGATCAAGAAAAGATGAAAGAAATGTTTAAAATCAATCAATTCAATTTAATGGCAAGTGAAATGATAGCACTCAACAGATCTTTACCTGATGTCAGGTTAGAAGGGTAAGTACCTTGCATTTTGTTACTTTTTTAATGTTATGTTAATTTATTAGAAACATATGTTTAAAGAATTGTGATTCAGGTATCCAGAAATACTGTATGACACTGGTAACTGTATATAAATTTCATGAAAGCCAAAATGGGAAAAGTAGCTCTTAAAGGGAAAGAGATTCTTGGCTGGCAGTACCCAATATCTCTTTCATACATTGATGACTAAGATGTGTCAGAGGACAGAGGAAGTCTGTATGACATTTATTGTTCCAGGAATGGTAAAACCTTGGTGCCAGATTGTTCAGGTACCTAAAATTTAGGAGTTAGATGGAGCAGCAATTGCTTGGTGGGGGCTAGATAGAGCAGGGGCTGTCAGGTGCAGAAGGAAGGAAGTGAGGTAGAATAATTAGAAGAGAGGAAAGAAGGTTGTGAGGAAAAGGAGAGTGCTAAAAAAAACAAAAAAAAACCCAAACAAAATTAGTTTCTAAAAAAGCCAATGAATAAGAAAAGGGAAAACAAAAAGCTATAAAGAATTGCCTTCTCCTGTATCAGACTCTTGAATATTGGTTGCACCCTATTTTCTCAAAATGTTTCCACCCTGATTGATTTTAATTTTGTAGTGAAGAAATCAAGATTTTTTTCCTGTGATAGTATATTATTGAAATATATTAGAGGTTAACTTTCAAAGACCTCTGTACAGCCACATATGCATGTGTATATGGTTGCGTGGAGATATACTATAGTGTTTTATAACCTGGACATATCAGGTATGCACAGATTATAAAATATGCTTATGTCTGATTATACGTGAATACCTGCAATGCATTGAAAGCGCATCACTTTCCTACCTGATTTATAAACATGCATGTCTATTTTACACGCAAAAAAAAATAACTTGTTTAAAACCCTGATTTATACACAGAAATAGGTATATTTTTACAGAAATAGGTATATTTTTAAGCATATATGTGTATAATTGAAATCATCAGCTTGTTGGTACCTCCAGCAAGTTCACCCAGTCCTTTTCCAGGTTATCAAGACCCTCCTAGTTTTTCACCCTGACCCCCCTCTGCTAGTTCACCCAGACCTTCCACCCAGCCAGTCAATAGCAGATAACAGATAAGTCTGGTAACAATTGTGCTAGATATTAGCAGGTATAAAATTGCGCAAATTGGTTGCCTAATGTATTTATGTAAATCTCTTATAAAATAGCACTCTTGGTCCCTCTTTGGAAATCCCCTAGACTTCCCCTTTTTGCTTAGATAAATGATCATGTGAAACCGAAAATGTGTATATTTTTGACATTTATAAAATAGCATGTAGGTGAGTACAAATTGCTTATGTGTGTAATTCCTTTGAAATTTAATCCCTTAGGGGTAGATTTTAAAAGCCCTGCGTGCTGGTGTGCCTATTTTGCATAGGCAGCCGGCGCGCGCACAAGTCCCGGGGCTTTGCTTGGGGGGTGTCGGGGGCGGTGCAGCGTTTGGGGCGTGTCAGGGGCGTGTCCAGAGGCGTGGCAGCGGTCCGGGGGCAGGGCCGAGTACTCCGGCACAGCGGCCTGTGCCGTGGCAGGGAGCCGGCGACTCCCGCAATTTACGCCTGCCAGAAGTAGGCGTTTCTCACAGGACAAGCAGGATGGTAGTCCTCACATGGGTGACATCACAGGATGGAGCCCAATCACGGAACACTTTTGTCAAAGTTTCCAGAACTTTGACTGGTCCCTACTGGGCATGCCCAGCATGGCACTAACCCTGCAGCCAGCAGGGTGTCCCTCTTCAGTCTTCTTTTTTCCGCGCAGCAGTAGCCACGCGGTTAAGGAGCTCTACAAGGATTCCTGCCAGGAATTTTCTTCACGGAATTATTTAAAGTTAAATTGCCCCACAGGAGTCCCTCCGTTAACTTTTTTCAGTCTGCGGTACTCCGGTAAGTTTTTACCCGTTTTCCGTCTATTGTCGTCGAGTTTGGCCCTCGCGGCCTACTGGCCGTCGACCATACCGCGGCTCGATTTTTTTCTATGGCCATGGCGTCGGGGTTCCATCAGTGTCCGGACTGTACTTGTACCATGTCCATTACAGACCCGCATAAAGTCTGTGTAATGTGTCTTGGACGAGAGCACGATGTCTTGACCTGTACCAAATGTGCCCTAATGACACCAAAAGGTCGCAAGGCCAGAATGGAGAAGATCAGACTTCTCTTCTATGCTCAAACCCCGACTCCGTTCATTCCATCGACGTCATCGAAACCGGCACTGAACGTTGCACCAGAATCGCCCACCGACTGGTGACCGCCCAGCGTCGATCACTTCTCGGCCTTCGACACCCTCTTCTCCCCCTCAGGATCGAGGGGATCGGAAGGAGAAAATCGCCATCGGCACCGAAAGTCTCGGACCATCGAGGTATCGAAACCATCAACCTCGCCATTGTCCGAGCCGCTGCTGAAGAAACCCCGTCCAGAAAAGGCACCGACCTTTTCGGCGACTAGTTCACCAAGGCAATCCTCACCCGACAGGACGTCGGGCGCTGCGACTCTGCCTCTAACGGTGGTCCCTCTGGCTATGCCTCTGCCTCCTTCTTCTGTTCTGGAACCGGGGCTGCTTGCTCCAGGTCTCCGAGAAGAACTGGACTGGATGTTTCAGGAGGCCATTGACAAGGCAATGCATCGACTCCAGGTTCCCCCGGCACCGATATCGGTACCGATAGTGGAACCGATCACCGACCCAATTCCAGCAGCATTGGCACCGCTGCTATCGAGGATGAAAGTGCTTATTACCGCTTTTCCGGTGGATCCCGGGTCACCAATAGCTCCTGTACCCTCCTGTACCCTCCCCACTTGCTTTGTCATCAGGAGGAGAAACACCGTTTTGCATCCCTCCTTTGGGAGTTTTGCCTCAGCCATCGAGATCATTACCAATACCCCCATCGGCGCCATCAAGCCGATGGGGGTATTGTAGGAAACACCTATATCTTTTTCCTACCCGAACAGTTGAGACAGTTTCTAGAAGGAAGGACGTAACCAGGTGTTATTGGGGGTAATAATAGGGTTCCTGTCAGCAGCAATGTTATAATTATTTCCTCTTATCTCCTTGTATTTTCTGTTTTCCTCCCCCCATAATTTCCAATGTAATACAGCAAATGTTTTTCCTCACCATATAATTGGATTATATATGGGAGAAGTAATATGTTGATATCTTTTTCTTTGAATTTGTTTTCTGTATTTCCTTACAAAGTGTTCTTTGTTAATAATTTGAAAAACAATAAACATTAAATTAAAAAAAAAAAAAAAAAGCCATCCACCGATGCCTTCAGTGCCTGCGCCGGGGCCTTCATCACTTTCATCGGTGCTTCCGGTTCTTCCTCCGATGCCTTCGGAGCCTAAACCGGGACCTTCTACAGTTCCTAGAGAGACAGGTGCTGATCCTTATGATACCTGGACTGATGATTCCTCTCCAGATACCGATGATTTACCTTCACCCACTGAAAGTAGGAAGCGTTCTCCTTCAGAAGACCTTTCTTTCATAAACTTTGTGAAGGACATGTCTGAATTGGTCCCCTTCCAGTTACTGACGGAACAGGACGACAGACTTCAGATGATGGAGTTGCTTCAATTCCTGGACGCGCCCAAGGAAATCACCTCCATCCCCATCCATCAAGTTCTTCTTGACCTTCTCAAAAAGAACTGGGAGCACCCTGGCTCCATTGCACCAGTTCACAGGAAAACTGACTCTACCTACTTGGTGCAGTCAGCCCCAGGGTTTCAAAAGCCTCAATTGGATCACCAATCTGTGGTGGTTGAATCTGCGCAAAAGAAAGCAAAAAGATCCAAAACTCATACTTCCTTTCCCCCTGGTAAGGAACAGCTTTTGGATACCATTGGTCGCAGAGTCTTTCAAGGATCAATGCTGATCCTCCGAATTGCTGCTTACCAACTATATATGACCCAATATAATAGTCATTTTTAAGCAACTACAAGATTTGGCAACCTCCATGCCTCAATCACTTCCAGAAAAGTTCCACACCCTACTTAATAAGGGTTTGGAGGCAGGCAAACATGAGATTAGGTCATGTTACGATATCTTTGACACTGCAACCAGAGTGTCTGCAGCCGCTATTTCAGCAAGACTATGGGCTTGGCTTAAGTCTTCAGACCTTCATCCAGAAGTGCAAGATCGGTTGTCCGACCTCCCCTGCATAGGAGACAATCTCTTTGGCGAGCAGATTCAAAAGACAGTGGCTGAGTTAAAGGGCCATCATGACACTCTCAGACAGCTCTCTCTGTTTCCTTTGTATTATCTTTCTAAACAGCCTTTCTGAAAGGACTCTCTTTTTATAGACCAAAGAAATCCTACCCTCCAGCAGCTAGATGCCGCTCTGCGAGACCATTCCTCAAATCACAGTCTCGTCAAACTCGAAAGCAAAAGCCACAGACAGCCCCCCAACTGGGCCCTGCTTCTGGTTTTTGACTCTTGCATAGAGAGCAGCAGCCAGATTCCATTACCAAATATCCCAGTGGGAGGCCGCTTGTGCCATTTCAACAACATATGGCAATAAATCACCTCGGACCACTGGGTCCTAGCAATAATTACTCAAGGCTACCATCTCAACTTTCTCTCCATCCCGCCGGATTCCCCACCTCTAGTGACGTGGAGAACATCCGACCATTCATTGCTCCTAGAACAGGAGGCCTCCCTCCTACTCCAGTCCAGAGCAATAGAACCAGTACCATCGCCTCAGCAAGGCCTCTGGTTCTATTCCCGGTACTTTTTAATCCCCAAAAGATCGGGTGGCGTTCGTCCAATTTTGGATCTATGAGCCCTCAACAAGTACCTCCAGAGAGAAAAGTTCAAGATGGTAACCTTGGGCTCTTTGCGTCCTCTTCTTCAAAGAGGAGACTGGCTCTGCTCTCTCGACCTTCAGGACGCATACATTCATATTGCGATAACTCCATCTCATCGCAAATTTCTGAGGTTTCTCGTAGGCCCCAAGCACTGTCAATACTGAGTACTTCCATTCGGCCTAGCATCTGCACCACGAGTATTTACAAAATGCCTCCTCGTAGTTGCAGCCTTCCTCAGGACTCAAGGTGTCCACGTCTACCCCTATCTGGACGACTGGTTAATCAGGGCTCCGACTCAGCAATCCGCTTTGTCATCCCTACATCTCACCTTACACACTCTAATTTCACTCGGATTTCTCGTCAGTTATGACAAATCCTCCTTAGTCCCATCTCAAACCTTATCGTTCATTGGGGTAGACTTGGACACCTTACAGGCAAAGGCTTTCCTGCCTCGACAACGAGCCCTCACTCTCGTGTCTCTGGCACAACACCTGCAGTCTCAACACTTGGCGACTGCTCATCATTTTCTCATCCTTCTAGGACACATGGCATCCTCAGTTCAGGTCACACCAATTGTCCGCCTGGCCATGAGAGTTATGCAGTGGACTCTAAGGTCGCAATGGACACAGTCCCTTCAGCCCCTGTCGACCATTGTCCACGTCACCGACTCACTCTGTCTGTCTCTCGCCTGGTGGACGAATCACATCAATCTTCTACAGGGCTTGCCCTTTCAAGCGCCAAACCCTCAAATAATTCTCACCACCGATGCTTCCAACTTCGGGTGGGGAGCCCATGTGGCTGAACTCCAGACACAAGGTTCCTGGTCTCCAGAGGAAGCCAAACACCAAATAAATTTTCTGGAGCTTCGAGCAATAAGATACGCTCTCAAGAGTATTTCAGGATCGCCTGTCCAATTAAGTCATCCTGATTCAGACGGACAACCAGGTGGCCATGTGGTACATCAACAAACAGGGAGGGACAGGGAGATCTACCTTCTGTGTCGAGAAGCTGCACAGATATGGGCGGAGGCCCTCTCCCATTCAATGTACCTCAGGGCCACCTACTTGCCGGGAGTGGACAATGTGTTGGCAGACAAGTTGAGTCACAACTTCCAACCGCACGAGTGGTCTCTAAACCCCTCAGTAGCGAACTCCATCTTCCAAAAATGGTGTTATCGTCAAATAGACCTCTTTGCGTCACCACAGAATCGCAAAGTAGGGAATTTCTGCTCTCTCACTCGCAGCTAACCTTATCCACCAAGAGACGCGTTCTCCCTATCATGGTCATCTGCTCTCCTATATGCATTCCCTCCACTTCCACTTCTCTCGAAGACTCTCGTGAAGTTACGTCCAGGACAAGGGAACCATGATCCTGATAGCACCCCACTGGCCCCGCCAAGTGTGGTTTCCAATTCTTCAGGATCTTTCCATTCGCAGGCACATTCCTCTGGGAACAGACCCGCTTCTAATCACTCAAAACGATGGGTGCCTTCGCCACCCCAATCTTCAGGCCCTGTCCCTGACAGCATGGATGTTGAAAGGTTAATCCTTCAGTCACTTAACCTTTCTGATCCAGTCTCCTGTGTCTTGATTGCTTCACAGAAGCCTTCCACGAGAAAATCGTATTCATACAAATGGAACAGGTTCACGTCATGGTGCTCTTCTCAGTCCCTTGATCCCTTTACCTCTCCAATCTCGAAATTTCTAGACTACCTCTGGCACTTGTCAGAGTCAGGTCTTAAAACTTCCTTAGAATGCATGTCAGCGCGGTAGCCGCCTTCCATAAAAGTATCGGGGGTGTCCCTATCTCAGTACAACCCCTTTTAACACGCTTCATGAAGGGCTTGCTTCACCTCAAGCCTCCACTGCGTCCTCCAGGCCCCTTCTTGGGACCTCAGCCTGGTTTTAGGTCGGCTCATGAAACCACCATTTGAGCCTTTCCACTCCTGTGAGCTTCGCTATCTCACATGGAAAGTGATTTTCCTTCTGGCAATCACTTCGGCTCGCAGAGTTAGTGAGTTACAGGCTCTAGTAACCTATCCGCCTTACACTAAACTTCTGCAAGACCGGGCGGTACTTCGCACTCACCCTAAATTCTTACCTAAGGTAGTATCAGAGTTTCATCTCAATCAATCCATTATACTACCTACCTTCTTTCCCAGGCCCCATTCCAATCCAGGAGAGCAGGCTCTGCATACCCTTAACTGCAAACGGGCTCTATTGTTCTATCTAGACCATACAACTGCCCACAGGAAGAGCACTCAATTATTTGTGTCTTTCCATCCTAACAAATTGGGGCAGCCTGTGGGTAAGCAGACTCTCTCCTCCTGGCTAGCGGACTGCATATCCTTTTGCTACCAGCAAGCAGGCATTCCACTCCAAGACCGTGTTAAAGCACACTCTGTGAGGGCCATGGCAACTTCAGTAGCACATGTACGATCGGTGCTGCTTCCTGACATTTGCAGGGCTGCCACTTGGACTTCTCTCCATACTTTTACAGCCCACTATTGTTTAGACAAAGCCGGAAGACGAGATTCCATCTTCGGCCAGTCTGTCTTGCGTAACCTATTTACGACGTGACGTACCAACACCCTTCCGCCTGCCCTGTGGGGTTCAGGATGCCCTCTACCAAATTCCGCCCCAGTTGTTGTGCATGTTGCACGCCTTTGGCTACATTTGGTGCATGTTAAGACATCCTCAGCTCGGTACTCAGCCATATGTGAGGACTACCATCCTGCTTGTCCTGTGAGAAAGCAAATGTTGCTTACTGTAACAGGTGTTCTCACAGGACAGCAGGATGTTAGTCCTCACGAAACCTGCCTGCCACCCCGCGGTGTTGGGTTCGTTTTATTATTTTATTTTTCAGCACTGCCTGTAGCTTTTAAATAAGACTGAAGAGGGACCCCTGCTGGCTGCAGGGTTAGTGCCATGCTGGGCATGCCCAGTAGGGGCCAGTCAAAGTTCACTGGGAACACCTGTTACAGGTAAGCAACATTTGCTAACTCAACGAAATAAGGTAGGGGAGGGGGATTTAGTTAGGGCTGGGGGGTGGGTTAGATAGGGGAAGCGAGGGAAAGGTGGGAGGGGGGGAGACAAAAAAAAAAAGTTCCCTCCGAGGCTGCTTCGATTTTGGAGCGGCCTCGGACGGAACGGAGACAGGCTGCGCGGCTTGGCGTGGCGTACTTTTGTTTGCGCCGGTTGTGCGAACAAAAGTACACGCGTGCATACTTTTTAAAAATCTGCCCATTGGTGTGTATGTGTTATACATAATACATGCTGCTATTTATTAATATTTTGGTCTTTAATAATTAAAAAGAAAAATAGAACAGTAAAGATAGTGACACAATGTGAATTCCACAAATGCTGCTGTCTTTCTTACGACAGTCTGGCTGCCTGTATCAACATTCTGGCTTACAACAGTCTGGCTGCCATCGACAGGCAGGCATAAATAAGCCATAAAGCATGGGTGGTAATGTCGAATGTGCCAACAAGGACCCAGCTTTCAGTGCTCAGTAAAATTCTTAGCATGTACGGGAGTTTCTACATGTGCAAACTGCCTCATAAGCCCTTGAGTATTTTTGTTTAAGTTACCAACAGTCTCGCTCTGACTGTTGGCCTTGTTGTTTTGGCCTATTTTTTTTCAGCCTCATTGTATCATTTTTTCAGCCTCATTGCATCATTTTTTTCTCGTGCTACTACCTTGGCAACCCCCTCTTCCAGTTCTATTATATAGATACAGAATGGGAAAAAAGCCTCAGTAAATCAGACCTAAATTTGTACCTGAGACAATGGAGGGTAAAGTGACATGCACAAGGTCACAAGGAGTGGCAATAATATTTGAGCCTTGGTTCTCTAGTTTGCAGCCTGCTGCTCTAACCATTAAGCTACTCTTCCACATTGTCCATTAGTTATTCATGGTATTCATTATTGCTATGTGGACCCAGATCATGATACTTCCAGCTGTTATGGTTAGATGTCCACAAGGGCACAGAAGTACTGCACCTTAAAAGAAGGGAGGATCTATTGAAGGCACTGTTAGGTAAGAGCCCCAAATGTTGGAGCAAGGCTGGGTAATGGAGCCATTCCTTTTTCCTGGAGTGAGGCATCATCAGATTTCCAATGAAATAGAGGTGGGATCGTGTTTCCTCCCCTCTTTCTGGAAGGTCAGGGAAAGCTACATCCCTCCCTGTGCTGCTGGCCTCTGAATCTGCCATAGGTCAGGCGTTGAGTGAGATGTGGAAGCTTTTTGGAATGAGGTGAAAGACCCAGAAGAGCTTCTGAGCAGTGCAAGGGTTTTCTCCCCTCACCTAGAGCCATCTCCCTCGGCATCAAAGAAGCCAGGTCTAGGGTGTGGGAACCCAACTATCAGAGTTGATGAAGAATTTCTTTGCTTCCTTAAACCTTGAAGAGGTTGGAAACTCTGTTTTCAAGATGGGGCATTTTTTTCACTGTGGGGCTGAGTCCCCTGAAGGGTCATGCCTCACTCCAGGGGTTCTGGCAGGGGGAGTAACGTCCTACCCTCTGGTGGTGGGTTCACCTTCTTCAGAGGAGTGTTTTCATGGATCAAAAGGGGAAGAAGTGGGGTCAGCTTATGAGTGCCTACCAGATGTTTCCCTCTCGACCAACGGAGATCTCCTCCTTTCTCTTCATCAGACTCCTTAACTCAGCGTACTTTTGTGGTCAGGAAAGAATTCCACGGGGAATCCTTCAGATTTCGTGCCAGATTTGCTTCAGAAAACCTTGTCTCAGGAAAAGCTCTGCTACATACTTTTTAATAAGCTAACTGACTCTGGCCATTGGTATTATGAAAGAACAAGACCCAAGGATGAATGTCTTTGGGCTGATTTAATTTCTTCAAGCTTCAGCAATGGTGTAATCCATGTTGAAGTGTGAAAAGTGCACTCAGGATTGTTCTAACTTGCCTCCTGAGAAATAACCCAAAGAACATCTTATAGGGATTCATGCTTAGCGCTCAAATCATGGCTCAGCAGCTGTACATGATGTATTTTCACAAATATGTGCAAAAGCTGAAGCTTTTGATGGAATTGTCCAACTCTGACATTGCAGAGTTTTTTCGAACCATGGAAGTGTTTGAGAAGCATCTTATTTGTTCACATATGAAACTTTCAAAACCGAGGCAAGAACTTCAGCTGCTTGTATAGAAAAACAAAGGCTTGTTTGGTTGCAAGAGAATTGCCTTCATGAAGATGTGCACAACCACCTGGCGGAGCTTACCTGTATAGATGACAACTTATTCAAGGATAAGGTGCAGGAGACGCTGGCTGTGATTGTGTGATACTTGACAATAGTCTGACTAGTATACTCTGCCTGCCGGAATCCCTCAAGGGTGTTGATTTTGTATGCGACCCTATTTAATTTATATCCAAGACCATTATATTTATTATTAAGACTGTTTGGCTATTGCATATCAAATGTATACTGATGATATATAGTTTTTTTTTCCCAGTTAAGAATAACTTGCAGGCAGTGTTATGTCATGTCACTAAGACTTTGACAGTTGTAAATGTCTGAATATGTCAGAATCGACTAATGCTGAACTTTTCAAAAATTGAGGCCATTTGCTTCTCAAGAATTGATAATTTTTTGGCTAAACAAAATCTTTCTTCCTTGGTTGTTTTAGGAGAGTCGATATAATTTGTAGATGTTGTGAAGAACTTAGGGGTGCTTTTTGACACAAAATTGCCTTTCGAGTAAAAGTTGCATCAAGTCCTTTGAAAAGGCTATTGCAAGTTGTGCATACTATGTCACCTAAAATTCATACTTGACCCTGGGGATTTTCGCTCTGTTTTTCTGGATAATGGGAGTTTTTCCAATAACAGATTATTTGAAGCCAACCAGTTTTTGGATAATAAGATTTTCTAGGTAATGGATACAGGCACAGTGACCACAATTTTTTCTGGATGGAAGAGAGAAAGAGACAAACACACACACAAAAATAGTAAAGCACTGTTTACCCAAAGAATTCATTAACCAGAAGTTGCCATCTAGAAAAAGTTGTGTGTATATCTATATATTATATCTATATATACCCACACATATGACAACAGCCTCCTGAGTTGTTATATTTAAGCATTAAAAGTACATGTTAAATGTAGCTTCTTTTCCTTAGGGGATTTAAAACTTAGTGTGCTATTAATTAATAAGTTCATTGGCATATTGTATAACTGTTTATTATATGTGGATGTAATACAATTTAAATCACCCACATATGAGCTAAATGGTGCCCATTTTCATGCATATTGGGATCTTTGTACATAGCATGTTCATTTCAATGCCCTTTGAAAATAATAGTCTCTTGCTCCATCTTTCGACATTCCATTGTCCTATTTGTCCCTCCTATGTCTTTTCTATTGCTGAATTTTGTTTATATATATATATATATATATATATATATATATATATTTTTTTTTTTTTACTAGTTAAACCTGCCTCCTCTACCCCCCCAAAAAATTAAAAGAACTGTATTTCATTTAACTTTGATTATTATGTTAGCTTTATTTATATGCTGCCCCTATGTGGGGCAGCTCATAACAAAACATTCATAGTAGTACCAGAATAGATACAGCATAGTAAAACAAAATAGAAGGACATAAGAAACCAATACAATGGAAAAGCAATAATAAAAAAAAAAAATTGCGACAAATTAACCTAGCTAGGTTGAGAGAACAATTGCACAAATCTCATCTTTGAGTGAGTTTCCTCACTCTGAAGGTGATCAAATCTTCACAAGCGAGCACTGTTCTGTTCGTACATCTACACTAATACCTAAACCTCACCTCGAGTTACTAGTTGGGCCTAGTAATACCTATCTAGGGTGAGGACATTATGGCTAGTCAGTCTCTCTCTCTCTCCCCCCCCCCTCCCCCCGGCTATGATAGTAAACATGGTCCCCCAGTGGTTGTATGTAGGAAATACCACAATTCTGGCACTTATCTCAAAGTGCGAAAAAGTTATCGCAATTTGCGGTAACTTAGCTCTTTGCATAGGTATTAGTTCAAATTGCGATAAACTGCCTTTTTTCTATCGCATGTGATATTTAGTGCATTTTGATAAATCCAGGCCTTGAGAGATGATAGTAAAATCAAGTCCATAACAGACACAGGTGAGGAAAGATTACCAGCCCTCATTGCACATGAAGGAGTTGAGACTTTTATCCTTCATTGTGCGTTCAACAAAACAAAGGATACAATTCTCTACTGCAAAGCAGCTTCTGCCCATTCAGTGCCGCTGGCATCCTGCTCCTGCTTTTGAAACCCCCCCCCCCCCCGGATAGGTGACATCAGGGTGGGAGGGGGCATCAATTCCTCACTGATAACCAAGCAGATGGTGAGGGCTGGGGCAGGGCAAAGAATTCAGGTGCAAGCATTTCCTCCCCACAAGCTGGAACAATGGGGGATAAAAGTCTCAACTGCAAAGCAGCTTCTGCCCATTCAGTCCTGCTCCTGCTTTTGAACTCCCTGGGTAGGTGACATCGGGGGTTGGGGCTTCCCTTTTTTATTTTCCACCTAGGATGTCAGATAGGTGGGATAGAAATACTTTTTAATATATAAAATGGAGAAATAAATCTCTTTGAAATGCTATTATCTTGTGTACAAGTGGTTCTCAATTCAGTCCTTGGGACACACCTAGCCAATCTGGTTTTCAGGATATTGGCAATGAATATGCATATGAGAGGTTTGCGTATACTGCCTCCATTGAATGCAAATTTGTTGTGGATATCCTAAAAACCAGACTGGCTAGGCGAGTCCCAAGGACTGGGTTGAGAACATGAGTCATGTATTATAGTTGTCAAAAGATTTAAGTGATTTGCATATGTAGAACGGAACAAATTTTAGGAAACCATATGAAACTTTCACTGTGGGAGCACTGAGAGGAGAGGATCACCTTGCTGGGGCTGAAAGGAATCAGTAAGTTTTTGCTTGGGACATTGTCTTTTTAAAAGTATTGGGGCAAAGTTAACTATTTGGGAATATTATTTAGTGTGTTTGTGCTTTTAATAGTCAGTAAGGCAGCGAATAAAAAAGTTAGATTGTTTGTAGTTAGTGTGTTTATTTTTGAAAATCTATAAGGCAGCTAGTAAGCAGAACTGAGTGTTTGTATTAAAAAAAAAAAAAAAAAAAGTAGCCAGAAGCTAGAAATAAGCTAGGAGCAGTGTATGCCTAAGTAAAAAGGTTGAAAAGTTCAGTTCAGTTACTCACCTTGGAAAGGTGTTGAGGTAGTGTGATTTGGTTTGATTAGGTACCAACATTTGATAATCAAGAGAACAGTGAGTCACTCAGGCTGACTAACTGACTAAGTAACCCCTCGCCCACCCACCCCTAGCTCATTCTTTAATTTATAGGCAGGTGCCACTTTCACAAAAAAAAACAAACAAACCACTGCCATGGCAGTGTCGGTTACCCACTTGAGTGCCGTGCCGGTGGAGGAGATCTGCAGGGCTGTGACCTGGAGTTCTCTCCAAACATTTGCCACTGATTACTGCCTGACGTGACAGCAGTTTTGGTCAGTGAGTCCTCTGTAATCTTTTTCACTTGTGAAATCTAACTCTACCTAAGGCCCTGGTTGGATTCAGGCTGTCTCCCAGGTTGTCGCAGTATGAGTTGTTGTGTATGTTGGAACGTCTTAAGTGCTGTCTACTTACAGTTGGGAGTAGCCTGTAGCTACATATTCACCCATGTGTGAGGACTACCATCCTGCTTGTCCTAGGAGAAAGCAGAATTGCTTACCTGTAACAGGTGTTCTCCTAGGACAGCAGGATGTTAGTCCTCACAAACCTGCCTGCCATCCCCGTGGAGTTGGTTTTCGTTGTTTATTTTATTTTTGGGAATTCTAAATTATGAGACTGAAGAGGGACCCCACCTGGATAGTGGCATGCTGGGCATGCTCAGTGTGCTAGTCAAAGTTCTAAAAACCTTGACAGAAATTTTCTGTGCCGGGCTCCATATGATGTCACCCATGTGTAAGACTAACATCCTGTTGTCCTAGGAGAACATCTGTTACAGGTAAGTAACTCTGCTTTCTGAGACAATGGAGATCGAACATAAACTAGTAATGAGATGGAATTGTCTAGAAGCCAAAATGTTCATAGAAGCATGATGGCGGAAAAAGATTGTATGGTCTATCTAGTCTACCCATCTGCCAAATTAATTTAGCTTTATAATTCTCATCACTCCTTTAGAGGCTAATGGTTTCTTGAAATTAGATACTGTTTCTGTCTCCACCACCTCCACTGGGAAGGCCATTCCATGCATCAACCACCCTCTCTGTAAATAAATATTTCCTTAGAGTACTCTTGAGTCTATCCATTTTCACCCTTATCCCATGGCCCCTCATTCTAGAGCCTCTTTTCCATTGGAAGAGGCTTGGCTCCCATGCATGGAAATCTTTAAGATACTTAAATACTCTCTCTTATCTCCCCTATCTTGCCTTTCCTCTAGAGTGTACATGTTTGATCTTGCAGTCAATCCCCATATGCTTTAGAACAAAGATCACTGACTATTTTAATAACCACCCTCTGGACCGACTTCATCCTGTTTATATCCTTATGAAGTTGAAGTCTCCAGAATTCTACACAGTATTCCAAATGAGGTCTCACCAGGGATCTATACAGGAGCAATATCACCTCTTTTTCTGCTGACTATTCCTCTCACTATGCAGCCAAGCATCTTTATGGCTTTTGCTGTAGCTTTATCATGACCAGTGAAAATAGCAGAGTGGGAGATGTGTATGTGAAAATCAGAAAAAAAAGAGGATGGTAATGATTGACTCCTGTTTGGGGGACTTGATGAGGAATAGGAAAATGTGAAAAAGAGTGAGGACTAAAAATTTCTTAACCTTCAATAATATCTGTTAAAATATCGGTCAGCTTTGGGGAATCAGATGATCAAATTTATCAGGATCAAACAAACCCTTGAGTTTTTTGCTGGCTCTTCTTTAATAGGATGGAGCCAGGATGTGTAAGTGAAAAGCATTTCAGGGATTTGTTTGCTTGACTTTACATTGTTTTTCCTGATATTAAATATTGTAAGTATTTGTTATTGGTAATAGTCTGGTTTATAGGGCATTTAAAGGGATATTAAGCACTGGGCCTTTCTGTTATATATCATTTGTGTCTCACATACTCAGTATCACTCTGGTTGAAAACTTAGACCTTTTCTTGCACTATTTTAGGCTGTTTAGTTGCTGTAAATATGTTTAGGATATCTGAGGCACTGTTCTATTCATAGTGGTAATTATATATCTGCTAAAAGTACAACTTTCTCTTGTTTAGTTCTACTTAAAAGGTTTTAAATAATTAAATGTAAACCTTCATGAGCCAGATCAATATTTGCAGTGTCTTTTGGGTATTTCAAAGAAGGCTCCTCAGCAAATATTGTGCTCTTGGTCTTTACTGGGGAGGGGTAGTGATGAATGGAGAATGCTGGTGCAAGGTTTATTGACAGATTGATAGGCATTTCCAAATTCTTCATCTTACCAGCATTTATGATTGCATTGTGAAAAACACTGTTTAATCAGTTGGCATTATTAATGATATGATAATACTGATAAACTGAATGCACAGCACACAATGTTAGTGACAATTGAAAGAGTTGGAAGGATAATATCTGAATGTACAATGTAAAATGAGGTGACACTGAAAGTTTGATAAGCAGTAATCTGTTTCGTTGCGAGAGTTTGGGAAGTAGTCAAGGAATCTGTAATAGTTTGAGTAAATATAAGACAGTATTTCAGCAACATTTCCTTTTTGCAGAGACACTGGTAAATGCATATGGACAGGATACTTCTCTGATACTAGGCTTGATGGACCTTCAGTTTGACCCAGAATGGCCAGTCTTCTGTTTTTATGTTAAATGTGCTCTGTGCTTGCCTTTTCCAGTTTCAGTTCAAGGTTTACCTCACCATGTATAGAGGCTTTTTCCTATCTTGTTTCACAATGGCTACGAAACAACTTGAAGCAAATTCCCTGCACTAGCAACAATATATTTTCAAAACTATTATTTAGATAATGATGAACTTTAAAGTAACTTTATAGTAAACTTTAACTTTCCCATATTAATCAAAATTTGTTTCTGAATCATTATAGCATATCATTCCCAAGTACTTAACCTTCCTTGTTTCAGTTGAAATAAAGAAGGCTCTAAAACCTATACATCATGAATATTAAAGGAGAGATTTTTTGATTTGGACCAATTGTGATTTTATAAACTTACAGATCCCAAAACAGGGCAGTAGTATCTAGCAGTTTAGGAATACAAACACTAATTTCATTAGATAAATATATCATCTGCATAGATGGATAATGCATATTCAAAATCATTGACACTGAACAGAGAATTTATTTAGTCTATCAAATAATTATTAAAGACTCCGGCTCTCAGAGATATGGGACATCCATGTTTACTGCTTCCACCTGAAGGGATTATCACAGGATGGGCAAAGCTGGGCTGGAAGGCAAGGCAAGACTGGATGAGGATGGATGAGGCTGGGTTGCAAGGCAGGGCTGGACGAGAAGGCGAGGCACAGGAGCGCCAGCCACATGCACTCTAGGAAATGCTGAGGTGACGTTAAAGCACCGGAAGGGCACTTAAGTAGGGGAGTCGCTGACGTCATCGGTGTGTGCCAGTAGAGGACTTTCCCACTGTGGGCCCTTTAAAGTGTATGCTTGCGTCTGAGGAGCAGCTTGTGGTGGCAGCTTCCTGCCACATGTGAGGAGCTTGGTGGCATCCGGCTACAGACAGGAGGCCCAGCTGGTTGCGGCATTCAGGGTAAGAACAGTGGCTCGCGGGGCTGACCCGTGAGCCACGAAACATAACACTTTCAGTGTCTGAAAATTGAGTATTGCTAATCTTTAAGCCTTCCCATAAAACTGAGAAGTTTCTTATTACTTCAGTTTGTACAAAACTTTGAAGTTTTCATTATTAAAAGCTAATATCATGAAAAAAATCCACCAGCATTTAGTCCGGTCTGCAAGCTTTAAAAACTGATTAAATGTTCAGTTTATCATTTTTGGAGGCACACAATGACAAATTAATCTTTATTTAAAAAAAAAAAAATCCCTGTAAAATGGAATGCACATTAGGAACTATTCTCCAAATTAAATGATCAAGCTATTGTATATATCAGGTCTAAATCAAAATAAGGGGTCCGATAATCCACACCAAATTAGGTAACATCAAAAAAAGGAGGGACCTCGTAAGAATCTAACCATGGGGTAGATTTTTAAAAAGTACGCCCGCGCGTACTTTTGTTCGTGCACCAGGCGCAAACAAAAGTACGCCAGATTTTAATAGATACGCGCGTAGCCGCATGTATCTTTTAAAATCCGGGGTCGGCGCGCGCAAGGCTGTGCAAAATCGGCAGCCTGCGTGCGCCGAGCGGCGCAGCCTGCCTCCGTTCCCTCCGAGGCCACTCCGAAATTGGAGCGGCCTCGGACGGAACTTACCTTCCACCACCACCCCCCGCACCTTCCCCTCCCTAACCCAACCCCCCCAGCCCTATCTAAACCCCCCCCCCCACCTTTGTTCGAAAAGTTACGCCTGCCTGAGGCAGGCGTAACTTGCGCGCACCAGCCAGCCAGCTCGCGATTCCCTGGCCCGGGAGCGGTTTCGGAGGCCTCGGCCACACCCCTGAAATGTCCCCGGGCTGGAACCACGCCCACAGCCCCGCCCCCCGGATGACGCGCCACCATGCCACGCTCCCCGACACGCCCCCATCACGCCCCCCCCCCCCCCGGGAAAGCCCAGGGATTTACGCGCGTCCCGGGGCTTGCGCACGCCGCAGAGCCTATTCAACATGGGCTCGGCGAGCACAGGGGGAACTTGGGGCAGGTTGTCGGGGGGGCGCGGGGGGATATGATATGCCCTTTGAAAATATGCCCTCATGTTTTTAAGGTTCTTCAGCACTGCTGTTCCCTTTTTAACCCTTTGTGAGAGATTTGGTGAGAGAGGTAGCGGTGGTGGGGCTGCTTCGCAATAGTGATCATGTGATCAAATTTGAATTAATAACTGGAAGGGGGACAATATGTAAATCTATGGCTCTAGCACTAAACTTTCAAAAGGGAAACTTTAATAAAATGAGAGAAATAGAAAAAAAACTGAAAAGTGCAGCTAGAAAGGTAAAAAGTGTGCAACAGTCGTGGACATTGTTAAAAAAAAAAAAAAAGATCCTAGAAGCACAGACCAGATGTATTTCATGCATTAAGAAAGGTGGAAGAAAGGCAAAATGATTACTGGAATGGTTAAAAAGTGAGGTGAAAGAGGCTATTTTAGCCAAAAGATCTTCATTCAAAAATTGGAAGAAGAATCCTTCAGTAGAAAATAGGATTAAGCATTGGTAAGTTAAATGTAAGAAATTGATAAGACAGTCTAAGTAGTCCTGGGGGAATTCTGCGCTACTGCGGAGCGCAAAATTTGCGCAGAATTCCCCCCCCATGCAGAATTGCCATTTTCTGTGCAGAATTGCAAATTCTGCACAGAAAATAGCAGAGGGGACCCCGGCATGCCACGAACGGAGTGCGTCTCACGTCTGCTGCGGGAAGCGCTCCATTAGTGGCGAAGAAAGAAGGCCCCGTGTGCTGCGAACGGAGTGTGCTCAGCTTGCAGCAAAGAAGAAAGGCCCCAGTGAGAGAGAGAGAGAGAGTGTATGTGTGTGTGTGTGTGAGAGAGGGGGGAGGGGAGGGTGAGAGAGCAGGAGGGTGTGAGAAAACAGCAAGGGAGGTAATGGGGGATGCCTGAGTGTGAGTATCACGGAGAGGGAGCCTATATGAGGGGAAGGGGTGTGAGAGCATGGGAGGTAAGAGGGGGTGAATGCTTGAGTGTGGGTTTCAGAGAAAGAGAGGTTATATGAGGGGAGGGGGTGTGGGGGCAGGGATGGTGAGAGAGAGCATGGGTGGTAAGAGAGCGGGGGGAGATGCTTGAGTGTGGGTTTCAGAGAGAGGGAGCCTATATGAGGAAATTGTGAAGGAGTGTGTATGTGTGTGAGAGATTGGGAACTGTATGAAAAGGATGTGTGTATGTGCGAGAGAGTGAGGGAGTGTGTATGTGATTAGAGAGAGGAAGCATGTATGTGAGAGAGGGAGGGACAGAGAGAGCCTGTGTGAGGGGCAGTACTGAGAATGGGGTCAAACTCTGGGAGTGGCAATAGAGTGGAAGAGGTTGAGCCTAGAGGTAGAGGGAAGAGATACTGGCAGGTGGAGGAGTTGGGCCTGAGAGGGCAAAATGGCCAGGGGAGTAGGGAGAGCGAGTGGAAGGGACACTCTTACAGTGAATTTCTAAGGAAATTCTGCTCAAAATATTTAAAATTCTACATCTTTAAGTAATAACTTTTTTCTTTATTAATTTAAAATGTAATTACTTAGACTGTCATGTAAATTGTGTTATTTTCACCAATATAAATTTTGCAGAATTTTAAGTTTTTTTTGCGCAGAATTCCACCAGAAGTAGCTAAGAGAGAATTTGAAAAGAAGATGGCCATAGAGGCAAAAACTCACAATAAAAACTTAAAAAAAATTATCCAAAGCAGAAAGCCTGTAAGGGAGTTGGTTGGCTCGTTGGATGATCCAGGGATTAAAGGGACACTTAGAGAAGATAAGGCCATCGTGGAAAGAGTAAACAATTTCTTTGCTTCAGTGTCCACTGAAGAGGATGTTGGAGAGATACCCGTTCTGGAGAAGGTTTTCATGGGTGATGATTCTGATCAACTGAAACAAATCACAGTGAATCTGGAAGATGTGGTAGGCCTGATTGACAAACTGAAGAGTAGTAAATCACCTGGACCGGATGGTATACATCCCATGGTTCTGAAAGAACTAAAAAATGAAATTTCAGAACTATTAATAAAAATTTGTAACCTATCATTAAAATCTTTCGATGTACCTGAAGATTGGAAGATGGCCAATGTGACCAGTATATTTAAAAAGGGATCCAGGGGTGATCTGGGAAACTATAGACCAGTGAGCCTGACTTCTGTGCTGGGAAAAATCGTGGAAACTGTTATAAAGAATAAAATCGCAAAACATTTAGATAAGACATGGTTTGATGGGACACAGCCAACATGGATTTACCCAAGGGAAGTCTTGTCTCACAAATCTCCAACATTTTTTGGAAGGGGTGAATAAACATGTGCACAAAGGTGAGCTGGTAGATGTTATATTTGGATTTCCAGAAGGCTTTCCCACATGAGAGGCTTCTAAGAAAACTAAAAAGTTATGGGATAGTAGGCGATGTCCTTTTGTGGATTGCAAATTGGTTAGATGACAGGAAATGAGAGAGTAGGATTAAATGGTCTGTTTTCACAGTGGAATAAGGTAAACAGTGGAGTGCCTCAGGGATCTGTACTTGGACCAGTGCTTTTTAATATATTTATAAATGATCTGGAAAGGGGTATGACGAGTGAGGTGATCAAATTTGCAGATGACACAAAATTATGCAGAGTAGTTAAATCTCAAGCGGATTGTGATGACTTGCAGGAGGACCTTGAGAGACTGGAAGATTGGGCTTCGAAATGGCAGATGAAGTTTTAACATGGACAAATAAAAAGTGATGCATATAGGGAAAAATAACCCTTGCTGTAGTTTCACAATGTTAGGTTCTATCTTAGGAGTTACCACCCAGGAAAGAGATCTAGGTGACATAGTGGATAATACATTGAAACTGTTGGCCCAGTGTGCTGTGGCAATCAAAAAAGCAAACAGAATGTTAGGAATTATTAGGAAGGGAATGGATAATAAAATGGAGGATGTCATAATGCCTCTGTATTGCTCCATGGTGAGACCGCACCTTGAATATTGTGTGCAATTCTGGTCACTGCATCTCAAAAAGGATACAGCTGCACTAGAGAAAGTGCAGAGAAGGGCAACCAAAATAAGGGGCATGGAACGTCTGCCCTATGAGGAAAAGCTAAAGAAGTTAAGGCTGTTTAGTTTGGAGAAGAGACGACTGAGGGGGGATATGATAGATGTCTACAAAATCATGAAAGGACTTGAGCAAGTTAATATAAATCAGTTATTTACTCTCTCAGATAATAGAAGGACCAAGGGGCACTCTATAAAGTTAGTAAGTAGCTCATTTAAAACAAATCAAAGAAACTTCTTTTTCACTCAGCGCATAGTTGAACTCTGGAATTCATTGCCAGGGGATGTGGTTTCAGCAGTTAGTGTTACTGGGTTTAAAAAAGGTTTGGATAAGTTCCTAGAGGTTAAATCCATAAACTGCTATTACGGTAGTTAATAAGCAATAGTAGCTGGTGATCTATCTTAATATTTGGGTACTTGCCAGGTACATGTGACTTGGATTGGCCACTGTTGGAAACAGGATACTTGGGCTGGATGGACCTTTGGTCTGACCCAGTATGGCATTTTTTATGTTCTTATGTTCTGTGTATGTACTGATGTAATCCGCTGAGTATTATAGATCAGTGGAATACAAATTTATTAAATAAAGACATAACTTTGTTCTGGAGGTGCCATACAGCATACATGGTCACACAAACATTTTTTAAACCAAAATGAACTAAAACCTGAAATAAATACTCATGCCTCCTAATCAAAAGCCTTTGTAGCATCTAATGAAATTTCTACAGCTGGATCTCCACCTCTTTAGCTTTTTACAGGGTTTTACTCAATGGGCTATCAGTGGAATAACAACCCTTAAAAAAACAAAAAAAAACAAAATACCCTTATTAATCCATTGGATTACGCCTCCCATGATTTTGCTTAATCTTTGGGCCATCATCTTCTCATAGATTTTACAGTCCATGTAAGACCTGCAATTTTCTGTAAGCAATAGTTCTTTTACTTCATCAATACCATACTCAGCCTTAACAATGGTACGCTTAGTTTTACTTCAGGAAATGACATAGTTTTTTAGGATTGGGAGTCAATTTGTAATTAAAAGCTAGATAAAATTTCACTTCTTCTGAGATGCCCTCTCTCCTTGTCTCCAGATCCCTTCCCCAGCACCAATAACTACAGTCTTGTTTCCTCTAATTAAGGACTACATAAATCAATTGGACACAAAAATGTCAAAAAAGGACTTTAGTTGTTTTTTTTCTTTTTAACTTTATATTGTTTTTAACAATTTCAAAGAATTATCTCTGCACAGTGACTCGGCGATCTCAAAAAGTAAAACAAAAACCATCTCATAATAAACTTAACATAGAATGCAGCCCAAAACAAGCCAGATCTCAATCACAGTCCACAAAAACGAAAAGGGGAGAGGCAGTATCGGGCCGATACAGAAAACCGCGCGGGAGAGCCGGCGAGCGCACAGGCCACTCTCCTGGGCACGCATTTCAGGAAGCCCAGGTATGCTAATCAGGGCCTGTGGTAAAAAGGGGCACTAGGGACACTAGCACGTCCCTAGCACCTCCTTTTTGACAGAAGCGGTGGTTGTCAGCGGGTTTTACAGCTGACGCTCAATTTTACCAGCGTTGGTTGTCGAACCCGCTGACAGCCACAGGTTCGGAAAACGGAAGCCGGCTAAATTGAACGTCCGTCTTCCAACCCGTGGGCAGATTTAACATTTTTTTTTACTTTTGGGGCCTCTGACTTAATATCACTATGTTATTAAGTCAGAGGTTGTACAGAAAAGCAGTTTTTTCTGCTTTTCTGTACACTTTCCCGGTGCTGGCCGAAATTAACGCCTTTGGGCAGGCGTTGGCCGAACATTATACTTTCTGGATCGTGCGGGAATGACTAATAGGCCCATCAACATGCATTTGCATGTTGCGGGCGCTGTTAGTTTCGAGGGGGTTGGCTGCGTGTTTTCGATGTGCTATTACCCCTTACTGTATAAGTGGTAAAAATAGCATGTCAAACGTGCAGCCAAACACGGGCTAACAATGCGCTCCTCCGGAGTGCACTTTACTGTATCGGCCCATTTATTTATTTATTTATTTATTTATTTATTTAACATCTTTTCTATGCCGTCGTTAAGTTAAATACCATCACAACGGTTAACATGGAGGCACATAAATTAAGGGTTAGGATCATACATTCTACCAGGTGCCATAAAGAATCGGTAACATTTTTATGATCAATAATATTTGGTGAGAGTGATGATTCATGTCCTTTTATACAGGTACTATTTTAAATTACAGGTATATTATTACTCTGTTAACAGTGAGATAAAATAATAAAATGCGCATATTGTGTTAAGTGCTATGTGCGGATGTTCTACTGACTGCTCCCTTCTATATTCTATTCTTTATTCTCCATTCTCTTTGTGATAGGCTTGTTTAAAAAGCCATGTTTCCAAACTTTTTTTAAAATGCTTTGACATCTCTTTGTAATCTGATTTCTAGTGGCATGGTGTTCCGGTGCCAGAGATAATGCCCGTTCTCTAACTTGTGTTAGTCTTGCTGTTCTGACAGAAGGGATGGTTTGTAGTGCTTTCTTAGCTGATCTCAGGTTTCTATGTGGGACATGTACCCTCAGTGCTGTGTTCAGCCATTCTGCTTTTTCATTATGTATTAATTTATGTATGGTGCATAGTGCTTTGTACTGTATTCTGTGCTCTATGGGTAACCAGTGCAGTTCAGCTAGAGTTTTTGTAATGTGGTCTTTCTTTTACCAGTCAAAATTCTTGCTGCTGTGTTCTGTAGTATTTGGAGTGGTCTTATTGTTGTGTAAGGTAATCCTAATAGCAGGGTGTTGCAGTAATCGGTGCTTGCGAATATTAAGGCCTGTAGTACTGTTCGAAAGTTTGTAGGTGTTAGTAATGGTTTTAGTCTCCTGAGGACCATGAGTTTTGTGTAGCCTTTCTTTACTTTTAAAGATATGTGTTGTTTCATGCTTATTACCCCGAGGTTCCGTACCTTCTCAGGTAATTCTATTTTCTGGTTGTTTTTTTTAGCATAATTGGGTTTTGAATGAACTCGATACTTTTTCGCTCTAAATGTAAAAATTCTGTTTTTTCAATGTTGATAACTTTAGTTCCATTTGGTTTAGTAGCTGTTTAATTATATCTAGGTACATGTTTTCCAGGTTTAGTGTCTTTTCAGTTGTGTCTTCTGGTAGAATTAGTTGAATATCGTCTGCATATATGTAATGTATGATACCCAGGCCTGCCAGTAGGTGGCATAGAGGTAATAGGTATATGTTAGTGTTGCGGACAGGGCTGAATCTTGTGGTACTCCTGTTTGAAGTTTTATTTTTTCTGATATTACATCTTTGATCTGTACTTGAAAGTATCTGTGATTTAGGTAAGATCTGAACCAGTTGATTGTTTTGCTGTTCAATCCTATTTCTTCTAGTCTTTTTAATAGAATATCATGATTTACAGTGTCAAAGGCGGAGGACAGATCTAGCAATACTAGAATGTAATGTTTTCCACTATCAAAACCTCTCATGATGTCTGTTAGTGAAAGCAGCAGTGTCTCTGTACTATAGTGTTTTAGGAAGCCATGTTGTGATGGATACAGTATATTGTTGTTGTCCAAATGTTCGGCTAGTTGTTTTTGTACAGTTTTTCTATTAATTTTGCAATTAATGGAAGATTTGATACCAGTTTGTAGTTGCTTAGGACCAGTGGGTCATTGTTTATTTTCTTCATAATTGGTTTTATAATTGCCCCTTTCAATATATCTGGCATTACTCCTTCCTCTAAGGATAGATTCATGATTTTTGCTAATATCGGAGAAACTGTTGGCTGCTTTTTTTTATCTCCATAGTTGGTATTGAGTCTATTATATGTGGGGCTGGATTTACCTGTTTTAGCATGGATTCAATTTCTAGTTCCGATATCTCGTTAAATGCAGACCATTGTGTAACATCTCTTTTTTGCAATTTAATTTCTTGCTTGGTTGTGATTGGTATTTTGGTTTTTAGGTTCATGATTTTTTCACTGAAGAACTTTGCTATTTCGTTACACCTATTTTCTGGTAGGTTTTGTGTAGATTCTGATTTTGTCATTGGTGAGATTATTTACTATGGTAAATAAGGTTCTTGGGTTATTTGCAAATTTTTCTATTTTAGAGCTAAAGTATATTGTTTTTTGTTTGTAGTATGCTAGGTGTCTTCTAAACTTAGTTAGGTTAGGTTATCGGTTGCTTTATCTTTTCTTCATTCTTTTTCTTTTTTCCTGAGAATTCTTTTGACTTCCTTTATCCTTTTATTGTACCAGGGGTTTATCTGTTTTGGTTCTTTGATGCGTTCATTTTATTTATTTATTTATTTATTTATTTATTTAAAGGATTTTGTATACCGTCATTCGGTTTCGCCATCATAACGGTTTATATATTCTTGTAAAGTATTACAAAATAATGGTTTACATAATCTTGTGGTATGTTACAACATCATCAATGCAATTTCAAAATGCTTACAAAAATATACAAGGTATAGTAACATTCTAACACAGAGACTTGGGATTTATAGTATATTAATTTAATTCTCTTGGATCATAATTGAGTCTGCGTATGCTTTTCTGAAAAGCCAGGTTTTTAACTCTTTTTTGAATGTTTTAATGCTTGGTTGATTTCTAATTCCACTTGGTAATGAGTTCCATAGTTTGGGGCTGGCGATGGATATTGCTCTTTCCTGAGTTGATTTTAGATGAGTACTTCTGGCGGGCGGGGTTTTGAGGAGTTCTTTGATCTTAAGTTCCGTATTGGACTGTGGGTTACAAGGTATTTGCTTAGCCAATTGTTTTGTTGTCCTATGATCATTTTGTGCAGTGTTGTCAGCACTTTATATTCAATTCGGAATTTTATCGGGAGCCAATGTAAGGAGATTAAAATTGGTGTTATATGTTCCTGTTTTTTTGCGCCAGTCAGTATTCTGGCGGCTGCATTCTTTAATATTTGTAGTGGACTTATGATTGAGAGAGAGTAGTCCAAGGAAGAGGGGCGTTGCAGTAGTCTAGGTTAGAGAAAATGAGTAGTTGTAGGACTGTTCTAAAATCTTCTGTGTGAGGAATGGTTTGAGACGTCTGAGCGTCAGTAATTTGTGATATCCTTCTTTAATTTTGTTGGCTATGTGGGTTTTGAGTGAAAATTCATTGTCGATGGCGATTCCAAGATTCCGTGCATGGGGAGGATAGGTGTGATAACAGTTTTTTGGTTATTTGTTATGAGTGTCTTCTTTTTTTTGTTTAGGATTATTAATTCAGTTTTGTCAATGTTTATTATTAGTTTCATGTCATTTAATTGCTTTTTTATTTCAGTAAGGTACATAGAGGTTCTGTTGTTTGTGTCTTCGAGAGAATTCTGTATAGGAACCAAGATTTGAATGTCATCAGCGTATAGGAAATGTCAGTCCAAGTCGTTCTAATGTATGGCATATTGGGAGTAAGTATATGTTGAAAAGTGTGGCTGAAAGAGAGGATCCTTGTGGTACTCCTGTGTTGAGGTTCACTTTATCAGAAAGGGTGTTATTGAAAATGACTCTGAAACTTCTGTTTGATAGGTATGATGCGAACCAGTTTAAAGTGTTACCTCTAATTCCTGTTTTGGATAGTCTTTCTATTAGGATGTCATGGTTGACGGTGTCAAATGCAGCTGATAGGTCCAGGAGGATTAATAGGTAATTTTGTCCTCTGTCAAATCCTCTGAGCATTGTGTCATTTAGTGATAATAGTAGAGTTTCGGTGCTCAGGTTTTTTCTGAATCCGAATTGAGATGTGTGAAGAATGTTGTTTGTGTCAATGTAGTCAGATAGTTGTGATTGAACAGTTTTTTCTAAGATTTTTGCCAAGAAAGGTAAGTTTGATATAGGTCTGTAGTTTTGTATTTTTTCTGGGTCTAGGTTGTTCATTTTTTATTAATGGCTTTATGATTGCTGCTTTTAAGGATTCTGGGCATTTTCCTTCGGTGAGAGATAGGTTTACTATGTTATTGTTTTGTTTATTGAGTCGGAAATCTGTTTAATAGTCTGAATGGCGATACTGTCGGAAGGATGATTTGCTGGATTCATTTTTTTTATAATCTGAATTTCGAGGGAGGAGGCCTGATCAAATCTTGTCCATGTTGCTGTGGTTTGTTGCCGTGAATTGGAGGTGCTGATGTTGGTGGTTGTGTGGTTGTTAGTGATGTTGTTTATTAAATTTTTGATTTTGTCAGTGAAGTATTCTGCAAAGTCATTACTAGTAGTGGGGCTGGAGGTTGTTCTTAGTTTATTTAGAGGTTTAGTTAGTGTTTGTACAATGTTGAACTGCATTTTGGGGTTAATTTAGTATTTACTAATTTTAATTGAATAGAATTCTTTTTTTGCATTATGTATTAGTTTTTTATAATTGGCTAGAAATGTTCTATAGGTGTTTAGTAGTGTTTACATTTTACAGGGTTTATTTCATCTGCTAGTTTGCAGGTTGTTTGCATCCATGCTGTTACAGAACAACAATCATTATAATTAAATTCAGTTAGTTTTTCTTCTAATTTATCTTTTAGTATTTCTATGTTGTAGGGCAGTCGATACTTAAATTCTATGGGTTCTTTTGTTTGTTTCACTTATGGTTCAAGATGATTGATAGAAGAATGTATGAGGAAGTGATCTGACATTGGAATTTGTGTGTATTCTGTTTTAATGTGTTTTAAGTAACTGTGGTTAATAAATGTTAGGTCAAGAGAGTG
Organism: Rhinatrema bivittatum; assembly: GCF_901001135.1. Lineage (NCBI taxonomy): Eukaryota > Metazoa > Chordata > Amphibia > Gymnophiona > Rhinatrematidae > Rhinatrema > Rhinatrema bivittatum. The sequence goes on along the minus strand of NC_042616.1, from coordinate 340,284,830 downwards.
TCCTGCTTTGTGCATGGGTTTATCAGTAACGAGAGTGAATCATATAGCTGTCATTATATCCATTATTGTCTGGCAGGTATTTAAGGGTTGTGTGTCCATGTGGAGGTTGAAGTCTCCTAGAACTATGGTAGGTTTTGAAGTATTTAGGTGTGTTAGAAATTAAATTAGTGGGGAGATATTTAGTTCTAGTAGGTTTGGTGGGCAGTATATGAGGCATATTTGTATACTGTTTGTTTAAAAAATTGCAATCTCGTGATTATTTGAAGGTGTTATTGGAATTAGTTTACATCTGAGTTTTTTTTTTCAATTAGTAGTAGTAGCCCCCCCCCCCCTTTTGTTTGTTCTGGGGATTGAAAAGACATCATAGTTTCTATGTGCTATTTGATTTTTTAACACTGTGTCTGATTTTTTTAACCATGATTCTGTGATTGCAATGAAGTTCGGTTTTGTGTCACATAATAGATTCGTAATTATTGGGAATTTCTTTGTGATGGATTGTGCGTTTACTAGCAGGAATGTTATCATTAATAAGTTATTTGTAATTGCATTTGTTGTGATTTTGGTCCTTTTTATTTGAATAAGGTTATTAGATTTTGTGATCAAGGAAACATCTTAATGGAAACAGCAGTTAGGAATTATCCTATAACCTATAGCATAAACATTCTATATGTGCTCTAACTGATTCAATGAAGATCCACTAAACTGGCAAGAATAAAAAAAACCCAACAAAGTTGTTCGGGTGAAAAAAAAAATGTCTGCTCTCTATTTTATAATATATTTGCAGGGGTATCTCAGTAGGAAGGAAGCTCCAAGAGCTCTGATTTCCTGGCAATAGATCCCTAGAAACGGGAGTGGTGCCGAGTGATTGGAGAAGAGCGGTGGTGGTCCCGCTTCACAAGAGTGGGAACAGGGAGGAGGCTGGCAACTACAGACCAGTTAGCCTCACTTCGGTGGTGGGAAAAGTAATGGAGTCACTGCTGAAAGAGAGAATAGTGAACTATCTACAGTCTGGAGAATTGATGGACCAGAGGCAACATGGATTCACCAGGGGAAGATCCTGTCAGACAAATCTGATTGACTTTTTTGACTGGGTAACCAAGGAATTGGATCGAGGAAGAGCGCTCTATATCATATACTTGGATTTCAGCAAAGCTTTTGATACGGTTCCGCACAGGAGACTGGTTAATAAAACGAGAAGCTTAGGAGTGAGTGCCGAGGTGGTGACCTGGATTGCAAATTGGTTGACGGACAGAAGACAATGTGTGATGGTAAATGGAACCTTCTCTGAAGAAAGAGCGGTTTTAAGTGGTGTACCGCAAGGATCGGTGTTGGGACCGGTCCTGTTCAATATCTTTGTGAGCGACATTGCGGACGGGATAGAAGGTAAGGTTTGTCTTTTTGCGGATGACACTAAGATCTGCAACAGAGTGGACACGCCGGAAGGAGTGGAGAGAATGAGACGGGATCTAAGGAAACTGGAAGAGTGGTCGAAGATATGGCAGCTGAGATTCAATGCCAAGAAGTGCAAAGTCATGCATATGGGGAGTGGAAATCCGAATAAACTGTATTCGATGGGGGGGGGGGGGGGGGGAGGGGGAGGGAAAGGCTGATGTGCACGGAGCAGGAGAGGGACCTTGGGGTGATAGTGTCTAATGATATGAAGTCTGCGAAACAATGCGACAAGGCGATAGCAAAAGCCAGAAGAATGCTGGGCTGCATAGAGAGAGGAATATCGAGTAAGAAAAGGGAAGTGATTATTCCCATGTACAGGTCCTTGGTGAGGCCTCACCTGGAGTACTGTGTTCAGTTCTGGAGACCGTATCTACAAAAAGACAAAGACAAGATGGAAGCGGTACAGAGAAGGGCGACCAGGAAGGTGGAGGATCTTCATCGTATGACGTACGAGGAGAGATTGAAGAATCTAAATATGTACACCCTGGAGGAAAGGAGGAGCAGAGGTGATATGATACAGACTTTCAGATACTTGAAAGGTTTTAATGATCCAAAGACAACAACAAACCTTTTCCGTAGGAAAAAAAATCAGCAGAACCAGGGGTCACGATTTGAAGCTCCAGGGAGGAAGATTCAGAACCAACGTCAGGAAGTATTTCTTCACGGAGAGGGTGGTGGATGCCTGGAATGCCCTTCCGGAGGAAGTGGTGAAGACCAGAACTGTGAAGGACTTCAAAGGGGCGTGGGATAAACACTGTGGATCCATAAATTCAAGAGGCCGCCAATGAAGAGTGGGGGACTCGCCAGAATGATGGCTACTGCCTGGAGACAATACCCTTATTCAATAGACATACACATGGTTACTGTGACTCCAACATCACTCTAAGCTTCAACAGCAAGAGGAAATATGGAAAAAAGGATTTGCACTCACAAAGAGGGGAGTAGCTGGCTTGTTACGGCGGTTACTACCCCAAACCAAATAAGCCTGATACTTCACTTTCAATGCATATCCAGCATAGTTCTCTGCTTCAACGGCAGGGCAGAAGAAAAACTGATACTTCACACATCCAGCAGAGCTCTCTGCTTCAACGGCAGGGGAGAAGAAAAAAGGGTTCGCACTCACAAAGCGGGGAGTAGCTGGCTTGTTACGGCGGTTACTACCCCAAACCAAATGTGCCTGATACTTCACTTTCGATGCATATCCAGCATGGCTCTCTGCTTCAACGGCAGGGGAAAAGAAAAACTGATACTTCACGCATATCCAGCATAGCTCCCTGTTTCAACGGCAGGGGAGAAGAAAAACAACCAATAAGGGCTGTCTGGGTAAAACAAATAAGCATGGGTGTAGCTTGCTTATTGCGGCAGTTACTACCCCTACTACCCCTAACTAATCAAGCTAGACATTTCACTTGGATGCAGCTCCATCACTGCTCTCTACATTAATGGTGGGGGTGGAAGGGAAATAGAACCAAGAGCTAAGAGAAACAGATAAGTATGAGAGAAAAAATGTGTGAGGCTTGCTGGGCAGACTGAATGGGCCGTTTGGTCTTCTTCTGCCGTCATTTCTATGTTTCTATGAGAGCCAGAAAGCATTTTCTTTTTTCTTGGGTAATTTTTGCCAAATCAGGGAATATCCTGTCTGAATAAAAAAGAGAGCATTCAGATTTTTAAAATAACATCTTATTATATGACTGACATTTTGTGCAGATATAAAGGAAACCAATAATGTTTTCAATAATTTCTTGAGAAGAAGATTCCAATAAGTGTTATGTTCAGGCTTGTGGACCCTTGGCAGGTGAGAGGATGGTATACCTTTCGGTGGGTCCGTAGGTTCTCTCGTCGGGTGGCGAGGCAGAACAGGAGGCAGGACCAGCTGACTCTTGGCACTGGAGACTGAGGCAAACACGGAGGCGATGAAGAGACGAGATAAGGCGCTGTGTCTTCACCACTGGTGGTCTACGGTCCCCCCGGGAGGAGCCCGTAGGGACCCGACCGCTGGGACTTAGGTGGACCTAGGGAGGTCAGAGCAACGGTGCAAAGGCCAACTGGAGCTTCGCCCTGGAAGCCCGCGATCCCCCCAGGAGGAGCCCGTAGGGACCCGGGCCGCTGGGACTTAAGTGGGCCCTTGGAGACGGAGTCTTTGAAGGAGTCCTAGGTCGAGTGCCAGAGGTCGTCGCTCACCAGTCCGAAGTCGTGCACCAGAGAATCACCGCTTGCCAATCCAAAGTCAGGAACCAGAGAATCACCGAAAGCAGATCCGAAGTCAGGAACCAGGAACACCAAGACGGAACAGGAACCGGAGTCCAAGCGCAGGGAACTCACCGAAGCAAGCGGACTAGACAGCGAGGAAGAACGTTGCCAAGTCACTGGATGAGCAGAGGAAGTTGCCTTTTACACTTCCTCTGCCCTGGCTGATAGAGAACAGGTGAGACCATTTAGAGGGATGGGTCCCTTTAATTCTGTGGAGGGGGTGTGGCCTCGAGCTGATGCATGGTGGTGGCCATTTTGGATTTCTCCCGTGGAGGGGAGACGCCGCTGGGGGGAAGCAGGACGGCTTCCCCTGCAACGGGCAGCGCCGGAGGCCGTGCGGGCGCGATGGCCCGAGTCGGAGCCATCCCCCGGGGCTCCTGTGGCTCCGCGAAAACAGGTAGGGGGCCACGGCCGCGGAGCACAACAGTACCCCCCTCTTTAGGGCGTCTCCCTGGAGGCCTGGGCTTAGCCGGATGGTCCCTGTGGAACTGCTCCAGCAAATTCCGGTCCAGGATGTTAGCCAGTGGTTCCCAGGAATTCTCCTCGGGGCCGAAGCCTTCCCACGCTATCAGGTATTCCCTTTTCTTCCTGTGTTTCCTCACATCTAGGACCTCTCGGACTTGATAAGTGAGGTCATCTTCAGAGGCAACGGGTTGCTGAGTTGGAGGCGTGCTGGAAGGCCATGATAATACCAGAGGCTTCAGTAGGGAGATGTGGAACGTGTTGTGAATCTTGAGAGACGGGGGGAGACTAAGTTGATACGAGACTGCTCCCACCTGCCTGATGATGGGAAACGGTCCAATGAATCGTGGGGCCAGTCGCAATGATGGCAGCTTCAAACGGATGAATTGGGTAATTAGCCAGACCTTTTGGCCCAGTCTAAGAGGTGGATACGGTCTTCTCCGTTGGTCCGCATACCTCTTTGCTGCCTGACTGGCCTTGATCAGGGCGCGTTGTGTGGACACCCACAGGCGATGTAGTTCTTCTGCAGAGAGCTGGGCTATCGGGGAAGGCACTGTAATGGGCACTGGCAGAGGCGGGCGTGGCTGTTTCCCATACACAATTTGGAACGGGGAAGATCCCATAGCCGCGGAGAGGTAGGAGTTAAGGGCGAATTCGGCCCATGGTAACAAGCTAGCCCAGTCATCTTGCTTTTCATTGACATAGATGCGGAGGAACTGCTTTAACGTCTGGTTGGTCCTCTCCGCCTGACCATTGGTCTGAGGGTGATAGCCTGAAGTATAGTCAAAGGTGACGTCGAACTTTTGGCAGAGGGCCCTCCAAAAGCAGGCGGTGAACTGAGGTCCCCTATTGGACAGGATACTTTTAGACAGACCATGCAAGCGAAAGATATGCTGCACGAAGAGTTGGGCCAACTGAGGGGCAGTCGGCAGCCCTGGAAGGGGCAGAAAATGTGCCATTTTACTGAAACGGTCCACTACCACCCAGATAACTGTGTTGCCACTGGACAATGGTAGGTCGACCACGAAGTCTGTGGCCACATGAGTCCATGGCTCCGCGGGCACTGGTAGTGGCTGGAGTAGACCTGGGATCGCGCCATGGATTTTCTTGTGCCGGGTACATACCTGGCAGGACTCCACGTAGGCCCGAACATCCCGGTTGAGTTTAGGCCACCAATAGTATCGGCGCAGGTTTTGTAAAGTCTGGGTTTGTCCAGGGTGGCCTGAGCAACGGGAGTCTTGGGCCCAAGCGAGGACGTTTTTGCGCAGGTGCTGAGGGACCAAGGTCTTCCCTGGAGGGATGGTAGTGGTGGCAGACAGGAGGACCCGAGACGGTTCAATGATGAAGCGTGGTTCCTCCGTACCTTCTGTAGATTCGAAGACGCGTGATAAGGCATCGGCCTTGACATTTTTCCCGGCGGGTCTATAGCGGAGGACGAAGTTGAACCTTGTGAATAGAGCCCAACGAGCTTGCTGTGGATTAAGTCGTTGAGCCCGCTGCAGGTTAAGTTTTTGTGATCCGTATAGACCGTAAATTGGTGCTGTCCCCTCTAGCCACGGCCGCCATTCTTCCAAGGCTACCTTTATCGCCAAGAGTTCCTTATCTCCTATGGCGTAGTTCCGTTCGGCCGGGGAGAATTGGCGGGAGAGGAAGGCACATGGGCGTAGCTTGTGTCTTTCAGAGGTCTGGCTCAGAACGGCGCCAACGCCTTCTGAAGATGCGTCTACCTCGATGACAAACGGCCGCTGCGGATCTGGATGTCGAAGGCATGGCTGTAACAAGAATGCCTCCTTGAGGTGACGAAAGACGGCTTCTGCCGCAGGAGGCCATTTTTTGGTGTCCGCGCCTTTCCGGGTCAGGGCCATCATCGGGGCAACGATGGTTGCATAATGCATGATAAAAGATCGGTAATAATTTGCAAACCCCAGAAACCTCTGGAGTGCCTTGAGTCCTGACGGCTGCGGCCATTCCCGAATGGCCTTCAGTTTCTGTGGGTCCATGCGAAATCCTTCTTTGGAGACTATATATCCCAGAAAGGGAAGGGATTCCTGTTCAAAAAGGCACTTTTCCAGCTTCGCGTACAGTTTGTTTTCTCTAAGACGCTGTAGTACTTGAATGACGTGCTGGCGGTGAGTGGACAAGGTATCTGAAAATATCAGTATGTCATCCAGGTACACGACCACACATCGGTACAAGAGGTCGCGTAGTATTTCATTCATAGTGTTCTGAAACACTGCGGGGGCATTGCAGAGCCCGAAATGCATTACCAAATATTCATAGTGGCCGACTCGGGTATTGAAGGCCGTCTTCCACTCATCGCCCTCTTTGATGCGGATCAAGTTGTAAGCTCCCCGGAGGTCAAGCTTGGAGAAGATCTGTGCTCCTTGCAAGCGGTCGAAGAGTTCCGAAATGAGGGATAGTGGATATCGGTCCTTGACCGTTATAGCATTCAGGCCTCTATAATCAATGCACGGATGCAGACTCCCGTCCTTCTTGGCGATGAAGAAGAACCCCGCTCCTGCGGGGGACTGGGATTTCCGGATAAATCCTCTCTTCAGATTTTCCTCAATATACTCCCTCATGGCCTGCGTCTCGGCCGGAGAAAGGGCATAGGTGCGTCCTCGAGGGGGCTCTGTCCCTGGGAGAAGGTTGATGGCGCAGTCGAAGGATCGGTGCGGTGGCAGTACTTTAGCCTTTTGTTTAGAGAAGATGTCCGTGTATTCGGCATAAGGAGCCGGTAGACCTGGGAGACTAGTGGAGGCTATGGAACAAGATGCTGGCACCACGGAGTGGAGACATTTGCCATGGCAATTCGGTCCCCATCGAGCCAGCTGCAGTGTCTTCCAGTCAAACTGGGGCTCATGATCCTGGAGCCACGGAAGTCCTAGAACAATCGGATGGATGGAATATTCCAGGACGTAAAACGAGATTTGTTCCTGGTGCAGGGCCCCAGCTCTGAGCTGGTCGGGAATCGTGGTGTGTGTCACTTGTTCTGGGAGGGGCTTCCCCTGGATCGAAGAGATGACCATGGGAACAGGAAGGCGGACTTGTGGGATCTTTAGGTGTTCCACCAGGCCTTTCATTATAAAATTGCCACCGGCACCGGAGTCCACTAAAGCTAAAGTGTGGAAGTCTCCTTCGGTCGTGGTTAGTGACACTGACAATGTTAGTGGAGGTGCAGGTGTGATACGGCCCAGGAAGAGACGACCTCCAGGTCCTAGGCTCGAGAGTTTCCCTGTCGCTCAGGACAGGCGGCTACTCGGTGGCCCGCCGTGCCGCAATAAAAGCAGAGTCCCTCCTTCGTGCGCCGCCGCCGCTCCTGCGGAGATACTTTCCCGCGACCCAACTCCATGGGTTCGTCGGCAGGTGCCCGAGGGACTTCAGGGGCACTCTTGTACGGAGGAGAGGGCCTCCTAGCTGCTTTAGTCACCGGGAAGCGAAACCTCATGCGACGGTCTACATGATTGGCCAACTCAATCATGCCGTCAAGATCGTCGGGGAGCTCCTTCGCCGCCAACTCATTTTGGAAGCGCGATGCTAGGCCCTCCAGGAAGATACCATGCAGGCAGTCCTCTCTCCAATTCAGCTCCACGGCCAGGGTGCGGAATTCTGTGGCGAACTCGGCCACAGTGCGGGTGCCCTGCCGCAACCGGAGCAGTTCGGAGACCGCAGTGGACTTGCGGACGGGTTCGTCGAACATCTGCCGAAACGCAGACAGGAACTGGGTCAAGTCTCTAAAGATCGGATCACTTCTTTCCCATAGGTGAGAAGCCCAGATTAGGGGCTTCCTGTCGAGCAGGGACATGATGTAGCTGGTCTTGACCAGGTCGCTGGGAAACTGCGCCGGCAGTAAGGAGAAGCGAACCTGGCACTGGCTGAGGAATCCTCGACACAACTTTGCATTTCCGGCGTATCGACATGGCGCCGGGAGTTGTGTGGGAGTAACTTGCCCCTGGTCGCTTCCGGAGGCCTGGATGGAGTGGGGTTGGGCAGGGTGGCCTCCTTGCGCCCCAGGCGGAGACGGAAGCGTGGGATTCATAGGCCCTAGTGCTTCCAGGCGTTGTCAGGCCCTGTACCGCAGAGACCAGGGTGTCGAGGGTCTGTTGTTGGTCTTTCAGTTGCTGGGCCATCCCAGGAATGGCCTGGCGGGCAGATACCTCCGCCGGGTCCATTGACTTGGCAATCTGTTATGTTCAGGCTTGTGGACCCTTGGACGGCGAGAGGATGGTATACCTTTCGGGGGGTCCGTAGGTTCTCTCGTCGGGTGGGGAGGCAGGACCAGCTGACTCTTGGCACTGGAGACTGAGGCAAACACGGAGGCGATGAAGAGACGAGATAAGGCGCTGTGTCTTCACCACTGGTGGTCTACGATCCCCCCGGGAGGAGCCCGTAGGGACCCGACCGCTGGGACTTAGGTGGACCTAGGGAGGTCAGAGCAACGGTGCAAAGGCCAACTGGAGCTTCGCCCTGGAAGCCCGCGGTCCCCCCAGGAGGAGCCCGTAGGGACCCGGGCTGCTGGGACTTAGGTGGGCCCTTGGAGACGGAGTCTTTGAAGGAGTCCTAGGTCGAGTGCCAGAGGGTCGTCACTCACCAGTCCGAAGTCGTGCACCAGAGAATCACCGCTTGCCAATCCAAAGTCAGGAACCAGAGAATCACCGTAAGCCGATCCGAAGTCAGGAACCAGAGAATCACCATAAGCCAATCCGAAGTCAGGAACCGGAGTCCAAGCGCAGGGAACTCACCGAAGCATGCAGACTAGACAGCGACGAAGGACGTTGCCAAGTCACTGGATGAGCAGAGGAAGTTGCCTTTTATACTTCCTCTGCTCTGGCTGATAGAGAACAGGTGAGACCATTTAGAGGGATGGGTCCCTTTAATTCTGTGGAGGGGGCGTGGCCTCGAGCTGAAGCATGGCGGTGGCCATTTTGGATTTCTCCCGCGGAGGGGAGATGCCGCTGGGGGGAAGCAGGACGGCTTCCCCTGCAACGGGTAGCGCCGGAGGCCGCGCGGGCATGATGGCCCACGTTGGAGCCGCGAAAACAGGTAGGGGGCCGCGGTCATGGGGCGCCACTGCCGCGGAGCACAACAATAAGCAGTCAAATTTTTGAAATCTAATGAAGGATAAGCAGCACCTTCCTGCCTGTTAGCAGAACATAAAAGCAAGAAATACACTTTTAAGTGTAGGGACCTTATCTGGAGGGATATTTCCTCAGTGTCACTCGTGGTTGTTCTCCAGCTAGGTGAGGAAAATTTAAGAACCTTAAATTTGTGTCTTAAGTTATTTTCAATATACTCCACGCTTCTCATCAGACTTTCCCATTCCTTAAAGCAGCATTAACAAACTATAACTGTTTGACATCAGCTTCCAAGGACTTCATCTTCCCCAAATGACCTTGATACTGACTAAGAGTATCGTGAGACAAAACCTCCAGTCTAGTGGAAATAACGTTCACCATGGTAGTACAGGGAGTAAAAGGAAAAGTAAAATTGTCCATCAAATCCCATATGGCCTCAAGTATAACCACTGCTGGTTTGATAAGCAGGACAAAGGGATCAACAGGAACCAATTCCACAATGGTCGGGGCAGCACCTCCAGGTGTAGAAGTGGGCATTTCAATAGTGCCCACCAGATGGATCTCCCGCAATTGAGTAGTGTCAGGAGACACTAACAAGGCCTTCTCTTGAAAATGATATAGGAGCCATCCCAAGCGGCAACTCCCTCCGATACTGATACCCTCATGATAACCTCATCATCCAGCACTGTAGTCATTGAGGAAATGCTGTAATGCCGGCAGTAGATAACTGTCCAAGGACCAAAATGATACCTCTTCCCTGGGTGAAGTTGGCACTCCTCCACTGAGAATTGCCCATGGGGACCTTCATAGCATATCTTGTTGCAGGAGCCACAAATTCTGTGATGGAACGTTATCTAGGGATAGGGGAGACTTTGGAAGGGAAAATTCTCACTCTCCCCTTTCTTTTCAAAGGCATCTGAGTAAGTTAGTTACAAAAAAAAACAAAAAACCCATGAGCTTGAAGGGCAATAGAATTTGTGACGCATTCATGCTGCCATTCTGGCTCCCACCACTTAGTTTATGAAAAAAATAAAAATTCACTTTAATATACAAATGTAAAATTATGCAGATTTGCCCCATATTTGCCATACAATTTTGAAAAATCTGCCATGGAAATTAACTCGTCGCAGAATTTTCAAAAATTTTCCGCAGGAAACCAAAGGTAAGGCTTTTAAGGCTTGATTGACCAAAGTAGATCAGGCCCTCAATTTCTGATGGCTACAGATTGCTTATCTTTATGGAGTACTGTTCCAATATTGTTAACTTCATGAATTACTTAAGTTGTAATAGTGCAGTCTGAATTCTGTTTGTTCTTGCTTTTCAGTACTGTGCTAAGTGACCTTTTTATTATTCTCTAAATACCCAGTTTTCTGTAAATAAATTGTGCCCACTTGTTGACTGCATGTGGTACTATATTTTTTTTCTGGCTGTATATTCTCATTTTTTGTTAGGGGCAGCCTATAGTTAGGGATTGTCTACTTGTGAGGGCAGTCTCTAGCTATGGGAGTGGCTTAGTGGTTAGTGCACAGACTGCAAACCAGGGAAGCCAGTGTTCAAATACCACTGCCGCTCCTTGAGATCTTGGGCAAGTCACTTCACCCTCCATTGGTTCAGGTACAAACCGAGACGGTAAATTTCAAAGCGATGCTTGGGTTTATTGACTTGTACCCAGCGACGTGCCTATTTTTTAACATACACATGTATATGCGCGCATATTATTAAATAACCTGGCTGCGTCCACATTTGCGTCCAATTTTAAGTGGACGCATGCAAATGCCTCTTCTACTGCATAAGTGGGGAGATTTTAAAAGGGATGTGCACAGACACGTGCCAATTTTACCAGCTATTCCCAGTCTGCCCAGTTAACAGGTCCTCAAAGCTACCCTGATTTGATAGTCTGCGCACCCCCCAGGTTGCCCCAGATCCTTTAAAGCCCTCCAACATGGCTCATTATTTTTATTTTTTTGACTTGTATGTTATCCATAGCAGAAGCAAAGTTAAATGGCAGGGGGCGTTGGTGCATGCCGAATTGCATAAGTATTTACATTTTTTATTAAAGTCTAGAAACACCCATGTACTGCCCATACTCCATCCCTTTTTGAGAAGTTCTGAAATATGCGTGCCACAGCATTTATGCGCATTTCTGGGCAGCTTTTAAAATCTGCTTGGTGCACGTAAGCCTGACATATTCGCTTATCTCCTAATTAATGTGCAAGTCGGTCATTTAAAATTCACCTTATAGACTATAAACCTACTGGGGTTAGGGAAATTACCTGCATTATCTGAAGGTAATCTGCTTTGAAGTGCCTGAAATGCAGAATATAAATATAATATATATCCAGCTTGTCCACTGAGAAAATGAAAGTTGCTTACCTGTAACAGGTGTTTCTCTGCAGACAAGCAGGACAGTTCATCCATACAAATAGGAGACATCTGACAGCACCAATAAAGAAAGGCTTTCTCTGAAGCTCAGAAAGACCTAGAAGTCTTTTTCAGCATGGACAGGTGTTCCAACACAGCCAACCCCCAAGCTTCTTCCATCCTCCTTCTTCTGCTGTGGTGAAAGAATGTTTCAGTCTCTTTTCCATTGCATTTTTCTTACATACTGAAAGATTTTTTCGCCCTCAGTTTCTTTGCACCTTCTTTGTTTTTCGAGCCTCTCCCACAAAAGAAAAAAAGAAATACCTTCTTTACTTTTCTTACTTAGTAGTCTTACCATGTCAGAGAAGAGTCAAAGATCAGGTAAAAAACCTTTCAAACTTTGGGCCTGATTTATGAAGGGTTTTCTTCCAATCTGTGTCTAAGGGAAAATGCTTAGTAAATGAGGCTCTTTGTTTAAAGTGTAAGCAAGGTGCACATCCTCTCATTATAGGAGAGCCGGTCCATCCCCTTTACCATATTTCTGCCCTTCTCTGCACCTTTTCTAGTTCCGCTATGTCTTTTTTAAGCTGGAGCAACTAGAACTGCACACAATACTTTACTGAAAGTGCAGTCCCACCATAATTGGTCTTCAAAAGTCTCATATGAAGCCATCTCATCTAATTGACTTCATTGGTGCCCATTTGGACATAGCTCAAAGGAAAACATTTCTGTATCAACAGAAGACAGATTAATTATCAAAACTAATCATACCAATCAGGGACCAAAGATCTCTCTGCCTTCGTTTTGCTGAAGATGTTAGGTCACATGGCTCCTCTTTCATATATTTTAACCTGATAGGGACAGTGGGAACTAAAGTTTCAATGGAGTTAGCATATCCAACCATTGTCATACAAGCTGACAGTATCCAAGCCTCTCATCAAATCTCTGGCATAGTAATTAAATCATGCAAATCTTTTTAAAAATCAAAGGTACGACATATGACTTGCTGGGATTTTCGAGCCCACAGCTTTCTTTTCAGACATTCGAGCACACCCCCGTGGACTCGCTCTGGTAGTCCACCCGAACAACCAGATTTCAATTTCTATTCCACCAATGGAGTTCGTCAGATTCCTTCTGCCCTGCAAATATCTGTAGAAGTCTTTGAGGGAAGGGGAAGCAGATCCATCTACCTATATCCTGCTTCCTGCCCACAACTAATTCCTTCAGGGCATACACATCCCACCTTTTTTCATACAAATACCTTTCAGCTTCCACATCAACAACTCCATCAGCCTCCTGTTTTTTCCAAAAACCTCAAGCCTACCAAAACGAGCTTACTCTCTATATACTGACTGTAATCAAACAATCGCTCCTTGCGACGTTGCACTCCTTCCGACTACAGAGTCCTACAGCTCTTGGGCATTCAGACAAATGAGACCAAGACTCCCAATCTTCATGTTCATGCTCTTGTACTAGTTCTCAAGCTGCATTCTTTCTGCTACCGACCGTGTTCACAGACCCTGTGCATTCACTATGACATGCTCCACATCCGTATGGTGTCTGCTTCTCTGCCTCATCTCCATGACAGACCTATCCTGGCACTTTGCAACAAAGCACCAAAGTTCCTCGCTGTAGCTACTTACCTCCCGCTACTGCTTACGCCGACAGATGGCAGGTGATACACACAGGAGAATCAGAATTCTTCGGTAACACATCTGCACACTGCGACAGTAACATCATAAAAACTGTCCGCCTATTGTCTGTCTTGAGCGCATGTTCTTCTTTAATCATGTAAACATGATATTGGCTGTCTGCGCTCAATACTTAGCTAGAGACGCCCAGGCAGCATGATTAATTCATGCTGCTTATCTAAGGAAAAAAAGCAAGTTTGCTCACCGTAAACGGTGTTTTCCGTAGATAGCAGATGAATTAGGCATGCTGACTCTCCCGCCTCCCCGGACAGTTCTTTTATCTTTACATCTCGTCTTGCTTTGAGACAGACTGAGGAGATTTGGGGTAGCGCGGCATAATGCAAGCAGGTGCTCCTCACTTGCAAAGATCTGTCTTTTCAGCTTTGAGAACTCTGCCACCTAGTGGCACAGAGGATGTCCCAGACAGCATGGCTAATTCATCTGCTATCTACGGAAAATACCGTTTACAGTGAGCAAACTTGCTTTTTTCCACTTCTTGATCAGAGCTTGAACAGTACTGATTTGAAAATCCCAGTCTTTGGATATCTTTTTATATCCTTTTCGTGATTTATAAAGTTGAACTTCTTTTGCTTGCAGATTCTTTGACAGTTGTTTTGCTTTCCCCATGCTTCAGTAACCACAAAAATCAGTGCAGCACTGGATGAAATGCACAAAGGTTTCTGAAGAGCTAAGAAGCTCATTGACTGTCTATACACAGACTCTAATTACAATCAAATAAGACTCAGATGTGGATACCTACCTTTCATTGCCATCTCAACCTGTGTATGTTATCAACCCAAACATCCAAGGGTATGCAAACTTTTGAACAGGACCATTTTATTATTTCCTTTATTGGAATGGTTTGTTTAATGATTGTGCTATTCTGTGATGTATAATAGTTAAATTTGGAATACATAAAAAATAGATGTTTTCTTTGCTCACTCATGTTTTCTTAATAATTCTACATATCTTACATATTCATTGCCAGGGGCATGTAAACTTTTGAGCACAACTGTAAATGTATATTCTGGTAAAAGCAATGTTTTATAATAAAATGCAATATATGCAAATGCAATATTCTGATAAGCATATTGACTTTACAGGACCACTTATGAGTATCCCAAAAAGAGAGAAACAAAACAAAAAGTATAAGGATATATCTTTGGCGATTGATTTGCTAGTGATCAGGTGAGGTGAGCCCCAGTGCCCTGAAAAGTCCTCTTCAATCAGGTATAGCAGCTCTAGGCCCCGCTAAGAAGAGGAATGCAGTCTCTTTATCCCGATTCCTGAGGACTCTGTGCTAGAGAATCAGGTCAAGGCTTCGTTCATCTTTTCTTTTTTTGTGTTTACTCCGCTTCATTATATGTTGTATGAAAGGTATCTTACTGGCACAGGTTCATTCTTGTTTTCTGTCCTTTGCAATTCAGCAAACATCCCAATTGTGAGATACAGCATTTCAGTCAGTTACATGCTAGAGTTCTTTCTTCTACTAAGGTAAAGTGTAGTTCCTATTTTTAAGCTACAGTGGTGAATTCCTCATTTTCTAATGTATAAATCCCTTCAGACTAAAGGAAAGCCCAACTATCAAAAAAGTAATCAAGACCACCAATAAGCACAAAACACCCTGGTATACCCCAGAGTTAAAAAACATCAAACACCTTCTAAGACAAGCCGAAAAAAATGGAGAAAAGACCCATCCCCCTCCAGTAAAGATAGATATAGAACCATTCTTTACATATACAGAACAGACATTGAAAAAGCCAAAAGAGACTACTATGCCAAAAAGATTCATGACTACCAATATAATCCTAAAACCCTATTTGCCTACGTCACAGACTTGACACAACCGACCACCAACACTCCCCCTCAAGAAAACCCCTCCAGAACATGTGAAGAACTCGCCCACTTTTTCAACGACAAAATTGCAAAAATAATCGCCTCCAACCTGCACACCAAACAGCCTTCACCCAAATTAGCACGCTTAACCACACCCTCCTGGACTCAATTTGAAACAGTTGCATCAACTGAAGTTGAATCAATAATCCAAAAGCTAAACCCAGCTGCACACCCCCTCGATCCCATTCCTATAAAACTCCTAAAACAAATCCCCAATACCATAGCCAGACCTATAGCAAACATAGTGAACATCTCACTTGAACAAGGCACCTTCCCTGACTCTCTCAAATGCGCCATCATCAAACCAATCCTCAAAAAACCATAGCTCAACAAATCTGACCCATCAAACTACAGACCCATCTCCAACCTCCCCTTCATAGCCAAGATCCTTGAAAAAATTGTCAACCGCCAACTCTCCGAACACCTGGAAAACCAGAATCTTCTATCTCCATCCCAGCATGGCTTCAGAAAACATTTCAGCACTGAAATGTTCCTTCTCTCCCTCACCGACTACACCCTCAGAGGCCTCGATCACGGACACTCCTACCTCCCCATCCTACTCGACATCTCTGCGGCATTAAACAGACTAAACGAAATCGGCCTATGTAACACCACACTTAAATGGTTCAAATCATACCTGTCAAACCGATCCTACAAAGTCAGACTGAATACGGCTGAATCCAAACAAATTCCCCTCACACACGGTGTCCCTCAAGGATCATCCCTCTCCTCCTCCACCCTCTTTAACATCTATATCCTCCCCCTATGTACGCTCCTAACCGGATTAAACCTAACCTACTTCATATATGCAAACGATGTTCAAATCCTGCTCCCTATAAAAGAGACCATCACAAACACCTTAAAAAGCTGGGACACTCACCTCCTGAAGATAACACAGCTACTATCGCAAATGTCACTCATCCTCAACCACAAG
Source organism: Rhinatrema bivittatum (assembly GCF_901001135.1). Taxonomy (NCBI): domain Eukaryota; kingdom Metazoa; phylum Chordata; class Amphibia; order Gymnophiona; family Rhinatrematidae; genus Rhinatrema; species Rhinatrema bivittatum. Next base: position 340,268,709 of record NC_042616.1, on the reverse strand, counting down.
AAAACTGAAATCCTACTCATAAACAACAAAGCCATCACAACACTCAAACACTACAACTCAACTCCAACATGGATGGACAAATAGCCACCTCAGTCAAAGACCTCGGCGTAATCATAGATAACGAACTCAACATGAAGAAACACATCAACTCAATAATAAAAGATAGATTCTTCAAATTTCAGATTCTCCAAAAATTTAAACCACTTCTGTACACCCAAGATTACAGAACAGTCCTCCAAGCACTAATATTTTCCAAACTCGACTATTACAATGCCCTCCTCCTGGGCCTTCCATCCAACTCCCTTAGACCACTGCAACTGCTTCAAAATGCAGCAGCAAGATCACTCTGAAACACCAAGAAATCCGATCACATCTCACCAATCCTCAAAAACCTTCATTGACTTCCCATCCCACACAGAATACAATACAGAGTCTTAACACTCATTCACAAAGCCCTATACAATGAAAAGTTCGACTGGCTGAGCCCTGCCCTACACTTTCACGCCACTCAAAGAACACTCCGCTCCACTAACACCGGACTCATTCCAATTCCCACACCAAAAATGGCTCACCTAACATCAACAAGAGACCTCTCCCTAACGGTAGAAGAACCATCACTCTGGAACAGCTTACCACCTCAAATCAGGCTGGACCCCACAACTCAATCCTTCAAAAATAAAAAAAAAACAAACCTGAAAACATGGCTCTTCAAAAAAGCCTACCCAACAGCCACCTAATAACCACCTCCTATAACACTAAGATGAACCCTCCTCTTCCATCTGCATATTTAACACCTTACCACTCCACCAAAACTGCTCATGTAAATCAATAATCCTTTGCTGCCCAACTAGCGTACCACACTTAAATAAATGATGGTCCTCCTCTAAGATCCTTCCACCTCAAAGGACCGTCCCAATCTATCCTATCCTGGTCTATAAAGCTACTATCCTACGATATACTTCTCAACCGTGGTCACACAGTTAAATCAAAATCGTTCCCCTCTCACTATAATCAACCATGGGCACACAGTTAAATCAGTCGTTCCCCTCTCACTATAATCGCTACCAATGCCCATCGTCACACATAAATTATGCTGCTGTTACAGATGCCACGAAATTACATTGTAAATAAGCCTACTTTCTGATAGAATCCCCTTTTCCCCATTCCTCTATTTGACATGTCTTATTATACCGCTATCATAACTTATAAGTTATGACTGCCTATTACTACTCCACAAGTTACATTGCTACATATGTTACTAAGTTTCCATGCAAAAAATGTTACGAAGTTTCTCTGTATGTTCTGTCTCATTATATCTATACTATGTTATATTGCTGTCTATTATTACTCCACAAGTTATTTTGTTACCTCTGTTACGAAGTTTCAATGTAAAATAAGCCTAATTCTTATAATCCTCTATTACTCTGTAAACCGGTGTGATATGTCTAATTGAACCTTGGTATAGAAAAACAAAAAAAAAAAAAAAAGTATTTCAAAGTAATATTTAAAAGCAATTTTCTGTTAAAAACAGTTTTTTATTATTTAGTTAAGATAGTTCAAGGCACTTGCTTATTTCTAGGCTGCAAAGTCTAGTCAAAAGGGACCTACACACATTTGCATCAGAACTTACTAGTAAGGCTTCTTTATCTTTTTTCAGCTTATCTAGATACCAGCTTCACATACTGCAGCTGTAACTGTTTCTCCTAATAAGGCAATATCCAGCACGATAGCTATCACTGTTTCTCTGCTGAAGCAAAAGCAGTATTTTGCATGTAACTGTAATTATTTTTTTACTGTGAATCTAAGATTTATTATAGCTACCTATCATTTCCTTGACTATATCATTCATTGCCTCAGGTACAAAACTTAGATTGTAAGCCCTCCGGGGATAGGGAAATACCTACAGTACCTGAATGTAAACCGATGTGATATCTCAGATCGAATGTTGGTATATAAAAAATAAATAAAAATAAATAAATAACATTGTTTTACATATAGTTTATCTTGTATATGCAGTTATACTGTTTCTTTTTATTTAAGCACAGCAGTTTCATATATATGACTCGACAGCATCCATTTTACGTGGCTGATGGATATCCCTAACTCATTACATCAGACTATCTTCATATCCTCTTTCCCTTCATTCTAACAAATAAGTAAAGTTTCAGTACCATGGAACCTGTCTCAGCGTATGAAACCTCCCTGTGAACCCCTTGAGGCAGTGGACTTGAGACTTCTAACTTGGAAGATAGTGTTCTAATAGCTGTCACTTCAGCATAAAAAGTGAGAAAGCTACTGGCTATGGTTGCCTATCTGCCTTACCTCCAGTTTTTTCTCAATAGATTTTTCTGCGCACTCTCCCCAAGTTTCTTATGAAAGTGATGTCTGCATTACACATCAACCAAATAATTGTGCTGCCTGCTTTCTTTATGAAACTGCATGCACGCAAAGGAGAACAAGCTTTTCACTCCTTGAACTGTAAAGGAGCCTTTTACCTATTTGCAGGGGACTCAGCCTCAAGTTTCTTAATTCTTTGTGTGCCTTGATCCTAACAGGTTGGGAAGGGCAGTTGATAGTGGACTGTACAGCATACTGTTACATGCTAGTTGGATTACAGATTACAGACTCTGTGAAGGCTCTTGAAGTGAGAGCCATGATAATTTTAGTGGCTCATCTGAGGGCCACTTCTGCAGAATTTAACTCTTGCTGCAGAATCTTGAAAAATCTGCCGCAGGAAACCAGAGGCAATGTCTGTTTTGAGTGTTCTCTTGTAATGAGTCTTCTCCATAGCCAGCAGAAGAAACGAGTCACACAATCCCTCCCATCTCCCCTTAGAGTTGAAGTTTATCTTGTTATTAAAACTAAGGAGACTCGCATGGCAGGCAGTTATGTTGGAAGGTACTCACATGCTTAGACTACCTTGATTTTTCTGAAATCCGAGAGAGATTTTCTGTCTCATTGCTATTGGATGACATCAACCACTTTATATGGCTGATTTATCCTGTTGTGCATGGAGAACATTTGTTATATATGAGCAACTTAACTATATTGCTGTCCTTGGAGAGTATTTGTTACAAGTAAGCACTTTTGCTTTCCCTGTTTGGCATATAAAACTTTGCCTTCTCACTAGTTTTCATCTCTTCAAATATATGGCAGTGGCCTTGCCATCACTGGTAAAGTTTCAAGGTGCTTTGTGTAAAATGGTTGATGAGTTACTGCCATTGACCTGAGAATTTAATTGAAAGCATTTAAAACTGTAATTGAATATGGAATGGTTTATGGGGCTTTAAACATATTTGCTCTTTTTCTTTCAATTTTACATTAATTTCTATATCTGAAATGTCAGATCATAAACTTGATAACATAAAAATCACCAGGGAAGAAATTGATGGCTAGAATAGAACTTCCAGGTCTTTAATTTTTTTTCCAAGGAACTGTCAAAACATGTATGGTACCAATGCTTTCCAGTTTTACATCCTCGTTATTTATTTCTTGTACTTTTTTCCATCAAAAAGAGTTCAAAGTGTTTTAAATCAAAATTCAGGTTTTACATTAAAAAATTCACAAATTAATGTATTACAAGATCCAAAAGTGAAAGGGTTATATATATATGTTAATAAGGATGTTGGGTTTCTCCTTTTTTTTTTTATTTTTAATTGTAATTCTGTGTTATGAGACTGAAGAGGGACCCTACTTGGATGCATGGTATAGAGCATGCTGGGCATACTCAGTGTGCCTAGTCAGAGTTTTAGAATCTTTGACATACCGTATTTTCCGGCGTATAAGACGAGTTTTTAACCCCTGAAAATCTTCTCAAAAATCGGGGGTCGTCTTATATGCCGGGTGTCGTCTTATACGCCGGCAAATAGGTATATTTGCCGGCGTATAAGATGCACTTTTTTCCTCTGAAAATAGGTGAAAAATAAGGAGTGCGTCCTATGCGCCGGTAATCCAAATTTACAGTGTCTGGTGGATTCCCCGCGCCCTCGCTCCCCGATTGGCCCATGCGCTCTTGCTCCCCGAGCCACTCACCCTCACCTCTGGCCGCCGTAGAAATTGATTCTCCGCGCCCTTGCTCCTCGAGTCACACCCCCCCCCCCGGATGCTGTGAAATGTTCATTCTCCGCTCCCCGATTGGCCGGTGCTGGGCAAAAGGCGCTTGCTTCGGCAATCGGGCAGCGTGCCTTCGCTCCTCGAGTCACTCCCTCCCCCTCACCAGATGCTGTAAAAATGTTCATTATTTTCTACAAAAAAAAAATGTTCATTCTCCGTTCCCTCGCTCCCCAATTGGCCGATGTGCTCTTGCTCCCCGAGTCACTCACCCTCACCTCCGGATGCCGTAGAAATTGATTCTCCGCGCCCTCGCTCCTCGAGTCACTCCCTCCAGATGCTGTAAAATGTTCATTCTCCGCTCCCCGATTGGCCGGTGCTGGGCAAAAGGCGCTTGCTTTGGTAAGCGCACAGTGGCGCGCACATCTCGGTTGTGCACACAGCGAGGTGCACAACTAGGCCGCACGCACAACAGTGTGCATATCTGTGCCACGCGTACAACTTGTGCGTACTTTGTGCACATAATTTCTGCGCATCCAACGCCCTTAACCAAGCGCATCTGCACGCATAGCTCCACGCTTGGGTGAGTCTTTTAAGCCCTATACGCCAACAAACAATGGCACTGCCATCCCAAGAAAGCCAAGGGCCCCTTCCTTTGCCCAGCCTGCCACTTGAGAGCCACGCAGCCTGGATTGGAATCCCTCCTGTGCCAACAGTGCGAACAGAACCAGGGAGAACCAAATCAAGACCCCCCCTACAGCCAGGAGAGGGATCTGGAACCACGGATGATGGCATCCCGGACCTAATTATTTCCAGCTCGGTGCCCCCACAGGAAAATTCCTCCGGGGCTACCACTACAACCTTCTCCTGGAATTTTTCAAAGGGCTGCAAACCTTTGTCCAAGCACAGCCAGTCCCTGCTGCCCACCTGACTTAAACCCTGCAGGAAGTGCAAGCCCTTCCTGGCACCTCCCGGGCTTCTGGAGACATGCCTCTCCTAACCAAGAGCCTCTCTGACAGGGATCCAGATGCCTCAGAAGACTATACCAACTCTCCCTGGAAGAAGGAGAAATTCCCCCAGGAAGGGAGCCATACCGGACCATGCTCCGATTCTTCCACAAGGACGAATTATCAAACCTAGTGTCCCAGCCTATGAAGACACTTGGTCTTCCACGCACGGAGTCCACAGCAGAACCAAAGAAGAATCCCATGTTGGTGTACCTCCGTAAGGCCTCATGCTATTTTCCTATGTTGGAGCCCATTAAGGAACTGATTGACCTGGAATGGAATGCTCCAGAAGCCACTTTCAAAGGGGGGCAGGCAGTAGAAGCCCTATACCCGCTGGAACTCATGTCTAAGGAACGTTTCCCCAAATTGGACACTATGATCTGTGCAGTCTCAAAACGCACTACGATCCCAGTGGAGGGAGGAGCAGCACTGAAGGGCGCCCAGGAAGCCACCCTTAAGCGGTCCTTTGTATCAGCAATGATGCTACAAATTGCCTGCTGCTGCGCATTAGTGGCATGCTCCTGTTTGAAACTTGCTAGAGACGCAACCACGCCCGGAGAAGCGATGGAGCCTGCGGTCTCCTTCCTCACCGATGCTACCGCAGACCTCGTGCGCACCTCATCCAGGAGTGTCGCCGCCGCAGTGGCAGCAAGAAGACAACTATGGCTCCGCAGTTGATCGCCTGAAGCGACTTCCAAAGCGAACCTGACAAAAATGCCTTTTAAAGGATCCCTCCTGTTCGGGAGCGAACTGGAGAAATTAGCCAACAAATGGGATGAATCTCCAGTACCCAGATTACCCAAAGACAGGAACAAAAGAACATATCAGCGCTCCTCCCCCAGAAGAACCAAGGGTAGAGGATTGCAGTGCTTTAAACCTTACAAGAATACACAGTCCCAAGCTCCTCGTCCTTCAGGAAGGT